>NC_092726.1:102769767-103480600 GCF_047496885.1 Scyliorhinus torazame
AAAACTGTAAATATTGATATACTACCCAGGGCCACTGTAAATAATGATATACAATCCAGGGACTACTGTGAATAATGAAATTCCACCCTGGGACCGTTGTAAATAATAGTGCACTACATCGGGACCACTGTAAATAATGACGTACTGCACAGGGATCTCTGCAAATAATAATTTACTACCAAGGGGCCACTGTAAATACTTATATGCGAGTCAGGGACGACTGTCAATAAGGGCTTACCATCCAGAGCCAACTGGAAATAAAGATATACTACCCAGGGACGACTGTAAATGATGACATGCTACACAGGGACAAATGTAAATAATGATATACTATCCAGGGACCTCTGTTAATAGTGACATTTCACCCTAGGACCGATCAAAATAATGATATACTACCCAAGGTCCATTGATAATAATGATGTACTGCATAGGGGTCACTGGAAATAATGAAATTGCACCCTGGGACCGTTGCAAATAATGAGGTACTGCACAGGGACAACTGAAAATAATCACATACTCCCCAGGGACGACTGTAAATAGTGATATACTATCCCGGAACCACTGTAAATAATGATATACTACCCAGAAACAACAGCAAATAATGAAATTCCACCCTGGGACCGTTGTAAATAATGATGTACTACCCAGGGACCGCTGTAAATAATTGGTAACTGCCAAAGGACCACTGTAAATAATGACATTCTACACTGAGACCGTTGTAAATAATATTGTACTGCACAGGGCCCACTGAAAATAATGACATACAACCCAGGGACCACTGTAAATATTGATAAACTACCCACGAACCCCTGTAAATAATGATATTCTACCCAGGGACCACTGTAAATAATGATATATTCCCCAGGGACCACTGTAAATAATGATATACCATCCAGGAACTACTGTAAATATTGCAATTCCACCCTGGGACCGTTGTAAATAATGATGTACTACACAGGGAACACTGTAAATGACATTCTGCCCAGCGACCACTGTAAATAATGATATACTACACAGGGACCACGGTACAGAATGATATACTATCCAGGGCCAATGTAAATAATGAAATGAAATACCACCCTGGGACCGTTGTAAATAATGATGTACTACCCAGGGACCACTGTAAATAATCATAAACTACCCAGGGATACCTGTCAGTAATGACAAATTACCAAGGGACCACTGTAAATAAAGATGAACTCTCCAGGGACCACTGTAAATAATGAAATTCTCCGCATGGAGCGTTGTAAATATTGATGTACTACACAGGTATCACTGTAAATGATGATATACCGCCCAGGGACCACTGTAAATAATGGTATTCTGTCGAGGGACCACTGTAAACATTGATAAACTACACAGGGATCATTGTAAACAATGACGGTCTTCCCAGGGATCTCTGTAAATAATGATATACTGCACAGAGACCACTGTAAGTAATGATATACTACACAGCAACCACTGTAAATAATGATATACCACCCAGGGACCACTTTATATAATGATATACGACCAAGGGACCACTGCAAATAATGATATACTAGCCAGTGAGCACAGTAAATAATGATGTACTACCCAGGGACCACTGCAAATCATGATACACTATCCAGGGACCACTGTAAATTAAGATGACCTCTCCAAGGACCACTGTAAATAATGAAATTCCACGCTGTGACCGTTGTAAATAATGATATCGACACAGGGTCCAGTGTAAATAATGACATGCTGCCCAGGGACCACGACAAATAATGATATACTACACAGGGACCACTGTAAATAGTTATATACTGCCCAGGGACCACTGTAAATAATCATATACTACCCAGGGGCCACTGTAAATAATGAAATTCCACACTGGGACAGTTGTAAATAATAATATACTACACAGGGACCACAGTAAATTGTGGCATACTGTCCAGGGACTATTACAAATAATGACATACCACACAGGGACCACTGAGATAAATTGTATACTGACCAGGGACGATTGTAAATGATGATCTTCTACACAGTAACCACTGTAAATATTGATATTCCACCCTGTGACTGTTGTAAATAATGATATACGTCACAGGGAACACTGTCAATAGTGACATACTGCCCAGGTACCACTGCAAATAATGACTTACTACCCAGGGAACATTGTAAAACATTATCTCCCGCCCCGGGACCACTGTAAATTATGATACACCACCCAAGGACCACTGTAAATAACGATATACAATCCAAGGACCTCTGTGAATAATGAAATTCTACCCTGGTTCCGTTCAACACTATTATATACTATGCAGGGGGCATTGTTTCTGAGGATATACAACCCAGGGACCGCTGTAAATAATGAATTTCCACTCTGGGACCGTTGTAAATAATGATGAACTGCACAGGGACCACTGATAATAATGACATACTGCCCAGGGGCTACAGTAAATAATGATATACTACCCAGGAACCGCTGTAAATAATGATATACTCACCAGGGGCCACTGCATTGAACGAAACACTACCGAGGGAGCACTGTAAATAATTATATGCTACTCAGAGATAACTGTAAACAATGAAAATCCATCGTGGGACAGTTGTAAAGAATGATGTACTACACAGTGACCACTGTAAACGACACACTGCCAAGCGACACATAAATATTGATATCATACCCAGGAACCACTGTTAATAATGATATAATATCCAGGGACCACATGTAAATAATGATATCATACCGAGGAATCACTGTTAATAATGATATAATATCCAAGGACCACTGTAAATAATGACATACTAACTAGGGACCACTATAAATAATGGTATACTATCGAGGGACCACTGTAAATAATGATAGACTACACAGGGACCACTGTAAATAATGACATATTGCCCAGGACCAGTGTATATAATGATGTACTACCGAGGGACCAGTGTAAATAATGATATACTACCAAGGGACCACTGTAAATAATGATATACTATCCAGGGCCACTGTAAATAATGAAATGAAATACCACCCTGGGACCGTTGTAAATTATGATGTTCTACCCAGGGAGCACTGAACATAATGATAAACTCGCCAACGATACGTGTAAATAATGATATACTACCGAGGGACCACTGTAAATAATGATAGACTACACAGGGACCACTGTAAATAATGACATATTGCCCAGGACCACTGTATATAATGATGTACTACCGAGGGACCAGTGTAAATAATGATATACTACCAAGGGACCACTGTAAATAATGATATACTATCCAGGGCCACTGTAAATAATGAAATGAAATACCACTCTGGGACCGTTGTAAATTATGATGTTCTACCCAGGGAGCACTGTACATAATGATAAACTCGCCAAGGATACGTGTAAATAATGATATACTACCGAGGGACCACTGTAAATAATGATATACTACATAGGGACCAGTGTAAGTAATACTGGCCAGGGACCAGTGTAAATAATGATATGCTGCACAGGGACCACTGTAAATAATGATATACTACCCAGGGGCCACTGTAAATAAAGATATACTATCCAGGGCCACTGTAAATGATCATAAACTGCCAAGAGATACCTGTAAATAATGATAAATTACCCAGGGCCACTGGAAATAAAGATGAACTCCCAGGGACCACTGTAAATAATGAAATTCTACGCATGGACCGTTGTAAATAATGATGGACTACACAGGGACCACTGTAAATAATGATATACCGTCCAGGGACCACTGTAAATAATGATATCCTACCGAGGGACCACTGTAAATAATGACATACCACCCAGGGACCACTTGAAATAATGATATACGGCGAAGGGATCACTGCAAATAATGATATACTAGCCAGTGAGCACAGTAAATAATGAGATACTACCCAGGGACCACTGTAAATCATGATACACTTTCCAGGGACCACTGTAAATTCAGTTGACCTCTCCAAGGACCACTGTAAATAATGATATTCCACCCAGCAAAAACTGGAAATATTGATATACTAC
Source organism: Scyliorhinus torazame (assembly GCF_047496885.1). Lineage (NCBI taxonomy): Eukaryota > Metazoa > Chordata > Chondrichthyes > Carcharhiniformes > Scyliorhinidae > Scyliorhinus > Scyliorhinus torazame. The sequence goes on from NC_092726.1 coordinate 102,773,754, forward strand.
CCAGGGCCACTGTAAATAATGATATACAATCCAGGGACGACGGTGAATAATGAAATTCCACCCTGGGACCACTGTAAATAATGACGTACTACACAGGGAACTCTGCAAATTATAATTTACTACCAAGGGACCACTGTAAATACGTATATGCGATTCAGGGATGACTGTCAATTAGTGCATACCATCCAGAGACCACTGCAAATAAAGATATACTACACAGGGACAACTGTAAATAATGAGACACTTTCCAGGGACCACTGTAAATATTGAAATTTCACCCTGGCACCGTTGTAAATAATGATGTACTACACAGGAACCACTGAAAATAATGATCCACTGTCCCGGGACCACTGTAAATAATGATATACTGCCCAGGGACCTCTGAAAATAATGACATACTACCGAGGGACCTCTTTAAAAAATGAAATACTATCCAGTGGCCACTTTAAATAATGATACCTAACCAAGGTCACTCTAAATAATGATATTCTAGACTAATGTAAACGATGATATCCTGCACAGGTACCATTGTATAAAATGGTATCCTGCTCAGGGACCACTGTAAATAATGATATTCTGCTCAGGAGCCACTGTAAGTAATGATACTCTACCCAGGGCACCTGTAAATAATGATTTACTGTCCATGGACTACTGCAAATTAAGATATACTATCCAGGGACCACTGTAAATAATGATATACTACCCAGGGACCAGTGTATATCCGAATATACTGCACAGGGATCACTGTAAATAATTATATTCTACTCAGGGACCTCTGTAAATAATGATATACTACCCAGGGGCCACTGTAAATAATGATATGCTATCCCGGGACCACTGTAAATAATGATATAATACCCAGTGACCACTTAAAATAATGATGCCTACTCGAGGCCACTGTGAATAATGAGAGAGATGCAGAGAGAGGGGAAAGAAAATAGAGGAACAGAGAGAGAGTTACAGAGCGAGAGGATAAGAGAGAGATACAGAGAGATAGGAAGATACAGAGAGATATAGGTGGAGGGATACAGAAAGAGATACAGGGAGAGAGATTCTGAGAGAGAGTTATGATAGAGTAACAGAGAGAGGGAGGTACAGAAGGAGGGAGAGAGAGAGACACAGGAAGAGGTACAGATTGAAAGCACGATACAGAAAGATTGGATTGGACAGAATTTGGTTTGCTTTTTGATTATTGTCACGTGTACCTAGATAGAGTGAAAAGTTCTCAGCTCAACAGGTCATTGAGTACATGGAAAGAAATGAAAAACGATACAGAGAGAGAGATACAGAGAGGGAGAATGGTACGGAGAGGTACAGAGAGAGAGATACAGTGAGGGAGGTACAGAGAGAGACAGATACAGAGCGATACAGAGAAAGCGTTACACAGAGACATATAGAGATACAGATAGGGAGAGTGTTACAGAGTGAAATACGGAGAGCGTTACAGAGAGAAATATGGAGAGAGAGATAGGGAGAGCGTTACAGAGTGAAATACGGAGAGCGTTACAGAGAGAAATATGGAGAGAGATACGGAGAGAGATTGGGAGAGAGATATGGAGAGAGATACAGCGAGAGATACGGCGTGAGATACGGCGAGAGGTACAGAGACAGATACAGAGAGACAGATACAGAGAGAGACAGAGAGAGAGATATAGAGACAGATACAGAGAGAGATACAGAGAGGGATACAGAGAGACACAAAGAGAGAGATACAGAGAGAGAGAGAATGGTCCGGAGAGATACAGCTGAATGGGAGCAGAGTCGGAGGGCGGTGGTCCAGTTGGTCCACTGGGCAGGTAGATTCTGTAAGGTAAGAGGGGATGGTAGCTAGGCCAGTTGTAATCTCCTCCTGCAGGATGTGGGTGGTGAGGGATATCCCCGGTGTCACAGCTGACTATACCTGCGGGAAGTGCACCCAACTCCAGCTCCTCAAAGACCGTGTTAGGGAAATGGAGCTGAAGCTGGATGAAGTTCGGATAATCCGGGAGGCAGAGGGGGTGATTGAGAAGAGTTACAGGGAGGTAACCACACCCAAGGTACAGGACAAGAATAGCTGGGTGACAGTCAGGGGGAAAAAAACAAACAGGCAGTCAGTGCAAATACCCCTCGTGGCCGTTCCCCTTCAAAACAAGTATACCGTTTTGGATGCTGTTGGTGGGGCGGGGGGGGGGATGACCTACCGGGGGAAGGCCCTAACGGCCAGGTCTCTGGCATTGAGTCTGGCTCTGGGGCTCAGAAGGGAAGGAGGGAGAATAGAAAAGCAATAGTTGTAGCAGATTCAATGGTTAGGGGAATATATAGGAGATTCTGTGGTCGCGAGCGAGACTCCCGGAAGGTATGTTGCCTCCCGGGTGCCAGGGCCAGGGATCTCTCGGATCGTGTCTTCAGCATCCATAAGGGGGAGGGGGCAGGCAGAAGTCGTGGTGCACATTAGTACCAACGACGTAGGTAGGAAAAGGGGTGTGGAGGTAATAAACGAGTTTAGGGAGTTAGGCTGGAAGTTAAAAGCCAGGACAGACAGAGTTGTCATCTCTGGGTTGTTGCCGATGCCACGTGATAGCGAGGCTAGGAATAGGGAGAGAGTGCTGCTGAACACGTGGCTGCAGGAATGGTGTAGGAGGGAGGGCTTCAGGTATTTGGATAATTGCAGCACATTCTGGGGAAGGTGGGACCTGTACAAGCAGGACGGGTTGCATCTGAACAAGAGGGGCACCAATATCCTGGTAGGGAGGTTTTCTAGTAGTCTTCGGAAGGGTTTAAACTAATTTAGAAGGTGAATGGGAACCGGATTTGTAGTCCAGCAACTAATATAGCCGATATTCAGGACGCCAAGGCATGTCATGAGGCAGTGAAGGAGGGAATACTGACAAAGGAGATTACTTGCAGACACGGAGATGCGTTGAAGTGTGTATACTTCAAAACAAGAAGCATCAGGAATAAGGTGGGTGAACTTAAGGCATGGACCGGTACTTGGGACTACGATGTGATGGCCATCACGGAAACTTGGATAGAAGAGTGGCAGAAATGGTTGTTGGAGGTAAATCGTTAAAGATGTTTCAATTGGATTTCGGCGGGAGCGGTGCGCAAGTGATTTCTGGGAGGTAAATTTCTCCTTTAACAACACTTACCTTCACAGGAGCAGGCCATTGGATTTCGGTGGGAGCAAGTGATTTCTGGGAGGTAAGTTTCTCCATTGAAAACATTTACCTTCACAGGAGCAGGCCATTGGATTTCAGCGGGAGCGGTGCGCAAGTGATTTCTGGGAGGTAAGTTTCTCCTTTAAAAAACACTTCTTTTCTGTTTTATTTTTTTCGACCCGCGGATTTCTGGGAAGAGCCCCCCCCCCCCCCCCCAACCAATAAATTCTGGTGGAGAGGAAACCCGAGACACTACACGTGTAGTGTCTCCAACCCACCCTCCTCCTCTAAACTAATAATAAGATCCATTGGTGTGAGGTAAGTACCATATATTATTATTATTAGCATTATTATATTATATTATTCGCATTGCGCAGGTCAAGGAGACACAGCCGGAGTGAGAGAGATACAGACAGTGAGAATTTGGTAGTTTGGTGCAGTAAGGCAACCAGGAAAGGTAAGTGGTTAATCTAATTGTGTTGTTTTTCGGGTAAAAGTGCAGAGTAGGGTCTGATTGGCTGAAGCTGTCCCCACCATAAAATTAAATTAAACTAATTAATTAATTAGTGATGGCTGGCCAGGTGATGTGCTTGAGCTGCTTGATGTGAGAGCTGGCAGATCCCATTGCGAGCTGCACCGACCACATCTGCAGTAAGTGTTGGCTGCTCGAAGAGCTCCGGCTCAGAGTTGATGAGCTGGAGTCTGAGCTTCAAACACTGAGGCACATCCGGGAGGGGGAGACTTACCTGGACACTGTGTTTCAGGAGGCAGTCACGCCTGTCAGAGTAAGTAGTTTAAATCCTGCTAGTGGCCAGGGACAGCAGGGTGTGACTGCAAGTCAGGCAGGTAAAGGGAACCAGCAGTCAGGAACTCAGGAGCCTCAGCCCTTGACTCTGTCCAACAGGTATGAGGCACTTGCGCCCTGTGTGGATGGCGAACAGGGTTGCAGGAAGAATGAGTCAGCTAACCAAGGCACCATGGTTCAGCAGGCCATTCAAGGGGAGGGAGTAAATAGGCAAGTTGTAGTTGTAGGGGATTCTATTATCAGGGTGATAGATAGTAACCTTTGTGAGCAGGATAAAGAGTCCCGCATGGTATGTTGCCTGCCCGGTGCTAGGGTGTGGGACATCTCTGACCGGCTTGAAAGGATACTGAAGAGGGAGGGGGAGGATCCAGTTGTTGTGGTCATGTCGGTACCAACAACATAGGCAAGTCTAGGAAAGAGGACCTGTTTAGAGATTATAAAGAGCTAGAATTCAAATTAAAAAACAGGTCCTCAAGGGTTATAATCTCCGGATTACTGCCCGAGCCACGTGCAAATTGGCATAGGGAGGCAAGAATAAGGGAAGTTAACACGTGGCTGAAAGAGTGGTGTGGGAGTAAGGGGTTCCTTTTCATGGGACACTGGCATCAGTGTTGGGACAGGGGGACCTATACCGTTGGGATGGTCTCCACCTGAACCGAGCTGGGACCAGTGTTCTGGCGAAAAGAGTAAATAGGGTGGTCAATAGGACTTTAAACTAGAGATGGGGGGGGGGGGGGGGGGGAAAGTCAGGGAACCAAGAGGTGAAGTAATCAGCGGGGAGCGTAGCTGCTTAGGAATTTAAAAAAAACACGAACAGACAAAACTCAAGAGTGGTTACGATTGTCCCCATCCCATAAAATATGACACAGTGTATGGAAAGGCCCAGTAAATCAAGGTCCACCACACTAAGAAAACAAAAAGGGATGGTCAATAGACAATTAAAGGTGCTATATTTAAATGCGCGCAGTGTACGGAACAAGGTAGATGAGCTTGTGGCCCAGATTGTGACTGGCAGGTATGATGTGGTAGGCATCACAGCGACATGGTTGCAGGGGGTTCAGGACTGGCATTTAAACATCCAGAGATTCACAACCTATCGAAAAGACAGAGAGGTGGGCAGAGGGGGCGGGGTTGCCTTGTTAATTAGGAATGACATTAAATCAATAGCACTAAACGACATAGGGTTAGATGATGTGGAGTCTGTGTGGGTAGAGTTGAGGAACCACAAAGGCAAAAAAAAACATAATTGGAGTTATGTACAGGCCTCCTAACAGTGGTCAGGACCAGGGGCACAAAATGCACCACGAAATAGAAAGTGCATGTCAGAAAGGCAAGGTCACAGTGATCATGGGGGACTTTAACATGCAGGTGGACTAGATAAATATTACTGCCAGTAGACCCAAGGAAAGGGAATTCATTGAATGTTTACAGGAGGGCTTTTTGGAACAGCTTGTGATGGAGCCCACGAGGGAACAAGCCATTCTGGACTCAGTGTTATGTAATGAGCCAGACTTGATTAAAGATCTTAAAGTGAGGGAGCACTTAGGAGGCAGTGATCATAATATGGTCGAATTCAATCTCCAATTTGAAAGAAAGAAGGTAGAATCAGATGTAAAGGTGCTAAAGTTAAATAAAGGTAACGACAGGGGCATGAGGGAGGAACTGACGAAAATCGACTGGGAGCAGAGCCTAGTGGGAAAGACAGTAGAACAGCAATGGCAGGAGTTTCTGGGAGTAATTGAGGACACAGTACAGAGGTTCATCCCAAAGAAAAGAAAGGTTTTCAGAAGGGGGATTAGGCAGCCATGGCTGACAAAGGAAGTTAGGGAATGCATCAAAGCAAAAGAGAAAGCCCAAAATGTGGCAAAGAGTAGTGGGAAGTCAGAAGATTGGGAAGGCTACAAAAACAAACAGAGGATAACAAAGAGAGAGATAAGGAAAGAGAGGATCAAATTTGAAGGTAGGCTAGCCAGTAACATTAGGAATGATAGTAAAAGTTTATTTAAATACATTAAAAACAAACGGGAGGCAAAAGTAGACATTGGGCCGCTCCAAAATGACGCTGGTAATTTTATGATCGGAGACAAGGAAATAGCCGAGGAACTGAATAAGTACTTTGCGTCAGTCTTCACAGTAGAAGAAAGGAGTAATATCCCAACAATTCTGGAGAGTCAGGGGACAGAGTTGAATATGGTAGCCATCACAAAGGAGAAAGTGCTAGAGAAACTAAGAGGTGTAAAATTGATAAATCTCCGGGCCCAGATGGGCTACATCCTAGAGTTCTAAACGAGATAGCTGAAGAAATAGTGGAGGCGTTGGTGATGATGTTTCAAAAGTCACTGGAGTCAGGGAAAGTACCACAGGATTGGAAAATCGCTGTTGAAACCCCCTGTTCAAGAAGGGAACAAAGAAAAAGATGGGAAATTATAGGTCAATTAGCCTAACCTCGGTTGTTGGCAAGATTCTAGAATCCATTGTTAAGGATGAGATTTCTAAATTCTTGGAAGTGCAAGGTGGGATTAGGACAAGTCAGCATGGATTTAGTAAGGGGAGGTCGTGCCTGACAAACCTGTTAGAGTTCTTTGAAGAGATAACAAATAGGTTAGACCAAGGAGAGCCAATGGATGTTATCTATCTTGACTTCCAAAAGGCCTTTGATAAGGTGCCTCACGGGAGACTGCTGAGTAAAAGAAGGGCCCATGGTATTCGAGGCAAGGTACTAACATGGATTGACGATTGGCTGTCAGGCAGAAGGCAGAAAGTTGGGATAAAAGGTTCTTTTTCGGAATGGCAACCGGTGGCGAATGGTGTCCCGCAGGGTTCAGTGTTGGGGCCACAGCTGTTCTCTTTATATATTAACGATCTAGATGACGGGACTGGGGCATTCTGGCTAAGTTTTCCGATGATACAAAGATTGGTGGAGGGGCAGGTAGTATGGAGGAGGTGGGGAGGCTGCGGAAAGATTTAGACAGTTTCGGAGAGTGGTCCAAGAAATGGCTGATGAAATTGAACGTGGGTAAGTGCGAGGTCTTGCACTTTGGAAAAAAGAATAGAGGCGTGGACTATTTTCTTAACGGTGACAAAATTCATAATGCTGAACTGCAAAGGGACTTGGGAGTCCTAGTACAGGATTCTCTAAAGGTAAACTTGCAGGTTAAGTCCGTAATTAAGAAAGCAAATGCAATGTTGTCATTCATCTCCATTGGCTTGGAATATAAAAGCAGGGATGTACTTCTGAAGTTTTATAAAGCATTAGTTAGGCCCCATTTAGAATACTGTGAGCAATTATGGGCCCCACACCTCAGGAAGGACATACTGGCACTGGAGCGGGTCCAGCGGAGATTCACACGGATGATCCCAGGAATGGGAGGCCTAACATACGATGAACGTCTGAGGATCCTGGGATTAAATTCATTGGAGTTTAGGAGGTTGAGGGGTGATCTAATAGAAACTGACAAGATAATGAAAGGCTTAGATAGGGTGGATGTAGGGAAGTTGTTTCCATTAGCAGGGGAGACTAGGACCCGGGGGCACAGCCTTAGAATAAAAGGGAGTCACTTTAGAACAGAGATGAGAAATTTCTTCAGCCAGAGTGTGGTGGGTCTGTGGAATTCATTGCCACAGAGGGCGGTGGAGGCCGGGACGTTGAGTGTCTTTAAGACAGAAGTTGATAAATTCTTGATTTCTCGAGGAATTAAGGGCTATGGAGAGAGAGCGGGTAAATAGAGTTGAAATCAGCCATGATTGAATGGTGGAGTGGACTCGATGGGCCGTTTTGTAAGGGCCCCGAAGAATCCAGCACGAGTTTTAAGGATACAAAATAATAAAGTTTATTTACTATAACAATATATACATAGCAGTAGCAGTAACTTCCCTTGCTACCTTCTCCTTCCTCCTGGTTCCTGGACTGGCCAGCTTATTTATAGTAGGAGTTTCTCCGCCCCCCTCATTGGGGAAGTTCATACTCCCATAGGATTGTGGGATAGTCATTAGTCCCCAGCCAATCGTCAGTAGGCAGGTTATAACATCCCTCCCCCCCAAAGTCCAAGGAATCCACCGTAGGCCCTGGCGAAGGAAGGCGTCGAACTCGTTTGGCCGCAGGCCGGATGCCATTTGCACGCGGCGCTGGATCAGGCGGCGTATAACGAGACGGAGACCGGCGCTTCCATGATGAACGGCGCGGTTGTACATCCACGGCCTGTGGACCCGAGGATTCCCCCTCTGATTCATCCTGTGTCTCCATCTCGGAATCAGAGTCTGCTGCCTCCGTCATGTCAGCGTCTCTGTCCCCATTCGGTCCCGTCATGACCTGCGCAGGCTTTGAGTGAGGCACCAGTTGAAGATTTCGAGGACTACCTTCCCTTGTTTCTGGTCTTTGCCGCTGTTGAACTGAGCTCTGGGGGCGGGGAATCTTTTGCGGGGATGATCTTCTGGACCGGACGTGGTCTACATGTTTTTGCTGGAGACGACCCTGGGCTTGCACTTGGTACGATATAGGGCCCGTTTGGCGAAAGATCACCCCAGGAACCCATTGGGCACCACCAGCAAAATTCCGCATGAATACTGGGTCACCGGGCGCAAACTGCCGAATCGGACGATGCTGAGACAATCCCGGTCCCTGCCGTTCTTGTGTGCGGCGTACTTTTGCGCCAATGTCCGGGAAGACCATACTAAGGCGGGTGCGAAGTCTCCGGCCCATTAGGAGTTCTGCGGGAGCTACCCCAGTCACTGTATGGGGGGTGGTCCTGTACGTAAACAAAAACCGAGCCAGTCTCGTGTCCATTGATCTGGAAGACTGCTTCTTTAGGCCTCTTTTGAATGTTTGCACTGCACGCTCTGCCAACCCATTTGAAGCCGGGTGGTAAGGGGCAGTGCGGATATGGCGGATGCCGTTCATCTTTGTAAATCTAGCAAACTCCTCACTCGTGGATGGAGTGCCATTATCTGTGACCAGCACCTCGGGGAGGCCATGCGTGCTAAATGCTAAACGCATTTTTTCAATTGTTGCACAGGACGTTGTCCCCTCCATCTTATGCACCTCCAGCCATTAGGACTGGGCGTCAATTAGTAGGAGGAACATGGATCCCTGAAAAGGGCCTGCGAAATCTGCATGTAAGCGTGCCCAAGGCCGCCCTGGCCATTCCCAGTGATGTAGGGGCGCGGCCGGCAGAAGCTTCTGATGCTCCTGGCAAATGGAGCAGTTTTGGGCCACCTTCTCAATGTCGGTGTCGAGGCCTGGCCACCAGACATAACTCCGGGCCAACATTTTCATCTTGGTCACGCCCGGATGCCCATTGTGCAAGTCTGATAATATCAGCTCCTGGCCTTTTTCCGGGACAACCACACGCGTCCCCCACAAGAGGATGCCGTCTTCCACGCTGAACTCTGACAGCTTGGAGGAAAATGCCCGTAACTCGCCTGGGAGCTGTCTATGCTGCCCACCATACAGGACTATGTGCCGAACCTTTGACAGGACTGGCTCCGTCTGGGTCCACTCACGGATCTGTGATGCTGTGACAGGCAAGGTGTCCATTAAATTTAGGGTTGCGACCACCTCACCGGTCGTGGGGGTCGACATGGGGCCTGTCGATAAAGGCAATCGGCTCAGTGCGTCGGCATTTGTTATCTGCGTACCTGGTTTGTGCTCCAGAGAATACTCATATGCAGCAAGCAACAAAGCCCAGCGCTGGATCCGTGCAGAAGCAATGGGCTGTATCGGCTTATCCTCTCTGAAGAGTCCCAGCAGGGGCTTATGATCAGTCACGATAGTGAAATGGCGGCCATACACATACTGGTGGAAGCGTTTCACCGTGAAAACCACTGCCAGGCCCTCCTTCTCGATCTGCGCGTACTTCTTCTCCGCTGCAGTCAATGTGCGGGAGGCGAAAGCTATCGGTCGCTCGGCCCCGTTCTCCATCTTGTGGGACAGCACAGCCCCAATACCATACGGGGATGCATCACATGTGACGAGCAAAGGCTTTCCCGGATCATAGTGGGTTAGTAACCCAGACGACGACAATTGTTGCTTTACCCGCCGGAAAGCGGTTTCTTGCGGCTGACCCCAAACCCAGGTGTGATTTTTCTTTAGCAGCAGGTGTAAGGGAGCCAGTGTAGTTGCCAGATTGGGGAGGAACTTACCGTAATAGTTTACGAGACCGAGAAAAGAACGAAGATGCGAAGTGTCAGTCGGGGTGGGGGCATGTTGAATTGCACGCACCTTCTCTGCGACGGGGTGCAGACCCTCGCGGTCCACCCGATAACCTAGGTAGACTACTTCTTTTGCCTGAAATACGCACTTTGTGTGACGTAAACGGACTCCAGCCTCCGAAAGGCGTTTAAGGACAGCCTCCAGATTTTCCAAATGCTCTTGCTCCGACGTCCCTGTAATCAACACATCATCTAGGTTGACAGCCACACGTGGTAAACCTCTCAAAATGCCCTCCATAACACATTGAAAAATTGCGCAGGCAGAGGATACTCCAAAGGGCAACCGTGTATATTCATACAGGCCCCGGTGTGTGTTAATTGTTACATATGGTCGGGAGGCAGGGTCCAGCTCCAACTGCAGGTAGGCGTGACTCATATCTAATTTTGTGAATGAGAGTCCGCCTGCAAGTTTCGCGTAGAGATCCTCTATGCGAGGCATTGGGTATCGGTCGAGTCGGGAAACTGTATTCACTGTAAGTTTATAGTCGCCACACAAGCGAACTGTGGCATCTGGCTTCATTACTGGCACAATTGGTGCTGCCCAGTCAGCAAAACGGACGGGCCTGATAATACCCAAACTCTCCAAACGAGTGAGCTCCCCTTCTACCTTCTCGAGCAAAGCGTAAGGCACTGGGCGCGCCCGGAAATAGCGCGGTGTGGCTCCTGGTTCAACTTGGATACGGGCTACGGCCCCTTTCATTTTCCCCCGACCAGGCTGGAATACCTCTGGGTATCGTCCTAGCACCGCAGTCAACCCTCCAGAAACTATTTGGAGGATGTGCTGCCATTGCAACCGCAAATGGCGCAACCAGTCCCGACCCAACAGGCTGGGCCCATGGCCACACACTACAATAAGTGGGAAACGCCCCTCCTGGCGTCCATAGACAACAGGGGTCATTGTAGTTCCTGCAATGTCCAGTGGTTCTCCCGTGTAGGTGGCCAACCTGGCCTGTGAGTCAGTTAGTGTAAGGGTCTGTACACCCTGCTTGATGCGGTCGAATGTCCTCTGGGCGATCACGGAGACTGCTGCGCCAGTATCCAACTCCATCTCCAGCGGGTGGCCATTGACCCGTACTGTCACCTTAATGGGGGCCACACGGGGAGCTGCCACACAATGCAGCTGCAGGCAGTCGTCCTCCGTCTCCACGTCCTCAGGAGTGGTCGCCGCAGGTTCATCCACATGGAAGGTACGGCCTCTGGGCTTGTCCCAGTTACGGCCCCTGGGCTGGTCCCAGTTTCGGTCGGAACGACGGCGCCTCTGGCGTCCCCAGGACCACCGTCCGCTACGGGGTCGGCGCCTACAAGTCTGACACGGACATGGCTCCTCATCCATTGGCTCTGGAGAAGGCTCCCTTCGGGGAGGAATGTCCGATGGCCACTGGCGTCGGTCTGGTCGTTGCCTCGCCCAAGGTACCGCAGGAGTGCGGGGGGACGTTTTTGGGTGGAAAGGGTTTCGCCCCAAGGCATGCACTTCCATTCCCTGTATCTCCTGTACTCCTCGCTCTGCGCTCTCTCGGGACAAGACTATTTGTATTGCCTGTTGAAAAGTCAATGTTGGCTCCGCTAAAAACTTTCTCTGCATGGCCGCATTGTTAATTCCGCAAACCAAACGGTCGCGTAACATTTCTGACAAGGTCTCACCATAGTCACAGTATTCCGCAATCCCGCTTAGCCTGGATAAAAAATCGGCAAGGGATTCTCCAGGGGTCCTCTCAGCGGTATTAAACCGGTAACGCTGGACTATCGTGGACGGGGTTGGGTTAAAGTGTTGCCGCACTATATTCACAAGTTCGTCAAACGTTTTGTTGTCCGGCGCAGCTGGGTACGTAAGGCTCCTAATCACCCCAAACGTATGCGGTCCGCAGGCGGTGAGCAATATGACCACCTGGCGCTCGTTTTCAGTGATATTGTTTGCCCGGAAATAGTAACGCATCCGTTGCGTGTACTGGTTCCAGCTTTCCAGCGCAGCATCAAAAACATCCAAACGTCCATACAGAGGCATGGTATAATAGAAAACAACTTCCAACCTGTATCCAACAAAAATCCAGGGCGGTGGCTTCAGCAGTGTAGACAGCTATTCACTTTTCCCTTCGTCGCCAGTTTTGTAAGGGCCCCGAAGAATCCAGCACGAGTTTTAAGGATACAAAATAATAAAGTTTATTTACTATAACAATATATACATAGCAGTAGCAGTAACTTCCCTTGCTAACTTCTCCTTCCTCCTGGTTCCTGGACTGGCCAGCTTATTTATAGTAGGAGTTTCTCCGCCCCCCTCATTGGGGAAGTTCATACTCCCATAGGATTGTGGGATAGTCATTAGTCCCCAGCCAATCGTCAGTAGGCAGGTTATAACAGGCCGAATGGCCTTACTTCCGCTCCTATGTCTTATGGTCTTATGGTCTTAATTATATTAGGGAGGGTGGTAAAAGAGCTGGGGGGTGGCATTGTTAATTAGAGATAGTATAACAGCTGCAGAAAGGCAGTTCAAGGAGTATCGGGCAGCACGGTAGCATTGTGGATAGCACAATTGCTTCACAGCTCCAGTGTCCCAGGTTCGATTCCGGCTTGGGTTACTGTCTGTGCGGAGTCTGCACATCCTCCCCGTGTGTACATGGGTTTCCTCCGGGTGCTCCGGTTTCCTCCCACAGTCCAAAGATGCGCAGGTTAGGTGGATTGGCCATGATAAATTGCCCTTAGTGTCCAAAATTGCCCGTAGTGTTGGGTGGGGTTACTGGGTTATGGGGATAGGGTGGAGGTGTTGACCTTGGGTAGGGTGCTCTTTCCATGAGCCGGTGCAGACTCGATGGAGCGAATGATCTCCTCCTGCACTGTACATTCTATTAAAATTATATCTGCCTACTGGGGTAGTATGGTTTGAAGTCAGAAATAGGAAAGGAGCAGTCACCTTGTTAGGAGTTTTCTATACTGTGGAGGAACAGATTGGGAAACAGATTTTGGAAAGGTGCAGAAGTCACAGGGTAATAGTCATGGGTGATTTCAACTTCCTCAAACATTGAGTGGAAACTCTTTCGATCAAATAATTTGGATGGGGTGGTGTTAGTGCAGTGTGTCCAGGAAGATTTTCTCACACAGTATGTAGATTGTCCGACCAGAGGGGAGGCAATATTGGATTTGGTACTTGGTAATGAACCAGGGAAAGTGATAGATTTGTTCGTGGGGGAGCATTTTGGAGATAGTGACCACAATTCTGTGACTTTCACTTTAGTAATGGAGAGGGATAGGTGCGTGCAACACGGCAAGGTTTACAATTAGGGGAAGGGTAAATACGATGTTGTCAGACAAGAATTGAAGTGCATCAGTTGGGAACATAGGCTGTCAGGGAAGGACACACGTGAAATGTGGAATGTGTTCAAGGAACTGGTACTACGTGTCCTTGACATATATGTCCCTGTCAGGCAGGGAGGAGATGGTCGAGTGAGGGAACGATGGTTGACAAGAGAGGTTTAATGTCTTGTTAAGAGGAAAAAGGACACTTATGGAAGGCTGAGGAAACAAGGTTCAGACAGGACGCTGGAGGGATACAAGATAGCCAGGAGGGAAATGAAGAAAGGGATTAGGAGAGCTAAGAGAGGGCATGAACAATCTTTGGCGGGTAGGATCAAGGAAAACCCCAAGGCCTTTTACACATCTGTGAGAAATATGAGAATGACTAGAGCGAGGGTAGGTCCGATCAAGGACAGTAGCGGAAGATTGTGTATTGAGTCTGAAGAGAGAGAAGAGGTCTTGAACGAGTACTTTTCTTCTGTATTTACAAATGAGAGGGGCCATATTGTTGGAGAGGACAGTGTGAACCAGACTGGTAAGCTCGAGGAAATACTTGTTAGGATGGAAGATGTGTTGGGCATTTAGAAAAAGTTGAGGATAGACAAGTCCCCCGGGCCTGACGGGATATATCCAAGGATTCTATGTGAAGCAAGAGATGAAATTGCAGCGCCGTTGGAAATGAACTTTTCATCCTCACTGTCAACAGGGGTGGTACCAGGGGATTGGAGAGTGGCGAATGTCGTACCCCTGTTCAAAAAAGGGACTAGGGATAACCCTGGGAATTACAGGCCAGTTAGTCTTACTTCGGTGGTAGGCAAAGTAATGGAAAGGATACTGAAGGATATGATTTCTGAGCATCTGGAAAGACACTGCTTGATTAGGGATAGTCAGCACGGATTTGTGAGGGGAGGGTCTTGCCTTACAAGTCTTATTGAATTCTTTGAGGAGGTGACCAAGCATGTGGATGAATGTAAAGCAGTGGATGTAGTGTACATGGATGTTAGTAAGGCATTTGATAAGGTTCCCCATGTTAGGCTTATGCAGAAAGTAAGGAGCGTAGGAAAGTGGGAAATTTGGCCAGTTGGATAACGAACTGGCTAACCAATAGAAGTCAGAGAGTGGTGGTGGACGGCAAATATTCAGACTGGATCCCAGTTACCAGTGGTGTACCGCAGGAATCAGTTCTGTGTCCTCTGCTGTTTGTGATTTTCATTAATGGCTTGGATGAGGTAGTCGAAGGATGGGTTAGCGTTCATTAACAGAGGGATTGAATTTTTGAACCGCGAGGTGATGATGCAGCTGTACAAAACTTTGGTAAGGCCACATTTGGATTACCGTGTACAGTTCTGGTCGCCTCATTTTAGGAAGGATGTGGAAGCTTTGGAAAAGGTGCATAGGAGATTTACCAGGATGTTGCCTGGAATGCAGAGTAGGTCTTACGGGGAAAGGTTGAGGGTGCTAGGCCTTTTCTCATTGGAACGGAGAAGGATGAGGGGCGACATGATAGAGGTTTATAAGATGATCAGGGGAATAGATAGAGTAGACAGTCAGAGACTTTTTGCCAGGGTGGAACGAACCATTACAAGGGGACATAAATTTAAGGTGAATGGTGGAAGATATAGGGGGGATGTCAGAAGTAGGTTCTTTACCCAGAGAGTAGTGGGGGCATGGAATGCACTACCTGTGGAAGTAGTTGTGTCGGAAACATTAGGGACCTTCAAGCAGCTATTGGATAAGTACATGGATTACGGTAGAATGATATAGTGTAGATTAATTTGTTCTTACAGGCGGCAGGGTTGCATTGTGGCTAGCACATTTGTTTCACAGCTCCAGGGTCCCGGGTTCGATTCCGGCTTGGGTCACTGCCTGCGCGGAGTCTGCACATCCTCCCCGTGTCTGCGTGGGTTTCCTCCGGGTGCTCCGGTTTCCTCCCACAGTCCAAAGATGTGCAGGTTAGGTGGATTGGCCATGGTAAATTGCCCTTAGTGTCCAAAATTGGCAGAAGTGTTGGGTGTAGGTGTTGACCTTGGGTAGGGTGCTCTTTCCAAGAGCCGGTGCAGACTTGATGGGCCGAATGGCCTCCTTCTGCAATGTAAATTCTATGATAATCTATGATTAATCTCGGACAAACGTTCGGCACGACATCGCGCGCCGAAGGGCATGTTCTGTGCTGTATTTTTCTATGTTCTATGTTCTGTACAGAGAGAGAGAGTGAGAGAGATACAGAGATACAGAGAGAGATACATAGAGAGAGAGATACAGAGAAGGAGATACAGAGAGAGATATATAGAGAGAGAAAGATACAGAGAGAGAGATACAGGGAGAGAGATGCAGAGAGAGAGTTAGACACAGTCATAGAGATGCACACAGAGAGGAAGAGGGAGATGCAGAGAGAATGATACGGAGAGAGATACAGAAATACATAGAGAAGTACAGGGAGAGATACAGTGATAGATACGGAGAGAGATACGAGAGAGTTACAGAGAGATATGCACAGAGATATGCACAGAGTGATGCTGAGAGAGGGGAATAGAGCGATATTCAGAGAGAGGTGTAGAGAGATATAGCGGGGGGGGGGATACAGAGAGAGACACAGGGAGAAAGAGTTAAATAAAGTCAGAGAGATACACACAGAGAGGTCGAGAAATGCAGATCAAATGATACGGAGAGACATACAGAGATACAGAGAGAGGTACAGAGAGAGAGATGCAGTCACAGAGATGCACACAGAGAGGTAGAGAGATGCAGAGCGAATGATACGGAGAGAGATACAGAGATACACAGAGGGGGAGAATGGTACGGACAGATACAGAGGGAGAGAGATACTGACTGAAAGATACAGAGATGCAGTCTTAGACATGCACACAGAGAGGTACAAAGAACAACAAAGAAATGTACAGCACAGGAACAGGCCCTTCGGCCCTCCAAGCCCGTGCCGACCATGCTGCCCGACTAAACTACAATCTTCTACACTTCCTGGGTCCATATCCCTCTATTCCCATCCTATTCATGTATGTGTCAAGATGCCCCTTAAATGTAACTATCGTCCCTGGTTCCACTACCTCCTCCGGTAGCGAGTTCCAGGCACCCACTGCCCTCTGCGTAAAAAAGTGCCTCGTACATCTACTCTAAACCTTGCCCCTCGCACCTTAAACCTATGCCCCCTAGTAGTTGACCCCTGTACCCCGGGGAAAAGCCTCTGACTATCCACTCTGTCTATGCCCCTCATAATTTTGTAGACCTCTATCAGGTCGCCCCTCAACCTCCTTCGTTCCAGTGAGAAAATGGTAGAGCGATGCAGAGAGAATGCTACTGAGAGAGATACAATGAGAAAGAGCTGCAGAGAGAGGTACAGGGAGAGATTGAGATTGAAATAGAGAGAGATGGAGAGATAAGACCGAGACAATGGGAGATGCAGAGAGAGGGATAATCAGAGAGTTGTAGGGAGATAGATTCCGAGAGAGATGCATAGAGAGAGATAAACAGAGAAATAGGCAGTGAGAGATAAATACAGCGGAGACAGAGAGATTCAGGGAGAAAGATACAGAGCGAGAAACAGAGGCAGACAGAGTCAGATACAGGGAGAGATACAGAGAGCGATGCAGAGAGAGAGAAAGAGAGAGGGAGACAAAGTGAGAGTTACAGACAGAGAGATGCAGACAGAGATATACAGAGAGAGATGCAGAGAGAGAGATACAGAGACAGAGATACAGAGACCGATAGCTCCAGGGACAGATAGATACAGCGACAGATGCAGAGAGAGATACAGAGAGAGATACAGGGATAGGTACAGAGAGAGACATACAGAGACAGAAATATACTGAGAGAGATACAGAGAGAGAAATACAGAGGGAGAAATACAGAGAGAGAGATACAGAGAGAGAGAGATATAGAGGGATACAGATAGAAAAACCGAGATAGATACAGAGAGTGACAGAAAGAGAGATACAGAGACAGATACAGAGAGAGGCAGAAGGTACAGAGGGAGATAGAGAGAGAGGTGCAGAGAGAGAGATACAGAGAGATACAGAGAGAGAGGTACAGATACAGAGATAAAAACCGAGAGTGATACAGAGAGTGACAGAGAGATACCGCGACAGATACAACGGGAGATACAGAAACAGAAGATACAGAGAGAGATACGGAGATACAGAAACAGAAGATACAGAGAGAGATACGGAGATACAGAGAGAGAGATACAGATGAGAGATGCAGAGAGAGAGATACCGATACAGAGAGAAAACCCCCAGAGAGAAACAGAGAGTGACAGAGAGGGAGATACAGAGATAGATACAGAGACAGAAGGTGCAGAGAGAGATACAGAGAGAGATACAGAGGGAGATACAAAGGGAGATACAGAGATAGATGCAGAGAGATAGGTACAGAGAGAGAGATACAGAGAATGGTGCAGAGATAGGTACAGAAACTCAGAGTGAGAGACAGAGAGCGAGACACAGAGAGACACAGATAGGGTGATACAGAGAAAGATAAAGATACAGAGAGATGCTTAGAGAGATACAGAGAGAGTGATACAGAACGAGATACGGAGAGAGATTCAGAGAGAGGTACAGGGAGTGGTACAGAGAGAGATACAGAAAGAGAGTGAAACAGGGAAAGATACAGAGACAGGGAGATACTTCGAGAGATACAGAGAGAGAGATACAGAGATAGAGATACAGCGAGAGAGATACAGAGAGAGATACAGAGAAAGAGCGATACAGAGAAAGATACAGAGACAGAGAGATGCTTAGATAGATGCAGAGAGACAGATACCGAGAGAGATACAGACAGAGATTCAGACAGAGAGATACAGAGACAGAGAGATACAGAGACAGAGATACAGAGACAGAGAGATACAGAGACTGATGCAGAGAGAGACACAGAGAGAGATACACGGAGAGGTACAGGGAAAGAAATACAGAGACAGAGAGATAATGAGAGAGATACAAAGAGAGAGATACAGTGAGAGAAATAGAGAGAAAGAAACATAGTGAGAGATACAGAGAGAGAGATAAATATCCAGAAAGAAAAACCGAGAGAGATACAGAGAGAGACAGAGAGAGAGTTATAGAGACAGATACAGAGAGAGATACCGAGACAGAGAAGTACAGAGAATGATACAGAGACAGATACGGAGAGACAGAGCGAGGGAGAGAGGTACAGAGAGCGAGATGCAGAAACAGCGAGATACTTAGAGATAGAGAGAGATTATAGAGGGAGATACAGAGAGAGAGGTACTGAGAGAGAGGAACAGAGAGAGATACAGAGAGAGAGATACAGAGAGAGTGTAAGAGAGAGACAGAGACAGGGAGACAGAGAGAGATACAGAGTGACATACAGAGACAGATACAGAGAGAGCGATACATTGAGTGAGATACAGAGACAGATAGAAATACAGAGAGAGAGATACAAATAGAGAGAGATACAGAGACAGAGAGATACAGAGACAGATAGATACAGAGACAGAGAGATACAGAGGCAGATACAGAGAGAGATACAGGGAGAGGTACAGAGAAAGACATACAGAGACAGAGAGATACGGAGAGAGATACAGGGAGATATAGAGAGAGAAATAAAGAGACAGATACAGAGAGAGAGATACAGAGAGAGATATACAGGTACAGAGAGAAAAACCGAGAGAGATACAAAGAGTGACAGAGAGAGAGATACAGGGACAGATACAGAGAAAGATACAGAGACAGAAGGTACAGATAGAGATACAGAGAGAGATACAGAGAGATGTACAGATACAGAGAAAAAAACGCAGAGAGCTACAGAGGGTGACAGAGAGAGAGATACAAAGATAGATACAGAGAGAGATACAGAGACAGAACGTAGAGAGAGAGATACCGAGAGAGAAACAGAGAGAGAGATACAGATGGAGAGAGATACAGAGAGAGATACAGAGCGAGAGATACAGCAGGAGAGAAATGAAATGAAATGAAAATCACTTATTGTCACAAGTAGGCTTTAATGAAGTTACTGTGAAAAGCCCCAAGTCGCCACATTCCGGTGCCTGTTCGGGGAGACTGTTACGGGAATTGAACCGTGCTGCTGGCCTGCCTTGGTCTGCTTTCAAAGCCAGCGATTTAGCCCTGTGCTGGATTGTATTCCTGGAGCAGAGGAGACTGAGGGGTGACAGGAGTGAAATGTATAAAATTCTGTGGGGCATAGATTATTCATATAATTTACAGTGTAGAAGGAGGCCATTCGGCCCATCGAGTCTGCACCGGCTCTTGCAAAGAGCACCCTACCCAAGGTCAACACCTCCACCTGATCGCTATAACCCAGTAACCCCACCCAACACTGAGGACAATTTTGGAAATTAAGGGCAATTTATCATGGCCAATCCACCTAACCTGCACATCTTTGGAATGTGGGAGGAAACCGGAGCACCCGGGGGAAACCCACGCACACACGGGGAGGATGTGCAGACTCCGCACAGACAGTGACCCAAGCCGGAATCGAACCTGCGACCCTGGAGCTGTGAAGCAATTGTGCTATCCACAATGCTACCGTGCTGCCCATCGCAGAGGTAGACAGGAATAAACGTTTCCCTTTGGTGGAGGAATCAATGACCAGGGGGCATGGATTGAAGGTAAGGAAGCAGGAGGTTCAGAGGGGATGTGAGGAACAACCTTTTCACCCAGAGAGTGATGGGAGTCTGGAACTCTCAGCATGAATAGGTGGTGGAGGCAGAGGCCTTTATAACATTTAAGAAGTATTTAGGTGTGCACTTGCGATTCCAGGCCATACAAGGCCATGGGTCAAGTGCTGGAGAATGGGATTAGAATAGTTAGGTGGTTGTCTTTGACCAGTGCAGACGTGACCAGGCCTTTTCTGTGCTGTAGTCCTCCGTGACTCTATAAAGTGACTCTTCTTTGGGGCAGTTTCAAGGACTGTTTGAAATTGGTGAAATTCTGGGTGCAGTTCTGCCTGGTATGAGAGTGACTGTGAGAGATACAGAGACAGAAGGTACAGAGAGAGATACAGAGGGAGATTCAAGGGAGATACAGAGAGAGGAATGCAGAGAGAGAGATAGAAATATAGAGGTACAGAGAGAGAGGTACAGAGAGTGAGATACAGAGACTGGTGCAGATATAGGTACAGAGAGATACAGAGAGAGAGATAGAGAGAGACACAGAGAGAGGGAGACACACAGAGAGACAGAGAGAGAGAGTGACAGACAGAGGCAGAGAGAGAGAGACAGAGCGAGATACAGATAGAGTGATACAGAGAAAGATGCAGAGATAGAGAGATGCTTAGAGAGATACAGAGAGAGAGATACAGAGAGAGTGATACTAAGAGAGAGATACAGTGAGGGAGATACAGAGCGAGAGAGTGATACAGAGAGAGATACAGAGAGAGCTACAGAG
This sequence comes from Scyliorhinus torazame, assembly GCF_047496885.1. Classification (NCBI taxonomy): domain Eukaryota; kingdom Metazoa; phylum Chordata; class Chondrichthyes; order Carcharhiniformes; family Scyliorhinidae; genus Scyliorhinus; species Scyliorhinus torazame. The sequence goes on from NC_092726.1 coordinate 102,794,564, forward strand.
AAAGGTACAGAGAGAGCTACAGAGAAAGATACAGAGAGAGAGTGATACAGAGAAAGATACAGAGATAGAGAGATACTGAGAGATACAGAGAGAGAGATACAGAGAGAGAAATTCAGAGAGGGAGAAACATAGAGAGAGAGAGACAGAGAGAGAGATACAGAGGCAGATACAGAGAGAGATACCGAGGCAGAGAGGTACAAAGACAGATACAGAGACAGATACAGAGAGAGCTAGAGAGGGAGAGAGGTAGAGAGAGCGAGATACAGAGACATACTCAGAGATATAGAGAGATACAGAGAGAGATGCAGGGAGAGATACGGAGAGATACAGAGGGAGATAAAATGGGAGATAAAGGTAGAGAGATGCAGAGAGAGAGATACAGAGACAGATGCAGAGGCAGGTACTCAGAGAGATACAGAGAGAGAGAACAGAGAGAGAGAGACAGAGACAGAGAGAGAGAGACAGAGAGCGAAAGACAGAGAGCCAGAGAGAGAGAGAGTGAGACAGAGAGATTGACAGAGAGAGAGACAGATAGAGAGAGACAGAGAGTGCGACAGAGAGAGATACAGAGAGAAGTACAGCGAGAGCGAGACAGAGAGAGGTACAGAGAGAGACACAGAGACAGACACAGGGACAGATACACACAGACAGAGAGATACAGAGAGAGATACAGAGACAGATACACACAGACTGAGAGATACAGAGACAGACACAGGAAAAGATACACACAGACAGAGAGATACAGAAATGCATTCACTGGTTCTGCTGCTCACGGATGACACCATTTCCTCCCTGCCAATCTGTCCCCGCGCATTCTGTTCTGGCCTCTAGAAATGTCGTGGTGACTAACATCATACTGACGGCTCTGTCACTCCAGGGTTTATCCCTCTCTCTCCTTTTATAAACAGGATGGGACATTGAAAATCCCCCAGTTCCCTGGAACCACTCATATATCAATGAAGATTGAGTATCAGGGTCAGTGTGTCCACTATTTCCACACTCCATCCCTCAGTCACTGTCACACAGCCGATCCAGACCCGGCTAATCTTCTATTTCATTGTGTTATAAAAGTGTTGGACTGAAAGGGGTTAACTGAGCCTGTTTGTTTAGTAACTGTGATTAATGTCAGTCTCTATGGATTCTAACCGTGTCACTGGAGGGTTTCTCTCAGCTATTAATAAGCGATTCCTTTCATTGTGTTAACCCAATCTGTCAGCGGAGCGTCAATTCCAACACTGCCAGAGGTCAGCGCCTCCAGAGAGACCGAGAGGAGGGAGCAGAATCTGGTAACTACCAATAGGAACGTTACAGCAATGGATCAGAATCTGTGAACTATCCACAGGGACGTTACAGCAATGGATCAGAATCTGGGAACTACCCACAGGAACGTTACAGCAATGGATCAGAATCTGGGAACAATCCACAGGAACGTTACAGCAATGGATCAGAATCTGGGAACAATCCACAGGAACGTTACAGCAATGGATCAGAATCTGGGAACTATCCACAGGAACGTTGCAGCAATGGATCAAAATCTCAGAACAATCGATCTGCATGTTACAACAATAGACAGGAGTTTATCCCTGGGTATTTTCTATCTGAATTGGCCGTCTTTACCACAGCGGATCCGCGGCGCACTGATGATAATTCAGGCGGGTTATTATCCACTCCTGGCTGTTGTCGGTGTCCCTGGTAAGTCTCACGGTCCGGTTATTTATTGTATAAACCACTTTAAGTGTAATATTGCTCACGTCACTTACATCTCGGAAAGATTGAATCCACGTTCTTCACTTCATAAGTTTGTAAGTTCAGAAGGTCCAGGAGCAGAATGAGGCTATTTGGCCCATTGAGTCTGCTCTGTCATTCGATCTTGGCTGATCTCATCCTCGGCTTAACGTCACCGTCCTGCCCATTATCTAATATTCTCAACCCATTCCCAATTCAAAATCCATCCAACTCCTCCTAAAATGTACTCACTGTCCCAGCATGCACCGCACTCTGGGGTAGAAAATTCCACAGATTCACATCCCATTGGGAGAAATAGATCCTCCTCAGCTCTGCTTTACATTTGCTGCCTGTTATCCTGAGATTATGACCTCTCGTTCCAGAATGCCCCACAAGAGGAAGCATCCGCTCCACTTCCACTTTATCCATACTTGTTAACATCTTGCAAACCCCAATTTAATCACCATTCATGCGTCTCCACTCCAGAGAGTAGAGGAGCAGAGTGTGAGGCAAATCTGATCCAACAAGGAGCTGGTCAGAGAACGGTGTCGCCTCCTTCAACACGACCTGGAGCCTCACACCAGGCTGTGGATGGTCCTGTCAAATCTGATATAACAAGGAGCTGGTTACAGAACGGTGTCACCTCCTTCAGCACGGCCTGGAGCCTGACACCAGGCTGTGGATGGTCCTGTCAAATCTGATATAACAAGGAGCTGGTTACAGAACGGTGTCGCCTCCTTCAGCAGGGCCTGGAGCCTGACACCAGGCTGTGGATGGTCCTGTCAAATCTGATATAACAAGGTGCCGGTTACAGAACGGTGTCACCTCGTTCAGCACGGCCTGGAGCCTCACACCAGGTTGTGGATGGTCCTGTCAAATCTGATATAACAAGGAGCTGGTTACAGAACGTTGACGCCTCCTTCAGCACGGCCTGGAGCCTGATACCAGGCTGTGGATGGTCCTGTCAGTGGCTGTTAACGGCACAGTTCCATTGACCTTCTCTGTATCCGGAATTGAAAAGCCGTCTCAGTAATGGTGACCATTACACTGTGGTGGTTTCAGGCAACACTGCAGGGGCTCCTTGTATAACAAGAAAGGGGATCATTGAGAAAAAGTAAATGGTTCACTCTGTACAGGCACCGAGGTCTCTGAAATAGTTTTTTAATTGGGAGCTACCAGAGCCCCACTGCCTGTCCCCTGCTCCCAGGGATTATTGAGAAGTAAATGGTGAACTATATACAGCACAGAGGTCTCTGAAACAGCTCTTTAATTGGTAGCTCCCGAGGCCACACTGCCTGTCCCCTGCTCCCAGGGATTATTAAGTGGAAGTGAATGGTTAACTATATACAGCACAGAGGTCTCTGAAACAGCTTTTTAATTGGTGGCTCCCGAGGCCACACTGCCTGTTCCCTGCTCCCAGGGATTATTCCCCATTAGTCGGGGTTCACACACTCACACACGATAGGCGCCGAGCGGGTAACGTGGACCACATGGGATCACCCCTGATAGAGGCAGCGTTGTCAGATTCCCCCCTCTTACGTCCCTCAGTAACATGCAAACAATTTGAGTCATTTACAGTGAAATGTGTACAAGAAAAGCTGGAGACATTAAAAAGGGACAGTTAAGAACAGTCCTTCACAGGGGGAATCTGAGGCATGGTGGATCACCCTGGGCTCCATCCGGCTCCTCCACCAATTGGAAACTGATGTTGTCAGCAGCAGGATGTTGCTTCGAGGATTCGACACCACTTCGTGGACTCCCCCCTATCCAGCTCCATCGAGGTCACTGGTGAGTTCCTCCGGATTCACCTGAGGAAGGAGCTGCGCTCCGAAAGCTAGTGATTCGAAACAAACCTGGTGGACTTTAACCTGGTGTTGTTAGAGTTCTTACTATTCTGTGCGGAACTCTCAGGCTCCCTCGGTTCCGGCTCTGCTGCGGGGGAAGTGGTGATGCCAGCTGGCTCCAACTGTTCAGACATTGGCTGTGTGACCTCCCAGCTCCTTAAATGGTCAAAGTACTTCCTCACTCGTCCGCCTTGTAATTCCACCCTGTCTGAAACTGGACCGTCTGCCTGGCAATTCCACCCTGTCTGACACTGGACCGTCTGCCTGGTAATTCCACCATGTCTGACACTGGACCGTCTGTCTGGCAATTCCACCATGTCTGAGACTTGACCGTCTCCCTTATAATTCCACCATGTCTGACACTGGACCGTCTGCCTGGCAATTCCACCCTGTCTGACACTGGACCATCTGCCTGGCAATTCCACCATGTCTGAGATTGACCGTCAAAGAACAAAGAACAAAGAAATGTACAGCACAGGAACAGGCCCTTCGGCCCTCCAAGCCCGTGCCGACCATACTGCCCGACTAAACTACAATCTTCTACACTTCCTGGGTCCGTATCCTTCTATTCCAATCCTATTCATATATTTGTCAAGATGCCCCTTAAATGTTCCTATCGTCCCTGCTTCCACTACCTCCTCCGGTAGTGAGTTCCAGGCACCCACTACCCTCTGCGTAAAAAACTTGCCTCGTACATCTACTCTAAACTTTGCCCCTCTCACCTTAAACCTATGCCCCCTAGTAATTGACCCCTCTACCCTGGGGAAAAGCCTCTGACTATCCACTCTGTCTATGCCCCTCATAATTTTGTATACCTCTATCAGGTCGCCCCTCAACCTCCTTCGTTCCAGTGAGAACAAACCGAGTTTATTCAATCGCTCCTCATAGCTTATGCCCTCCATACCAGGCAACATTCTGGTAAATCTCTTCTGCACCCTCTCTAAAGCCTCCACATCCTTCTGGTAGTGTGGCGACCAGGATTGAACACTATACTCCAAGTGTGGCCTAACTAAGGTTCTATACAGCTGCAACATGACTTGCCAATTCTTATACTCAGTGCCCCGGCCAATGAAGGCAAGCATGCCGTATGCCTTCTTGACTACCTTCTCCACCTGTGTAGCCCCTTTCAGTGATCTGTGGACCTGTACTCCTAGATCTCTTTGACTTTCAATACCCTTGAGGGTTCTACCATTCACTGTATATTCCCTACCTGCATTAGCCCTTCCAAAATGCATTACCTCACATTTGTCCAGGTTAAACTCCATCTGCCATCTCTCCGCCCAAGTCTCCAGACAATCTAAATCCTGCTGTATCCTCAGACAGTCCTCATCGCTATCCGCAATTCCACCAACCTTTGTGTCGTCTGCAAACTTACTAATCAGACCAGTTACATTTTCCTCCAAATCATTTATATATACTACAAAGAGCAAAGGTCCCAGCACTGATCCCTGTGGAACACCACTGGTCACAGCCCTCCAATTAGAAAAGCATCCCTCCATTGCTACCCTCTGCCTTCTATGGCCTAGCCAGTTCTGTATCCACCTTGCCAGTTCACCCCTGATCCCGTGTGACTTCACCTTTTGTACTAGTCTACCATGAGGGACCTTGTCAAAGGCCTTACTGAAGTCCATATAGACAACATCTACTGCCCTACCTGCATCAATCATCTTAGTGACCTCCTCGAAAAACTCTATCAAGTTAGTGAGACACGACCTCCCCTTCACAAAACCGTGCTGCCTCTCACTAATACGTCCATTTGCTTCCAAATGGGAGTAGATCCTGTCTCGAAGAATTCTCTCCAGTAATTTCCCTACCACTGAAGTAAGGCTCACCGGCCTGTAGTTCCCGGGATTATCCCTGCCACCCTCCTTAAACAGAGGAACAACATTGGCTATTCTCCAGTCCTCCGGGACATCCCCTGAAGACAGCGAGGATCCAAAGATTTCTGTCAAGGCCTCAGCAATTTCCTCTCCAGCCTTCTTCAGTATTCTGGGGTAGATCCCATCCGGACCTGGGGACTTATCTACCTTAATATTTTTTAAGACACCCAGCACCTCGTCTTTTTGGATCACAATGTGACCCAGGCTATCTACACCCCCTTCTCCAGACTCAACATCTACCAATTCCTTCTCTTTGGTGAATACTGATGCAAAGTATTCATTTAGTACCTCGCCCATTTCCTCTGGCTCCACACATAGATTCCCTTGCCTATCCTTCAGTGGGCCAACCCTTTCCCTGGCTACCCTCTTGCTTTTTATGTACGTGTAAAAAGCCTTGGGATTTTCCTTAACCCTATTTGCCAATGACTTTTCATGACCCCTTCTAGCCCTCCTGACTCCTTGCTTAAGTTCCTTCCTACTTTCCTTATATGCCACACAGGCTTCGTCTGTTCCCAGCCTTTTAGCCCTGACAAATGCCTCCTTTTTCTTTTTGACGAGGCCTACAATATCACTCGTCATCCAAGGTTCCCAAAAATTGCCGTATTTATCTTTCTTCCTCACAGGAACATGCCTGTCCTGTATTCCTTTCAACTGACACTTGAAAGCCTCCCACATGTCAGATGTTGATTTGCCCTCAAACATCCGCCCCAATCTATGTTCTTCAGTTCCCGCCTAATATTGTTATAATTAGCCTTCCCCCAATTTAGCACATTCATCCTCGGACCACTCTTATCCTTGTCCACCAGTACTTTAAAACTTACTGAATTGTGGTCACTGTTACCGAAATGCTCCCCTACTGAAACATCTACCACCTGGCCGTGCTCATTCCCCAATACCAGGTCCAGTACCGCCCCTTCCCTAGTTGGACTGTTTACATATTGTTTTAAGAAGCCCTCCTGGATGCTCCTTACAAACTCTGCCCCGTCTAAGCCCCTGGCACTAAGTGAGTCCCAATCAATATTGGGGAAGTTGAAGTCTCCCATCACCACAACCCTGTTGTTTTTACTCTTTTCCAAAATCTGTCTACCTATCTGCTCCTCTATCTCCCGCTGGCTGTTGGGACGCCTGTAGTATACCCCCAACATTGTGACTGCACCCTTCTTATTCCTGATCTCTACCCATATAGCCTCACTGCCCTCTGAGGTGTCCTCTCGCTGTATAGCTGTGATACTCTGCCTGGCAATTCCACCAAGTCTGACACTGGACCATCTGCCTGGCAATTCCACCAAGTCTGACACTGGACCGTCGCCTGGGAATTCCACCGTGTCTGACACTGGACCGTCTGACTGTCAATTCGACCATGTCTGACACTGGACTGTCTGCCTTGTAATTTCACTATGTCTGACATTGGACCGTCTGCCTTGTAATTCTAAAATGTCTGAGTCTGGTCCGACTGTCTTGTAATTCCACCATGTCTGATACTGGACCGTCTGCCTTGTACCATATACCGGATGCTCCTTGCATAGAAGTAGACACACTTGAACCCACCTTTCTGTCTGCCGGTACACTCTTGCGATCTTGATACCCTCCTCAGTACGTCACTACTCTCCACTCTCCTTCTGGACTACAGCTCGTTATCACAGCCCCCTGACAAATTCGTCCGCCCCCCCCCCCCCCCCAGGATATTGGTGCCCATCTGGTTCAGGTGCAAACCGTCCTGTCTGTCCAGGACCCACCTTCCGCAGAATGTGCTCCAATTATCCACGACCTGAAACCCTCCCTGCTACACCATCCCTGCAGCTACGTGTTTATCTGCACTCTCTCCCTGTTCCTCACCTCACTAGCACGTGGCACCGGCAACAAACCAGAGATGGCAACATGGTTTGTCCTGGCTCTGAGCTTCCACTCTAGCTCCCTAAATTCCTGTTTCAAATCCCCGTCCCTTCTCTTTGCTATGTCGTTGGTACCGATGTGTAACACGACTTGTGACTGTCCCCCCTCCCCCTTAAGGATTCTGAAAACACGGTCCGAGACGTCACGGGCCCTGGCACCCGGGAGGCAACATACCATCCGCGAGTCTCTTTCATTGACACATACCCGTCTATCTGTCCCTCTAACTATTGTGTCCCCAATAACTATTGCTCTCCTGCTCTCCCTACTTCCATCCTGAGCCACAGGGATGGACTCAGTGCTGGAGATCCGTACACCATGGCTTACCCCTGGTAGGTCATCCCCATCAACAGTATCCAAAGCGGTATACTTGTTACTGATGTTAACGACCACAGGGGATCCATGCACTGACTGCTTCCTCCCAGCCCCTCTCACCGTCACCCATCTCTCTTGATTCTGAGGAGTATCTACATCCCTGAAGCTACTATCTTTGAGCACCTGTGACTCACGAATGATCCGGAGTTCATCCAGCTCCAGTTCCCTGACGCAGTTTCTGAGGAGCTGGAGATGGGTACAATTCCCACAGCTGAAATCAGCAGGTACACTGACGGCGTCCCTCACCTCAAACATTCTGCAGCAGGAACATTGCACTGCTTTCCCTGCCATCCCCTCTAGATAAAAAGAGAAAAAGAAAGATAGAGCTTACCTGTTATTCACTCTACCCCTTAGGTTAAAGGAGGTGGAAGGGTGGGGGACACTACAAGTGTAGTGTCTATGTTTTCGTAACCACCAAACTTAAATACAGGTAAAAATAAAAATAAAACACTTAACCAGCAACCATTGCGCCCCACACACGAACAGAAATCAGCTGTTATGCGCATGCGCAAACACTTTAAGTCTGTACTATTGACCCAGCAGTCCCACTGTCCTCACTCCGACCGGGTACAAGCTGGAAATTCCCAACAGTAAGTTTTGTAAAAAAGTACTCCCCTTCTCAGCAAGCACTCACTCAGCAACGCCTGCGCTTCGCACGGGAACACCTCAGGGAAAAGAAAAACGACTTACCAGTCACCAGCCAATCACTTACCTGCAGGCTGTGACGTCACGGTTCGACCTCTTTGTACTTCTACAAGCCCTCGAATCTCCCTCTTTATCTTTACTCGGCTGGGATCCTTACAGTCATCGTATGTTTGGGGGCTTGAAGAGAAGGTAGGGAGGGAAACACTGAACAACTGTTTGGGGTTTAACTGTCACTTGACAACAGACCCTCCACAAACCACCTTCAAGATGCTGTGACCGCAATGCACAGATGCAATTTTGTCCCGCAACAGCCAATCAGCAGCGCTGCTCTACTGCCCTCTGTTGGATGCTTGTCTTCACTTGAACACGGAGGGTTTCTTGCTCAGGCACACCCTCTGGTTGCAGTGACCGCAAATCACTGATGCAAATTTTACCCGGAACACCCAATCAGCAGCTCCGTTCTACTGCCCTCTGCGGGATGCTTGCCTTCACTTGAACACAGAGGGTGTCTTGCAGAGGTATATTCGGGTTCAGTGACCGTAATGCACTGATGCAAATTTTCACCGTAATTCCTCCATGTCTGACATTGGACCGTCAACCTGGCAATTCCAAAATGTCTGAAACTGGATCCTCTGACTTGTATTTCCACCATGTCTGAGACTGGACCTTCTGCCTGGCAATTCTACCATGTCTGACACAGGACCGTCTGCCTGGCAATTCCACTATGTCTGACATTGGGCCGTCTGCCTGGCAATTCAACCATGCCTGACACTGGATCCCGTCTGCCTTGATATTCCACCATAGCTGAGACTGGACTGTCTGCCTGGCAGTTCCACCATGTCTAGAACTGAACCGCCTGCCTTGTATTTCCACCATGTCTGACACTGCACCATCTGCCATGTAATTCCACGATGTCAGAAACGGGGACGTCTGCCTAGCAATTCCACCATGTCTGACACTGGGCTGTCTGTCTGGCAATTTCACCATGTCTGAGACTGGACCGTCTGTCTGGCAATTCCACCATGTCTGACACTGGACCGTCTGTCTGGCAATTCCACCATGTCTGACACTGGACCGTCTGCCTGGCAATTCCACCATGTCTGACACTGGACCGTCTGCCTGGCAATTCCACAATGTCTGACACTGGACCGTCTGCCTGGGAATTCCACCATGTCTGACACTGGACCGTATGCCTGGCAATTCCACCGTGTCTGACACTGGACCGTCTGCCTTGTAATTCCCCCATGTCTGACACTAGACCGTCTGCCTGGCAGTTCCGCTATGTCTGACACTGGACCGTCTGCCTTGTTATTCCACCATATGTGACACTAGACCGTCTGCCTGGCAGTTCCGCCATGTCTGACACTGTATCGGATGCCATATAATTCATCCATGTGTGACACTGGACCGTCTAACTTGTAATTCCATCATGTCTGACACTGGACCGCCTGCCTGGCAATTCCACCATGGCTGAGACTGGACTGTCTGGCAATGCCACCATGTCTTAAACTGGACCGTCTGCCTTGTACCTTATTCCGGATGCTCCTTGCATTGAAGTAGACACACTTCAACCCACCTTTATGTCTGCCAGTACACTCCTGCGACATTGATACCTTCCTCAGTTCGTCACTGCTCTCAACACTGGCTTCTGGACTACAGCTCGTTTTCCCAGCCCCCTGACAAATTCGTTTAACCACCCCGAGTGTGGGGTGGTTAATGTGTGTGTTGGGGGCGTTTACTGTGTGGGGGGTTATTGTGTGTGGTGGGGGGTAGTGTGTGCGTTTGGGGGTGGTTAGTGTGTGTGGGGTGGTTAGTGTTTGTGGGGTTGGTTAGTGTGTGTGTGTTGAGGGCTTAGTGTGTGTGGGGGTTAGTGTGTGTGTGTGTAGGGGGGGGGGATTTTTGTGTGGGGGTTTAGCGTTTGTCTGTGGTGGGTTTAGTGTGTGTCTGTGTGGTGAAGCTAGTGTGTGTGTGTGTGTGTGTGTGTGTGTGTGTGTGTGTGCGGGGGGGGATTAGCGTGTGTGGGGAGGGGTTAGTGTGTGTTGGACAGTTAGTGTGTGGGTGGGGGTTAGTGTGTGTGTGGAGGGGGTTAGTATGTGTGGGGGGGGGGTTCGTGTGTGTGGGGGCGGGGTTAGTGTGTGTGGGGAGGTTAGTGTGTGTGGGAGGTTAGTGTGTGTGCGGAGGGGGGGTTAGTGTGTGTGGGGGGTTAGTGCGTGCGCGGGGGGGGTTTAGTGTGCGTGGGGGGTTAGTGTGGGGGGGGGGGGGTTAGTGTATGGGGGGTGTTGTGTGTGCGGGGGGGTTAGTGTGTGTGCGGGGGGTGGTTAGTGTGTGTGCGGGGGTTAGCGTGTGTTCGGGCGGGTTAGTGTGTGTGGGGGTGGTTAGTGTGTGTGAGTTGGAGGGGGGTTAGTGTGTGTGGGGGGCTATGAGTGTGTGAGGGGGGTTAGTGTGTGTGTGGGGGTTAGTGTGTGTGTGGGGGGAGGGGGGTTAGTGTGTGTGGGGATTAGCGTGTGTGGGGGTTAGCCTCTGTGTGTGTGGGGAGGGGTTAGTGTGTGTGGTGGTTTAGCGTTTGTGTGAGGTGGGTATAGTGTGTGTCTGTGTGGTGAAGTTAGTATGTTTGGGGGGTAGCGTGTGTGGGGAGGGGTTAGTGTGTGTGGGACAGTTAGTGTGCGTGGTTGGGGTTTATTGTGTGTGTGGGGGGTATGAGTGTGTGGGGGGGTTAATGTGTGTGTGGGGGGGTTAGTGTGTGGGGGGTGGGTTAGTGTACGTGTGTGTGGTTAGATTGTGTGGTGGGCGTTTTGTTTATGGGCGGTGCGGGTGCGTATGTTAGGGGGATTAGTGTGTTTGTGTGTGAGGGGGTGGTGTGTGCGAGGGACGGCGTTAGTGTGGGGCGGTTAGTGAGTGTACGTGAGAGGATTAGTGTGTGTATTTGGGGGATGGTTAGTGTGTGTGTGGGATGGTAAGTGTATGTTGGGAGGGTTTAGTATGTTTTTGTGTGTGGGGGGGCTTAGTCAGTGTTTTTTTTAATGTGTTTGTTTATGGAGGGTTAGTGTATGCGCCCGGTGCCGGGCTACTGGGTGAGTGCGGCGGGGGCTAGTGTGTGGGGGTGGTTAATGCGTGTGGGGAGGATTAGTGCATGTGTGTGTGTGTGTGGGGGGGGTTAGTGTGTGTTGAGGGGTTAATGTGTGTTTGGGGGGTTAGTGTGTATGGGGGTTAGTGTGCGTGTGGGTGGGAGTTATTGTGTGGGGTGGCATTAGTGTGCGGGGAGTTAGTGTGTGTGTGGGGGGGGGGATAGAGCTTGTATGTGGGTGGGTTAGTGTGTGTTGAGGGTTGTTTGTGTGTGAGTGAGGGGATCAGTGTGTGTTGGGTGGGGGTTAGTGTGCGTGAGGTGGGGGTTTAGTGTGAAATGAAATTAAATGAAAATCGCTTATTTCCACAAGTAGGCTTCAAATGAAGTTACTGTGAAAAGCCCCTAGTCTTCGCATTCCGGCGCCTGTTCGGGGAGGCTGTTACGGGAATTGAACCGTGCTGCTGGCCTCTCTTGGTCTGCTTTCAAAGCCAGCGGTTTAGCCCTGTGCTAAACAGCCCCTGGGTGTGAGTGGGGGTGGTTAGTGTGTGTGAGGTGGTTCGTGACTGTGGGGGTTGGATAGCGTGTTTGTGGGGGGATAGTGTGTGTGGGGGTTGGTTAATGTGTTTGTGAGGGGTTCGTGTGTGTGGGCGGATTAGTGTGTGTGTTGGGGGTTAGTGTGTGTGGGCGTTGGTTAGTGTGCTTGTGGGGGATTAGTGTGTGTGGGGGTTGGTTAGTGTGTTTGTGGGGGTTAGTGTGTGTGGGGTGGTTGATGTGTGTGTGTGAGTGAATGTTACAGTATGTGGGGATTAGTGTGTGTGGCGTTAGTGTGAGTGGGGGGTTAGTGGGTGTGGGGGGGTCAGTGTGTGGGGAGGTTAGTATGTGTGGGAGTTGGTTAGTGTGTTTGTGGGGGGTTAGTGTGTGTGGGCGGGTTAGTGTGTGTGTTAGTGGTTAGTATATGTTGGGGTAAGTGTGTGTGGGGCGAGTTGATTTGTGTGTGTGTGGGGGGTGGGGGGGTGTTAGTGTGTGTGTGGGGGGAGGTTGGTCAGTGTGTGAGTGGGGGGGGGGGTTAGTGTGTGTGTGGAGGGGGTTAGTGTGTGTGTGAGGGGAATAATGTGTGTGGAGGGTTTGTGTGTGGTGGTTGGAACATCTGTGGGCAGGCTCGTGTGTGTGGGGTTGGTGAGTGTTTGGGGCGGGTTAATGTGCGTGGGGGGGGATTGTTTGTGTTTGTGGGCGTGGGTTCGTTTTTGTGTGTTGAGGGTGATTAGTGTATGTGGGTTGGGTTAGTGTGAGTGTGGGGTTAGATTGTGTGGTGGGCGTTTAGGGTATGGGCGGTGCGGTTGCTTGTGTGTGTTCGGGGGTTTAATGTGTTTCTGTGTGTGGGGGTGGTGTGTCCGAGAGGGGGGGTTAGTGTGGGGCGGTTGTGTGTGCGTGGGTGGATTAGGGTGTGTATTTGGGGGGTGGTAAGTGTATGTGTTGGGAGGGTTTCGTATGTTTTTCTGTGGGGGGAGGGTGGTGTGTGTGTGTGTGTGAGGGGGGGGTTAGTGTGTTTGTGTATGGAGGGTTAGTGTATCCGCGGGGGGGGGGGGGTAGTGGGTGTGTGCTTTGGGGGTTAGTGTGTGGGGGTGGTTAATGCTTGTGGGGATGGTTAGTGTGTGCGTGTTGGGGGTTAGTGTGTGGGTGATTGGGGGTTAGTTTGTGTGTGGTGGGTAGTGTGTGTGTCGATGGACGTTAGTGTGTGTGGGAGGTTTAGTGTGTGTGTAGAGGGTTAGTGTGTGTGGTGGGGTTAAGGTTTGTGTGGGGGGATAGAGCTTGTATGTGGGTGGGTTAGTGTATGTGTAGGATTGTATGTGAGTGGGTGACGGGGCCAGTGTGTGTGGGGTGGGGGTTAGTGTGCGTGAGGGGTGGTTAGTGTGTGTGGGGTGTGGATTTAGTGTGGGGGGATTTGTGTGTGTGAGGTTATTATGTTTGTCGGGGGTTAGTTGGTGTGCGGGGGGTGGGGGGGGCGTCAGTGTGTGGGTGGGTATGGTCTGGTGTATATGTGATGAGTTAGTGTGTATGTGGGGGGTTAGTATGTGTGTATGGGGAATTCAGTGCGTGTGGGGGTGTTAGTATGTGGGGGGGAGTTTGTGAGTGTGTGAGGGATTTAGGATGTGTGTGAGGTGGTTAGTGATTGAGTGGGGTGGTTAGTGTGTGTGTTTGTCGGGGGGTTAGTGCGTGTGGGAGGGTTTGTGTGTGGGGGGTTAGTGTGTCTGTGTGTGTGAGGGTTAATGCGTGTGTGGAGGGCGGTTACTGTGTGTGTGTGGGGAGGGTGGGTTTGTGCGTGGGGGGGGGGTTATTAGTGTGTGTGTTATGGCGGTTAGTGTGTATGTGTTGGGTGTTTAGTGTGTGTCTGTGTGGGGGGGGGGGTAGTGTGTGTAGGAGGGGTTGGTGAGCGTGTGGGGGGTTAGTGTGGGTGGGGCGGTCCGTGTGTGTATGGGGGGTTAATGTGTGAGGAGATTAGTTTGTGTGGGGGGCTAGTGTGTTTGTATGTGAGTGAGTGTTATAGTGTGTGTGTGGATTAGTGTGTGTGGCGTTAGTGCGATTGGGGGGGGGGGTTAGTGGGTGTGGGGGGTTAGTGTGTGTGGGGTGGTTATTGTGTGTGGGGTCGTTAGTGTGTGGGGGGCGGGTCAGTGTGTGTGGGGTAGTTAGTGTGTGTGGGGGTTGGTTAGTGTCTTTGTGGGGGGTTAGTGTGTGTGGGGGTCGGTTAGTGTGTGTGTTGGGTGTTAGTGTGTGTTGGGGTTAGTGTGTGAGTGGAGAGAGTTAGAACATAGAACATAGAACATAGAACAATAAAGCGCAGTACAGGCTCTTCGGCCCACGATGTTGCACCGAAACAAAAGCCAGCTAACCTACACTATGCCATTATCATCCATATGTTTATCCAATAAACTTTTAAATGCCCTCAATGTTGGCGAGTTCACTACTGCAGCAGGTAGGGCATTCCACGGCCTCACTACCCTTTGCGTAAAGTACCTACCTCTGACCTCTGTCCTATATCTATTACCCCTCAGTTTAAAGTTATGTCCCCTCGTGCCAGCCATTTCCATCCGCGGGAGAAGGCTCTCACTGTCCACCCTATCTAACCCCCTGATCATTTTGTCTGCCTCTATTAAGTCTCCTCTTAACCTTCTTCTCTCCAACGAAAACAACCTCAAGTCCATCAGCCTTTCCTCATAAGATTTTCCCTCCATACCAGGCAACATCCTGGTAAATCTCCTCTGCACCCGCTCCAATGCCTCCACGTCCTTCCTATAATGCGGTGACCAGAACTGTACGCAATACTCCAAATGCGGCCGTACCAGAGTTCTGTACAGCTGCAACATGACCTCCCGACTCCGGAACTCAATCCCTCTACCAATAAAGGCCAACACTCCATAGGCCTTCTTCACAACCCTATCAACCTGGGTGGCAACTTTCAGGGATCTGTGTACATGGACACCTAGATCCCTCTGCTCATACACACTTCCAAGAACTTCACCATTAGCCAAATATTCCGCATTCCTGTTATTCCTTCCAAAGTGAATCACCTCACACTTCTCTACATTGCACTCCATTTGCCACCTCTCAGCCCAGCTCTGGAGCTTATCTATGTCCCTCTGTAACCTGCTACAGCCTTCCACACTGTCGACAACACCACCGACTTTAGTGTCGTCTGCAAATTTACTCACCCACCCTTCTGCGCCTTCCTCTAGGTCATTGATAAAAATGACAAACAGCAACGGCCCTAGAACAGATCCTTGTGGTGCGCCACTTGTAACTGAACTCCATTCTGAACATTTCCCATCAACCACCACCCTCTATCTTCTTTCAGCTTGCCAATTTCTGATCCACATCTCTAAATCACCCTCAATCCCCAGCCTCCGTATTTTCTGCAATAGCCTACCGTGGGGAACCTTATCAAACGCTTTGCTGAAATCCATATACACCACATCAACTGCTCTACCCTCATCTACCTGTTCAGTCACCTTATCAAAGAACTCAATAAGGTTTGTTAGGCATGACCTACCCTTCACAAAGCCATGCTGACTATCCCTGATCATATTATTCCTATCTAGATGATTATAAATCTTGTCTCTTATAATCCCCTCCAAGACTTTACCCACTACAGACGTGAGGCTCACCGGTCTATAGTTGCCGGGGTTGTCTCTGCTCCCGTTTTTGAACAAAGGGACCACATTTGCTGTCCTCCAGTCCTCTGGCACTATTCCTGTAGCCAATGATGACATAAAAATCAAAGCCAAAGGTCCAGCAATCTCTTCCCTGGCCTCCCAGAGAATCCTAGGATAAATCCCAACAGGTCCCGGGGACTTATCTATTTTCACCCTGTCCAGAATTGCCAACACCTCTTCCCTACGTACCTCAATGCCATCTATTCTATTAGCCTGGGCTCAGCATTCTCCTCCACAACATTATCTTTTTCCTGAGTGAATGCTGGCGAAAAATATTCATTTAGTATCTCGCCTATCTCTTCAGACTCCACACACAATTTCCCATCCCTGTCCTTCACTGGTCCTACTCTTTCCCTAGTCATTCGCTTATTCCTGACATACCTATAGAAAGCTTTTGGGTTTTCCTTGATCCTTCCTGCCAAATACTTCTCATGCCCCCTCCTTGCTCGTCTTAGCTCTCTCTTTAGATCCTTCCTCGCTACCTTGTAACTATCCATCGCCCCAACTGAAGCTTCACACCTCATCTTCACATAGGCCTCCTTCTTCCTCTTAACAAGAGATTCCACTTCCTTGGTAAACCACGGTTCCCTTGCTCGACGCCTTCCTCCCTGCCTGACCGGTATATACTTATCAAGAACACGCAGTAGCTGATCCTTGAACAAGCCCCACCTATCCAGTGTGCCCAGCACTTGCAGCCTACTTATCCACCTTATCCCCCCCCAAGTCACGTCTAATGGCATCATAATTGCCCTTCCCCCAGCTATAACTCTTGCCCTGCGGTGTATACTTAACCCTTTCCATCATTAACGTAAACGTCACCGAATTGTGGTCACTGTCCCCAAAGTGCTCTCCTACCTCCAAATCCAACACCTGGCTTGGTTCATTACCCAAAACCAAATCCAACGTGGCCTCGCCTCTTGTTGGCCTGTCAACATATTGTTTCAGGAAACCCTCCTGCACACGCTGTACAAAAAATGACCCATCTATTGTACTCGAACTATATCTTTTCCAGTCAATATTTGGAAAGTTAAAGACTGCCATAATAACTACCCTGTTACTTTCGCTCTTATTCAGAATCATCTTCGCCATCCTTTCCTCTACACCCCTAGAACTATTCGGAGGCCTATAAAAAACTCCCAACAGGGTGACCTCTCCTTTCCTGTTTCTAACTTCAGCCCATACTACCTCGGAAGAAGAGTCCCGATCTAGCATCCTCTACGCTACCGTAATACTGCTCTTGACTCGCAGCGCCACACCTCCCCCTCTTTTGCCTCCTTCTCTGAGCTTACTAAAACATCTAAACCCCGGAACCTGCAACATCCATTCCTGTCCCTACTCTATCCATGTCTCCGAAATGGCCACAACATCGAAGTCCCAGGTACCAACCCATGCTGCCAGTTCCCCTACCTTGTTTCGTATACTCCAGGCATTGAAGTAGACCTGAACACTGGCCCCCTCCTGCGACGTCAAATCTGTGCTCCTGACCTCTATACTCTCATTCTCCCGTACCCTAAAACTACAACCCAGGTTCCCATGCCATGTTGGTTAGTGTGTGTGTGCTGGTGCGTTATTGTGTTTGGGGGGGCTACTGTAAGTGTGGTTTTAACTTTTGTGTGTGGGGGTTAAGTGTTTGCCTGTGTGGGGGGGATTAGTATGCGTGGGAGGGGTCAGTGTGTGCGTGGGGGGTTAGTGTGTGTGGGGTGTTAATATGCGTGGGGGCTTAGTGTGTGGAGGGCGGTTAGTGCGTGTGTGGGGTTAGTGTGTGTGTGGGGCGGGTTAGTGTTTGTGGGGGGGTTTCGTGTATGTGTGTAGTGTTTGTGTGCGGGGGAGGGGGGGTGTTGGTGTTAGTGTGTATGGGATTAGTCTCCGTGTTGGGGGTTAGTATGCTTGTGCGGGGGTCAGTGTGTGGGGCGGTTACTGTGTGTGGGGCGGTTTGTGCGTGAGTGGGTGAGTGTTAGTGTGTGTGTGTGGGGGGGGGCGGGCTAGTGTGTGTGGGGCGGTTAGTGTGTGTGGGGGGTTAGTGTGTTTGTGTTGAGGGGTTGGCGTGTGCGTGGGGGGTTGGTGTGTGTGTGGGAGCGTTGGTTTGTGTGTGGGGCGGGGTTAGTGTGTGCGTGAGTGTGGGGAGGCTAGGTAAGTGTGTGTGTTGGCGGGGTAGTGTGTGTGTGGGTTGGTTATTGTGTGTGGGGGGGGTTGTTGTGTGTGGGGATTTATCGAGTGTGTGTGAGGTTTAGTGCGTTTGTGTGGGGGGTTAGTGTGTGTGGGAGGGTTTATTGTGTTTGTGGGGAGGGTCAGTATGTGTTAGTGTGTGTGGGTTAGTGTGTGGGGGTGTTTGTGGGGTTCATAGTGCATGTTTTGGGGGGTCGTCTGTGTGGGTGGTGTGTTGTAAGTGTGTGAGTGGGCGGGGGTTAGTGTGTGTGAGGTGTTAGTGTATGTGTGTTGAGGGGTTCGTGTGGGTGATTAGTGTGTGTGGGGGGGTTAGTGTACGTGTGTGGGGGGTTAGTGTGTGTGTGTGAGGGGGGTGTTAGCGGATGTGTGTCGGGGGTAAGTGTGTAATGTAGGGGATTAGTGTATGTGTGTCGGGGGGGATTAGTGTGTGTGTGGTGGGTTAGTGTGCATGCGCGGGGTTAGTGTGTGTGGTGGGCGGTTAGTGTATGTGGGGGTGGTAGTATGTGGGGGTTTAGTGTGTGTGGGGTATTAATGTGTGTGGGTGGGTAGTGTGTGTGTCGGGGGCAAGTGTATGTGGGGACCTTTGTATGCGTGTGAGGGGGGTTAGTGTGTGTGTGGGGGGCATAGTGTGTGTGTGGGGGGGGTTAGTGTGTTTGTGGGGTTAATGTGTGTGTGGGGTTCGTGCCTGTTTGTGCGAGGTTAGTGTGTGGGGGTTTGTGCGTGTGTGAGGGGCTTAGTGTGTGTGGGGTGGTTAGTGAGTGTGGGGGTGGTTAGTGTGTGTGTGTCGGGGTTTAGTGTGTGTGTGGGGGGAGTTAGTGTGTGTGTGTCGGGGGTTTGGGTGTGTGTGGGGTGGGTTTATTAGTGAGCATGTGGTGGGTTATTGTGTGTGTGCGCGCGCGGGGATTTATTTTGTGCGTTGGGGTTAATGTGTGTGGAGTGTTTAGCGTGTGTGTGAGGGTGCGGTGTGGTTAGTGTGTGTGGGGGGTTTAGTGTGTGCCTGTGTCGGGGGTTAGTGTGTGTGGGAGGGGTTAGTGTGTGGGGTGTTAGTATATGGCGGGTGTTTGTGTGTGTGGGGGAGTAGTTTGTGTGTGTGGGGATGGTTTGTGTGTGTGTGTGAGGCGTTAATGTGTGTGTGGGGGGGTGGGGGTTAGTGTGCGTCTGGGGGTGGTAGCGTGTGGGGGTGGGGGTTAGAGTGCGGGGTGTTAGTGTAGGGCGGGTGTTTGTGTGTGTGGGGGAGTAGTTTGTGTGTGTGGGGATGGTTTGTGTGTGTGTGTGAAGCGTTAATGTGTGTGTGGGGGGTGGGGGTTAGTGTGCGTGTGGGGGTGGTAGCGTGTGTGGGGGGGGGGGGGGTTAGTGTGTGTAGAGGGGATAGTGTGTGCGTAGGGGGTTAGTGTGTGTGGACGGGAGTTAGTGTGCGTGTGGGGAGGGTTTTTGTGTTTGGGGTTCAGTCTGTGGGGGTGTTGTGGGTGTCTGTGTGTGTGTGTTGGGGGTTAGTGTGCTTATGAGGGCGGTCGTGTGTGTGGTGTCTGTGTGCGTGGGGAGATTAGTGTTTGTGGAGGGTTAGTGTGTTTGTGTGTGGCGCGTTAGTGTGTGTGTGGGCGGGGGAGTTAGTGTGTTTGTGTGTGGGGGGATTGTGTGTGTGGTGGTCAGTGTTTGTGGTAGGTTACTGTGCGGGGCGTTAGTGTCCGTGTGAAGAGGGGTTAGTGTATGTGGGGTGTGTTAGTCTGTGTCGGGGGTGCGGTTAGTGCATTTGGGGGGTTAATGTGTGTGAGGGTTAGTGTCTGTGTGAGGGTTTAGTGTGTGTGTGTGGGGGGGGGGAGTTAGTGTGTGTCGGGGGTGTTTAGTGTGTGTTTGGAGGGGTTAGTGTGTGGGGGGGGTGGTAGGGTGTGTGTGGGTGAATAGTGAATGTGTCTGGGGGTTGGTTTGTGTGTGGGATTGTTTGTAAGGGGGTTAGTTTGTGTGTGGTGTGGGGGTTATTGTGCGGATGGGGGCGGTTAATGTGTGGGGTGTGGTTAGTGTGTTGGTGTGGGGGGTTAGTGTCTGTTTGGGAGGTTACTGTGTGTGGGGAGGGGGCTAATGTGTGTCGGGGGGGTTAGTGTGTGTGGGGGAGTTAGTGTGTGGCGGGTGTTTGTGTGTGTGTGTGGAGGGGTTAGTTTGTGTGTGTGGCGGGCGGGTTAGTATGTATGGGGGGTTAGGGTGTGTGAGGGATAGTGAGTGTGTCGGGGGGTTTAGTGTGTGGTGGGGGGGGTGAGTGTGTGTGGGCGTTAGTGTGTGTGGGGGG
Organism: Scyliorhinus torazame; assembly: GCF_047496885.1. NCBI lineage: Eukaryota > Metazoa > Chordata > Chondrichthyes > Carcharhiniformes > Scyliorhinidae > Scyliorhinus > Scyliorhinus torazame. Next base: position 102,814,642 of record NC_092726.1, read on the forward strand.
GTTATTTAGTGTGTGTGTGTGTTGGGTGTTAGTGTGCTTATGGGAGCGGTAGTGTGTGTGGTGTCTGTGTGTGTGGAGGGATTAGTGTGTGTGGGGAGGGGGTTAGTGTGAGTGGGGGGGGTTAGTGTGTGTGGGTGCGTGTTAGTGAGTGTGTGGGGCGGAGGGCGTTAGTGCGTGTGGGGGGTTTCGTGTGCATGGGGGTTTAATGTGTGTGCGGGGAAGCTGGTTAGTGTTTGGGAGGGTTTGTGTGTGTGGGTGTGGTTAGTGTGTCTGCGTGGGGGGTTAGTGTGTGGGGGGGGGGTTCGTGTGTGTGGGGTGCTAGTGTACGTTTGTGGGGGGGGTTAGTGTGTGTGTGTGTGGGGGGGGGTTATTGGATGTGTGTATGGGGTAAGTGTGTAATGTAGGGGTATTAGTGTGTGTGTGTGTGTCGGGGGGTTAGTGTGTGTGTGGTGGCTTAGTGTGCATGCGCGGGGTTAGTGTGTGTGGTGGTCGGTTAGTGTATGTGGGGGTGGTAGTGTGTGGGGATTTAGTGCGTGTGGGGTATTAGTGTGTGTGTGGGTGGGTAGTGTGTGTGTGGGGGGCAAGTGTATGCGGGGACATTTGTATGCTTGTGAGGGGGTATAGTGTGTGTGTGTTGGGGGGGGCATGGTGTATGTGTGGGGGGTGTTAGTGTTTGGGGGGTTCATGTGTGTGTGGGGTTAGTGTCTGTGTGTGCGTGGTTAGTGTTTGGGGGGTTGTGCGTGTGTGAGGGGCTTAGTGTGTGTGAGGCGTTAATGTGTGTGTGGGGTGGGTGTTAGTGTGCGTGTGGGGGTGGTAGCGTGTGGGGGGGGTTAGTGTGTGTGGAGGGGATAGTGTGTGCGTAGGGGGTTAGTGTCTGTGGACGTGAGTTAGTGTGCGTGTGGGGAGGGATTTTGTGTTTGGGGTTTAGTCGGTGGGGGAGGCGTTTGTGTGCGTGGGGAGATTAGTATTTGTGGAGGGTTAGTGTGTTTGTGTGTGGAGCGTTAGTGTGTGTGTGGGCGGGGGAGTTAGTGTGTTTGTGTATGGGGGGATTGTGTTTGTGGTGGTCAGTGTTTGTGGTAGGTTACTGTGTGGGGCGTTAGTGTCCGTGTGAAGAGGGGTTAGTGTATGTGGGGGGTGTTAGTCTGTGTGGGGGGGGTGCGGTTAGTGTATTTGGGGAGTTAATGTGTGTGTGGGGGGGTTAGTGTCTGTGTGAGGGTGTATGGTGTGTGTGTGGGCGGGGGAGTTAGTGTGTGTCGGGGGTGTTTAGTGTGTGTTTGGAGGGGTTAGCGTGTGGGGGGGGGGGGGGGGTAGGGTGTGCGTGGGTGAATAGTGAGTGTGTCTGGGGGTTGGTTTATGTGTGGGGTTGTTTGTGAGGGGGTTAGTTTGTGTGTGGGGTAGGGGTTATTGTGCGTAAGGGGGCGGTTAGTATGTGGGTGTGGTTAGTGTGTGGGTGTGGGGGGTTAGTGTATGTTTGGGAGGTTCGTGTGTGTGGGGAGGGGGGTTAATGTGTGTGTCGGGGGGGGGGTTAGTGTGTGGGGGGGAGTTAGTGTGTGGCGGGTGACTTTGTATGTGTGTGTGTGGGGGGAGGTTAGTTTGCGTGTGTGGAGGGCGGGTTAGTATGTATGGGGGGTTAGGGTGTGTGAGGGATAATGAGTGTACCGGGGGGTTTAGTGTGTGTGGGGGGGGGGTGAGCGTGTGTGGGCGTTAGTGTGTGTGCGGTGGCGAGATAGTGTCTGTGTGTGTTGGGGGTTAGTGTGCTTATGGGGGCGGTAGTGTGTGGGGTGTCTGTGTGTGTGGAGGGATTAGTGAGTGTGGGGGAGGGCGTTAGTGCGTGTGGGGAGTTTCGTATGCATGGGGGTTTTAATGTGTGTGTGCGGGGAATCTGGTTAGTGTTTGGGAGGGTTTGTGTGTGTGGGGGTGGTTCGTGTGTGTGCGTGGGGGTTTAGTGTGTTGGGGGGGCGATTGTATGTGTGGAGTGGTTAATGTGTGTGTGGGGGGTTAGTATGTTTGTGTGTGGAGGTTTAGTGTGTGTGGGGGGAGTTAGTGCGTGTGTGCGGGTGGTTAGTGTGTGAATGTGTGTGTGTGTGTGTGTGTGTGTGTGTGTGTGGTGGGGGGTGGTGTTAGTGTGCGTGGGGGCCTTAGTATTCGTGTGAGGGGGTTATTGTATGTGTCTGTGGGGGGGGGAGGTTAGTGTATGTGTATAGGGGTGGGATTAGTGTATTGGGGGGGGTAATCTGTACGTGAGGTTAGTGTCGTTGTGGGGGCTGAGTGTGTGTGGCGGGAGTTCGTGTGTCTGGGGGGTTAATGCGTGTGTGTTTGTCTGTGTGTAGGTATGTGTCAGTACGGGTGTGTTTGTGTGTGTTGCGAGTGCCTGAGTATGGGTGGGTGTGGGCGTGTATGTGTGTGGACGTGTGAGACTGTGTGTAGTTGTGAGTTGTTGGCACGCGGTTGGGTGTGTCTGAGTGCACTCATTGTTGTGTGTCTGCATAGGTATCTGTGTGGGTGTGTTGGCGTCTGGGTATGAGCGTGTATGTGTGCACGTTTTTGCATGTGTGGATGTGTGTTGGAGTGCGTCTGTGTGAGTGAACTTTGGAGCCTGTGTGTCTTTTGAGTGTGTGAGTGGACTGTGTATTAGTGTGTCTTAGTATGTGTTTATATGAGTGTCAGTGTCTATGTGGGAGTGCGTGTGGGCTTGCGTGTGTGGATCCATGTGTGTGTGTGCGCATTTGTGTCTGTGTGTGAGTCTGTGTGTGAGTGTGAGTATGTGCGTAGGTGAGAGTTTGTGTGCAGGTTTTGGTGTGTGAGTGAATGTGTATTTGTATGCATCGTTGTGTGTGTGTGCATGTGTCGGTGTGTTTGTTGGCTTGTATTTGTGGGAACGTTTGCTTTTGGTGTTTTTATGGGTGTACGTGTGTGATTGTGTGTGCGTATAAGCGAGTTAATGTGCGTGTGGATGTATGTTTGTGCGTGAGTGTGTGCCTGTGTGGTTGTGTTTGTGTGTGGGGGTGCGAGGGTGTATGTGTGTGTGTGGGTAAGTATGTGGCTGTCTGCATCTGGGTGTGTGAGAGTGGGAGTGTCTGTGTGCCGGCAATGTGTGTGCATGAGGATGTATGGGTTGGCTGTCTGGGTGTATCCGTCTAAGTGTGGTTATATTTGTGTGTGGCGTCTGTATGTGTGGATTGTGAGTGTGTGTGCGTGTGTTAAGTGTATATGTGTGGGTGGGTGTTGGTGTCATTCTGGGTGTGCATGTGTGTGTAGGTGTGGGTGTGGCTGCGTGTACGGGAGTGAGTGCCAGTGTGTGTTTGGGACAGTATGTGTGTGGGAGTGGTGTGAAGAGGTGTGATAAGGTGTGTGAATGTGTTTCTTAGTAGGTAATTGCGTGTGTGAATAAGTGTATCTCTGCGTGATTGTGCATGGCTATGTCTGTAGATCGGTGTCTGAGGGTGTGGGGGAGTATGTATGGGTGTGTGTAGGTGTACGGAGGTGTGTATGTGTGCTTGAGAGTGCTTGCACGAGTGAGTGTGTTTGTGTATTGCAGTTGTAAATGTTTGTGCTGGTGTGCGTGGGAATGCGTGCGTACCTCAGTACTCTGAGTGTCTCTCTGTGTATCTGTGTGTGTGCGTAAGTTTGACTGAGTGGATTTGTGTGTGTCTGTGGGTGTGTGGGAGAAGGCGAGTTTGAGGCTGTTTATGTGCGTGTGGCAGTGTTTTGATTGATGCCAGTGAGTATATATATGTGTGTTTCTCTGTGTTTGTGAGTGTGTGTATTTGTGACTCTGTGCGTCTGTGTATTAGTGTCTGTGTGTGTGTGCATTAGTGTCCCTTTGTGTCTCTGTGAGTTTGTGTATTTGTATCTCTGTGTGTCAGCGTTTGTGTGTATGCCTGCCATGTGTGAATTTGAGTGTTACTCTGTCTGTCAATGTGTGTACAGAAAGGCGTGAATAACAGGAACACAGAGTACTGGGCTAATGGTAAGATTCTTGGCAGTATGGATGAGCAGATAGATCTCTGTGTCCATGTACATAGATCCCTGAAAGTTGCCACCCAGGTTGAGAGGGTTGTTAAGAAGGCGTACGGTGTGTTAGCTTTTATTGGTAGAGGGATTGAGTTTCAGAGCCATGAGGTCATGTTGCAGCTGTACAAAACTCTGGTGCAGCCGCATTTGGAGTATTGCGTGCAATTCTGGTCGCCGCATTATGGGGAGGATGTGGAAGCAGTGAAAAGGGTGCAGAGGAGATTTCCCAGAATGTTGCCTGGTATGGAGGGAAGATCTTATGAGGAAAGGCTGAGGGACTTGAGACTGTTTTCGTTAGAGAGAAGAAGGTTAAGAGGTGATTTAATTGAGGTATACAAGATGATCAGAGGATTGGATAGGGTGGACAGTGAGAGCCTTTTTCCTCGGATGGTGATGTCCAGCACGAGGGGACATAGCTTTAAATTGAGGAGAGATAGATATAAGACAGATTTCAGAGGTAGGTTCTTTACTCAGAGAGTAGTAAGGGCATGGAATGCCCTGCCTGCGACAGGAGTGGACTCGTCAACACCAAGGGCATTCAAATGGTCATTGGATAGACATATGGGCGATAAAGGAATAGTGCAGATGGGCTTTAGAGTGGTTTCACAGGTCGGCGCAACATCGACGATCGAAGTGCCTGTACTGCGCTGTAATGTTCTATGTTTTATGTTCTATGTCTCTGTGAATATGTGTATTAGAGACTGTGTGTGTGTGAGTGTGTGTATCAGTATCTCAGTGTGCCTGTGAGTGTGCGTATTAGTGACTCTTTGTGTGAGTGTGTGTATTAATGTCTCTGTGTGTGTGAGTATGCGTATTACTGTATCTGTGTGTGTCTGTGAGTGTGTGTATTGGTGCCTCCGTTTGTCTGTGAGTGTGTGTATTATTGTCTGTGTGTGTGTGAGTATGCATATTACTTTATCTGTGTGTGTCTGTGAGTGTGTGTATTAGAACAAACAAAGAACAAAGAAATGTACAGCACAGGAACAGGCCCTTCGGCCCTCCAAGCCCGCGCCGACCATGCTGCCCGACTAAACTACAATCTTCTACACTTCCTGGGTCCGTATCCCTCTATTCCCATCCTATTCATGTATTTGTCAAGATGACCCTTAAATGTCACTATCGTCCCTGCTTCCTCCACCTCCTCCGGTAGCGAGTTCCAGGCACCCACTACCCTCTGCGTAAAAAACTTGCCTCGTACATTTACTCTAAACCTTGCCCCTCTCACCTTAAAACTATGCCCCCTAGTAATTGACCCCTCTACCCTGGGGAAAAGCCTCTGACTATCCACTCTGTCTATGCCCCTCATAATTTTGTATACCTCTATCAAGTCTCCCCTCAAAGTCCTTCGTTCCAGTGAGAACAAACCGAGTTTATTCAACCGCTCCTCATAGCTAATGCCCTCCATACCAGGCAACATTCTGGTAAATCTCTTCTGCACCCTCTCTAAAGCCTCCACATCCTTCTGGTAGTGTGGCGAACAGAATTGAACACTATACTCCAAGTGTGGCCTAACTAAGGTTCTATACAGCTGCAACATGACTTGCCAATTCTTATACTCAATGCCCCGGCCAATGAAGGCAAGCATGCCGTATACCTTCTTGACTACCTTCGCCACCTGTGTTGCCCCTTTCAATGACCTTTGGACCTGTACTCCTCGATCTCTTTGACTTTCAATACTCTTGAGGGTTCTACCATTCACTGTATATTCCCTACCTGCATTAGACCTTCCAAAATGCATTACCTCACATTTGTCCGGATTAAACTCCATCTGCCATCTCTCCGCCCAAGTCTCCAAACAATCTAAATCCTGCTGTATCCTCCGACAGTCCTCATCGCTATCCGCAATTCCACCAACCTGTGTGTCGTCTGCAAACTTACTAATCAGACCAGTTACATTTTCCTCCAAATCATTTATATATACTACAAAGAGCAAAGGTCCCAGCACTGATCCCTGTGGAACACCACTGGCCACAGCCCTCCAATGAGAAAAGCATCCTTCCATTGCTACTCTCTGCCTAGCCAGTTCTCTATCCACCTTGCCAGCTCACCCCTGATCCCGTGTGACTTCACTTTTTGTACTAGTCTACCATGAGGGACCTTGTCAAAGGCCTTACTGAAGTCCATATAGACAACATCCACTGCCCTACCTGCATCAATCATCTTAGTGACTTCCTCGAAAAACTCTATCAAGTTAGTGAGACACGACCTCCCCTTCACAAAACCGTGCTGCCTCTCACTAATACGTCCATTTGCTTCCAAATGGGAGTAGATCCTGTCTCGAAGAATTCTCTCCAGTAATTTCCCTACCACTGAAGTAAGGCTCACCGGCCTGTAGTTCCCGGGATTATCCTTGCTACCCTTCTTAAACAGAGGAACAACATTGGCTATTCTGCAGTCCTCCGGGACATCCCCTGAAGACAGCGAGGATCCAAAGATTTCTGTCAAGGCCTCAGCAATTTCCTCTCCAGCCTCCTTCAGTATTCTGGGGTAGATCCCATCAGGCCCTGGGGACTTATCTACCTTAATATTTTTTAAGACACCCAACACCTCGTCTTTTTGGATCTCAATGTGACCCAGGCTATCTACACACCCTTCGCCAGACTCAACATCTACCAATTTCTTCTCTTTGGTGAATACTGATGCAAAGTATTCATTTAGTGCCTCGCCCATTTCCTCTGGCTCCACACATAGATTCCCTTGCCTATCCTTCAGTGGGCCAACCCTTTCCCTGGCTACCCTTTTGCTTTTTATGTACGTGTAAAAAGCCTTGGGATTTTCCTTAACCCTATTTGCCAATGACTTTTCGTGACCCCTTCTAGCCCTCCTGACTCCTTTCTTAAGTTCCTTCCCACTTTCCTTATATTCCACGCAGGCTTCGTCTGTCCCAGCCTTTTAGCCCTGACAAATGCCTCCTTTTTCTTTTTGACGAGGCCTACAATATCTCTCGTCATCCAAGGTTCCCGAAAATTGCCGTATTTATCCTTCTTCCTCACAGGAACACGCCGGTCCTGAATTCCTTTCAAATGCCACTTGAAGGCCTCCCACATGTCAGATGTTGATTTGCCCTCAAACATCCGCCCCCAATCTATGTTCTTCAATTCCCGCCTAATATTGTTATAATGAGCCTTCCCCCAATTTAGCACATTCATCCTAGGACCACTCTTATCCTTGTCCACCAGTACTTTAAAACTTACTGAATTGTGGTCACTGTTACCGAAATGCTCCCCTACTGAAACATCTACCACCTAGCCGGGCTCATTCCCCCATACCAGGTCCAGTACCGCCCCTTCCCTAGTTGGACTGTCGACATATTGTTTTAAGAAGCCCTCCTGGATGCTCCTTAAAAACTCCGCCCCGTCTAAGCCCCTGGCACTAAGTGAGTCCCAGTCAATATTGGGGAAGTTGAAGTCTCCCATCACCACAACCCTGTTGTTTTTACTCTTTTCCAAAATCTGTCTACCTATCTGCTCCTCTATCTCCGCTGGCTGTTGGGAGGCCTGTAGTAAACCCCCAACATTGTGACTGCACCCTTCTTATTCCTGATCTCTACCCATATAGCCTGACTGCCCTCTGAGGTGTCCTCTCGCAGTACAGCTGTGATATTCTCCCGAACCAGTAGCGCAACTCCGCCTCCCCTTTTACATCCCCCTCTATCCCGCCTGAGACACCTAAATCCTGGAACGTTTAGCTGCCAATCCTGCCCTTCCCTCAACCAGGTCTCTGTAATGGCAACAACATCATAGTTCCACGTACTAATCCAAGCTCTAAGTTCATCTGCCTTACCCGTAATACATCTTGCATTAAAACATACGTACTTCAGGCCACCAGAACCGCTGTGTTCAGCAACTTCTCCCTGTCTGCTCTTCCTCAGAGCCACACTGTCCCTATCCCCTAGTTCTCCCTCAATGCTCTCACCTTCTGACCTATTGCTCCCGTGCCCACCCCCCTGCCATACTAGTTTAAACTCTCCCGTGTGACACTAGCAAACCTCACGGCCAGGATATTTATGCCTCTTCGGTTTAGATGTAACCCGTCCTTCTTATACAGGTCACACCTGCCCCGGAAGAGCTCCCAGTGGTCCAGATAATGGAAACCCTCCCTCCTACACCAGCTGTTTAGCCACGTGTTTAGCTGCTCTATCTTCCTATTTCTAGCCTCACTGGCACGTGGCACAGGGAGTAATCCCGAGATTACAACCCTCGAGGTCCTGTCTTTTAACTTTCTGCCTAGCTCCCTGAACTCCTTCTGCAGGACCTCATGCCCCTTCCTGCCTATGTCGTTAGTACCAATATGTACAACGACCTCTGCCTGTTTGCCCTCCCCCTTCAGGATGCCCTCTACCCGTTCGGAGACATCCTGTACCCTGGCACCAGGGAGGCAACATACCATCCTGGAGTCTCTTTTACGTCCACAGAAGCGCCTATCTGTGCCCCTGACTATAGAGTCCCCAATTACTATTACTCTTCTGCGCTTTGACCCTCCCTTCTGAACATCAGAGCCAGCCGTGGTGCCACTGCTCTGGCTGCTGCTGTTTTCCCCTGATAGGCTCTCCCCCCCGACAGTATCCAAAGGGGTATATCTGTTCGAGAGGGGGACAACCACAGGGGATTCCTGCACTGACTGCCTGCCCTTTCTGGTGGTCACCCATTTCTCTGCCTGCACCTTGGGTGTGACCACATTTACATAACATATTGGTGCCTCCGTTTGTCTGTGAGTGTGTGTGAGTGTATGTATTACTGTCTGTGTGCATGAGTGTGTGTATTACTGTTTCTGTGTGCCTGTGAGTGTGTGTATTAGTGTCTATGTGTCTGAGTGTGTGTACTACTTTCTAAGTGTGTGTGAGAGTGTGTGTATTAGTGTCCCTGTGGCTGTCAGTGTGTGTATTACTGTCTATGTGTTTGAGAGAGTGGGAATTCGTGTCTGTGTGTGTATATTACTGTCAACCTGTATGAGTGAATGTTTATTATTTTCTCTATGTCTGTGACTGTGTGTATTCGAGTCTGTATATGTCTGTGTGTGTGTGTGTATTAGAGGCACTGCATGAGTGTGAGTGTGTGTTAGTGTCTCTGTGTGTCTGTGAATGTGTTAGTGCCTCTGTTTGTCTGCGAGTATATTAGTGTCTCTGTGTTTCTGTGAGTATATGAATTAGTGTTGTTATCGGCCAGGGTTTAGAGAACCCCAAAGTGTATCATGGAGTTCCCCAGACCCACAATTTTAGTAGATTGTGGTATGGGGAACACAAAGCCACTCTACAGGTGTGGTTGAGCAGAAATTAAAAAGTATTTTTCAAAGCAAAACAATGTTTATTCTATGAACTCGATTTACCCTTTTTAAAACATACACTGAACAACTTAGCAACCATGAACTCAAATTCAACCCCCAAAGAATAAAACACTAAGTAATCCGTAAGATGCCCTTTTAACATCCAGAAGACTTAAGCAACACCTTTTAATAGAAGCACATTAGGTTCACATTCATTACTTTGGAACTTTTATAATTCTGAATTCACCAAATGATCCACAGATATTCATTTCATGGCAGAGAGAACAGCAGCGCACCTTCTCTTTCTGGCTTCAGCTCCATCACTGAAAACAAAACTAAATACACACCCTGCAGCAAAGAGCCTAAAACGAAAGTAAAAATCTGACAGACAGTCCAGCTCCACAAATTCTCTGACATCCCTGCATTAATGAACACCCATTTCTTGAAGGCACTCTCACTACAGATATTATATTCACACCCATTTCTCAACACCCAAATCTTACAGGTACTCTCACATGACAGTCTCTCTGTGCATCCGTGAGTGTGCATATTAGTGACTGTCTGTGCGTGTGATTAAGTGCATTAGGGTCTACATGTGTCTGCGAGTGTGTAGTTAGTGCATCTATGTGTGCGTGAGTTGCGTATTAGTGTCTGTGTATGTCCGTGTGTGCGTGCATTAGTGTATCTGTGTGTTGCTGTGTGTGTTTGTGTGTTTGTGCATTCGTACCTGCCTGTGTCTTTGAGTGGGTGCATTCGGGTCTGTGTATGTGTGTGTATTAGTGTCAGTGTATGATTATGAGTGCGTGCATTAGTGCCAGTATGTATCTGTGAGTGCGTGTATTAATGTCTATGTGTGTGTGAGTGTGTGTATTAGTGTCTGTATGTGTGTATATGGTTCGGTATTACTGTATCTATGTGTTAGTGAGTGTCTGTATTAGTGTATTTGTGTGTGTATGTGAGTTTATGTATTAGAGTCTCTCTCTGTATCTTTGAGTGTGTGTATTACTATTTGTATGTGGGAGTATGTGTATTAGTGTCTCTGTGTGTTGTGTGACTTTGTGTATTAGTGTGTCTGCGTGTCAGTGAGTGTGTGTATTAGTGTCTGTGTGGGAGTGGGTGTATTAGTGCCTCTGTCTGTCTGTGTGCGTGTGTATCAGTGTCTCTGCGTGTCTTTGAGTTTGTGCATTAGTGTCTCTGTGTGTCTGTGTGTGTGTATTCGTGTCTGCGTGTGTGAGTGTGTGCATTAGTGTATTTATTAGTGTCTCTGTGTGTCAGTGACTGTCTGTATTCGCGTCTTGGAGACTGTGTGTATATTTCTTTCTCTGCGTGTCTGTGAGTGTGCGTATTAGATTTTCTGTGAGACTGCGAGTGTGTGTTTTAGTGCATTTGTGTGTCTGCGAGTGTGTGTGTCAGTCTCTCTTCTTGTCTGCGAATGTGTGTATTGGAGTCTCTGTGTGTGAGTGTGTGTATTAGTCTCGCTGTGTGTCTGTGAGTGTGTGTTAGTCTTTATGTGTGCCTGCGAGTGTGAATTAGCGTCTCTGTAAGTGTGTGTATTAGTGTTGTTATGGCCAGATTTTATAGAACACCAAAGTGTATCATGCAGTCCCCATGACCCACAACTTTTAGTAGATTGTGGTATGGGGAGCACACGGCCCACTCCACAGGTGTGGCACAGCAGCAATGGAAAATTATTTTTCAAAGCGAAACAATGTTTATTCTATGAACTCAAGTTATCCTTTTTAAAACATACAGTGAACAACTTCGCAACCATTCATTCAAATTCAACTCCCAAAGATACAACACTAAGTAATCAGTAAGCTGTCATTTTGACATCCAGAAAACTTAAGAAACACCTTGTACCAGAAGCACATTAGGTTTACATTTATTACTGAGACCATTTATAATTCTGAATTCACCAAATGATCAAGAGATAGTCTTTTCATGTCGCAGAGATCAACGCTGCACCTGCTCTGTCTGGCTTCAGCTCCAACACTGAAAACAAATCTAAAACATACCGTGGAGCAAACAGCCTAAAACGAAAGTAAAAAGAAGACAGACAGCCCAGCTCTACTCACACTCTGACATCACTGCATTGATAAACACCCATTTCTTAAAGGTACTCTCACTACAGATATTTATACACATACCCATTTATAAACACCCATTTCTTAAAGGTACTCTCACATGACAGTATCTCTTTGTGTCTGCGAGTGTGCGTTTTAGTGACTGTCTGTGTGTATGGTTAAGTGCATTAGAGTCTCCCTATGTCTGTGAGTGTGTATTAGTGTCTGTATTTGTGTGAATTAGTGTCACCATGTGTCTGTGGGTTTGATTATTTGCGTATGTGAGAGCGTGAATTAGTGTCTGTGTGTGTGAGTGTGTGCATTAGTGTCTCTTTGTGTGTCAGTGAGTATGTGTATTACAGTATGCGTGTTTCTGTGTGTATTAATGTATCTGTGAGAGTTTGTGTGATGTGTGCATTAGTGCCTGGGTGTATGTGAGTGCAGTAGTACCTGTGTGCGTGAGTGTCTCTATTAGTGTGCGTGAGTGTGTGTATTAGTGTATCTGTCTGTCTGTGAGCTGTGTGCTAGTCTCTGTGTACGTGTGAATGTGTGTATTTGTGTCGCTCTATGTGTGTTTTTTAGTGTCTGTGTGTCTCTGAGTGCGTGGATTAGTGATTCCGTGTGTGTGCGAATGTGTGTATTAGTGTTTCTGTGTGAGTGTGTGTATGTGTGTCTCTGACTGTGTGTATTACTGTATTTGTATATGTCTGTCACTGTGTATTATTGTCTTTGTGTGTGTATGTGAGTGTGTGTATCATTGTCTCTGTTTCTGTGAGTGTGTGTATTAGTGTATCTGTGTGCCTATGAGTGTGTGTGTGTTTGTGCCTGGGTGAGTGTTTGTATTTCTGTCCCATGTGAGTAGCATTGTATCTGTGTGTGTCTGTGTGTGTTTAAGTGTCTCTGTGTATCTAAGTGTGTACATTAGTGCATGTCTGTGTCAGTGAGTGTGTGTATTAGTGCATTTGTGAGTCTGTGATTGTGTGTATTAATGTCCCTATGTGTGTATCATTGTATCTGTGTGTGTCTGTCTGTGTGTTTTAGTGTCACTGTCTATGTAAATGTGTATATTAGTATTTGTGTGTCAGTGAGTGTGTGCATTGTGTCTCTGTATGTCTGTGAGTGTGTGTATTAGTGTATGTGTGAGTGGGTGTATTATTGTCCCTGTGTGTCTGTGTGTGTTTATTAATGTCTCTGCCTGTGTCTTTGAGTGTCCCTTTTACTACCCGTGTGTGTTACTGTGTGTATTAGTGTCTCCATGTGTTGTGTGAGTGTGTGGATTAGTGTGTCTGAGTGTCAGTGAGTGTGTGTATTCGTGAATGTGTGTCAGTGGGTGTATTAGTGTCTCAGTTTTTCTGTGTGTGTATCAGTGTCTGTGAGAGTGCCTTCGAGTTTGTGCATGAGTGGATGTCTGTGTCTGCGTGTGTGTATTAGTGTCTGTGTGGGGCAGCCCGGTGGCGCAGTGGGTGAGCCGTGTTGCCTCATGGCGCCGAGGTCCCAGGTTCGATCCCGGCTCTGGGTCACTGTCCGTGTGGAGTTTGCACATTCTCCCCGTGTTTCCGTGGGTTTCGCCCGCACAACCCAAAAGAGGTGCATGGTAGGTGGATTGGTCACGCTAAACTGCCCCTTAATTGGAAAAACAGAATTGGGTACACGAAATTTAAAAAAAAAACAGTGTCTGTGTGTGAGTATGTGTCTATGTTTGTGTGAGTGTGTGTATTAGTGTCTTTTTGTGTGTCTCTGAGTGTGTTTATTAGTGTCTCTGTGTGTCAGTGAGTGCCTGTATTAGGGTCTGGGACAGTGTGTATATATTCGTGTCTCTGTGTGTCTGTGACTCTGTGTATTAGTCTCTCTGTGTGTCTGCGGGTGTGTGTGTTAGTGTCTCTGTGAGTGTGTGTATAAATGTTGTTATGGGCCAGGGTTTAGATAACCTGGAGTGCCCCTGACGCACGATTTTAACAGATTGTGGTATGGGGAGCACACGGCCCACTCTACAGGTGTGGTTGAGCAGAAATTAAAAAGTCTTTTTCAAAGCAAAACAAAGTTTATTCTATGAACTCGATTTAACCTTTTTAAAACATACAGTGAACAACTTAGCAAGCATTAATTCACATTCAACCCCCAAAGAATACAACACTAAGTAATCCGTAAGATGTCCTTTTTACATACAGAAGACTTAAGCAACACCTTTTACCAGAAGAACATTAGGTTCTCATTCACTACTGAGAACTTTAATAATTCTGAATTCACCAAATGATCAAGATATATTATTTTCATGGCAGAGAGATCAACAGCACACTCGCTCTGTTTGGCTTCAGCTCCAACACAGAAAACAAACCTAGAACACACCCTGCAGCAAACAGGCGAAAACGAAAGTAAAACGCTGACAGTCCAGCTCCACAAATTCTCCGACATCACTGCATTAATAAACACCCATTTATTGAAGGCACTCTCACTACAGATATTATATACACACCCATTTCTAAACACCAATTTCTTACAGGTACTCTCACATGACAGTCTCTCTCTATGTCTGCGAGTGTGCGTATTAATGACTGTCTGTGTGTGTGTGATTAAGTGCATTAGAGTCTCCGTGTGTCTGCGAGTGTGAATTAGTGTCCGTGTGTGTGAATTGGAGTTTCCATGTGTCTGTGGGTATTGGTGTACCTGTGAGTGTTCGTGAAATGTGTGCATTAGTGCCTGTGTTTGTGTGTGTGAGTCCAGCAGTGCCTGTGTGTGTGAGTGACTCTATTAGTGTGTGTGAGCGTGTGCATTCGTGTATCTGTTTGTCTGTGAGCTTGTGCCAGTGTCTGTGTGTGTGTGAGTGTGGGTATCCGTGTCGCTGTGTATGAGTGTGTGTATTAGTGTCTGTGTGTGAATTAGAGTCTCCATGTGTCTGTGCGTGTGTGTCTGTGAGAGTGTGAATTAGTGTCTCTGTGTGTGCGTGTGAGCATTAGTGTCTCTTTGTGAGTCAGTGTGTGTATTCGAGTATGTGTGTCTGTGTTTCTGAGTGTATTAGTGTATCTGTGAGTGTTTGTGAGATGTGTGCAGTAGTGCCTGTGCATATCTGTGTGAGTGCAGTAGTGCCTGTGTGTGAGTGCCTCTATTAGTGTGTGTGAGTGTGTGTATTAGTGTATCTGTCTGGCTGTGAGCTGTGTGATAGTGCCTGTGTGTGTGTGAGTGTGTGTATTCGTGTCGCTGTGTGTCAGTGTGTGTATTAGTGGCTGTCCGTGTCTCTGAGCGCGTGTATTAGTGTCTCTGTGTGATTGTGTGTTTGTGTGTCTGTGAGTGTATGTATTACTGTCTTTGTATGTGTCTGTGGCCGTGTATTATTGTCTTTGAGCCTTTCGATGAGTGTGTGTATCATTGTCTGTGTTTCTGTGACTGTGTGCATTAGTCTCTGTGTATGTCTGAAAGTGTGTGACTATGAGTCTTTGTTTGACTATTTGTGTGTGAATGTATGTATTAGTGTCTCTGTGTGTCTGCGAGTGTGTGTGTTTGTGCCTGGGTGAGTCTGTGATTGTGTGTATTACTGTTCCATGTGTGTATCATTGTCTCTGTGTGTGTCTGTGTTTGTGTATTTAAATGGCTGTGTATGTAAGTGTGTACATTAGTGCCTCTGTGTGTCAGTGAGTGTGTGTATTAGTGCCTCCATGTGTGCGTGTGAGTGTGTGAATTAGTGTCTGTGTGTGAGTTTTTATATTACTGTTTCTGTCTGTGTGTGAGTGTGTGTATTATTGTCTCAGTATTTGTGAATGTGTGCATTAGAGTCTCCGTGTGTCTGTGAGTGTGTATATTACTGTCTCTATGTGTCAGTGAGTATGTGTATTAGTGTCTGCGTGTGTGTATTAGTGTCTGTGCGTGTTTGTGAGTGTGTGAATTAGTGCTTGTGTGTGAGAGTGCGTCTCTTAGTGTGTGTGTGTGCCTGTGAGTTTGTATTAGTGTATCTGCGTGTCAGTGAGTGTGTGCACTAGTATCTCTGTTTGTCATTGAATGTGTGTATTAGTGCCTGCGTCACTGTGAGTGTGTGTATTAGTGCCTCTGTGTGTGCGTGAGTTGCGTATTAGTATCTGTGTATGTCTGTGTGTGCGTGCATTAATGTATCTGTGTGTGTTTATGAGTTTGTGTATTCGTGCCTCTGTGTCATTGAGTGTTTGTATTAGTTTATCTGTGTGTGTGTGAGTGTTTGTACTACTGTCTGTGAGTATGTCTGTGAGTGTGTGCATCACTGTCTCTGTGCGAGTGAGTGTGTATTCGTGTATATGTGTGTCTGTGAGTGTGAATTAGTGTCTCTGTGTGTGTGCCAGTGAGTGTGTGCATTAGTGTCTATTTGTGCGTATGTAAGTATGTGTATTTGTGTCTGTGTCTGTGAGTGTGTGTATTATTCTCTGTGTGTCTATGTGTGTATTAGTGTCTCTGTTTCTGTGAGAGTTTGTATTAGTGTATGTGTGTGTCAGTGAATGGGTGTATTAGTGTCTGTTTGTGCGAGTGTGTGCATTAGTGTCAGTGTGTGTGTGTGTGTAAGTGTGCGTATTACTGTCTGTGTGTGTCTGTGAGTGGGTATATACATGGCTGTGTGTGAGAGTGTGCATATTAGTGTATTTATGAGTGTGTGTGCGTATTAGTGTCTCGATGTAGGTCTGTGAGTTGGTGTATTATTGTCTGTGTGAGTCAGTGAATGTGGGTATTAGTATCTGTGTGTGAGTGTGTGTATTAGAGTCTCAGTGTGTCTGTGAGTGTGCATTAGTATATGTGTGTGAGTGTGGTATTATTGTCTATGTGCCTGTGAGTGTGTTCATCTGTGTCTCTCTGTATGTGAGGGTGTGTATTAATGTCAGTGTGTGTCTGTGTATATAGTTCTGTCTCTATGAGTCAGTGAGTGTGTATTCGTGTCTGTGTGTGTGTTCGTCTCTGTGTGAGTGTGTGTGTTAATGTATGTGTATGCATTAGTTAGTCTGAGTATATCTCACTGTGCGTGTGTGTATTACTGTCTCTGTCAGTGAGTGTGTGTATCAGTGTCTGTTGTGTGAGTGAGTGCATTAGTGCCAGTGTGTTTGTGAGTGTGTATTAGTGCATGTGTGTGTCAGTGAGTGGGTGTATTAGTGTCTGTTTGTGCACGTGTGTGCATTAGTGTCAGTGTGTGTGAGTGTGCGTATCACTGTCTGTGTGTGTCTGTGAGTGGGTGTATACATGGCTGTGTGTGAGAGTGTGCGTATTAGTGTCTTTGTGAGTGTGTGTGTGTATTAGTATCTCTGGGTAGGTCTGTGAGTTGGTTTATTAGCGTCTGTGTGAGTCAGTGACTGTGTGTATTAGTGTATCTGTGTGTGAGTGTGTGTATTAGACTCTCAGTGTGTCTGTGAGTGTGTATTAGTATATGTGTGTGAGTGTGGTATTATTGTCTCTGTGCCTGTGAGTGTGTTCATTTGTGTCTCTCTGTGTGTGAGGGTGTGTATTAATGTCAGTGTGTGTCTGTGTACATAGTTCTGTCTCTATGGGTCAGTGAGTGTGTATTAGTGTCTGTGTGTGTTCGTGTCTGTGGTAAGACTGTGAGTGTGTGTATTAGTGTTTGTGGGTATGCATTAGTTAGTGTGTGTATTTCTCACTGTGCGTGTGTGTATTATTGTCTCTGTGTCAGTGAGAGTGTGTATTAATGTCTGTTTGTGTGAGTGTGTGTATTCGTGTCAGTGTGCCTGTGAGTGTGTGTATTAGTGTTTGTGTGTATGCATTAGTTAGTGTGTGTATTTCTCACTGTGCGTGTGTGTATTATTGTCTCTGTGTCAGTGAGAGTGTGTATTAGTGTCTGTTTGTGTGAGTGTGTGTATTAGTGTCAGTGTGTCTGTGAGTGTGTGTATTAGTGTTTGTGTGTATGCATTAGTTAGTGTGTGTATTTCTCACTGTGCGTATGTGTATTATTGTCTCTGTGTCAGTGAGAGTGTGTATTAGTGTCTGTTTGTGTGAGTGTGTGTATTAGTGTCAGTGTGTCTGTGAGTGTGTGTATTAGTGCATATGTGTGTCTGTGAGTGTGCGTATTAATGTATCTGTGTGTGTATTACTGTCTATTTGTGTGAGTGAGTGTGTGTATTTATTGTCTCTGTTTAGGTGTATGACTGTGTGTGTATTAGTGTATCTGTGTGTGAGAGATTGTGTGCATTGGTGACTTTGTGTGTTTGAGTGAGTGTGTGCATTAGTGTCTGTTTGTGCGAGTGTGTGTATTCGTGTTAGTGTGTATGTGATTGTGCGTATCACTGTCTGTGCGTGTCTGTGAGTGTGTATATGCATGTCTGTGTGTGTGACTATGTGTATTAGTATCTTTGTGAGTGTGTGTGCGTATTAGTATCCCTGTATAGGTCTGTGAGTGTGTCTATTAGTTTCTGTGTGTTTATATTCGTGTCTCTGTGTGTCTGTGAGTGTGTGTATTCGTGTCTGTGTGAGTCAGTGATTGTGTGTATCAGTGTATTCTGTATGTAAGTGTGTGTATTAGTGTTGCTGTGTCCCTATGCGAGTGTATTCGTGTCTGTGTGTGAGTGCGTGTATTATTGTCTCTGCGTGTCTTTGAGTGTGTGTATTAGTGTCTCTGTTTCCGTGAGTGTTTGTATCAGTGTCTCCGTGTGTCTGTGAGTATGTGTATTCGTGTCTGTGTGTGTGAGTGTGTGTATTAGTGTCCTGTTTCGGCATGTGGGTATGTGTACTCGTGTCTCTGTTTAAGCATGTGAGTTGGTGTGCATTAGTGTATCCGTGTGTGATTGTGTGCTTTGGTGTCTTTGAGTGTGTGATTGAGTGTGTGCATTAGTGTCTATCTGTGTGTATGTGAATGTGTGTATTTGTGTTTGTGTGTCTGTAAGTGTGTGTATTACTGCCTATGTGTCTATGTGTGTATTAGTGTATCTGTTTCTGTGAGTGTTTGCAGTAGTGTACGTTTGTCAATTTGTATCAGTGCATCTGCGTGTCAGTGATTGTGCGTATTAGTGTCTCTGTGTGTTTTTAAGTGTGTGTATTAGTGTCTCTGTGAGTGTTTGTATTAGTGCATCTGTGTCAGTGAGTGTGTGTATTAGTGTTTGTTTGTGTCAGTGTGTGCATTTGTGTCTGTGTGTGTGTGTGTATTAGTGTCTCTGTGGGAGAATGTGTCTCTTAATATATATCTATTTGACTTCGTCAACACCACGTCGACAATACTTGTAATGCTTTTCCCAGGCTGATGTATAATTTCATTGTTTATTTACTTTCCTCACAGTGAACCTCATCACAATTGTGATCCTGAAGAGAAGAAACTGTGGGTTGTCCAAATGTGTGACTTGTTACCTGTTGGCCATGGCAGTGGGGGATCTACTGGTCGTTATTCTCGACCTGATATTGAGACACATTCCCATTGTTTTTAGTAGACAGTTTTATTTCCTGTGGGACATCCCCGTGTGTAATATCCACGCCGCCCTGCTTTATGCAGCCACTGACTGTTCTGTCTGGTTCACCGTCACTTTCACCTTTGATCGATTTGTGGCCATTTGTTGCCCGAAGCTGAAAAGTAAATATTGCAGCGAGAAAACGGCGGCTGTGGTTCTGGGAACAGTGGCTGTGCTGAGCTGTTTGAAGGACATTTTCTGGGTTTTTATGTTCTCAGGTCTGTATCGGATGGCAAACGACCCCTGGTTCTGTGATGTCCCAATCGATTTGTATTTCTCTCCGGTCTGGGGACCAATCGAGTTCCTCCACAACATTCTAACCCCTGGTGTTCCATTTGTCCTGATTCTGCTGCTCAATATTCTCACCGTCAGACATATTGTCCTGAGCAGCAGGGTCCGCAGGAGAATCCGGGCTCACAGCAGTGGGCACAGTCCCAGAGACCCAGAGATGGAGAGTCGGAGGAAATCCATCATTTTACTCTTCATTATCTCCGCCAATTTCATCCTGTTATGGTCAACATTAATGGTTTATTCTATATGGAGCCGGATGATGTATCTGGGGTATAAAGATGTATGGTTCGATAATTATGTTCGGGAATTGGGCTTCATGTTGCAACTCCTGAGTTGCTGCACAAACACTGCGATTTACGCCGTGACACAGACTCAGTTCAGACAGCAGTTGAAGAATGTGCTGAAAGTTCCCTTTAGATCAATTCTTCAATTCATTAAATGCTGAGAGGAAACCCCACCCACACGGCATCTCTCTCCTCCCACTGCCGGTCAAACTGAACCTCCCCAGCCAGCCTCACCCTGATTTACCATTCTGCATTACCCAGCAAGGTTTCCCATTTGTGTTACCATTGGAGATGGTCTCCGACCACTTTGACCTTTGTGTGTGCATGTGCGTGGCAGGCTGACTCGGGAGTGCAGGACCAAGAGGTTACTCCGGGAGGAGCAGCAGCGACCGCAGATAGAACTGTAGCGCCCTGGGAATCGGGGGGATCAGGAGTGGGAACACCAGCAGCTACAATGGGGAAAAGACTGGAAAAGATCTCAAATGAAATAAATTCAGTGGCACAATCATTATTTAAATGTTTTCAAAATTATTGAAACCTCCAACTTCATGAAATATATCAACTCCCCTTTTAAGACATTAAAAATATTCAAAGAACTAATTACTGACATTCTGAATAATAGGTCAGCATTACCTCGGCCCACTCACCTGCGCCATATCCGTAACCCCAAGTAACCTCCAATAACCCTCCTAATCCTTCAACCCCCCCCCCCCGCCCCCACTGAGGGGTGGGGACTCTATCAGCCGTTGCATAAACGTTCGGCCTGGAAGCGGAGGAACCCAGCAGGGTTCGATCGGGAAGTTTCTCACCGTATTGTAAATGAATGTCAGCAGTGTGTCCTTACTGAAGGAATGTTCCTGCATTCGACCTGCTGTTTAGCGTGGAATTATTTTGGAACAATTACTTTCCCACTATAAAAATAGTTCTTCAAAAACATTTGCTTCCGCTGCCAAATCCGTCATTGGCGATCAGGTGGGTCTGTGTGATCGCCCCCATGGCCGATTAGCTGGGTGAGTGGAGCTCTACCCATGGCCAATCAGCTGGGTGGATGGAGCTCTCCCCATGTTCGATCAGCTGGGTCTGTGTGATTTTCCGATGGTCCATCAGCTGGGTCTGTTTCAACCCCCACCCCCCCCATGGCGGATCAGATGATTCTGTGTGATTGCCGCCAGCGGTGACAAGGTGGTTCTGTGTGATTCAACCATGACCGATCAGCTAGGTGTGTGTGCCTCCATTCCATGGTCGATTAGCTGTGTTTTTGTGCCTCACCCTATGGCCGATCAGCTGGGTGTGTGACTCCTCCAAGGCCGATCAGCTGGGTGATTGAGCCTCCCCCCCGTGGCCGATCAGTTGGGTGATTGCGCCTGCCCACATGGCTGATCAGCTGGATGAATGTGTCTCCCCACACTGCCTTACACTGAAACACTGTCTGTGCAGCAGAATGTGCCCCAGACAGAGCCACAGACAGAGACACAGACAGAGACATAGGCAGAGTAAGAGACACAGACAGAGACACAGACACCAACACAGACAAAGACACAGGCAGAGACAGAAACACAGAAAGAGAGAGTAACAGAGACACAGACAAAGGCAGAGACAGAGACACAGTCAGAGACACAGATAGAGAGAGCGAGAGAGACATAGACACAGGCAGAGACACGGACAGAGAGAGAGAGACAAAGACAGAGATAGAGACACAGACAGAGAGAGAGACACAGACAGAGACACAGAGGGAAACACAGACGGAGACACAGAGAGACACCGACAGAGACACAGACAGACTCAGCCACTGATTCCAGATTCACTGCTCTCCAGCTGCTACATGCCCTCCTCCCTGCCGCCAGAGGCCGCTGTCCCCTCCTCCCTGCCTTCAGTGCGCCAAGAGATTTCGTTTTTAAAAGGTTACTCTCAAAACCTTATTGTTATTAACCTGTCCTGCGACGACAGGATCTTAGGCCACTTCACACACAGGGTGGTGGGGATGGTCCAGGGATATGTGTGTGTCAGGTGCAGTGTGGAAGGGAGATTGCAGCAGGTGTGAGGATGTGGGTCCGCAAGGAGCTGGCGCGGGGTAGAGCGCAGGACGGTAGTGCCTCATTTGGTTAGGTTCAGATTTATGCTGCAGAGGGATCTTGCTATGCACGACCTGGCCCCTGGCCTTTGCCCGCACAGCAACAATGACCACAACATTTTTTTTAAAATAGCTCACGGATATCAAAATGGATTGAAAGGTCTCGAATTTTAAAGTTTTAAACTTGAATGATTGGAAATGAGGCAGTTAATGAACACTTTCCATAAGACCATAAACATAGGAGCAGAATTTGGCCACTCGGCCCATCGAGTCTGCTCCGGCATTCAATCATGGCTGATATTTTCTTATCCCGATTCTTCTGCCCTAATCCCATATGCCCTGATTAACCAAGAACCTATCTATATCTGTCTTGAAGACACTCAGTGATTTGGCCTCCACAGCCTTCTGCGGCAAAGAGTTCCACAGATTCACCACCCTCTGGCAGAAGAAATTCCTCCTCATCTCTATTTTAAAGGGTCGTCCCTTTACTCTGAGATTGTGACATCTGGTTCTAGTTTTTCCGACAAGTGGAAACATCCTCTCCATGTCCACTCTATCCAGGCCTCGCAACATCCTGTAAGTTCCAAGTGGACTGAAGCGATATTCACCCGTGATCACATTGCCGCTTGTGGTCATCACTATTCCTGCCGTCGTTGTGTATGTTACAACAATAGTGCACAAAGAGAGTGAGAGAGGAAAATCATCACAAACTCTGACCTCAATTTTGAAAGCGTCACAATTGTTCACAGAACAACATAGAACATAGAGTACAGAAGGAGGTCATTCGGCCCATCGAGTCTGCACCAACCCACTTAAGCTCTCACTTCCACCCTATTCCCGTAACTCAGTAACCCCTCCGAATCATTTTTGGTCACGAAGGGCAATTTAGCATGGCCAATCCACCTAACCTGCACTTTGGACTGTTGGGGGAAACCAGAGCACCCGGAGGAAACCCAAGTAGACAAATGGAGAACGTGCAGACTCCGCACAGACAGTGACCTCAGCCGGGAATCGAACCTGGGACCCTGGCGCTGTGAAGCCACAGTGATACCTATTGTGCTACCGTGTTGCCCGCTAACGGCAATCTCCCTGTGAAAAGGTTGCGTCCAAAATAACCTAAATTAGCACAGTGTGTTCACTTCAAAAATTCTTGAATTGACATTAAAGTAATCTTCATATCCCAGAATTAATGTCCTTTAGCTTAAAGTGGGTAGAATTCTGTAAAAAAAAAAAAGCTTGTGTTTTGGGCCGAGACTGAAAAGTGAGGGTGAAATGAAATTCACAGGGCGCCATTTGAATTCTGTTCAAACAAAGAACAAAGAACAATACAGCACAGGAACAGGCCCTTCGGCCCTCCAAGCCTGTCCTGACCGTGGTACCTGCCTAAACTAAAACCGTCTGCACTTACGGAGTCTGTATCCTTCCATTCCCACCCTATTCATATATTTGTCTAGATGCCGCTATCGCACCTGCTCCCACCACCTCCCCAGGCAGCGCGCTCCATATATTTACCACCCGCTGTGTAGAAATATCTTGCCTCGCACATCTGTTCTAAACTTTTCCCCACGCACTTTATACCTATGCCCCCTAAAACTTGACTATTCTCAACTAGGAAAGAGCATCTGACTATCCACTCTGTCCATGCCACTCATAATCTTTTCAACATCTATCAGGTCACCTCTCAACCTCCGTCGTTCCAGTGAGAACAGAACGAGTTTATCGAACCTCTCTTCATAGCCAATGCCCTCCAAACCAGGCAACATCCCAGTAAACCACGTCTGTACCCTCTCTAAAGCATGCACATCCTTATGGTGTGTGGCGGCCAGAATTGTACAAAATATTCCAAATGAGGCCAAATTAAGGCCCTGTACAGCTGCAACATGACTTGCCAATGTTTTTTTAAAAGCACCGACTGATGACGGCCAGCATGCCCTGTGCGTCCTTGCCCAGCGTATCCACATGTGTTGCCACTTTCAGCAATCGGTGGACATGCACGCCCACATCTTTCATACGTTTCAGTACTCGCCAGAGTTCTACCATTTATTGTGTAATTCCTACATGCAGTGGACCTCCCAAAGTGCATGACGTCACATGTTCCCGGATTAATCTCCATCTGCCATTGCAACAACCAAGACTCCAACCACGTGATATACTGCTGCATCCTCTGACAATCCTCTTCACTATCCGCACCTCCACCAATTTGTGTGTCATCTGCGACTTACTAATCAGACTAGCTATATTTTCTTCCAAATCATTTATCTACACCATGAACAACAATGGTCCCACAAATGATCACTGTGGAACTCCGCTCGTCACAGCCTTCCATTCAAAAAAGCACCCTTCTACTCCTACCCTCTGTCTTCTGTACCCAAGCCAGTTCTATATCCAACCTGCCAGGTCTCCTCTGATCCTATGTAACTACGCCTTTTGTACCAGTCGACAAAGAACAAAGAACAACGAAAAGTACAGTGCGGGGGCAGACACTTGGGCCCTCCAAGCCTGTGCCAACCATGCTGCTTGTCCAAACTAAAATCTTCTGCACTCCCGGGGTCCGTATCCCTCTATTCCCATCCTATTCCTGTATTTGTCAAGATGCCCCTCTAATGTCACTATCGTCCCTGCTTCCATCACCTCCTCCGGTAGCGAGTTCCAGGCACCCACTATCATCTGTGTAAAAACATTTCCTCTACATCTCCTCGAAACCTTGCCCCTCGCACCTTAAACCTATGCCCCCTAGTAATTGACCCCTCTACACTGGGGAAAAGCCTCTGACATTCCACACTGTCTATGCCCCTCATAATGGTGTAGACCTCTATAAGGTCGCCCCTCAACCTCCGTCGTTCCAGTGAGAACAAACCGAGTTTATTCAACTCTCCTCATAGCTAATGCCCTCCATACCAAGAAACATCCTGGTAAATCTCTTCTGCACCGTCTCTAAAGCCTCCACATCCTTCTGGTAGTATTTTGCAGGAGGGAGGTATTGCAATAGGGAAATGTTGGACTATCAGTTCCGGAAATTGGGTCGAAGCTGCAGTAGCCATTTAGGGGTTACCAGACTGAGGGTAAAAATGTTACAATTGTATCGAAGATACACGCCCACAACTCGCCTCAGTTACATTGTCTCATGCAGACGTGCCCTTGTTGGTGGGAATGGACACGATGCCCCTTTTACATAACATAGAACATAGAACAATACAGCGCAGTGCAGGCCCTTCGGCCCACGATGTTGCACCGAAACAAAAGCCATCTAACCTACACTATGCCATTATCATCCATATGTTTATCCAATAAACTTTTAAATGCCCTCAATGTTGGCGAGTTCACGACTGAAGCAGGTAGGGCATTCCACGGCCTCACTACTCTTTGCGTAAAGAACCTACCTCTGACCTCTGTCCTATATCTATTACCCCTCAGTTTAAAGTTATGTCCCCTCGTGCCAGCCATTTCCATCCGCGGGAGAAGGCTCTCACTGTCCACCCTATCCAACCCCCTGATCATTTTGTATGCCTCTATTAAGTCTCCTCTTAGCCTTCTTCTCTCCAACGAAAACAACCTCAAGTCCGTCAGCCTTTCCTCATAAGATTTTCCCTCCATACCAGGCAACATCCTGGTAAATCTCCTCTGCACCCGCTCCAAAGCCTCCACGTCCTTCCTATAATGCGGTGACCAGAACTGTATGCAATACTCCAAATGCGGCCGGACCAGAGTTCTGTACAGCTGCAACATGACCTCTCGACTCCGGAACTCAATCCCTCTACCAATAAAGGCCAACACTCCATAGGCCTTCTTCACAACCCTATCAACCTGGGTGGCAACTTTCAGGGATCTGCCGGGTGATTCACTCAAGATTCCTTGTCCTCCTGGACACCCTGATCTGATTCATGTTTAGCGCAGGAAAGAGTCTGATTCTCTGAAGTACGAGAATTGCAGGTTAATTGCATACTCATAGCTTGCCCCTGTTTATTTGTGCAAAGGGGAGTGGGCAACCAAGCGGCCAGATAGCGATGATGAGGTCAAGGCTTGACAGCCAGTACAGACCATTCTATGTGTGGCTGGGTGAAGCTCAGGGAAATAAATCAATCCTGTTTCAACAGGTGGGAAGAGAAGGTTTGGGAAAGTGACAGGCAGAAGTCCGATGAACTGGTACTGAGAAAGACTATCGAAAAGGGGTCTGATGGAGCTGCACAAATAGCAGTAACATGTTCTGTGAATGCAAATAGAACTGTTCCTTGCCCACCTAAGTGGAGTTTCGAGCTGTCTGTTCATGGCACGTGCTGTTTCGTGGCTAATCGCATATTCGGCTTAAGATATAACATGCAAGCTTTTCTTGTTAGGATTGAAGTTTACATATTGTTTAACTTTTCTTCAAATAACGTTTTATTCAAACAAATAACCAAACCCTATTTGTTATGCCACCACGCCTGGAGCGAAACACGGCCATTCTGGTCCAGTATCTGAGCCACTGTTGAGCTCTGACGAGTCGGCTTGAACAGGAGGATGTAGCTGAAATCACACAGACGGTTTTCCAACAGAAGACTCGCCGTTGTTGATCTACTGACAGTGAATGCCCGTTGGACTGGAATGAGCCTGTAGTGAACTAAAACAGGAATTGACCGAGGCCCCACTCGGATAAGTGCCGAATCCAGAATCCCCTTTAGCCAGTGAAGTAGAAGCGACGGACGACACTATGTCTGCCGTTCTATCACAGGAAAGGCACGGGGGAATGGAACTGGCTGGCTCTGCTTCCCCACTCACGTGTCCGGGAGAACCCTTTTTTTGGGGTGCAAACGCAACCTCACGGCTGTTTCTTGGCCTGTCCAAAATTATTCCTATATTATTAAACTCACTCCACTAAGTATTGCCAGATGGACGAAAACAATATGTAATTATTGGTCAGAATTGCATAGCCGGATGGACCTCATGTTACAAGGGAAGGACGTGTCTGTTGAAACGACTAAAACACCCACGTTCCCTGCAGAGAGCATCAGTTCCAGCGGGGAACTGCTGGGGCAGCACGGTAGCATTGTGGATAGCACAATTGCTTCACAGCTCCAGGGTCCCAGGTTCGATACCCGGCTTGGGCACTGCCTGTGCGGAGTCTGCACATCCTCCCCGTGTGTGCGTGGGTTTCCTCCGGGTGCTCCGGTTTCCTCCCACAGTCCAAAGACGTGCAGGTTAGGTGGATTGGCCATGATAAATTGCCCTTAGTGTCCAAAATTGCCCTTAGTGTTGGGTGGGGTTACTGGATTGTGGGGTTATGGGGATAGAGTGGAGGTGTTGACCTTGGGTAGGGTGCTCTTTCTAAGAGCCAGTGCAGACTCGATGGGCCGAATGGCCTCCTTCTGCACTGTAAATCCTATGACCTATGATACTGTATACAAACAAAGTACTGTGGCTGCTGGAATCTGAAACGAAAGAGAAAATGCTGGAAAATCTTAGCAAGTCTAGCAGCATCTGTAGGGAGAGGAAAGAACCAACGTTTAGAGTCCGATGACTCTTTGTCAAAGCTTTCTCTCCCGACAGATGGTGCCAGACCTGCTGAGATTTTCCAGCATTTTCTCTTTCGCATGAATACTGTAGTGATCTTTGTGTGTCCATGTACACAAGGGGTAAATCAGTAATCAGCAGCACCAGATGAACACTAGAGGGCCGAACCAACAGGCATATAAAAGGCAGTCACATTGGGTCTTGGGCAGTTGCTCTCTCTCTCTCTCCCGTGCACTGTGATCAGGGCAATATCAGAATTTTTCAGCTCGTTAGTGGAGTTGTGTATCGTCACTGTTGTTAGATCATGTTAACCTTATCACTAGTATCAAAGTTAAAGTAAATAACTCATGCACTTGGTGTTTTAGTTACTCAATAAACCTTTGTTGTTTCTCGATGAGTTTGAGTCTTCTTCATCGAGATTCAGAATACCTCACCATCAACCAAGGATTGAGTAGCACGAGTTACCTACCACACCGGTAACAAGACATGGTACCAGGCGTGTTGGCTTTAAAAGAGCTAGTTAGATAAGGTTACACATCAAGGGAAGAAACATTAGGATAGATATTGGACAACGGCAGTCTTTGCAGCACTCGGATCTCTCGGGCAAGAAAAAAATAGGGGTAAGATGGACTCACTTCCAGCACCACAGCAACTCAGAACCTCTAGTAATCTCCAGTATACTTGGAAAATATTCCTTCAACAATTTAATCTATTTATGGAAATTAAGGACGGCCGCTGTGGCATATTCTAAAACAAAATGCCTATCTCTTATCTGCGGTAGGGGAACAGGCCATGGAGATATATAATTCATTCACTTACACGGACATTCGACAACCACTGCAAATATCCGGTGAATGAGACATTTGAAAGCTTTAAATTCACCAGGCTGCTACAAAAACAAGGAGACTCGTTCAGCAGTTTTGTCACTGACTTAAAGCTGATGGCCAAATCCTGCAATTATGAAAACCTCCGTGACTCCCACATCAGAGACCAAATTGTCAGTGGCATCTCTGATGAGGGACTCAGAAAGTCTCTACTAAAATACAGAAATCTGACCTTTGAAATTACCATTTAATTACTGAAGCACAGTATGAACAATTTACTCACCGGGAACAAGGCCTCCACAACGTGGTTGGATCCTTCAAAATGGTACCCAAGCTTCTAGAAGGCGTTCCTCCACCGGCAATCCCGCGCGCGCGAACCTGGAAGTGGCAATCAAACATGCGCAGTTCGCCCGAAGATTGGAACCGGATAACAAATGCACAAGCGAGGCGGGGCAGCGTGATGACGTGTCTTCACTGCGACAAGCCCATTTGAAAGGGCAATGTCCGGCTTTTGGCAAGCAGTGCAAGAGGTGTCGAAGATACAACCACTATGCCACTAAAGGTAGATCTGTGCTTCACATGACGTCCACAGGACAGAAACTGAGGCCCTGTGACGATAGGAACGTTGCACCAATGGAACACAAACCAACCTACGGTGATTACTTAGCAGAGCATGATGACCAAGCCTGTGACTACTCATGCGGTGTGGACACGGTTGAGTCAACTGAGAAACCTCATCCGAAATGTCCGAAAGTAAGCAATAAGAGTTTTACAGTTACAAAACACAAAATAATATTCTCCAGCGACAGAATGTAGTCCGTGCCTCCACCCACAATTAAAGATTACCGCCACACCACCCTGGAACAAGCAGCTTGCAACACACAAAGAGGAGAGCACAATGACAAATCCAGAGCAAAAGATTTGTTCATTGACGATGATTACTCAGGAGATGAGTTCCTCATTGGACAAATAGAGCACCATGGCACATCCTCAGTAGAAGAGATGATTTGCTCGCTGAAAAATTCTACACAGCCATGGATGACTTCATCGGATCTGATGATCATTGCAACAGCAACATGGGTGCCAAGTTCAATATGAGTCTAATGGTAGAGAAATTACAGTACCATGACGACATGCCAGATCGTCGATACAATGTATGACAGCCAATTGTCAAAGGTACAAGAAGAAGGCGACGCCACGCAGAGAGCACAGATGGACGCCACAGAGAGGGTGATACCAGCATCCACAGCGAGCTCGTTGACAGACTCCAGAATGGACGCAAATAAAGACTCCGGAGTGACAACAATGCACGTGGAAGTCTATAACGGGCTATCCGTCTTATATGAGCAATCAGCAGCAGGCTATGAAAATCCATGTCATCAACATGCAAAAAACAGTGACAAAGTGATAACACTCCACATCCAGTGTGTGCAGGGTCACAGCGAGACTGGCAGATCTCAGGTCGTCTGTACGGAAGCACAGAGTAGGTCTACTCTTGGTCCAGTGAGACCACGTCATTTGTAATCTTGAAAATATTGACTCCAGAAGAGGAGCACCAAGAAACCAAAGGCGATTCAAATGAAACGGAAATAACTCCTGAAGAGGAGCATAACGAGATCACAGATGAATCCAATATACCGGAAATGTCTCCAGAACAGGAGCACCAAGGAAGGACAGAAGGGCAATCAAATTCACCGCAAATGACTAATGTCACCAACATCAATGCAACATCAGATCATTCTCACAACTCTAAAAACAAAACGCTCAACGAAACATTGGCTAACAAAAAGGGGACTGACATAAAATACCTTTGAGTATGACTCGAATAATACAGATGGGACAGTCAGCAAGCAAAACTGTAACAACAACACCAACAAGACCAACAACGGTATCAATAACGACAGAAGCCACTGGTATGGACAAGGCTTTTCAGAACCCCAAAATGTATCATGGAGTTCCACCAAGCTCACCCTTTAATGGACTTGTTGCTTTTCCGAGCACACGTCTTTTTCCCTACGGGTTACAATTATGGACACGTGGGTTTTTAAACAAAAAACACTGTTCAATCCATGAACTAAACATGGAACTAAAATTAATTAAACATTGGATCTCTTAACACCCCTTACTTCAAAGATAACTCAGAAATTATTGCAACAGTAGATACTTCATTAAAATGTTCCTTCAAACTTCCAAGAGACGTAACACCGTTCAACAGAATCACATCAGGTTAAAGGACATATATATATTTTGTAGAATGGCAGAGACTGTCGGAAACTGGCTTTCTACTTTTAAACTGCTCTCAGCAAAACCAGCCAGGCACTTTTAAACTGCTCTCAGCAAAACCAGCCAGGCACTTTTAAACTGCTCTCAGCAAAACCAGCCAGGCACTTTTAAACTGCTCTCAGCAAAACCAGCCAGGCACTTTTACACTGCTCTCAGGTAAACCAGCCAGGCACTTTTAAACTGCTCTCAGCAAAACCAGCCAGGCACGTTTAAACTGCTCTCAGCAAATCCAGCCAGACTCTTTTAAACTGCTCTCAGCAAAATCAGCCAGGCACTTTTAAACTGCTCTCAGCAAAACCAGCCAGGCACTTTTAAACTGCTCTCAGCAAAACCAGCCAGGCACTTTTAAAATGCTCTCAGCAAAACCAGACAGGCACTTTTAAACTGCTCTCAGCAAAACCAGCCAGGCACTTTTAAACTGCTCTCAGCAAAACCAGACAGGCACTTTTAAACTGCTCTCAGCAAAACCAGCCAGGCACTTTTAAACTGCTCTCAGCAAAACCAGCCAGGCACTTTTAAACTGTTCTCAGCAAACCCAGCCAGGCACTTTTAAACTGCTCTCAGCAAAACCAGACAGGCACTTTTAAACTGCTCTCAGCAAAACCAGCCAGGCACTTTTAAACTGCTCTCAGCTAAACCAGCCAGGCACTTTTTAAGCTGCAAAACCAAATTGCAAACTTGCAGCTCTCTGGAAACACACAGACTGCTTTTAAACTGAAACTAAAAACCTGCAAAATGGCTGAACTGACCTGAGCCCCACCCACTCTCTGACATCACTGTTTTCCTAAAGGTACATTGCTTACACATCCTTTTCTTAAAGGTACCCTCACATGACATCTACCCCCAAGAAAAAAAAATAAACCATCAACTTCAAGATGGTTTCATTTTTCACTTTTGCACCATCCATTAAGAAATGTACACAGTAAATATACCTTTTCGTCTTTAAAAAAACCCACAGGAGCATTGCTGATCACAGCTTTCAGACAGTCAAATGCCTGTTGAAAGTCCGCTGTCCATTGAAATTATTTCCGTTTCTTCAGCAATTCCATCCGTGGAGTAATCACGCCACAAAGCTTTTGCACAACTGTTTGATCAAATTCATTCATGCAAGGAGATCGCATTATTTCCATTCGTCTTGAGGGTAACGGAAACACCGCAAATAAATGTATTCGGTCTTCTCCAGATTCACTTTCGCCTAGGTTATCACCAAACCCGCCTCCTGAAGTCGACCGAAGAACTCCATACGATGTTTTAAATGTTCTCTCCATGTCTGGAAATTGGAAATAAAAGCAGATTGTCCCACTTTCTCAATGCAATCCTTCAATGGCGGGACAGGATAAGAGTCCGTTCTTTAACTGCATTCACCTTTCTATAGTCCACACACAATTGTTGGGTACCGTCTGGTCTAGGTACCATCACTATGGGCGAGCTCCATTAGCTGCAACCCACTTCAATTATGCCATTTGTAATCATACTCCCAATCTCTCTGTTAACCTGTGCCAATTTTAAAGGATTAAGTCTATATGAATGTTGTTTGACAGGAACAGCATTTCCCACATCTACATCATGTATAGCCATTTTAGTAGCTCCCAATTTATCTCTACAAACTTGCCCATGTGATATCAATAACTCTTTCAGGTCAGTTCGTTTTTCCTCTGGAAGGTAACTTAACAATTCATCCCAATGTTTAAGAACATCTTCGTTTTCCAATTTAATTTGAGTTATGTCAAACTCACAGTCATCTGGATTTGGCTCGTCACTTTGAGGTAGAATCATTAAAACCTCCTTTGTCTCTCCTTCCCTTTCAAAGTACCTTTGAGGCATATTCACATGACACACTCAGTGAGTCTTCCTTCTATCTGGTGTGTTTACCACATAATTAACTTAATTGCCTTTCAATCTGATACGGTCTATAAAACCTAGCTTTTAAAGGCTCCCCTATCACTGGTAACAACACTAAAATGTTATCCCCACTGGCAAAACTACGAACTTTGGATTTCTTGTCCGCTACCCGTTTCATCATATTTTGTGCAACTTTTAAATGCTGTCCAGCCAATTCGCCTTCTCTATTTTCTCGTTCCCTAAAATTTGACACGTAATCCAATTGTGTAATTTCCGATTTCTCACCCACCAATTTTTCCTTAATCAATTTAAGTGGCGGTCTTACCTCATGACCAGAAATTAGTTCAAAATGACTAAATTTGGTTGACTCATTCGGTGCATCCCTACTTGCAAACAATGGAATTCCTTCATCCCAATACTCTGGATAATCTTGACAATACGCCCTCAACATTGTCGTTTATGTCTGATGCCATATTCCTGACGCCCCCTGCGATTCTGGATGGTACGCAGTTGATTTAAATTGTTTTATTCCGAAGCTATCCATAACTTATTTAAATAACATAGAAGTAAAATTCGTTCCTCGATCGATTGAATTTCTGTGGGTAGTCGATATCTCGTAAAGAGTTCAAGTAACTCGTTCACAATCAAAACTTCAAAACAAATGTACCGTTCTGGATAATGTGTTGGCGGGGGGGCGGGGGGGGTGACCTACCGGGGGAAGGCCATAGCGGCCAGGTCTCTGGCACTGAGTCTGGCTCTGGGGCTCAGAAGGGAAGGGGGGAGAATCGAAAAGCAATAGTTGCAGGAGATTCAATGGTTAGGGGGATAGATCGGAGATTCTGTGGTCGCGAGCGAGACTCTCGGAAGGTATGTTGCCTCCCTGGTGTCAGGGCCACGTATGTCTCGGATCGTGTCTTCAGCATCCTGAAGGGGGAGGGGGAGCAGCCAGAAGTCGTGGTGCACATTGGTACCAACAACGTAGGTAGGAAAAGGGGTGTGGAGGTAATAAACGAGTTTAGGGAGTTAGGCTGGAAGTTAAAAGCCAGGACAGACAGAGTTGTCATCTCTGGTTTGTTGCCGGTGCCAAGTGATAGCGAGGCTAGGAATAGGGAGAGAGTGCAGCTCAACACGCGGCTGCAGGAATGGTGCAGGAATTAGGGCTTCAGGTATTTGGATAATTGGAGCGCATTCTGGGGAAGGTGGGACATGTACAATCAGGACTGGTTGCATCTGAACCAGAGGGGCACCAATATCCTGGGAGGGAGGTTTTCTAGTACTCTTCGGGAGGGTTTAAACTAATTTGGCAGGAGAATGGGAACCGGATTTGTAGTCCAGCTACTAAGATAGCCGATATGCAGGACGCCAAAGCGTGTAATGAGGCAGTGAGACAGGGAACACTGACAACGGAGAGTACTTGCAGGCACGGAGATGGCTTGAAGTGTGTATACTTGTTAGGAAGGAAGATGTGTTGGGCATTTTGAAAAACTTGAGTATCGACATGTCCCCCGGGCCTGACGGGATATATCCAAGCATTCTATGGGAAGCATGAGATGAAATTGCAGAGCCGTTGGAAATGATCTTTTCGTACTCACTGTCAACAGGGGTGGTAACAGGGGATTGGAGAGTGGCGAATGTCGTACTCCTGTTCAAAAAAGGGACTAGGGATAACCCTGGGAATTACAGGCCAGTTAGTCTTACTTCGCTGGTAGGCAAAGTTATGGAAAGGGTACTGAAGAATTAGATTTCTGAGCATCTGGAAAGACACTGCTTGATTAGGGATAGTCAGCACGGATTTGTGAGGGGTAGGTCTTGCCTTACAAATCTTATTGAATTCTTTGAGGAGGTGACCAAGCATGTGGATGAAGGTAAGCAGTGGATGTAGTGTACATGGATTTTAGTAAGGCATTTGATAAGGTTCCCCATGGTAGGCTTCTGCATAAAGTAAGGAGTCATGGGACAGTGGAAAATATGGCCAGTTGGATAACGAACTGGCTAACCGATACAAGTCAGAGAGTGGTGGTGGATGGCAAATATTAAGCCTGGATCCCAGTTACCAGTGGCAGGGATCAGCTATTTGTCCTCTGCTGTTTGTGATTTTCATTAATGACTTGGATGAGGGAGTTGAAGGGTGGGTCAGTAGATTTGCAGACGATACGAACATTGGTGGAGTTGTGGATAGTGAGGAGGGCTGTTGTCGACTGCAAAGAGACATAGATATAATGCAGAGCTGGGCTGAGAAGTGGCAGATGGAGTTTAACCCTAAAAAGTGTGAGGCTGTCCATTTTCGAAGGACAGATATGAATACGGAATACAGGGTTAACGGTAGAGTTCTTGGCAATGTGGAGGAGCAGAGAGATCTTGGGGTCTATGTTCATACATCTTTGAAAGTTGCCACTCAAGTGGATAGAGCTGTGAGGAAGGCCTATGGTGTGCTAGCGTTCATTAAACATAAGGATTCAATTTAAGAGCCGTGAGGTGATGATGCAGCTGTACAAAACATTGGGAAGGCGACATTTGGAGTACTGTGTACAGTTCTGGTCGCATCATTTTAGGAAGGATGTGGAAGCTTTGGAAAAGGTGCAAAGGAGATTTACCAGGATGTTGCCTGGAATGGAGAGTAGGTCTTACGAGGAAAGGTTGAAGGTGCTAAGTGTTTTCTCATTCGAACGGAGAAGGATGAGGGGCGACTTGATAGAGGTTTATAACATGATCTGGGGAATAGATAGAGTAAACAGTCAGAGACCTTTTCCCCGGGTGGAACAAACCATTACAAGGGGACATACATATAAGGTGAATGGTGGAATATATAGGGGGGATGTCAGAGGTAGTTTCTTTACCCAGAGAGTACTGGGGGCATGGAATGCACTGTCTGTGGAAGTAGTTGAGTCTGAAATATTAGGAACCTTTAAGCAGCTATTGGATAGGTACATGGATTATGGTAAAATGATATAGTGTAGATGTTTTTGTTCTTAAGGGCAGCACGGTAGCATTGTGGATAACACAATTGCTTCACAGCTCCAGGGTCCCAGGTTCGATTCCGGCTTGGGTCACTGTCTGTGCGGAGTCTGCACATCCTCCCCGTGTCTGCGTGGGTTTCCTCCGGGGGCACCGGTTTCCTCCCACGGTCCGAAGATGCGCAGGTTAGGTGCATTGGCCATGATAAATTGCCGTTAATGTCCAAAATTGCCCTTAGTGTTGGGCGGAGGTGTTGACTTTGGGTCGGGTGCTCTTTCCAAGAGCCGTTTCACACTCGATGTGCCGAATGGCCTCCTTCTGCACTGTAAATTCAATGATAATCTATGATTAATCTAGGACAAAGGTTCGGCACAACAGGGCCTGTTCTGTGCTCTATTTTTCGATGTTCTATGTTCTAATCCTTTTAGCTGTAATATTACGTACTGGAATGGCCTCTGGAAACCTAGTAGACACATCCATTACAGTCAAAAGATATTGATTCCCACTTTTTGTTTTATGAAGATTGTTTTACACAATCGATTAGGACCATTGTAAAAGGTTCCTCAGATGCAGGAATGGGTATTAAGGGCGCTGGTTTTATCACTGCTTGAGGTTTCCCTATCACTTGACATGTGTGACATGATTGACAAAATTTAACTACATCTTTATTTAGTCCCGGCCAATAAAAATATTTCTGTATTTTAGCTTGAGTTTTCCTTATTCCCAAATGACCTTCCACTGGTACCTCATGTGCAACTTGCAACACCTCCTTTGTATAAATTACCGGCAATACTACTTGATGAATTTCTGCCCACTTTTCATCATCCTACATATGTAAAGGTCTCCATTTTCTCATCAAGACATCATTTTTACCGTCATAACACTTTGGTATCCTCTCAGATTCCTCTTCCGTATATGCTTTCTGCAATCCGTTTTATTTCTACATCTTTCTGTTGTGACTCCGCCAATTTTCCTGAATTAAATATATCCGCCTCATCCTCCACCTGTTCTTGGTTTTTTTTCAACTATATGATCAAAAATCGTTTCTGATAATTGCACTTCAACTTCAACTTCACTCTTTGATGTCTCCTCTTGTCTTAACCTGTGACTTTGCGACCTTGTTACTACACAATCCTGAAAAACCTTAGGATATTCGACCTTCAACACTTTAGTTGACTGATTTTCCAATGGCTTATCAAACACAGTGGGCATCACACCCACCTGCGATCCAGCTATATCATAACCCAAGATTAACTTTATTCCTGGACAAGATAGTTTATCTATTACTCCTACTACCGCTTCACCACTCTTCACTGGACTTTCCGACCTTACCTTATGTAATGGAAGTCTACTCCCCGACCCTGAATTCCAACCTTACCTTATATAATTGAACGCTACTCCACTTACCCTGAATTCCACATATCACAACCTTTTCTGGCAACATTCTTCCCAAACTACATAATTCCTCATCTATCACCATGAACGATTGGCGAGCCCCTGTATCTCTTAAAATTGCGACATCTTTACCTGCTCCTCCTGATACACATGAGTAACTTTACCCACACAAGTAAATTCTTTAAAGACATCTGGCACCTTCTTAACAATTACTTGTTGAACAGGTTGTACAATCGTTTGCACCTCCTTCGCTTCCCTTGGGCTTTCCTTTACACTTTAACAAACCCCACTGTCTTATCCTGTTTTACCACATCAGCCTTCCCAGTGTTTTCTTTTCAACCACCAACACTGTGACGTTACATGACCTAGTTTATTACAGTGAAAACATTTGAAACTTTTCATTTCTTTTCCACCCTCCTGGATTTCTTTGTTAATCTGAGGTACACTCTCTTTATTGTCTACCATCAGATCAGCTTGACCTTTACCACTTGCGTATGTCTTATGTTCCCAGTTTCTATCCCCCACCAGCTGAAACTGATGTCGGAAACCAATCTTTGCTTTATGAACTAATTCATAATCATCTGCCATTTCCGCTGCTAATCTCGCAGTTTTAACCCTCTGTTCTTCCACATGAGTTCTCAGCGCATCAGGAATTGAATTTTTAAACTCCTCCAAAAGTATAATTTCATGAGAGCTTCAAACGTTTGGTCTATTTTCAAAGCCCTTCTCCACGTATCACAATTACTCTGTTTGAGCCTTTCAAACTCCATGGATGTTTGATCAAATTATTTCCTTAAATTTCTAAACCTTTGTCTGTAAGCTTCAGGCACTAGCTCATATGCACTTAAGATGGATTTCTTCACCTCCTCATATGTTCCAGATACCTCCTCCGGTAGTGATGCAAACACTTCACTAGCCCTACCTGCCAGCTTTGTTTGAATCAGTAACACCCACGTGTCCTGTGGCCATTTCGTTTGTTTAGCTACCTTCTCAAAAAAATGAAAAAGGCTTCCACTTCTTTCTCGTCAAACCTTGGCAATGCTTGGTCATATTTAAGTAGATTCCCACCAAGCCTTCGACTATGACGCTCTTTCTCACTCTCCTCATCACTATCATCCAACTGTACGTTTCCCTTTACGTCTGCCAATTTTAACTGATTGTCATGTTTCATGGCCATTTACCGAAGTTCAAACTCCCTCTCTTCATCTTTCTGTTTTGCTCGGGCTATTCGTTCTTTTCTCCTTTCTTCGCTCTCCTTTTCTTTTTCCTCTCTCTCTCTCTTTCTCTTTTTTTCCTCTCTCTCAATTTCTCGTATTCCAGCCTCTATGATTATTTCTGATGTTCCATTTGTTTAATTTGCAACTAACTTTTTGCCATTTCCCATGAGTCAAACTCTATCTGAGGCAACTTTAAATGCTTAACCATCGGCATAATTACCTCATCTTTTCGCATTTTATCATTTAAGGTTAACTGCAATGTTTTTGCCAAATCAACAGTCTGCGTTTCGTTTTCGACCGTAAAGCACTACGTGTGACATTCTCCACCCCCAAAGACCTCTGAGCATCTAAAAGAGCCATTTTTCACAACACTCTCCCCACTTAACCTAAAATACCACACCGGAAATCAACAATCCTTCACTGTATTTAAGTTCACAAAACCTAATCCAATCGATAGACTTTTATCCCGCTTGAGCCCCCAATTGTTATGGGCGATGCTTCTCAGAACCACAAAATGTATCATGGAGTTCAACCAACCACATGCTTTAATGGATTTGTTTCTTTTCCGAACACACGGTTTTTTCCCTTGGTGTGGGATTACAATTATGGACTTTTAAGCACAAAATACTGTTTATTCCATGAACTCAACTAAACATCTTAAATAAACATTGGATCTCTTGACACCCCTTACTTCAAAGATAACTCAGAAATTATTGCAACAGTAAATACGTCCTTAAAATGTTCCTTCAAACTTCCAAGAGACGTAACATCTTTAAACAGTATCACATCAGGTTAACGGACATATAAATATATATTGTAGAATGGCAGAGACTGTCGCAAACTGGCTTTTTACTTTTAAACTGCTCTGAGCTAAACCAGCCAGGCACTTTTAAACTGCTCTCAGCAAAACCAAACTGCAAGCCTTGCAGTTCTCTGGCAACACACAGACACTGCTTTTAAACTGAAACTAAAAACCTGCAAAATGGCTGACCTGAGCTAAGTTCCACCGACGCTATGACATCACTGTTTACTTAAAAGTAAATTGCTTAAACATCCAGTTCTTAAAGGTACCCTTACATGACACCACAAGTACAACAACAATGAAACATCGACCTCTACATCATATGACAACTCCACCCATAAATGATAATGTACCAGCACAGTTCCAAATGGTGCTAAGTCTACAAACATTACATTCCATAACAATAAATCTCTCGATTTCATAACTGCACCACAGCAACCAGCCAACCCAGCTTTGAAGAACGGGGACCTACGGAGTCAATCCCGCAAGCACAAAAAAAAGTACCCGGCCTGACCACAAGCTGCTTCGACCATTCGAACACCTCATGATGACTTGCTGGTCACTTACACACATGAACACTGACGATGTTCTCAACGAAATGACGACATCAACTTTGCCACATCGACGACAGAAGAAGAAAGCAACCCAACTGGTCAAATTCATAAACATTGGACTCACAAATGTTCTTGTTAACATTTGTCTCTTTAAACACTGATTAGCGTTGTACTGTCATCATTACCATCACAGATTGTACACAGCGTTATTTGTCTTACCTATCTCCAGTTAACTGCATTACGTATATTTGTTCAATCTTCTTTCCAACATACAGAAAATATTTAACACGAGAAAGAGGGGGGATGTAATGATTTCTGTATGTGCATGTTCACAAGGGGTTAATGTGCAATCAGCAGCACCACATGATGGCTAGAGGGCAGGACCAACGAGGGTATAAAAGCCAGGCACATTGGGTCTTGGGCAGTTGCTCTCTCTCTCGGGTACACTGTGATCAGGGCAATATCAGAATAGTTCAGATAGTTAGTGGAGTTACGTATAGTTACTGTAGGTAGATCTTGTTAACCCTATCACTAGTATCAAAGTTAAAGTAAAGAACTCATGCACGTATTGTATAGTTACTCAATAACCCTTTGTTGTTACTGGACGAGTTCGAGTCTTCTTCATCGAGATTCAGAATACCTCACCATCAACCAAGGATTGAGTAGCACGAGTTTCCTACCACGCAGGTAACAAGTCAAATACCAGCTGTGGCAGCAGCCGGTCCCAAGGGAAAGTTTGTGCTGAAGCGAAAGGGAGAAGCAGGGTTTCTCCAAAAGGCGGAGCACAACCCAGTGAACAACCGGCAGACACAAAAATCACAATTTTTCTTTGTGGACGGCTCATCGATGGTTGAGGACAGAGTGATAAAGGTGGTATTTCGCAATTATAGGGAAACAATGAAACACAGGCACAGGAAGAACTAATATTGGACTTAGCCGGAACCATGAGCCTTCAGAGAGCTGAAGTAGCAGCAGTAGAAATATACCCGGAATATTTAGCTGCAACACTTGACATTTATCCAGGAGCATATATGTATGAAATAGCCTGACTGTGTTGATGAGGATGAGCCAGTCAATGTGCATTAATTGAATTTTAAGAAGGCTTTGCAAAAAGTCCCACATAAGACATTCCAGTGTAAAAGTAAAGCGCAGTGGAGTAGGGGAATGTATTGATGGTTAGAAAACTGATTGGCATACAGAAAACAAAGAGCAGGAATTACTGGGTATTTTCCAGATGGCAGGCAGTGGTTCCTGGGGTTTCAGAGGGAGCCGTGCTGGGGCCCCGGATTTTCACACTATATATTAATGACTTAGATGAGAGAACGAAATGTAACATCTCAAAATTTACAGATGACTCAAAGTTGAGTTGACTTGTGAGCTGTCCGGGTTCCTGCAGTGTGATTCGGACATGATTCGGAGTTGGCAAATGAATGGTAGATGTAGTGTAATTTGGATAATTGTGAGGCGGTATGGTAGCATAGTGGTTAGCACTGTTGCTTCACAGCGCCATGGTCCCAGGTTCGATTCCCGTCTTGGGAGACTGCCTGTGCGGTGTCTACACGTTCTCCCCGTGTCGGCATGGATTTCCTCCGGTTTCCTCCCACAAGTCCCGAAAGACGTGCTGTTAGGTGAATTGGACATTCTGAATTCTCCCTCAGTGCGTGTGGCGACGAGGGGATTTTCGCAGTAACTTTATTGCCGTGTTAATGTCAGCCTACTTGCAGTTGTGACAATGATTATGATTATTCATTATTATTATTTTTCCTGTGATAGCAAAATCGGGCGGCGGATTATTCGCTGAAATGAGCATAAATTCGGAGAAAGGAATGTGCACCTCGACCTGGCTGTCATCGTATACCAGTCGCTGAAGGTAAATATGCAGATACAACAGGCA
The DNA here is from genome assembly GCF_047496885.1 of Scyliorhinus torazame. NCBI lineage: Eukaryota > Metazoa > Chordata > Chondrichthyes > Carcharhiniformes > Scyliorhinidae > Scyliorhinus > Scyliorhinus torazame. The sequence goes on from NC_092726.1 coordinate 102,855,274, forward strand.
GTAAGAAGGGAAATTGTATTTTGACCTTCATAGCGAGAGGGTTCGACGGCAGGAGTAGGGATGTCGGCCTTCAATTATACAGTGAGGTCACACCTGGAATATTGGGAGCAGTTTTGTTCTCCTTATCTACGGAAGGATCGACTTGTTCGAGAGCGAGTGCAGTGGAGGTTTCCAGACTGATGGCATGGCTGGACTGACGTATGCGGAGAGGTTGATTCGATTAGAATCATATTGGCTGGAGTCCAGAAGAATCAGGAGGAACCTCATAGATACCGATAACATTCTATCAGGACTAGACAGGGTGGATGCAGGAAGGGTGTTCGCGATGGTGGCTGTGTCTATATTCGGGGACACAGTCTGAGGCTACGTGGTAGACCATTTAGGACAGAGATGAGCAGAGACGTTTCACCCAGAGGTGAGGCTGTGCAATTCGGAACGACAGGAAGTAGCTGAGGCAAAACCATTGTATGAGTTCAAGAAGTTCGAGGTAGCACTTGGAGCGAAGGGGATGAACGGGTTTGTGCAAAGGGCGGTTAGGATGTGGAGTTGGCTGATTAGCCATGGTCAGAACGAATAGTGTAGAAGGGTCGAAAGGTCAAATGGCCTCGACTTGCTCCTATTTTCTATGTTTCTATGTTTGACAGACATGGAAAGCTGGAAGATGTGTGTCTGCTGATGGAAAGACTCTCCCATAAGCCACATTATTATAATATATAATCCAGATAGTCCAAGGAAAATAATATGGTGTAATTATGGTAAAGGCTCACCCCCATTCTCCCCAACAGACATTACAAACACAGGTGAGTTCGGGTGGCAAGGTGGCGCAGCTGTGATCATTGGGCCTAGGGACCCAGTTTCTACTCCCACCTTGGGTGACTGGCTGTATGTTCTGTGTGTGCGCATGGGTTTCCTCCGGGTGCTCGGGTTTTCTCTTACAGTCACATCGATGTGCAAGTTAGGGTAATTGACCACGGTAAATTATCCCTCATTGTACAGAGATATGCAGGTTAAGTGGGGTAACAGAGACTGAGTGCGGGGTCGCTCTGTGTACAGTGCTCTTCCAGAGGTTCCGAGCAGATTCGATCATCCACATGGCCTCCTTCCCCACTGTACGTATTCTAAGAAAGCGACCAGGGAAGGCATTCCTCTGAAATCCCAAACAACGAGGAAATAGCGCTCTTCGTGTATGTGAGAGTAAATATGAGGATCATATTCAATGTCAAAGTCAAGATAATGATTTGAAACAGATTAGAGAAGGATCAGACCCATTCCCATTATCATATAGGAAGTGGATAAACAAGCGTGATGTCAAGGACGGAGGACTTGTTAAAGAGGGCCGATACATGCTTCCAACCCCAGATTGCCACCATGGATTGTGCAATGTCATGGCGTTCCGCGTAATCCATGACTAGAAACTACTGCGGAAATTATTAAGAATTTATCTTGTTGGCAAAATTTGTGTGAAGATATCAAACATTATTTTGAAAATTGCTTGATATGTGCCGAAAAGAATCACGATCGATGTGATCAAAATTGAGAGCTCAGACAAACCAGGCCTGTAGATGGACCCTGGCCGAATTTACAAATTGATTATGTGGGACCTTTGTCCCCATGTAAGTCGGGTACAAATATATCATATTAATTATTCAATGAATGAGTAGAAACATTTCCCACAATAGCCAAAAGCACAAAGTTGACTGCTGATACACTGGTACAACAGGTATTCGCCCAGTGTAATAACCCAAAGTGGAGAATCCTTCACTGCCCAGTTCATGCCCAATGGCATCACCATATCGGATTAAACCAAAAACAAAATGACAGTGCATACCACCCACCGTCCAATGAAATTGCGGAATGATTGGATAGAACCCTGAAAACCAGGATCGGGAAAACAGTACAACAAAATGACAACACAGGGAATGTAGTGTTGCGTTTTGTTCCAATGTTAGTATCTGGTTCCTTGTCCGAAGCCAATGGATTCACTCCCCATGCCTTGGTGACAGCGCGATCCAGAAAAGGACTACAGACCCTCATGGGACTGGACTTTTTGGAAGCGGATTTGTCAGCTTTCAGGCACTAGAAAAAAGTACAAGAGATATTGAGCAATGTGCAAGCAGCACACATATCTATAGATATGTCCGGAATAAACGAATGACTCGGGTAAGAGTAGGGCCAGTCAAGGCCAGTAGTGTGAAGTTGTGCTTGGAGTCCGAGGGGATAGGAGAGGTGCTAAATGAATATTTTTCATCAGTATTCACACAGGAAAAAGACAATGTTGTCGAGAAGAATACTGAGATTCAGGCCACTAGACTAGAATGGCTTCAGGTTCATAAGGAGGAGGTGTTAGCAATTCTGGAATGTGTGAAAATAGATACGTCCACTGGGCCGGATGGGATTTATCCTTGGATTCTCTGGGAAACTAGGGAGGAGATTGCTGAACCTTTGGCTTTGATCTTTAAGTCATCTTTGTCTACAGGAATAGTGCCAGAAGACTGGACGATAGCAAATGTTGTCCCCTTGTTCAAGAAGGGGAGACAACCCCGGTAACTAAAGACCAGTGAGCCTTACTTCTGAAGTGGGCAAAATCTTGGAAAGGTTTATAAGAGATAGGATGGATAATCATCGGGAAAGGAATAATTTGATTAGAGATATTCAACACGGTTTTGTGAAGGGTAGGCCGTGCCTCACAAACCTTATTGAGTTCTTTGAGAAGGTGACCAAACAGGTGGATGAGGGGAAAGCAGTTGATGTGGTGTATATGGATTTCACTAAAGCGTTTGATAAGGTTCCCCAAGTAGGCTACTGCAGAAAATACAGAGGCATGGGATTCAGGGTGATTTAGCAGTTTGGATCAGAAATTGGCGAGCTGGAAGAAGACAAAGGGTGGTGGTTGATGGGAAATGTGCAGACTGGAGTCCAGTTACTAGTGGTGTACCACAAGGATCTGTTTTGGGGCCACTGCTGTTTGTCATTTTTATAAATGACCTGGAGGAGGGCGTAGAAGGATGGGTGAGTAAATTTGCAGATGACACTAAAGTCGGTGGAGTTGTGGACAGTGCGGAAGGATGTTACAAGTTACAGAGGGGCACACATAAGCCGCAGAGCTGGGCAGAGAGGTGGCAAATGGAGTTTAATGCAGAAAGGTGTGAGGTGATTCATTTTGGAAGGAATAACAGGAAGACAGAGTACTGGGCTAATGGTAAGATTCTTGACAGTGTGGGTGAGCAGAGAGATCTCGATGTCCATGTCCATAGAGCCCTGAACGGTGCCACCCAGGTTGAGAGGGTTGTTAAGAAGGTGTACGGTGTGTTAGCTTTTATTGGTAGAGGGATTGAGTTTCGGAGACATGAGGTCATGTTGCAGCTGTACAAAACTCTGGTGCAGCCGCATTTGGAGTATTGCGTGCAATTCTGGTCGCCGCATTATGGGAAGGATGTGGAAGCATTGGAAAGGGTGCAGAGTAGATTTACCAGGATGTTGCCTGGTATGGAGGGAAGATCTTATGAGGGAAGGCTGAGGGACTTGAGGCTGTTTTCCATAAGACCATAAGACATAGGAGTGGAAGTAAGGCCATTCGGCCCATCGAGTCCACTCGACCATTCAATCATGGCTGATTTCAACTCCATTTACCCACTCTCTCTCCATAGCCCTTAATTCCTCGAGAAATCAAGAACTTATCAACTTCTAATAAGATCATAAGAAAGTTTTCGTTGGAGAGAAGAAGGTTAAGAGGTGATTTAATTGAGGCATACAAGATGGTCAGAGGATTGGATAGTGTGGACGGTGAGAGCGTTTTTCCTCAGATGGTGATGTCTAGCACGAGGGGACATAGCTTTAAATTGAAGGGAGATAGATATAAGGCAAATGTCAGAGGTCGGTTCTTTACTCAGCGAGTAGTAAGGGCGTGGAATGTCCTGCCTGCAACAGTAGTGGACGCGCCACCACTAAGAGCATTCAAATGGTCACTGGATAGACATATGGATGATAAGGGAATACTGCAGAAGGGCTTTAGTGTGGTTTCACAGGTCGGCGCAACATCGAGGGCCGAAGGGCCTGTACTGCGCTGCAATGTTCTATGTTCTGCACATGGCTGCAGCTGTTGATGGGCTAGAAATAGAACAAAAAGTGTTCGGCATACTTTGATGGTGACGTTTTACCAGTAGATTACGAGGTGTGACAAAATGTCATGATGCAGGTACACAAACGTGGATGATATATATCCGCAAAATACGAAGGCCGTTACTCAATTGTGGATAAAGTAAGCCCGCCTGTCTGTAAGGTTGTTTCAGAAACCGGGGTAAGCGGATCGCACCATGTCAATCAGTTTAAAGCGTATGGTGCACAGGCACGTCGCCGTTCACACGTGGGGCTGGTTTAACACAGTGGACTAAACAGCTGGCTTGCAATGCAGAACAAGACTAGCAGCGCGGGTTCAATTCCCGTACCAGCCTCCCCGAACAGGCGCCGGAATGTGGTGACTAGGGGATTTTCACAGTACCTCCATTGAAGCCCACTTGTGACAATAAGCGATTATTATTATTATGTAGCATGCTGGAGAGGCGCAAGTGAACGCTCGTCCTGAGGTGTCTGCTTCAGTACCAGTTGTTCCACACGAGGTCCGACGGGCACCAGTAGGTGGATCAGCTCCGGGTATCCACCAAAAAACAAAGAACGCGAGGCACATCGGGGGAAATGGACAGGCATGTTCCAGGATTTTGACCCAGCGAAATTGAAGGAACGGCGATATATTTCTGAAATCGACTCGGAGCAGCCGACCACGTACGAGCAGCTGCCCGAGTCGCAGGCCAGGGAATCCCCCGACAGCGGCTGCTAGAGACCGGGGAAACGTCCTAGAAGCCTGAGCCTTCACTCTACTGGCTCCCAGAGACCTGGAAAACAACACAGAAGCCGGGACCACCACTATGCTGCCCTCCAACGACTAGACCAGCATCGCAGCAGCTGCATCCCTCCCCCCGCCACCCCCCAGCTCCCAACCCCACTGACCCAGAGAGCTGCGACCCCCTGCAGGCCCCAAGCATTCCTTCCACCACCCCCCCCCCCTCTACAGTCGCCCCACACTCCTAAAACTCAACTCCCACAGCCTAACAATCACTAATACTGCTCTTTTAAATTTACTTGCAGGCCTAGAGGTCGCCGTCCTCTGAAGGAAGACAGCGATCTGGAAAGGACGCTGCGGACCCCAACAAACGGACCTGGCCATCGCCTCATCCGCAACCGCGATCCCAGAGACGCCATCCACTTGCCGGCCTTCGCCCCAGAGCAAGGTCTGGGCATCCACCGACCTGTGAAGACAAACAGCAGCCCGATGGCGAGCTGGAACGCTCGCCCGAGCAGACCAACTTACCGATGCAGGGACAGCAAGCAAGGCAAGAAATCCTCCATCCACACACCGACCATAGTGAATAACCTCATTGGACACAACTATTCGCTGAACACTGCATACTCTCACCGTCTCCCAGGCTCGAAAAGAGGCAGTCACTTCAGGAAGCGGGGAGAACGCACAGGTCTGCAAGGGAGAGTGAAACAACGCGGCCCCAAAGCCCCTCTGCCCAGCTCACTCCCAGCTAATGTCCAATCTCTAGAAAACAAGCCAGACGAATTTCAAGCCAGACTCATTTTTCAAAGAGAACTGAGGGACTGCTGTGTGCTCTGTTTCACGGAGACATGGCTCACTCCTGCTTCACCGGATTGTGCCCTACAACCACAGGGCTTCTCGATCCACCGAATGGACCGTACGGCGCCCTCAGGCAAGACAAGGGGAGGTGGGGTCTACCTCCTAATCAACATCTCCTGGTGCCGAGGTGTAGCAACACTGGCGAGTTTATGCTCCCCAGACCTGGAAAACCTGACGCTAAAATGCCAACCATACTTCCTTCCGCGGGTGTTCAGCTCCGTTATCCTGACGGCAGTTTACATCCCACCCCATGCAAATGTGAAAATCGCACTGAACTAAATATTCAGCACCACAAATAGCCTTGAAACGAAACATCCCGAAGCCTTGTTCATTGTAGCTGGGGACTTCAATCAGGCCAAGCTCAGTGGCGTACTACCAAGTTACCACCAACACGTCACCTGTCCACCAGAGACCAAAACTTCCTGGACCACTGCTACACCAATATCAAACATGCCTACCCCTCTATCGTCCGCCCACACTTTGGCAAATCTGACCACAAGGCTGTACTCCTGCTCCCGACTTATTTGCAAAAACTGAAGCGGCAGAATTCGTCAAAGAAAGTCGTGCATTGTTGGTCTGAGGAATCGGATGATCTCCTGCGGGACTGCTTAGAGTCAGTGGACTGGTCAGTATTTAAAAACTCTGCGACTAGGCTGAACCAGAACGCCACTACAGGAACTGACTTCAATAGTAAGTATCTAGGAGACTGTGTGCCAAAGAAGCAAATCCGTGTGTTTCCCAACCGGAAACCCTGGATGAACAGGGATATCCACTGCTTGCTGAAGTCTCGGTCTGAGGTGTTCAAGTCAGGGGACCCTTACCTCTACAAGAAAGCCAGATATGATCTAAAGAAATCCATCAACGATGCCAAAAGACAGTCCCGGACCAAGCTCGAGTCCCGGGCTAGCCACACGGACCCCGCTGTATATGGCAAGGTCTGCAAGACATAACAGGCTACAAGATGAAGGCATGTAAAATCGACGGCTCCAACGCACCCCTCCCTGATGAGCTCAACGCATTCTATGCCCGATTTGAACAAGAGGTCAGCGAGAGCGAGCCCTCCACCCCAGAAGCCTCGGATGAACTTGTATCTGAGATCACCACTGCAGACATCAGAGCAGCCTTCTCAAAGGTCAACCCCCGGAAAGCCACTGGCCCGGATGGGGTACCCGGACGAGCACTCCGGTCTTGCGCGGATCAGCTGGCGGGAGTATTTGCAGACATCTTCAACCTCTCTCGACAACAATCTGCGGTTCCTATCTGCTTCAAGAAGACGACGTTCATCCCTGTACCAAAAGAAAAGTCAAGCAGCGTGCCTTAATGGCTGTCGTCCAGTGGCTCTGACATCCATCATCATGAAGTGCTCTGAAAGGTTAGTCATGGCATGAATCAACTCCACCCTCCCAGATTGCCTTGATCCCTGGAACAACTAGATAACAAAGACACCTATGTCAGACTCCTATTTATCGACGACAGCTCAGCCTTCAACACCATCATTCCGACGAAACTCATCTCCAAATCCGTGGCCTGGGCCTCGGCTCCTCCCTCTGCGACTGGATCCTGAACCTTCTAACCCACAGACCACAATCAGTAAAGATAGGCAACTACATCTCCTCCACGATCATCCTCAACACCGGTGCCCAACAGGCTGTGTCCTCAGCCCCCTACTATACTCCTTATACACCTATGACTGTGTGACCCCTCCAACTTGATCTTTAAATTTGTTGATGACACCATCGTAGTGGGTCGGATTTCAGACAATGACGAGACAGAGTATCGGAATGAGGTAGAGAATCTGGTGAACTGGTGCAATGACAATAATCTCTCCCTCAATGTCAACAAAACGAAGGAGATAATCATCGACGTCAGGAAGCGTAGTGGAGAACATGCCCCTGTCTACATTAATGGGAACGAAGTAGAAAGTGTTGAGAGCTTCAAGTTTTTAGGTGTACAGATCACCAACAGCCTGTCTGCTCCCCCACGGCGACACAATAGATAAGAAAGCCCACCAACGACACTACTTTCTCAGAAGACTGAGGAAATTTGGCATGTCAGCTACGATCTACACCAACTTCTACAGATGCACCATAGAAAGCATTCTTTCTGGTTGTATCACAGCTTGGTATGGAGCCTGCTCTGCCCAAGACAGCAGGGAACTACAAAAGGTCGTGAATGTAGCCCAGTACATCACGCAAACCGGCCTCCCATCCATTGACTATCTACAATTCCCGCTGCTTCAGAAAGGCAGCCAGCATAATTAAGTACCCCACGCACCCCGGACATACTCTCTTCCACCTCCTCTCGTCAGGAAAAAGATAACAAAGTTTGAGGTCACGTACCAACCGACACAAGAACAGCTTCTTCCCTGCTGCAATCAGACTTTTGAATGGATATACCTCGTATTAAGTTGATCCTTTCGCTACACCTTGTTTTAACTGTAATAATATATTCTGCAGTCTCTCCTTCCTTCCTTCTGCAATGTTTGTACAGCATGCAAGAAACACTACTTTTCACTGTATACTAATACCTGTGACAACAATAAATCAAATCAAATCAAAACAAAAAATAACAAAGGTCTTAACTTTTAAATTTGTGCTGAATTTTTTGCGTACTTTTTTCAAAATAAGTTATCCCTTCCTGTTATTATTTCCTATCTATGTCTTTGATCCATTCAGTAAACCTCGCTGTCAGCACGATCTGGAGAGAAATTGTCCTGTCATATCACGTTCATCTATCGGTTAGGGTAGCATGGTGGCAGAGCGCTGAGCACAGTTCCGTCACAGCTCAAGGATCCCAGGCTCGATTTCCGGCTTGAGTCACTGTCTGTGCGGAGTCTGCACCGTTCTCCACGTGTCTGCGTGTGTTTCCTCCGGGTGCTCCTGTTTCCTCCCAGAATCGAAAGTTTGCAGGTTCGGTGAATTGGCCGTGAGAAATAGCCCTTAGTGTCCCAAAATTTTCCGTGGGGTTACGGGGATAGGGTGGAGGTGTGGGCTGAAGCAGAACCGGTGCAGACTCGATGGGCTGAATGGCCTCCTTCTGCGCTGTAACTCAACTGATTGTGTAATCGATGCCGTAAACTCTCCATCAATGAATTTTCATGCTGCCCCTGGACCGTTTTATTTGGGCTTCTCACAGAAACCCCTCTTTAGCCTCTGTACGATTTTCTTATAGGTGCTATGACGGATCGGAAGAAGAGAAACTCGGTTCATTTCCCTTACGCCACTTTTGCGGCGTAAGTAGCAGTATTTAGAAATTTGTATGGTCATATCATCATAGAATCATAGAACTTACAGTGCAGAAGGAGGATATTCAGCCCATCGAGTGTGCACAGGCTCTGGTAAAAGCAGACGACTCAACCTCAGGCTTCCAACCTATCCCGGTAACGTGGGAACCCGACCCAACCTTTTGAACACCAAGGGACAACTTAACATCGCCAATCCACCAAACGTGCACATCTTTGGACTGTGGGGAAACCTGAGCAACCGGAGGGAACCCACGCATACACGGGGAGAAAGTAAACATTCCATGCAACGGTCTCGGATGGAATTGACCCATCCGAGGCCGGATTTGAACCATGGTAACCTGGAGCTGTGAGGCAGCAGTGCGAACAACTGTGCCACCGTGCGCACGCGAGGGAACAAAAACATCGCAAACTCTATTTATGAACATATTGGAAGACTAATTTCTGTCAAATTCATGGGTGCAGGTGAGGGAGCGGCCGGATCGGATAATTTTCCATAACCTCACACACATAGTCATAATATAAGAATGATTAAAATAATTATAAATATCTTTATTGTCACAAGTCGGCTTACATTAACACTGCACTGAAGTTACTGTGAAAAGCCCCTGGTCGACACATTCCTAAATTTTGGGAATTGTGGGAAGAAACAGGAGCAAGGAGCCCCTCGTAGACAGGGAGAAAACGTGCAGACTCTCTACAGACAGTGACCCAATTCTGGATTCGAAACTGGGACCCTGTGGAAGGGTTGAGGTGCCGCAGTATCGGGCAGGTGTTCACAAAGTCACACACACTCTCAGTAAGGTGGGGGAGTAGGACCGGGCTGGATGGGCCAGATGTTCACAACGTCACACACACTCACAGTAAGGCGGGGGAGTAGGAACTGGCTGGATGGGCCAGATGTTCACAACTCCACACACACTCACAGTTAGGCGGGGGAGTAGGAACCGGCTGGATGGGCCAGATGTTCACAACGCCACACACACTCACAGTGAGGCGTGGGAGTAAGAACCGGCTGGATGGGCCAGATGTTCACAACGCCACACACACACACAGTAAGGCGGGGGAGTAAGAACCGGCTGGATGGGCCAGATGTTCACAACGTCACACACACTCACAGTAAGGCGGGGGAGTAAGAACCGGCTGGATGGGCCAGATGTTCACAACGTCACACACACTCACAGTGAGGCGGGGGAGTAGGAACCGGCTGGATGGGCCAGATGTTCACAACGTCACACCCACTCACAGTAAGGCGTGGGAGTAGGAACCGGCTGGATGGGCCAGATGTTCACAACGTCACACACACTCACAGTAAGGCGGGGGAGTAGGAACCGGCTGGAAGGGCCAGATGTTCACAACGTCACACAGACTCAGAATAAGCTGGCGGATGACGAGCCCAATGGATGGGGCAGGAGTTGACAACCTCACACACACACTGACAATAAGTTGGAAGGTGTAAAAAGAACAAAGAAAAGTACAGCACAGGAACAGGCCCTTCGCCCCTCCAAGCCAGTGCCGACCATGCACACCGACTAAACTACAATCTTCTACACTTCCTGGGTCCGTATCCCTCTATTCCCATCCTATTCATGTTTTGGCAAGATGCCCCTTAAATGTCACTATCGTCCCTGATTCTAACACCTGCTCCGGCAGCGAGGTCCAGGCACCCACTACCCTCTGTGTAAAACACTTGCCTCGTACATCTCCTGTAAACCTTGCCCCTCGCACCTTAAACCTATGCCCCCTAGTAAGTGACCCGTCTACCCGGGGAAAACCCTCTGACTATCCATTCTGTCAATGCCCCTCATAGTTTTGTAGACCTCTATCAGGTCGCCCCTCAACCTCCGACGTTCCAGTGAGAACAAACCGAGTTTATTCAACCGCTCCTCGTAACTAATGCCCTCCATACCAGGCAACATCCTGGTAAATCTCCTCAGCACCCTCTCTAAATCCTCCAGATCCTTCTGGTAGTGTGGCGACCAGTATAGAACACTATACTCCAAGTATGGCCTAACTAATGTTCTTTGTAGCTGCAAAATGACTTGCCAATTCTTCTCCTCAATGCCCCGGCCAATGAAGGCAAGCATGTCGTATGCCTTCTTGACTCTCTTCTCCACCTGTGTTGCCCCTTTCAGTGACATGTGGACCTGTCCACCTCGATGTCTCTGACTTTCAATACTCTTGAGGGTTATACAATTCACTATATTTTCCCTACCTACATTTGACCTTCCAAAATGCATTCCCTCACATTTGTCCGGATTAAATCCCACCTGCCATCACTCCGCCCAAGTCTCCACACGATCGAAATACTGCTGTATCCTCTGACAGTCCTCATCCTTATCCTCAATTCAAAAAACCTTTGCGTCGTCTGCAAATTTACTAATCAGACCAGTTACATTATCCCCCGAATCATTTATATATACTACGAACAACAAAGGTCCCAGCACTGATCCCTGCGAAACACCACTGGTCACAGCCCTCCAATTAGAAAAGCACCCTTCCATTGCTACTCTCTGCCTTCTATGACGTAGCTAGTTCTGTTTCCACTTGGCAGCTCACCCCTGATCCCATGTGACTTCACCTTTTGTACCAGTCTGCAATGAGGGACCTTGTCAAAGGCCTTACTGAAGTCCATATAGACAACATCCACTACCCTACCTGCATAAATCATCTTTGTGACCTCTTCTAAAAACTTTATCAATTGAGTGAGACACGACCTCCCCTTCACAAAACTATGCTCTCTCACTAATACGTCCATTTGCTTCTAAATCGGAGTAGATCCTGTCTCGAAGAATTCTAACCTGTAATTTCCCTACCACTTAAGTAAGGCTCACCAGCCTGTAGTTCCCTGGATTATCCTTGCTACCCTTCTTAAACAGAGGAACAACATTGGCTATTCTCCAGTCCTCCGGGACATCACCTGAAGACAGTGAGGATCCAAAGATTTCTGTCAAGGCCTCAGCAATTTCCTCTCCAGCCTCCTTCTGTATTCTGGAGTAGATCCCATCAGGCCCTGCGGACTTATCTCCCAGGCTTTCTACACACCCTTCTCCAGACTCAACATCCACTAATTCCTTCTGTTTGGTGAATACTGATGCAAAGTATTCATTTAGTACCTCGCCCATTTCCTTGGCGCCACACATAGATTCCCTTGCCTATCCTTCAATGGGCCAATCCATTCCCTGGCTACCCTCTTGCTTTTTAAGTACATGTAAAAAGCCTTGGGATTTTCCCTAACCCTATTTGTCGTTCGGGGCGGTTGGACAGAGTACTTGTACACAACCTCCCGCACTCACAATAGAGTCAGCTGATATGCCTTAGGTAGGGGCAACTTTGCACCACATCAATACCCTCACGCTGAGGTGGAGGGGGTTGTGACGAAGGCGGTTGGACCCGGCAGTTGTTCTGAACCTCACACTCACTCTCAATAATATGGTTGGAGTTATGAGGCCGCGGTTGTATGGGGAATTGTTCTCAGACTCACACTCTCATAACGTATTGGATATGTTGTAGTGTCGATTGAACGGGGAAATAGTTCACAACTTCACACACATGATCACTATCAGTTGAAGAGGACGGTGAGGTTGCGGCGTGCGGAACAATTGTTCCCCAATTCACACACTAACTCTCTCACAGTCATTTAGAATGGCAGACGTAGGAACGATTGTACGTGCTAATTTTTCACAACCTCATACGCACTCACATTAAAGTAGGGAGGGGATGCAGAGGTCATGTGGTGGGTTAATAATTCACAACCTCACACATCTGTTCACAATAACGTGGAGGGTGTGGAGAGTGGACGGACAGAAGTGTTCGGTGTTCACAACCTCACACACACATTCACAATATGGTGGCGATGGTGAGGGGGGGCCTGGACGGGGCAATTGTTCACACAGTTACAAAAAGGTGGAGGTGTTGTTGAATGGGAGAGGGATATTTTGCAAAATAATAAAATATCCAGAAAGAAGAAGAACCAGACAACTTGCCTCAAAGCCTACCGTCCGTTGGCCTTGACATCGATCGAAGTGAAGTGCTTCGAGAGGTTGGCAATGAAGCACATCAACACCACACTCCTCGGATGCCTCGATCCACGACAATTTGCATAGTGCCGCAACCGGTCCTCAGCAGACGCCATCTCATACGGGAGGGGGATAGAGAATCCACTAGAGTGGTGCAGCGACAACAATCTCTCCCTCAATGACGGGAAACTAAAGATCTGGTCATTGTTTTTAGGAATCTAAGTACTGTACACACTACTGTGTGCATCAGCGGGGCCGAGGTGGAGATGGTTGATAGTTTCAAATTCTTGTTGTGCACATCACCAAAAATCTGTCTCCTCCAAGCACGTCGACGCTACCACTAAGAAATCACAACAGGGCCTATACTTCCTCATGAAACTAAGGAAATTCGGCATGTCCCCACTGTCTCTTACCAACGTTTACAGGTGCAGCATCGAACGCATCCTATCTGGCTGCATTACAGCGTTGTATAGCAATTGCTCAGCCTAAGACCGCAAGAAACATCGAAGAATCGTGAACACCGCCTCATCCATCAGACGAACCCACCTCCCATCCATTGCCTGTATTTATCGCTGCCTTGGGAAAGCGGGCAGCATAATCAAAGAGACATCCAACCGGCTTACTAACTCTGCAAACTTTTGCCATCGGTCAGGAGATAGAAAAGTCTGAGAACACGCACAAACAGATTCAAATACAGCTTCTTCCCCGCTGTTACTGGACTGCGAAACGACCCTCTTCTGGACTGATCTGATTAATACTACTCCTGGATGCTTCACTCGATGCCGGTGTCTCGGTATTTGCAGTGCGGACCTTTTGTTGCCTTATTACGTACTTTGGTTTCTTTTCATCGACTAAATGATCTGTTAGATCTGGAATAGAAAATTCATTGTAACTGTACCTCGGTACAGGTTACAATAAACAAATCCAAATCCTATCCGGAGTCCAGATATTAAATATCTTTAAACCGGTGAAATTATGACAGATGGAGTGTCAGATATTAAATATCTTTAAACCGGTGAAATTATGACAGATGGAGTGTTTATTACTTGAATTATTTAATTATTTTCTGTCGAAGATCAGTCACCTGTTAACGTAATTTATCCCAATAATTAGAGTGAACTCGAACTCACTGCTTGGTCGAATAAACAATTAACTCATTCATTCATTACGTGTTTGTTCATTATGTTGAAGTTCAACAAACATTACAACCAATTATTATTTCGCAACATCAATAGAAAATTATTTTTCAGTCCATTAAACACAGCAAAAGACTGAAAACATTTCATTGCATCTATCACTGTGATTGCCGAAGGATTGTTCATTCCAATAATAACATACAGTTTCTAATTATTGTTTATACAATCATGAAATTAAGATTGATATTCAGTGGAATATAATCTGTAATTCCTGACCACACAACGATAATAACTTCAATTAAACATGCATTTGTTCAGCTCACAATCCCAATCAATGGGATTCTCCCTCGGCAGGATTCTCCCCTTCGCCGGCAGCGCTCCCATGTCCGCGGGTTTCCCGACGCAGTGGGGTGGCCACAACGGGAAACCTCATTGACCGGCTGCGGGAATGGAGAATGCCGCGCGCAGCTTCGGAAACCGGACCTGATGGAACTGAGAACCAAACACAGACCATTAAATCGATGATAATATTCATACAGAATGCTCACGGGAAGGAACTGATTACATTCAATCCATTGATCACTAACGATATGTATTCAATTTTTAACTTGCTACAATAATATGCATTTTGAAATATTTTGCATATCGCTGACACTAACAATTATATCTCAGGTTTTAATTCCAGTAATCATTGTTGTGACATGATCCAACGGGGTCTCGGTCTTCTAGCGCGAGATGGACCGAATGGTTCACCGGTACGGTTTACGGGCAACATTCCCGTATCTCTATAATGTCACCGTCTGCGGCCATGACCAGCAGGACCACGACAACAACCTCCGAAAATTTCTCCAGACCGCTAAAATCCTTAACCTTACATACAACAAGGATAAATCTGTGTTTAGCACCGACCATCTAGCCATCCTCGGCTACGAGGTGCGAAATGGAGTTATAGGCCCAGACCCTGCACGCATGCGCCCCCTTATGGAGTTCCTCCTCACTCACTGCTCCAAGGCCCTGAAAAGTTGCCTCGGGTGTTTTAGCTACTATGCCCAGTGGGTCCCCAACTACGCAGAAAAGGCCCATCCCTGATCCAATCAACAGTTCTTCCCCTGTCGATAGAGGCCCGTAGGGCCTTCAGCCGCATCAAAACAGACATTGCAAAGGCCACGATGCACGCCATCGACGAGTCCCTCCCCTTCCAGCTCGAGAGCGATGCGTCTGACGTAGCTCTGGCGGCCACCCTCAACCAAGCAGGCAGACCCGTGGCCCTCTTCTCCAGTACCCTCCATGCATCCGAAATCCGCCACTTCTGAGTCGAAAAGGAGGCCCAGGCCATAGTAGAAGCTGTGCGAGATTGGAGGCATTACCTGGCCGGCAGGAGATTCACTCCTCACTGACCAACGGTCGGTTGCTTTGATGTTTAATAATGCACAGCGGGGCAATATAATAAACGACAAGATCTTGAGGTGGAGGATCGAACTCTCCACCTACAACTCCGAGATCTTGTATCATCCCGGGAAGCTAAACGAACCTCCTGACGCCCTGTCCCACGGCACATGTGCCACCGAACAAGTGGACCGCCTCCGAGCCCTCCACGAGGACCTCTGCCACCCGGGGGCCACTCGCCTTTTCCATTTTGTCAAGACCTGCAACCTGCCCTACTCCATCGAGGAGGTCAGGTCAGTCACCATTGACTGCCAAATCTGCGCGGTGTGCAAACCGCACTTCTACCGGCCAGAGAGAGCGCACCTGATAAAGGCTTCCCGTCCCTTTGAACACCTCAGCATGGACTTCAAAGGCCCCCTCCACTCCACCGACCGCAACACGCACTTCCTGAACGTGATTGACGAGGACTGTTCCCGTTCACCATCCCTTGCCCCGACATGACCGCAAACACCGTTATCCAGGCCCTCCAGGGTATCTTTACACTGTTCGGGTTCCCCGCTTACATACACAGTGATAGGGGGTCCTCCTTTATGAGCGGCGAACTGCATCAATTCCTGCTCAGCAAGGGCATCGCCTCGAGCAGGACGACTACCCCTGGGGTAATGGACAGGTAGAGGGGGAGAAGGGAACCGTCTGGAAGACCGTCCTACTGGCCCTACAGTCCAGGAACCTCCCAGGCCCCGCTGGCAGGAAGTCCTCCCGGATGCCCTCCACTCCATTTGGTCACTGCTTTGTACCACAACCAACCAGACACCTCACGAACGTCTCCTGGTCTTCCCCAGGAAGTCCTCCTCTGGGACCTCGCTCCCGACCTGGCTAACAGTACCCGGTCCCATCCTGCCCTGAAAACACGTGCGGGCACACAAGTCGGACCCGTTGGTCGAGAGGGTCCATCTGCTCCATGCTAACCCCCAGTAAGCCGACAAGATACGGTCTCCCTACGGGACCTGGCGCCCGCCGGAACACCACGCACATTCCATCCGCCAGTCCCAACCTCCCCTCCACGGCAGCACCTTACCGGAGGCTCGGCCCTTCCACCGGCCCCACCGAGGAGCCCCCCCCCCTCCCCCCCCCCCCCACCCCCCACCCGCCAACGCCCCCCCCCCCCCCAGGTCAACCGTTTTCTCCACCAGCGCCATCTAGGAGTGCCGAAGCAGCCATCGAGATCGAAGCCAGGCTCCCGGAGTCTCAGACGCCCGAGCCTCCACCGGAGTCAAAAAAAGCTCCGACGATCACAGAGGACGGCCAGGGCCCCCGATCGACTGATTGCTTAATTTTAATTGTAATCTGGAAATAAAAAACATCAAATGTACATAGATATCAGACTTGTAAATAGTTATTAAACAGTGTACGGAGGTATTCCTGGTAAGTCGTGTTTCTGTTTTTCTGTTTCTTTTCATTGGTATATTTATTTATTTTTTTCTTCATTGTTTATTTGTTTATTTAAATTTTTTTTGGGGGAAATTGAAATTGTTGAAGCTAACCGAAGGTTTAAGACATGGCAGGAGATCTCAGGCCCGTGTCATGCTCCTCGTGTGCGATGTGGGAGCTCACGGACACGTCCACTGTCCCTGGCTCCTTCATGTGCATGAAGTGTGTCCAGTTGCAGCTCCTGTTAGACCGCTTGACGGCTCTGGAGCTGCGGATGGACTCACTTTGGAACGTCCGCGATGCTGAGGACGTCGTGGATAGCACGTTTAGCGAGTTGGTCACACCGCAGGTGAAAGTTACTGAAGGAGATAGTAAATGGGTGACCAAAAGACAGAGCAAGAGTAGGAAGGCAGTGCAGGTGTCCTCTGAGGTCACCCCCCTACAGAACAGATATACCGCTTTGGATACTGTTGAGGGAGATGGTTCACCAGGGGAAGGCAGCAGCAGCCAGGTTCATGGCACCGTGGCTGGCTCTGCTGCGCAGCTGGGCAGGATGAAGAATGGCAGGGCTATAGTGATAGGGGACTCAATTGTAAGGGGAATAGACAGGCGGTTCTGCGGACGAAATCGAGACTCCAGGATGGTATGTTGCCTCCCTGGTGCAAGGGTCAAGGATGTCTCGGAGCGGCTGCAGGACATTCTGGGGTGGGGGGTGAACAGCCAGCTGTTGTGGTGCACATAGGCACCAACGATATAGGTAAAAAACGGGACGAGGTCCTACAAGCTGAATTTAGGGAGCTAGGAGTTAAACTAAAAAGTAGGACCTCAAAGGCAGTAATCACAGGATTGCTACCAGTGCCACGAGCTAGACAGAGTAGGAATGTCAGGATAGAGAGGATGAATACGTGGCTCGAGAGATGGTGCAACAGGGAGGGATTCAAATTCCTGGGACATTGGAACCGATTCTGGGGGAGGTGGGACCAGTACAACCCGGACGGTCTGCACCTGGGCAGGACTGCAACCGATGTCCTAGGGGGGGGGGTGTTTGCTAGAGCTGTTGGGGAGAGTTTAAACTAATGTGGCAGGGGGATGGGAACCAATGCAGGAAGTTGGAAGGTCGTAAAACAGGGACAGAAATAAAAGGCAGTAAGGGGGAAAGTGTAAGGCAGAGAAGCCATTGTCAAAAATCAAAAAGGGCGACAGTACAAGGTACAGTGACTGAGGGGTGCTCAGTGAATAGGACCAGGAATACTAAAAGAAATAAAACGGGAAGTGAAAACATTAATGGTAAGCGATGCGGCAGGTTGTTACAGGAAGATGTGGGTTCGACGACAAGGAAAATTAGGAGAACGGTTAAGAGGAAATATAACTTAGGAGAGGTTACTGATCGAGGTGTTAAGATTCAGAACAGAGGTAAAAAAGCCAACATAAGTGTACTTTACCTGAATGCTCGTAGTATTCGGAATAAGGCAAATGAGTTGATGGCGCAAATCATCGTGAATGACTATGATTTCGTGGCCATTACTGAAACATGGTTAAAGGATGGTCACGACTGGGAGTTAAATAACCGAGGGTATCAAACTTTTCGGAAGGACAGAGTGGATGGTAAGGGAGGTGGTGTAGCTCTGTTATTTAAGGATGACATCCGGGCAACAGTAAGGGATGACATCGGTGCTATGGAGGATAAGGTTGAATCCATTTGGGTGGAAATCAGGAATGGAAAGGCGAAAAAGTCACTGATAGGAGTAATCTATAGGCCACCAAATAGTAACATTATGGTGGGGCAGGCAATAAACAAAGAAATAACAGATGCATGTAGAAATGGTACAGCAGTTATCATGGGGGATTTTAATCTACATGTTGATTGGCTTAACCAGGTCGGTCAAGGTAGCCTTGAGGAGGAGTTTATAGAATGTATCCGCGATAGTTTCCTCGAACAGTATGTAATGGAACCTACGAGGGAACAAGCGGTCCTAGATCTGGTCCTGTGTAATGAGACAGGATTGATTCAGGATATCATAGTTAGGGATCCTCTCGGAAGGAGCGATCACAATATGGTGGAATTTAAAATACAGTTGGAGGGTGAGAAGGTAAAATCAAGCACTAGTGTTTTGTGCTTAAACAAAGGAGATTACAATGGGATGAGAGGAGAACTAGCTAAGGTAGACTGGGAGCGAAGACTTTATGGTGAAACAGTTGAGGAACAGTGGAGAACCTTCCAAGGGATTTTTCACAGTGCCCAGCAAAGGTTTATACCAACAAAAAGGAAGGACGGTAAAAAGAGGGAAAATCGACCGTGGATATCTAAGGAAATAAGGGAGAGTATCAAATTGAAGGAAAAAACACACAAAGTAGCAAAGATCAGTGGGAGACTAGAGGACTGGGAAATCTTTAGGGGGCAACAGAAAGCTACTAAAAAAGCTATAAAGAAGAGTAAGATAGATTATGAGAGTAAACTTGCTCAGAATATAAAAACAGATAGTAAAAGTTTCTACAAATACATAAAACAAAAAAGAGTGGCTAACGTAAATATTGGTCCTTTAGAGGATGAGAAGGGACATTTAATAATGGGAGATGAGGAAATGGCTGAGGAACTGAACAGGTTTTTTGGGTCGGTCTTCACAGTGGAACACACAAATAACATGCCAGTGACTGATGGAAATCAGGCTATGACAGGTGAGGGCCTTGAGAGGATTGATATCACCAAGGAGGTAGTGATGGGCAAGCTAATGGGGCTAAAGGTAGACAAGTCTCCTGGCCCTGATGGAATGCATCCCAGAGTGCTAAAAGAGATGGCTAGGGAAATTGCAAATGCACTAGTGATAATTTACCAAAATTCACTAGACTCTGGGGTGGTCCCGGCGGATTGGAAATTTGCAAACGTGACACCACTGTTTAAAAAAGGAGGTAGGCAGAAAGTGGGTAATTATAGACCAGTGAGCTTAACTTCGGTAGTAGGGAAGATGCTGGAATCTATCATCAAGGAAGAAGTAGCGAGGCATCTGGATGGAAATTGTCCCATTGGACAGATGCAGCATGGGTTCATAAAGGGCAGGTCGTGCCTAACTAATTTAGTGGAATTTTTTGAGGACATTAACAGTGCGGTAGATAACGGGGAGCCAATGGATGTGGTATATCTGGATTTCCAGAAATCCTTTAACAAGGTGCCACACAAAAGGTTGTTGCATAAGATAAAGATGCATGGCATTAAGGGGAAAGTAGGAGCATGGATAGAGGATTGGTTAATTAATAGAAAGCAAAGAGTGGGGATTAATGGGTGTTTCTCTGGTTGGCAATCAGTAGCTAGTGGTGTCCCTCAGGGATCAGTGTTGGGCCCACAACTGTTCACAATTTAAATCGATGATTTGGAGTTGGGGACCAAGGGCAATGTGTCCAAGTTTGCAGACGACACTAAGATAAGTGGTAAAGCAAAACGTGCAGAGGATACTGGAAGTTTGCAGAGGGATTTGGACAGGCTAAGTGAATGGGCTAGGGTCTGGCAGATGGAATACAATGTTGACAAATGTGAGGTTATCCATTTTGGTAAGAATAACGGCAAAAGGGATTATTATTTAAATGATAAAAAATTAAAACAT
This sequence comes from Scyliorhinus torazame, assembly GCF_047496885.1. Taxonomy (NCBI): domain Eukaryota; kingdom Metazoa; phylum Chordata; class Chondrichthyes; order Carcharhiniformes; family Scyliorhinidae; genus Scyliorhinus; species Scyliorhinus torazame. The sequence goes on from NC_092726.1 coordinate 102,875,778, forward strand.
GCTGCTGTGCAGAGAGATCTGGGTGTGCTAGTGTATGAGTCGCAGAAAGTTGGTTTTCAGGTGCAACAGGTGATTAAGAAGGCAAATGGAATTTTGTCCTTCATTGCTAGAGGGATGGAGTTTTAGACTAGGGAGGTTATGCTGCGATTGTATAAGGTGTTAGTGAGGCTACACCTGGAGTATTGTGTTCAGTTTTGGTCTCCTTACTTGAGAAAGGACGTACTGGCACTGGAGGGTGTGCAGAGGATATTCACTAGGTTAATCCCAGAGCTGAAGGGGTTGGATTACGAGGAGAGATTGAGTAGACTGGGACTGTACTCGTTGGAATTTAGAAGGCTGAGGGGGGATCTTATAGAAACATATATGATTATGAAGGGAATAGATAGGATAGATGCGGGCAGGTTGTTTCCACTGGCGGGTGAAAGCAGAACTAGGGGGCATGGCATCAAAATAAGGGGAAGTAGATTTAGGACTGAGTTTAGGAGGAACTTCTTCACCCAAAGGGTTGCGAATCTATGGAATTCCTTGCCCAGTGAAGCAGTAGAATAAAGGGATTAAGGGTTATGGTGTTCGGGCCGGAAAGTGGAGCTGAGTCCACAAAAGATCAGCCATGATCTCATTGAATGGCGGAGCAGGCTCGAGGGGCCAGATGGCCTACTCCTGCTCCTAGTTCTTATGTTCTTATTACGGTACCTCCATAACTAATTATACCACGTTGCCATGTTTTGTAGTTTCAGGCCACCACCCCCCGCCGGACTCTTTTTTTAACAGGGGGTGAATGTGGTATTATTGGTATTACGGTACCTGCTAGGCTGAAGGCACCATTGGAGGAAACTGTATGCTTTCTATTGGTTAGAATGTATGAAAGCTCCGCCCTGAAAAGCGGGGTATAAGAGCCCGTGTCGTCCCAATCTGAGCTGCTGGGGGAAACGTCTAGCTTATTAATGTTTCAGTTGGACTACAACCTCGCTTTAGTGGTCATTGGTCGTGCATCAGGGTGCAAAGGAGATTTACCAGGATGCTGCCTGGTTTGTAGGATAGGTCTTCTGAGGAAAGGTTGAGGGAGCTAGGGTTTTTCTCTTTGGAGCAGAGGAGGATGAGAGGCGACTTAATAGAGGTTTGTAAGATGATGAGGGGGATAGATAGAGTGGAAGTTCAGAGACTATTTCCTCGGGTGGATGTCGCTGTTACAAGGGGGCGTAACTAAAAGGTTCAGAGTGGGAGATATAGGAGGGATGTCCGAGGTAGGTTCTTTACTCAGAGAGTCGTTAGGGTGTGGAATGGACTGCCTGCTGTGATAGTGGAGTCGGACACTTTAGGAACATTCAAGCGGTTATTGGATAGGCACATGTAGGACACCAGAATGACAGGGAGTGGGATAGCTTGATCTTGGTTTCGGACAATGCTCGGCACAACATCGAGGGCCGAAGGGCCTGTTCTGTGCTGTACTGTTCTATGTTCTATTCCAAGTGTTTACTGTTTATGGAGAGAGAGAAAAAGACGGGTGGGGAGGAGATAGAGAGAGTACTGGTAGAGACAGAATGGCAGGAGCGGAGGGAGAGAGACAGAGGTAAAGAGATAGAGAGACAGTCAGAGATAGAGAGAGAGAGAGACAGAGTGAGGGAGAGACTGGCAGAGATATCAAGGCAGGGACGGAGGGAGAGAGAGAGGTAAAGAGAGAGAGAGACAGACAGACAGTCAGAGAGAGAGAGAAGGGGGGGAGAGTGAGGGAGAGACTTACGGAGACATAAACGCAGGGACGGAGGGAGAGAGAGAGAGGTAAAGAGAGAGGGACAGAGACAGGCAGAGAGAGAGACAGAGTGAGCGATAGACTGGCAGAGACAGAAAGGCAGGAGCGGAGGGAGAGAGAGAGAGGCAAAGAGATAGAGAGAGACAGATAAAGAGAGAGAGAGAGAGAGAGAGTCAGAGAGAGCGGGAGACAGGGAGAGACAGACAGTCAGGGAGAGACAGAACGAGACACAGACTGAGGAAATAGAGAGAGACATGGGTAAAGAGAAAGAGAGACAAAGGGACAAATTAAAAGTCAGCCAGTCACTAAACCTCAATTCAAACTGATTGCTGCGAATGTCACTAAAGCCTCACTTCATCGCAATGTATAAACCTGCCAGCATGAATCCAGAATGCAGTCTGGTGTTAAACAACTTTAAACTCAGCTTCCACTAACTTTTCCCACTTTCTGCACTTGATTCGGGAATAGAAATATTTGCTGGAAGGGTGATTGGAAAAAGACTCCTAAAGGAATGGGCAGCTGATTTGCCAGTGCACAGAGGGCAGGGTAACTCTTTCTGGGGGCAGAGGGGATGTGTCTGCAGACTGGCAATACAGATGCTGTTCACGGGTGGGGTGGGGGTGTTCAGAGAGAGAGTGTGGATACGGGGGAGAGGGAAGGAGGATGACAGCAGGCAGGGGAAGGAAAGTGTGTTTCCCACCTCCCCACCCGGACAGGATCACATTGCTGTCTGTGGGATCCTGCTGTGCACCAATGGCCTGCAGCCTTTCCTGGACTGTCAGCTTAGTGACCACACAGAATGTCAAATTAAACTAGTTCATAGACTGTAAAGCACATTTTGGGGAGGGGGAGACATAACCTAACCCTCCCCTGTCCCCCCCCCTGAGACTGGGAGCAGGGCACTGACTCCACACTGGAGACCCCCAGATACTGTGTGCCTACCCTCCCTCCCCATCCCCTCTTTGACCCTCCCACCAAACTCCACCTCTATTCTGCTCTCTATTCCTGTTCCCCTCGCTCTCTCCCCTCCCTCGCCACTCTCTCTTCAACCGTTTCTCTGACTCGGGGAGTAAGACGGGGAAAGACACAGAGCATCTGACAAGCAGAAACTTTGTCAAAGTCAATTCAAACGCTGCCCTGGGCTTTTCCACACACAACACTGACATTCCAGTAAAACACGGGCACTGTGCAATTGGCAAATTGTCTCATTGAAATGAAATGAAAGTCCCTCTTTAAAACTGGCAGTGAGGCGGGAGGAGTGGGGGAAAGTTTGGAGACTTTGGAGAACTCGGTGAGCTGAATTCCTCCCCACCCGCCCCCCCCCGCCGCCCAGCCCAGCCTGCACCCCCGCCCCCTCCAGCCCGCCCCAGACACACACACACACATGCACCCGCTCCCCATCACCAACACGTCACTAATCAGCCCATCTTCAGCACAGGAGATATTCTGGGATTAGAAACAATCCCTTCCACAGCCTCACATTTACAACTTCAATTCCAGCACCTCGGCAACATTAGGAAAGGCGATGTGTTCACGTTTACATGTTGCAGTGTGCACAGCAGGATCCCACAATAAATAAACATGATGGAGACAGGAGCCCAGTCCATATCCTGTGTCTCTCTTAACAACCTCCCACTCAACCCACACCTCCACCCCCCCCCCCCCCCACCCACTCACACACAATTGCCCACCCCCGCCTGTCCCCCATTCAAATAACGACAAATCACATTGGTGTTTCTATCATTTTATTGGAAGAGGAAATATAGACAGAAGTAGCTGGAGAGAGAGAGGCTTGTGGTGGGGGAGGGGGCAGGTGCGGTGGGGAGGGGGGAGGTGCGGTGGGAAAGAAAGAGACGGGGAATTTCTCCCACACCCCCTCTCTTTTTCTCACAAGGCTTCTTTCCCTCAGGAGACATTTTCAAATCGACTGTCTCAGGATTGTAGTTTGTGTAAAATCGCACTTTCTAAAACAAAATGTAACTGGGCCGTGCTTGACTGCACACAGCAGAACCCCATCCACAGACCCTTTCTTTTTCACTATATCTCTCTCTGTCTTTCTCTCTCCACCTCTCTTTTTCTCTCGCTCTCCCTCCCCCCTCTCTCCCCCCTCTCTTTTTCTCTCGCTCTCCCTCCACCCTCTCTCCCCCCTCTCTTTTTCTCTCCACCTCCCTCCGACCTCTCTCTCCCCTCTCTTTTTCTCTCGCTCTCCCTCCACCCTCTCTCCCCCTCTCTTTTTCTCTCCATCTCCCTCCGACCTCTCTCTCCCCTCTCTTTTTCTCTCGCTCTCCATCCACCCTCTCTCCCCCTCTCTTTTTCTCTCTATCTCCCTCCGACCGACCTCTCCCCTCTCTTTTTCTCTCAATCTCCCTCCACCCTCTCTCTCCCCCTCTCTTTTTCTCTCGCTCTCCCTCCACCCTCTCTCCCCCCTCTCTTTTTTTCTCGCTCTCCCTCCACCCTCTCTCTGTACTCTCTCTTCTCTCTCGACAAATCGCATTGGGATTTCCTTTTACATGTATTACAAGGTGAAATATGGAAAGAAATGGCTGGAAAGAGGGAGAGATTGGAAAGAGGGAGAGATTGGAAAGAGGGAGTGATTGGAAAGACAGAGTGAAAGAAAGCGGGAGGGATAGAGAAAGGGATATTTCATCACAAAGCCCCCTCAGAAACACTTCCAATCCCACCACCCTGCCTAAAACACGAACACCACTCTGGGCTTGAGGACAAACCTTTACCCAGGCTGCGGCCTGTTCATTTCAGACCCACTCCCTCACCTCCTCCTGACTGCTTTACACTCAGACAACTAGTTTAATTTTAAATGTGTGTGGTCTCTAAGTTGAAGTTCAGTAAATGCAGCAGGCCATTGATGCACAGCAGGATCCCACACACAGCAATGTGATCCTGTCAGGGACAGGCAGGTGAGCAGGGGGGTGAGGTCATATTCCTTCCATGGCCTGCTATATTCTTCCTTCCATCTCCCCTGACCCCCACTACCATACTCCTACCCCTGAACCCCATGGGTATTCCGAGTCTGGAGACACATCGACTGTCCCCAGAAAGAGTTAAACTCCCCTCTTTAAACTGGGAAACCCACTGCCGGGTCCGTCAGGAGACTTTTTAAAATCGCCCTCCCAGCATTTATTTCTATTCTTTTCCCAAATCAGGGTATCACCTAAAGATGTGATGAGACTCCCCATTGCAGTTTCTGGGGTGGTTTTCACAGATTGAAGGTTTAAAGAGGCACCCTGAACATCTCTGGGTTGTGGGGGCGAAACCCACGCAACTACGGGGAGAATGTACAAACTCCACACGGACAGTGACCCAGAGCCGGGATCGAACCTGGGACCTCGGCGCCGTGAGGCTGCAGTGCTAACCCACTGCGCCACCCTGCTGCCCTAAAGTGACCCCACTATTGTTAATTTTGTGAATTCTGCTGGCAACATGTGCACAGGGAGATCCCAAAAATGATAACACTTTGAAAATTGAGTTCAGAGTTTCTGATATGGGATTTTTCTCTCTCTCTCTCTCTCTCTGTTTCTGCACCATTGTTGTATTGTACACACTGACGGCAGTATTGATTGCACAATAAGATCCCACAAGCAGCAGTGTGATCCTGGCTGAATATCCCTCAGTCCCCTGTGAAAACAGTTCATCAACTCCCTCATTCCCAAGACTTGAAAATTTGAGACCTTCGAACCCACTTTGCAGTCCGTGTGCTTTTTTTATTTTAAGAGTTGTGATCACAATTACTTTGCGGGCAAAGGCCACAGTCCTGTGCATGAACAGCAAGATCCCACAGCAGCAGCAATGTGAACGTAACCAGGCGGGACGCTGTTTTCCCCCCTCCCCCACCACCCCCTCACTCCTGCTCCGATCCCCATTCCCCCTGGATCTAAACCCCTTCCTCCCCCCTCATCCTGTGTGTGTGGATTGGACCAAGTCTAAAGATCTCCCTTCAATTCTCTGAAAGAGTTAAACTGCCTCCTGAAACTGAGAAAAACCTTTTTAAAACAAAATCCATTGGTACACAGAACGATCCCAGAAGCTGCAGTCAGCAGTGTTGAGTGTCGTTTAAAATAGCTAACAGATTATACGGAGAGTGAACGGGGCTCAGGCAATGAAAGCACCCCCCCCCCCGTTTTTCAGGACACCCAGATTTAAAAGAACACCTGTCATTTTGGGTTCATAAATAAAATTTAGACAGCTTCATATTAAAGATTTTTAATTTACTCTTTGTCACCCACCAAAGGGTTAATGTGTTTGTGTCTAAATGCAAGGCCGGGGCGGCAATAAAAGTACAACTCACGTGAGTGCGGCCTGTGGAGTAGGCCTCAGTCCATCCACGTGTCCTCTGGAGAAAATCCCTTGTCCAAAGCTTCCTGGTCACATTGCAGTCTTCAAAATTCAAATTCCTGGGGGAAAGAGGGAGAAAGTTAACTAATACGCAGGAAAGTGTTTAAACTGGAAACACAGCAAGAGGCCAAGATTCTCCCTCTCAGTTACACAAACTCGCAGCACCTTTTATAAGGTGTTACTGCTATTAATTATAAATTTAAGGCCAAAGAAGTCAAAAGAAAAAAATGTGTTTTGTCCCCCTCCTGTGAGGTGAAGCCGGGCCACATTTCTCTCCATGTAGCCGGGGACTAGTGTGCTGCATGCTGCCTATTGTAGCAACTGAGTAAAAGAACACAAAGTAACTGAGGGAGAAAGAAAAGGGGGTGGACTCCAAAACGACGGGCGGAGCACAACCCAAAAAGAACAAAAAGGAGAAACAAAATCTTAACAAAACGCCGTCAAATGAAAGTGTGAGAATCGGGGTCAGTCCGGCAGCCCAACCCCTGCGGGGCCCACCGAGCCCGGAAAGCTTCGAGTGTGCCCGTGGACAGCGCATGCTCCCGCTCCAGGGACACCCGGCCGCCAACCAGGCCGCGGAAGAGGGGCAGACAGCCGGGCCGGACGGCCCCCTCAGTCGCCCGTTACCTGGACCTAGAAATGGGAAGTTTGGCCAGGCCCAGGAGCAGGTTCACGGGGAGGTCCTCCGCCTTCCCCGCCCACCTCCGCACCGGGTGTCCGTAGATCAGGAGCGTGGGGCTGAAGTGCAAAGAAAACCTCAACAACAACGTTGTCGAGAAATCAAAGCGGGAGAGCAGCCGAGGACAGACAACATGGACAAGCTCCACGGTCCCCACCAGGCCGCAAAAGAGGCAGGTCTGTGGGGAGGGCGAGAAGTGATAGACTCTGTGATTGGGCGGCACTGCCGTGTGCAGCACCCTTCACCCCAGGTCCCCCAGTTTTATGGGGAGGACACCTCCGTAGAGGGCCCCCCAGCAGGGACCTCCGCTGCTGGACGCCAAGGCGTGTCGGGACGGCGGCGAGGTAAAGGAGGTGGAAGATGTGCCACAGCAGGCCGGACAGGAAACCCCTCCGCGCAGTGCGGAAAGTCACGGAGGCTATTTCCATGAGCCGGCTGCGGCTGTGGGGCGCCGGCGCCCGGCGGGTGCACCGGGCCTGGGACCAATGTGGAATTCCGTCCGAGCAGGGGTTCGCTCACACGGGATGCCAACCTCACAACCAGGCCGCCTCTAGCACCAGTGTGCCCGCGGGGCCGAGCACGGCCGTTTTGAGGCCTCGGATGGCATTGGCCGCGCGCCGGACAGACACCGCCCCGCTCAGCGAGCTCGTGGGGTGTCAGCCAGCCCGGCCCTCCGCCACCCAGCCCTTCCCACGGCATCCATAGCCCGGCCCTCCGCCACCCAGCCCTTCCCACGGCATCCACAGCGCTCCGCCACCCAGCCCTTCCCACGGCATCCACAGCCCGGCCCTCCGCCACCCAGCCCTTCCCACGGCATCCACAGCCCTCCGCTCCGCCAGCCACCCGAATGGATATTGGCGGAGGTGCGGATTCCTGAGCAGCGGCTCCCTTACGACAGCCGCCACTCCTGACGGGGGAGAGCGGCGGCGCGTGGCGACCGTGTTCCAGACTTTGAGGAGGTCCTGGTACAAGACGGGCAGCGCCAACAGAGAGTTCCGAAGACCCTGCTGGTCAATGAATAGGAGCTGCACGTCGTAGTTCAGGCCGAGCACCTGGGGGAAGAAATCCGTCGCCAGGGCACCATCGTGGATGAGGCTCAGCGTACAGGTAACGCTGCAGAGTCTGAGGGTGGAAAGTGGCAGTCTGGGTGCGAAGGCACACCAGCGCCTGACCGCCCTCCGCAATCGGGAGACTCCAGACCTCCGCAGCGACCCCGTGCAGTCGATTGTCCCAGAGGAACCGAAGCTGGGTTCTCTGGATGGTGGGACAAAGCCAGGGGGAGGAGTCAGTGACCAGCCGGGACCACAGCATGGAGGCGATCAGATGGTTTATGACGAGATCTCGACCCCTGTGGGACAGCTCTCGGAGCCGTCCTGTCCAGCGTCCCAGTCCAGCGGTGACCTTGGTCTCCAGCTCCTGCCCGTTCGCCGGCCAGGCTTCCTCTGCCGGGAAAAGATGGACTCCCAAGTAGAGGCTGTTGGTCCGACTCCAGCTGAAGGGCCCGAGCTCCTCCGTGAGTGGGTCCATCTGCCAAGGACCGACCAGGAGTCCGGAACATTTAGCCCAGTTAATCCGTGGGGAAGACGCGGCGGAGTAGACAGCTTGGCTCTCTCGCATCCTCCGCAGGTCACCGGGGTCAGGGAGCATGAGGAACACGTCATCAGCGTCCGCCGCGAGGACCACCCCCACGTCCGGCTCGCGCAGAACCAGCCCCGTTAACCTCCTCCGCAGGAGGCACAGGAAAGGCTCCACGCATAGGGAATAATGTTGACCGGACAGGGGGCAGCCCTGACGCACTCGTCTCCCAAAGCGAAGGGGCGCCGTCAGGGACCCGTTAACCTTAATCAGACTCTCCGAGGCGGCGGACAGTAACCGGATACGGGCGACAAAATACCACCCCAACCCGAAAGCTCGCAGTGTCCCGAGCAAATACCCGTGCCCCACCCTGTCGAACGCCTTCTCCTGGACAAGAGACAGGAAGGCGCTCGACATACCAGTCCTCTGGGTAAAATGAATAATGTCCCGGACCAGGTGGATATTGTCATAGATTGTGCGGTCCGGGACTGTGTAGGACTGGTCAGGGTGGACCATGTGGTCCAGCACGGGGCCAATGCGTAAACACAGCACATTGCACATATTTTATAGTCCGTGCTGAGGAGGGAGACCGGTCGCCAGTTCTTAAGTCGGCGGATATCCCCCTTCTTGGGCAGCCGCGCAATGACGGCCCTGCGCCGCGAAAGGGGCATCTCCTCTGTCGCGAAACATTCCCCCAGTATCCCCGCATAGTCGCTCCCCAGGACGTCCCAGCACGCCCTGAAGAACTCCACGGTCAGCCCGTCCAGCCCTGGGGATTTGCCCCGTGAGAGGCTGTCCAGCGCGCCGGTCACCTCTTGGAGGTTGATGTCATTATCGAGCTTCCCGGCGCCCTCCGGGCCCACCTGCGGCAGGTCCTCCCACAGAACTCTGCAAACGTACTCGCTGGACGCACCCGGAGAGAAGAGATCGGAGTAGAAATCCCTGATCAGGGTCCTGACCCCCTCCGGATCCGAGACGAGGGACCCGTCGTCGGCCAGCAGCGTAGAAACCTGCCGACGGGCCCCGCGTCCTCTTTCCAGCGAGTAGAAGAAGCGGGAGCCGCGGTCCATGTCCGTTAGGAGACGGATCCGCGACCTCACGTACACGCCGCGGGACCCGGCCAGTTGCAGGTCGCGCAGTGCGCCCCTCTTCTCCCTGTACACCAGCCCCAGGCCTCATCGGGCTGAGCGAGACGTGACTCCAGGTAGTGGAGTTCCCCAGCCAGGTTGATGATCGTGGAGTTCCGCCCCGCCGTAGACCCCTTCGTGTACCCCTGACAGAAGGCACGGATCTGGGCCTTGCCCACATCCCACCGTAGCCTCAAGGAGGGGAAGTCACCCCGCTTCCTTCTCCAGCTGGCCCAGAAACGGCGGAACGAGTCCAGGAACCGCTAGACCTCCGGCAGCAGGTTGTTAAAGGGCCAGTACGCGGACCGTGTCTGAGCGCGGGACGGGGCGAGACCCGCCCACACCAGGTGGTGATCCGAGCACGGCACCTGCTCCATGGAGGCCGTCGGAACGCTGGGCAAGTACGTCTTGGAAATGTAAAGACGGTCGATGCTGGACGCTCTGAATGGGGGCCGCACAAAGGTGTGCACCCGCAATTCAGGATGGAGAGTCCGCTAGACATCCACCAAGTCAAAGGACCAAACCAGGTCCCCCAACTTCACCACCGCCGCCGCGCTGCGCTGGACTCCACCACGGTCCTTGTCCCGGAGGGTACAATTACAATCCCCTCCGAGGACGATGCACTCGCCCGCCGGGATGGTGCCGAGAAGAGTGGACACCTTTTGGAAGAAAGCCGCCTGCTGCGGTCCGGCCACGGGAGCGGATACATTTACAAAGTGAATCACCACTGCCCCGAAACGGGCCTTTAGGTGCAGCAGACGGCCTGGCACCGGCTCCTTGACCCCCCCCCCCCACCCCCCAAGATCTCCGGCTGGAAATGTGGAGCCAACAAGATAGCCACCCCGCCCGAACATGGGGCACGGTGACCCATGAAGACTCCTCCTTGCCCCTCCAGGTTCCACTGAGCTTCGTCACCCGAATGGCCTGGGTTTACTACAGGAAGCACATCCCGTACTTTCCGTCCCGGAGGATAGACAAGAACTGGAAACGGTGGTGTGCGTTGCTGCTGCCGTTGGTGTTTAGGCTGGCGATGGTTACCTCCATGTCAGTAGTATTGTCTATCCGTCACCAATATCTTCAGTGCTCAGAGGGAGGTTCAACGCCCCTTCCACTCCCTCAGGATTCCCACAAGGAACTGAGCAGCTTGGCGCTGCTCCTCCTGGTCTTGATCGAACACCCGGGCCTCTCTGGCATAGGCGCGGGCGGAGCCTAGGAGCAGCCCCAGATTTCCCCAGCTGTCCAGGGCCAGCCGCACACAATCTGGGTGACCGTGATGTTTACCCAGAAATGTTTGGAGTTCCCCTGAGTGGATGAGGGGAGACTCGGTGCTGGGTGTGAGGGTGCCCTCTGCCTCGCTGCAGAGAGCGTCTAAAACCTCCTCCACACCCGCCACCGAGCCGCCTTCCTCCTCCGAACGGCCACCACCTGAACTCGAGTCCCCCGCCACATGGAGTGTGGGCGGGACGGGCCCACAGGCTAACCCTAGGCCGGGTAGACCCCAACCCCAGGGTCGTCCTCAGGCAGATCCCTCGCAGGCCGCTGGCCTTGGTTTTCTTATTCTGTGCGCAGGACTGGGTGTCAGGGATGGGAACCAGCACGGTAAACCCCCGCCACCCCCTCACCCGGGGTGGAGGCAGCAAGAGACCCCTCACCGGGGAGGGGGCAGAGAGACCCACCCCCCTCAGCCGGGGAGGGGGCAGCACGACCCACCCCCACTCACTCGGGGAGGGGGCACGAGACCCACCCGCCTCACCGGGGGAGGGGGCAGAGAGACGCACCCCCCTCACCCGGGGAGGGTGCAGCAAAATCCACCCCCCTCACCCGGGGAGGGGGCAGCAAGACTCACCCCACCCTCACCCGGGGAGGGGGCACAGAGAACCCGCCTCACCGGGGGAGGGGGCAGCAAGAGACCCTTCACCGGGGAGGGGGCAGAGAGACCCACCCCCCTCACCCGGGGAGGGGGCACAGAGAACCCGCTTCACCGGGGGAGGGGGCAGCAAGAGACCCCTCACCGGGGAGGGGGCTGAGAGACCCACCCCCCTCACCCGGGGAGGGGGCAGCAAGACCCCCCATTCAGCCGGGGAGGGGGCAGCAAGAACCCCAACTCAGCCGGGGAGGGGGCAGAGAGACCCACCCCCCTCACCCTGGGAGGGGGCAGCAAGACCGACCCCCCTCACCTGGGGATGGAGCAATGAGACCCACCTCCTCACCCGGGGAGGGGGCAGCGAGACACACCCCCCTCATACGGGGAGGGGGCAGCGAAATCCACCCACTTCGCCTGGGATGGCGGCAGCGAGGCCCACCCACCTCACCCGGGGAGGGGGCAGCAAGCCCCATCCCCCTCACCAGGGGAGGGGGCAGCGAGTCCCCAGTAGGTTGCGAAGGGGAGGAGGAGCTGAGTGGAGAGGGAGGGCGGGACGTTTGATAGAACAACACGTTCTGCGGTGGCCTCCAGCGGCTCCACCGCCACGAGTGTCCCGCCCACCGCGAGCCCCCTTTCCAGGGCCCGGTGGACCGCCTGCTCGGCCCGCAGGAAGAACACGGCCTTGCCGTACATCCGCGAGGCGGCTACGATGGCCGAGGGGCCGACAGCCCCGCCCATCGCACGGGTGCAAGCCTCAATGGTCATGGTAGGGTGGGCATAGCACTTCACTCCCAGCTGCCGCGTGAGCTGGCGGAAGGGCGAGGGCACCGGGGAGGCAGCGGAGGGACGGGTGGCTGCCGCCCCAGGATAATGTCTTGGCCGTCCTGCCCCCGGCAGAGTGGAGGATGCCCCCGAGGTGCTGGCCATGCCCACCGCTGGTACCACCCGGCCGTGTAAAACGGCAAAGGACAGGGGAGGTGGGGAGGTGGCAGCCTAAATGCAGGGGCCACAAGGGAAGGCGCCGCAGGGCAATAGCAGAGCGGGGCAGCGTTCTTCAGCCCTGGAGGGGCCTAAAGTAATGTCCAAAGCTGCCCCACACCCGCCGCAGGTGGTAAAGAGGGCGGACCACAGTCTTCAGCTCTGCCGGAGCCCAAAACAAAGTCTTTCGCTGCAGCCCCAGGTGGTCCAACTCCCACCTCAGGCAGAGGAGTGGGAGGACAGGAGGCTGGGCCTGCAGCCCTGGATGGCACCACTCCCACCTCAGGCAGAGGGGTGGGAGGACAGGAGGCTGGGCCTGCTGCCCTGGATGGTCCCACTCCCACCTCAGGCAGAGGGGTGGGAGGACAGGAGGCTGGGCCTGCAGCCCTGGATGGCACCACTCCCACCTTAGGCAGAGGGGTGGGAGGACAGGAGGCTGGGCCTGCAGCCCTGGATGGCACCACTCCCACCTCAGGCAGAGGGGTGGGAGGACAGGAGGCTGGGCCTGCTGCCCTGGATGGTCCCACTCCCACCTCAGGCACAGGGGTGGGAGGACAGGAGGCTGGGCCTGCAGCCCTGGATGGCACCATTCCCACCTTAGGCAGAGGGGTGGGAGGACAGGAGGCTGGGCCTGCAGCCCTGGATGGCACCACTCCCACCTCAGGCAGAGTGATGGGAGGACAGGACGCTGGGCCTGCAGCCCTGGATGGTCTCTCTCCCACCTCAGGCAGAGGGGTGGGAGGACAGGAGGCTGGTCCTGCAGCCCTGGGTGTTCCCACTCCCACCTCATGCAGAGGGGTGGGAGGACAGGAGGATGGGCCTGCAGCCCTGGGTGGTCCCACTCCAACCTCAGGCAGAGGGGTGGGAGGACAGGTGGCTGGGCCTGCAGCCCTGGATGGTCCCACTCCCACCTCAGGCAGAGGGGTGGGAGGAGACGTGGCTGGGCCTGAAGCCCTGGATGGTCCCACTCCCACCTCAGGCAGGGGGGTGGGAGGACAGGAGGCTGAGCCTGCAGCCCTGGATGGTCCAACTCCCACCTCAGGCAGAGGGGTGGGAGGACAGGAGGCTGGGCCTGCAGCCCTGGATGGTCCCACTCCCAACTCAGGCAGAAGGTAGGGAGGACAGGAGGCTGGCCTGCAGCCCTGGATGGTCCCACTCCCAACTCAGGCAGAGGGGTGGGAGGACAGGAGGCTGGGCCTGCAAACCTGGATGGTCCCTCTCCCACCTCAGGCAGAGGGGTGGGAGGACAGGAGGCTGGTCCTGCAGCCCTGGGTGGTCCCACTCCAACCTCAGGCAGAGGGATGGGAGGACAGGAGGCTGGTCCTGCAGCCCTGGGTGGTCCCACTCCCACCTCATGCAGAGGGGCGGGAGGACAGGAGGCTGGGCCTGCAGCCCTGGATCGTCCCACTCCCACCTCAGGCAGCGGGGTGGGAGGACAGGAGGCTGGGCCTGCAGCCAGGGATGGTCCCACCTCCACCTTAGGCAGAGGGGTGGGACGAAAGGACGCTGGGCCTGCAGCCCTGGATGGTCCCACCACCACCTCAGGCAGAGGGGTGGGAGGACAGGAGGCTGGGCCTGCAGCACTGGATGGCACCACTCCCACCTCAGGCAGAGGGGTGGGAGGACAGGAGGCTGGGCCTGCAGCCCTGGATGGCACCACTCCCACCTCAGGCAGAGGGGTGGGAGGACAGAAGGCTGGTCCTGCAGCCCTGGGTGGTCCACTCCCACCTCAGGCAGAGGGGTGGGAGGACAGGAGGCTGGGCCTGCAGCCCTGGATGGTCTCTCTCCCACCTCAGGCAGAGGTGTGGGAGGACAGGAGGCTGGTCCTGCATCCCTGGGTGTTCCCACTCCCACCTCATGCAGAGGGGTGGGAGGACAGGAGTCTGAGCCTGCAGCCCAGGATGGTCCAACTCCCACCTCAGGCAGAGGGGTGGGAGGACAGGAGGCTGGGCCTGCAGCCCTGGATGGTCCCACTCCCAACTCAGGCAGAAGGTAGGGAGGACAGGAGGCTGGCCTGCAGCCCTGGATGGTCCCACTCCCAACTTAGGCAGAGGGGTGGGAGGACAGGAGGCTGGGCCTGCAACCCTGGTTGGTCCCTCTCCCACCTCAGGCAGAGGGGTGGGAGGACAGGAGGCTGGCCCTGCAGCCCTGGGTGGTCCCACTCCCACCTCATGTAGAGGGGTGGGAGGACAGGAGGCTGGGCCTGCAGCCCTGGGTGGTCCCACTCCAACCTCAGGCAGAGGGGTGGGAGGACAGTTGGCTGGGCCTGCAACCCTGGATGGTCCCACTCCCACCTCAGGCAGAGGGGTGGGAGGACAGGTGGCTGGGCCTGCAGCCCTGGATGGTCCCACTCCCACCTCAGGCAGGGGGGTGGGAGGACAGGAGGCTGAGCCTGCAGCCCTGGATGGTCCAACTCCCACCTCAGGCAGAGGGGTGGGAGGACAGGAGGCTGGGCCTGCAGCCCTGGATGGTCCCACTCCCAACTCAGGCAGAAGGCAGGGAGGACAGGAGGCTGGCCTGCAGCCCTGGATGGTCCCACTCCCACCTCAGGCAGGGGGGTGGGAGGACAGGAGGCTGGTCCTGCAGCCCTGGGTGGTCCCACTCCCACCTCATGTAGAGGGGTGGGAGGACAGGAGGCTGGGCCTGCAGCCCTGGGTGGTCCCACTCCAACCTCAGGCAGAGGGATGGGAGGACAGGAGGCTGGTCCTGCAGCCCTGGGTGGTCCCACTCCCACCTCATGCAGAGGGGCGGGAGGACAGGAGGCTGGGCCTGCAGCCCTGGATCGTCCCACTCCCACCTCAGGCAGAGGGGTGGGAGGACAGGAGGCTGGGCCTGCAGCCCTGGATGGACCCACTCCCACCTCAGTTAGAGGGGTGGGAGGACAGGTGGCTGGGCCTGCAGCCCTGGATGGTCCCGCTTCCACCTCAGGCAGGGGGGTGGGAGGACAGGAGGCTGAGCCTGCAGCCCTGGATGGTCCAACTCCCACCTCAGGCAGAGGGGTGGGAGGACAGTTGGCTGGGCCTGCAGCCACGGATTGTCCCACTCCCACCTCAGGCAGAGGGGTGGGAGGACAGGAGGCTGGGCCTGCAGCCATGGATGGTCCCACTCCCAACTCAGGCAGAGGGGTGGGAGGACAGGAGGCTGGGCCTGCAACCATGGATGGTCCCTCCCACCTCAGGCAGAGGGGTGGGAGGACATGAGGCTGGTCCTGCAGCCCTGGGTGGTCCCACTCCCACCTCATGTAGAGGGGTGGGAGGACAGGAGGCTGGGCCTGCAGCCCTGGGTGGTCCCACTCCGACCTCAGGCAGAGGGATAGGAGGACAGGAGGCTGGTCCTGCAGCCCTGGGTGGTCCCACTCCCACCTCATGCAGAGGGGCGGGAGGACAGGAGACTGGGCCTGCAGCCCTGGATCGTCCCACTCCCTCCTAAGGCAGAGGGGTGGGAGGACAGGAGGCTGGGCCTGCAGCCCTGGATGGTCCAACTCCCACCTCAGGCAGAGGTGTGGGAGCACAGGAGGCTGAGCCTGCAGCCATGGATTGTCCCACTCCCACCTCAGGCAGAGGGGTGGGAGGACAGGAGGCTGGGCCTGCAGCCCCCTGGATGGTCCCAGTCCCACCTCAGGCAGACGGGAGGGAGGACAGGAGGCTGGGCCTGCAGCCCTGGGTGGTCCCACTCCCACCTCAGGCAGAGGGGTGGGAGAACAGGAGGCTGGGCCTACAACCTTGGATTGTCCCACTCCCACCTCAGGCAGGAGGGGAGCGGGGAGGACAGAAGGCTGATCCTGCAGCCCTGGAAGTTCCCACTCCCACCAGGCACAACATAAGCTGGGGCAGGTAGGATACGCGAACTCCACTTCCTCACAACACCAACAGCTCTCGCTTCAAGCTCTCTCACTTCAAACTGAAGCTCCACTCAGCAACACACACAGACACACACCGAACAAGAGGGCAATGTTTTCAGTGAAGTGGGAGGATTGGTTTGAGATCTGAATTCCCTCAGACTCATATTTATCCTCAGTGAGCTGTGTGCAAACTCCAGCCCTAGCCTCTGACACGTGTGGAATGTCTGCCTCTGCGGACAGCTCACTATTGACATGTAAATGACTGACAAGAGATACCAATCTCCTTACTGTTGATAAATGACACAGCAATGAAACCAGCAAGCTGCTGTCTTAACACAATCATCCCACATGGACCACAATTCTGTACAACTGTATAATTGAAGCATAAGTTAAAATTCTATTGGACAATGATTACAAACAGTATTGGTTGGGATCTCCTCAGAGATCTGTGTGCAAACCGACCCCCTGACTTTCTGTCATGAATGTTTTCAGTCTGTCCGCTGTGATTGTTTACTAAAGATGTGTCTTCACAGGAGAGGCCAGAGGTATGTGTCCTGTCTGTGGTTATGTTAATTCAGGGGACCGCAACAGATCTAGCAATGTCCTGTCCTTACTTCAGTTTTGATGTTAATATTGACACAGGGCTGTGGGGAGAGTGGGATTAGTTTGGGGATTGACACAGGGCTGTGGGGAGAGTGGGATTAGTTTGGGGAATGACACAGGGCTGTGGGGAGAGTGGGATTAGTTTGGGGATTGACACAGGGCTGTGGGGAGAGTGGGATTAGTTTGGGGATTGACCCAGGGCTGTGGGGAGAGTGGGATTAGTTTGGGGATTGGCACAGGGCTGTGGGGAGAGTGGGATTAGTTTGGGGATTGACACAGGGCTGTGGGGAGAGTGGGATTAGTTTGGGGATTGACACAGGGCTGTGGGGAGAGTGGGATTAGTTTGGGGATGGACATGGCTGTGTGGAGGGTGGGATTAGTTTGGGGATTGACACAGGGCTGTGGGGAGAGAGGGATTAGTTTGGGGATTGACACAGGGCTGTGGGGAGAGTGGGATTAGTTTGGGCATTGACACAGGGCTGTGGGGAGAGTGGGATTAGTTTGGGGATGGACATGGCTGTGGGGAGAGTGGGATTAGTTTGGGGATTGACACAGGGCTGTGAGGAGAGTGGGATTAGTTTGGGGATTGACACAGGGCTGTGGGTGAGAGTGGGATTAGTTTGGGGATTGACACAGGGCTGTGGGGAGAGTGGGATTAGTTTGGGGGTTGATACAGAGTAACAGGGAGAGAATGGGACAGTGGGATTAGATTGGGTATTGATACAGGGCAATGGGGCGAGAGCCGGGCAATGGGATTAATTTGGGGATTGAAACGGGGCTATGGGGAGAGAGTGGAGCAGTGGGATTGATACAGGGCAATGGGGCTAGAGCCGGGCAATGGGATTCGTTTGGGGATTGAAACGGGGCTATGGGGAGAGAGCGGGGCAGTGGGATCAGTTTGGGGATTGAAACGGGGCTGTGGGTAGAGAGCGGTGCAGTGTGGTTAGTTTGGGGATTGAAAAGGGGCTATGGTGAGAGAGTGGGGCAGTGGGATTAGTTCAGTGATTGATACAAGGCTATGGGTAGAGAGTGGTGCAGTGGGATTAGTTTGGGGATTGATACAGGGATATGTGGAGAGAGTGGGGCAGGGGGATTAGTTTGGGGATTGATGCAGGGCTATGGGGAGGGAGTGGGGAAGTGGGATTAGTTTGGGGATTAATACAGGGCTGTGGGGAGGGTGGGCAGTGAATTTAATTTGGGGATTGATACAGGGCTATGGGGAGAGCGGGGCAGGGGGATTAGTTTGGGGATTGATACAGGGCTATGGGGAGGGTGTGGCAGTGGGATTAGTTTGGGGATTGATACAGGGCTATGGGGAGAGAGTGGGACAATGAGATTAGTTTTGGGATAGACACAGGGATATGGGGAGATGGGATTAGTTTTGGGGTTGACACGGGCCAATGAATAGAGTGGCACAGTCAGATAAAGTCGTGAATTGATAAGGGCGGCAAATGGCACAGCGGTTAGCAATGCAGCCTACGGCACTGAGCACCCGGGTTCGAATCCCGGCCCTGGGCCCCTGTGCCTGTGGAGTTTGTACATTCTCCCGGTGTCTGCCTGGGTTTCACCCCCACAACCCAGAGATACGCAGGCCAGGTGGATTGGCCGCTAAATTGCCACTTAAATGGAAAAATAATGATAATTGGGCACTCTAAATTTATACAAAATAATTGGGGGAATTGATAGAGTGACTTGGGGAAACAGCGGACAGTGGGATAAGTTTCGGGATCGATCTTGGGCTATGGAGAGAGTAGGGCAGTGGGAATAGTTTCGGGATTGATACAGTGAGCAGTGAGATTAGTTTGGGGATTGATACAAGGCTGTGGAGAGAGTGGGATTAGTTTGGGAACTGACACAGGGCTGTGGGGGGTGTGGGGGGAGTGGGGTTAGTTTGGGAACTGACACAGGGCTGTGGGGGGAGTGGGTTAGTTTGGGGATTGATACAGGCTATGGGGAGAGCGGGACAGTGGATTATTTTGGGAATTGATAGAGGGCCTTTGTGAGACAGCGGACAGTGGGAGGACTTTGGGGCAATGAAGACAGTGGGGCAGTGTGATGAATTGGTGAATTGATACAGTGCCATGGGGAGAGAGCGGGACAGTGGGATTAGTTTGGCGATTGGTACAGGGCTATGGAGAGAGAGTGGGGCAGTGAGATTAGTTTGGGGACTGATACAGGGCTATGGGGATATAGTGGGGCAGTGGGGTTAGTTTGGGGATTGACACCGGGCTGCGGGAGAGTGGAGCAGTGGGATTAGTTTGGGGATTAATACAGGGCTATGAAGAGAGAGTGGGGCAGTGAGATTAGTTTGGGGACTGATACAGGGCTATGGGGAGATAGTGGGGCAGTGGGGTTAGTTTGGGGATTGACACCGGGCTACGGGAGAGTGGAGCAGTGGGATTAGTCTGGGGATTGATACAGGGCTATGGGGAGAGAGTGGGGAAGTGGGATTAGTTTGAGGATTGATACAGGGCTATGGGGAGAGAGTGGGGAAGTGGGATTAGTTTGAGGATTGATACAGGGCTATGGGGAGAGAGTGCTGCAGTGCTTTTGGTTTTGAAATTGACACAATACTATGTGGAGAGTGATATTAATTTGGGGCTTGACACAGGGCTATGGGGAGAGTGGGGCAGTGGAATTAGTTTGGGGATTGATACAGTGCAAGGAGGAGAGTTGGGCAGTGGGATTAGTTTGAGGTTTGATACAGGGCTATGGGGAGAGAGTGGGGCAATGGAATTAGTTTGGGGATTGATACAGGGCTGTGGGGAGAGACTGGGGCAGTGGGACAAGGTTGGGGATTGATACAGAGCAATGCTGAGTGAGTGGGGCAGTAGGATTAGTTTAGGGATTGATACAGGGCTATAGGGAGAGAGTGGGGCAGTGGGATTAGTTTGGGTATTTATACAGGCAAATGGGGAGAGGGCGGGGCAGTGGGATTAGTTTGGGGATTGATACAGGGCAAAGGGGGGAAAGTGGGGCAGTGGGATTAGTTTGGGATTGATACAGTGCTATGGGGAGAGCGCACAGTGGGATTAGTTTGGGAATTGATACAGGGCGATGGGGAAATTGTGGGGCAGTGGGATTACTTTGGGTTAATACAGGGCTATGGGGATAGCGTTGGGCAGTGGGATTAGTTTGGGATTGATACAGGGCTAAGGGGAGAGGGCGGGGCAGTGGGATTAGTTTGGGATTGAAACAGGGTTATTGGCAGAGAGCGGGGCAGTGGGATTACTTTGGGGATTGATACAGGGCAATGAGGATATTGTGGAGCAGTGAGATTAGTTTGGGATTGATACAGGGATGTGGGGAAATAGCGGGTCAGTGGGATTATTTTAGGGATTGTTGCACGGCTATGTGGAGAGAGTACGGCAGTGGGATTAGTTTGGGATTGATACAGGTCTATGAGGAGAGAGTGGATCAGTGGGATTAGTTTGGGTTTGATACACGGCTATGGGGCCAGGACGGGGCATTGGGATTAGTTTGCGATTGAGACAGGGCTATGGGGAGAGGATGGGGCATTGGTTTTTGTTTGTGATTGATACAGGGCTATGGGGAGAGAGCGGAGCAGTGGGATTAGCTTGAGATTGATACAGTGCTCTGAGGGAGATAGTAGGACAGTGTGATTAATTTGGGGATTGATAGGGCTATGGGGAGATAGTAGGGCAGTGAGATTAGTTTGGGGGTTAATTCAGGGCTATGGGGAGAGGACGGGGCAGTGGGATTAGTATGCGGTTGATACAGCGCTATGAGGATAGAGCGGGACAGTGGGATTAGCTTGGATTGATACAGAGCTATGGGGAGAGGACGGCACAATGGGATTATTTTGTATTAATTCAGGGTTATATGGAGGGAGTGGGGCAGTGAGATGAATTTGGATTGACACATGGCTCTGGGGACATATTGGGGCAGTAGAATGCGTTTGGATTGACACAAGTCTATGCGGAGAGAGTGGGGCAGTGGGATGAGTTTGGTATTGATACAGGGCTATGCGGAGAGAGGGGAGCAGTGGGATTAGGTTGGCATTGATACAGGGCTATGGGGAGAGAGTGGGGCTGTGGGCCAATTTTGGGATTGTTAGAGAGCTATGTGGAGAGAGAGGGGCAGTCGGATTAGTTTGGGATTGATAGAGAGCTATGCGGAGGGAGTGGGGCAGTGGGATTAGTTCGTCAAACACAGACATATGCGCGAGCACACACTGACAGATACATACACGTGTACAGATGCATGCGTACACACACATACACTCCTACATAGACACATGTGTGCATGCGCACACACACACACAGTTTTGCTGTGTACATTAGCCCTTTAAGGCAATTTGATAGAATGCTACACATCCTATTTTGCCAATGACATCAAACATTAGACAGCATTGTAAGCAACAGTGCTGAACCAAACTGCAGAGAGGTATTAATATTGTGGCTGAAGACTGAACTGGTGGACGCATTTCAGTGCAGGGAAATGTAAGATGATGTACTTTAGACTTAAAAAGGATAGAACTATGTTCTTTATAAATGATGAGAAGGCAGAAACAGTGGAAGTTTAAACTGTGCAGATTTTTCACAGCTGGATTCACACAATACAGACAGCAATGTATCGGAGATTTTGCAAGTGCCACAAATGTTGTCAAATGCAGTACGCGGGGTTCCTCAATGTTTCAATCTTGCTGAGAAACTGTCAGCCCACAGGGACCACATTTCTGTTCAATAGGACTGATGCACAATTTAAAATAGTTCCGTTTCAAAGTTTAAAATAAGCAGTCATTTTTCTGTGCAGCTTTCGGAATCTGTCAGTGGAATTTACTTCATACAGGCAAGTGTTAACAAGTGTATGGGGAACTGATTAGAAGTTTTGATGGAGATATTCCTGTTATGGCAATGTGTGAGATTATTTAGGGTTGGGAAATGGATTGATGATCAAAGGATGCAGTTGTTTGTTAACTACATTAGACTGAGAGCCTTGAAGATTCACAACTTCCATGTGCTGTGAGAAAGGATTGATTAACCAAGGCCTATTATTCAAATACTTCAGACAAGTGAAAAAGCTCCAGGAACATTGCATACACAGACAGAGACAAGCAGACACCTGTAATCGGAGCTTAAACTTCATGTTTAAATATGAAGGGCTGAAATAAACAAGAGTCCATCCTGGGATTCTGTGCAATTTAAGTTCTGCTTTTCCAAAAAATAAAAATAACTATCTGCAATGAAAAATTCCTTGGACAGGACAGAGGGATTTTGACTCTGTATTTAACCCCAGACAGTTGTGAGTGTTTGATGGACAGTGTAGATGAAGCTTTACTCTGAAACACTGGAATTTAGTCTCAGTGTGATTTAATCAAATGCTTCAGAATAATAATTGATATTGTACATCTCGTGTGTGTCTCAGTGACAGCTCTGAAACATGTACAGCACAATCTCATCCTGTTTCTGTGTGTGTCTTTCTCTCTCTCTCTGAAAGAAGCTGCTCCATTTCCTAAATTACCACTTTCAAAAGGGATCCATTGCCTGTGAAACAGTTTGTGATACCCAAAGGTTATGAAGTGCATTAGAAATGTCTGTCCCCAAGCTGCTGTGAGGATGTTCAGAGTCAGTGTGTGTCTTGTGTCACACTCAGGCCAGATAAACATCTCCAAGTTAAAGGTGGAGAGGTGATCACTCTCCATTTGAAAGATGTATTGACCCAGCCTGTCTGAGTTTGTGCCTGTGTGTGTGTGCCTGTGTGTGTGCCTGTGTGTGTGTGTGACTGTGTGTGTTCCTTTGTGTGTGTGCCTGTGTGTGTGCCTGTGTGCGTGCGTGTTCCTGTGTGTGTGTGCCTGTGTGTGTGCCTGTGTGTGTGTGCGTGTGCCTGTGTGTGTGCCTGTGTGTGCTTGTGTGTCTGTGCCTGTGTGTGTGTGCCTGTGTGTGTGCCTGTGTGTGTGTATGTGTGTGTGCCTGCGTGTGTGTGCCTTTGTGTGTGCCTGTGAATGTGTGTGTGCCTGTGTGTGTGCCAAAGTGTGTGTGCCTGTGTGTGTGCGTGCGTGTGTGTGTGTGTGTCTGTGTGTGTCCCTGTGTGTATGCCTGTGTGTGTGTGTCTGTGTGTATCTGTGTGTATGTGTGTGTCTGTGTGTGCCTGTGTGTGCGTGTGTGTGTGTGTGCCTGTGCGTGTGTCTGTGTGTGTGTGTGTGTCCCTGTGTGTGCCTGTGTGTGTGTGTCTTTGTGTGTGCCTGTGTGTGTGTGCCTGTGTGTGTGTGCCAAAGTGTGTATGTGACTGTGTGTGCGTGCGTGTGTGTGCCTGTGTGTGTCTCTGTGTGTATGCCTGTGTGTGTGTGTGTGCCTGTGTGTATGTGTGTGCGTGTGTCTGTGTGTATGTGTGTGCCTGTGTGTGTGTCTGTGTGTTCAGGTGTATCTCAGTTTGACTTTGTTTGGTACTGATTGAAGATAATGAGATAGAAAGTTTGGTAGAAGGTTTGGCAGCATTGTAGGTGAAAACAATAATGACAGAGACAGCGTGGACCCTGAACAGAGCGCCGTACCTAGGCCCACTCCCCTACCCCGTCTCTGTCACCCCACCTAACCTTAACATCTTTAGATACTGTGGCCAATGTTGGGATTGTTAGAGAGCTATGCGGAGAGAGTGGGGCAGTGGGATTAGTTTGGGATTGATGGAGAGCTATGCGGAGGGATTGGAGCAGTGGGATTAGTTCGTCAAACACAAACATATGCGCGTGCACACACTGACAGATACATACACGTGTACACACACATACACTCCTGCATAGACACATGTGTGCGTGCGCACACACACACAGTTTTGCTGTGTACATTAGCCCTTTAAGGCAATTTGATAGAATGCTGCACATCCTATTTTGCCGATGACACCTAACATTAGACAGCATTGTAAGCAACAGTGCTGAACCAAACTGCAGAGAGATATTAATATTGTGGCTGAAGACTGAACTGGTGGACGCATTTCAGTGAAGGGAAATGTAAGATGATGTACTTTTGACTTAAAAAGATTAGAACTGTTCTGTATCAATGATGAGAAGGCAGAAACAGTGGAAGTTTAAACTGTACAGATATTTCACAGCTGGATTCACACAATACAGACAGCAATGTATCGTAGATTTTGGAATTGCCACAAATGTTGTCAAATGTAGTAGGTGGGGTTCCTCAATGTTTCAATCTTGTCGAGAAACTGTCTGCCCACAGGGACAACATTTCTGTTCAATAGGACTGATGGACAAGTTAAAATAGTTCCGTTTCAAAGTTTAAAATGAGCAGTCATTTTTCTGTGCAGCTTTCGGAATCTGTCAGTGGAATCTACTTCATACGGGCAAGTGTTAAATTTTGATTTATCTCGGCTAACCCACCAAACCTGCACGTCTCTCGACGGTCGGAGAACCCGGAGGAAACCCACGCAGACACGGGGAGAACGTGCAGACTCCGCACAGACAGTGACCTAAGCTGGGAATCGAACCTGGGACCCTGTAACTGTGAGGCAGCAGTGCTAACCACTGTTCAATACCGGCTCTGAGTCACAGTCCGTGTGGAGTTTGCACATTCTCCCCGTGTTTGCGTGGGTTTCACCCCCACAGCCCAAAGATGTGGAGGGCAGATGGATTGGCCACACTAAATTGCCCCTGAATTGGAAAAACTGAATTGGGCATTCTGAATGTATTGAAAAATATTTTTACTGCCATTTTCACAATTCTGTGCATTGCGGTTTGCTGCCAATTATCAGAGAGTGAAAAGGCTTTCTCTTACCTTTCTTTACTTACAAACTGTTGCAGTTCAGTTCGGCGTCTCTCAACCACCGCCCCCCCCCCCCCCAAGCTCCCCCCAACTCCCCTTTCCCTCTCTCCCCCCCCAAGCTCCCCCCAACTCCCCTTCCCCTCTCTCCCCCGCAGACCCTCCGTGATGCCATTCCTGGCCGACCTGGTGTGTGAACCTCCTGCTCCTTGTTTAGCCCCTTACCCTCCCTTTCTTTTCTCCCTCCATCGGTTCAAACTGTGTTCTGTCAGTGGATTGGGGGATTCCCCCCCTCTCCATCCCTCTCGCTGGGGGAGGGGGAGACTTGGAGTTTCAGCGGGAGCGGAGTGCAGAGGCTGCTGGTGGGTGAGTATTGAAGTTTAAAATAACTTACCTTGCAGGAGCATCTCTTGGAGTTCCAGCGGGAGCGGAGTGCGGGGGCTGCTGGTGGGTGAGTATTTAAGTAAACACTTACCTGGTCCCGTTTCTGTTACTCTTTGCTGTTGTTTGATTTTATTTTTTAAGGCGGGAACAGGAAGTTCGACCCGCGGACTTCGAAGAAAACCCTCACCAATAAATTCTGCTGGAGAGGAAACCCGAGTCACTACACGTGTAGTGTCTCCCACCCGCCCTCCTCTTCTAACCTAATAATAAAACCCATTGGTGTGAGGTAAGTGCCATATTGTATTATTATTAATTTTAAAATGTAGTTGTTAGCCAGATCTTGGTTGAAAGTCAGAGGGATGGCAGGGAAGGAAGTGCAATGTTCCTCCTGCAGGATGTTTGAGGTGAGGGGTGCCGTTATTGACCCTGCTGATTTTACCTGCAGGATGTGCTGCCATCTCCAGCACCTCCAAGACGGAGTTAGGGGACTGGAGATGGAGTTGGAAGAACTTCGGATCATTCGGGAGGCAGAGGGGGTCATAGATAGCAGCTTCAGGGAATTAGTTACACCACCGATTGGGGATAGATGGGTAACTGTAAGAGGGGCTGGGAAAAAGCAGTCAGTGCAGGGATCCCCTGCGGTCGTTCCCCTGAGAAACAAGTATAACGCCTTCGATACTTGTGGGGTGGGGTGGACTTACCAAGGGTAAGCCATGAGGTACGGGCCTCTGGCACGGAATCTGTCCCTGTTGCTCAGAAGGGAAGGGGGGAGAGGGGCAGAGCATTAGTAATTGGGGACTCGATAGTCAGGGGCACAGATAGGAGATTTTGTGGGAGCGTGAGAGACTCACGTTTGGTATGTTGCCTCGCAGGTGCAAGGGTACGTGATGTCTCGGATCGTGTTTTCCGGGTCCTTAAGGGGGAGGGGGAGTAGCCCCAAGTCGTGGTCCACATTGGCACTAACGACATAGGTAGGAAAGGGGACAAGGATGTAAGGCAGGCTTTCAGGGAGCTAGGGTGGAAGCTCAGAACTAGAACAAACAGAGATGTTATCTCTGGGTTGTTGCCCGTGCCACGTGATAATGAGATCAGGAATAGGGAGAGAGAGCAATTAAACACGTGGCTACAGGGATGGTACAGGCGGGAGGGATTCAGATTTCTGGATAACTGGGGCTCTTTATGGGAAAGGTGGGACCGCTACAGACAGGATGGTCTACATCTGAACCTGAGGGGCACAAATATCCTGGGGGGGGGGAAGATTTGTTAGTGCTCTTGGGGGGGGGTGGGGGGGGGGGTTAAACTAATGCAGCAGGGGCATGGGAACCTGGATTGTAGTTTTAGGGTACGGGAGAATGAGAGTAATGAGGTCAGGAGCACAGATTTCATGTCGCAGGAGGGGGCCAGAGTTCAGGTAGGTGGTTTGAAGTGTGTCTACTTCAATGCCAGGAGTAGACGAAATAAGGTAGGGGAACTGGCAGCATGGGTTGGTACCTGGGACTTCGATGTTGTGGCCATTTCGGAGACATGGATAGAGCAGGGACAGGAATGGATGTTGCAGGTTCCGGTGTTTAGGTGTTTTAGTAAGCTCAGAGAAGGAGGCAAAAGAGGGGGTGGTGTGGCGCTGCTAGTCAAGAGCAGTATTACGGTGCCGGAGAGGATGCTAGATGGGGACTCATCTTCCGAGGTAGTATGGGCTGAGGTTAGAAACAGGAAAGGAGACGTCACCCTGTTGGGAGTTTTCTATCGGCCTCCAAATAGTTCTCGGGATGTAGAGGAAAGGATGGCGAGGATGATCCTGAATAAGAGCGAAAGTAACAGGGTAGTTATTATGGGAGACTTTAACTTTCCAGATATTTACTGGAAAAGATATAGTTCGAGTACATTAGATGGGTCGTTTTTTGTAGTGTGTGCAGAAGGGTTTCCTGACACAATATGTTGACAGGCCAACAAGAGGCGAGGCCATGTTGGATTTGGTTTTGGGTAATGAACCAGGCCAGGTGTTGGATTTGGAGGTAGGAGAGCACTTTGGGGACAGTGACCACAATTCGGTGACGTTTACGTTAGTGATGGAAAGGAATCAGCATACACCGCAGGGCAAGAGTTATAGCTGGGGGAAGGGCAATTATGATGCCATTAGACGTGACTTGGTGGGGGGGGGGGGGGGGGAGGTTGGAGAAGTAGGCGGCAAGTGTTGGGCACACTGGATAAGTGGAGGTTGTTCAAGGATCAGCTACTGTGTGTTCTTGATAAGTATGTACCGGTCAGGCAGGGAGGAAGGCGTAGAGCGAGGGAACCGTGGTTTACCAAAGAAATGGAATCTCTTGTTAAGAGGAAGAAGGAGGCCGATGTGAAAATGAGGTGTGAAGTTTCAGTTGGGGCGATGGATAGTTACAAAGTAGCATTGGGACAGCACGTTAGCATTGTGGATAGCACAATTGCTTCACAGCTCCAGTGTCCCAGGTTCGATTCCGGCTTGGGTCACTGTCTGTGCGGAGTCTGCACATCCTCCCCGTGTGTGCGTGGGTTCCCTCCGGGTGCTCCGGTTTCCTCCCACAGTCCAAAGATGTGCAGGTTACTGGTGGGGTTACTGGGTTATGGGGATAGGGTAAAGGTGTTGACCTTGGGTAGGGTGCTCATTCCAAGAGCCGGTGCAGACTCTATGGGCTGAATCGCCTCCTTCTGCGCTTTAAATTTTATGATCTCTGAAAAGGTAGCGAGGAAGGATCTAAAGCGAGAGCTAAGACGAGCAAGTAGGGAACATGATAAGTATTTGGCAGGTAGGATCAAGTAAAACCCAAAAGCTTTCTATAGCTATGTCAGGAATAAGCGAATGACTAGGGTAAGAGTAGGACCAGTCAAGGACAGGGATGGGAAGTTGTGTGTGGAATCTGAAGAGATAGGCGAGATACTAATTGAATATTTTTCGTCAGTATTCACTCAGGAAAAAGGTAATGTTGTGGAGGAGAATGCTGAGACGCAGGCTATTAGAATAGATGGCATTGATACGTAGGGAAGAGGTGATGGGATTTATCCTTGGATTCTCTGGGAGGCCAGGCAAGAGATTGCTGGACCTTTGGCTTAGATTTTGTATGTCATCATTGGCTACAGGAATAGTGCCAGAGGACTGGAGGATAGTAAATGTGGTCCCTTTGTTCAAAAAGGGGAGCAGAGACAACCGCGGCAACTATAGACCGGTGAGCCTCACGTCTGTAGTGGGTAAAGTCTTGGAGGGGATTGTAAGAGACAAGATTTATAATCATCTAGATCGGAATAATATGATCAGGGATAGTCAGCATGGCTTTGTGAAGGGTAGGTCATGCCTCACAAACCTTATCGAGTTCTTTGAGAAGGTGACTGAACAGGTAGACGAGGGTAGAGCAGTTGATGTGGTGTATATGTATTTCAGTAAAGCGTTTGATTATGTTCCCCACGGTACGTTATTGCAGAAAATACGGAGGCTGGGGATTGAGGGTGATTTAGAGATGTGGATCAGTAATTGGCTAGCTGAAAGAACACAGAGGGTGGTGGTTGATGGGAAATGTTCAGAATGGAGTGCAGTTACAAGTGGCGTACCACAAGGATCTGTTCTGGGGCCGTTGCTGCTTGTCATTTTTATAAATGACCTCGAGGAGGGCGCAGAAGGGTGGGTGTGTAAATTTGCAGACGACACTAAAGTCGGTGTTGTTGTCTACAGTGTGGAACGATGTAGCAGGTTACAGAGGGAAATAGATAAGCTGCAGAGCTGGGCTGAGAGGTGGCAAATGGAGTTTAATGTAGAGAAGTGTGAGGTGATTCACTTTGGAAGGAATAACAGGAATGCGGAATATTTGGCTAATGGTAAAGTTCTTGGAAGTGTGGATGAGCAGAGGGATCTAGGTGTCCATGTACATAGATCCCTGAAAGTTGCCACCCAGGTTGATAGGGTTGTGAAGAAGGCCTATGGAGTGTTAGCCTTTATTGGTAGAGGGATTGAGTTCCGGAATCAGGAGGTCATGTTGCAGCTGCACAAAACTCTGGTCCGGCCGCATTTGGAGTATTGTGTACAGTTCTGGTCACCGCATTATAGGAAGGACGCAGAGGCTTTGGAGCGGGTGCAGAGGAGATTTACCAGGATGTTGCCTGCTTTGGAGGGAAAATCTTATGAGGAAAGGCTGATGGACTTGAGGTTGTTTTCGTTGGAGAGAAGAAGGTTAAGAGGAGACATAATAGAGGCATACAAAATGATCAGGGGGTTAGACAGGGTGGACAGTGAGAGCCATCTCCCGCGGATGGAAATGGCTGGCACGAGGGGACATAGTTTTAAACTGAGGGGTAATAGATATGGGACAGAGGTCAGAGGTAGGTTCTTTACGCAAAGAGTGGTGAGGCCGTGCAATGCCCTAACTGCAACAGTAGTGAACTCACCAATATTGAGGGTATTTAAACGTTTATTGGATAAGCATATGGATGATAATGGCAGAGTGTAGGTTAGATGGTATTTGTTTCGGTGCAACATCGTGGGCCGAAGGGCCTGTACTGCGCTGTACCGTTCTATGTTCTATGTTCTATCTCTCTCGTTCTCTGCATCTCTCCGTCTCTCTCTGGGAATCTGTCAAACCAAAATCCACAATCAGCAGTCGGCCATTTTATATCAGTTCACGGGGGCCATTTTATGTCAGTTCACGGCGGCCATTTTATGTCAGTTCACGGTGGCCATTTTATGTCAGTTCACGGTGGCCATTTTATGTCGGTTCACGGTGGCCGTTTTATGACGGTTCACGGGGGCCATTTTATGTCAGTTCACAATAGCCGTAGTGTGTCAGTTCACAATGGCCATTTTATGTCAGTCAACGGGGTCTATTTTATGTCAGTACACGATGGCCATTTTATGTCAGCTCACGAAGTCCATTTTATGTCAGTTCACAATGGCCATTTTATGCCAGTCCATGGTCGCAATCGTATATCAGTTCACGGTGGCCATTGTATGTCAGTTCACATTGGCCATTTTATGTCAGTTCACGGAGGCCATTTTATGTCAGTCGACTTGGGCTATTTTATGTCAGTTCGCGGTGGCCATTTTATGTCAGTTCACGGTTGCCATTTTATGTCGGTTCACTGGGTCCATATTATGTCAGTTTGCAATGGCCATTTTAGGTCAGTACACGGTAGCCATTGTATGTCAGTTCACGGTGGCCATTTTATGTCAGTTCACGGTTGCCATTTTATGTCGGTTCACTGGGGCCGTTTTATGTCAGTTTACACAGGCCTTTTTATGTCAGTTCACGGTGGCCATTGTATGTCAGTTACCAATGGTCATTTTACATCCGTTCATGGTGGCCATTTTAGGTCAGTACACGGTGGCCATTTTATGTTAGTTCACGGAGGCCATTATATGTCAGTCAACGGGGGCTATTTTATATCAGTTCACGGTGGCCATTTTAAGTCAGTTCACGGTGGCCATTTTATGTCGGTTCACTGGGTCCATATTATGTCAGTTTGCAATGGCCATTTTAGGTCAGTACACGGTAGCCATTGTATGTCAGTTCACAATGGCCATTTTAGGTGGCCATTTTATGTTCGTTCATGGAGGCCATTTTATGTCAGTCGACAGGGTCAATTTTATATCAGTTCACGGTGGCCATTTTATGTCAGTTGACGATGGCCATTTTATGTCAGTTCACAATTGCCCTTTTATGTCAGCTCACGGTGGCCATTGTATGTTAGTTCACGGAGGCCATTTTATGTCAGTCGACGGGGGCTATATTATGTCAGTTCGCGGTGGCCATTTTATGTCAGTTCACGGTGGCCATTTTATGTCGGTTCACTGGGGGCCTTTTATGTCAGTTTGCAATGGCCATTTTATGTCAGTTCACGGAGGCTATTTTATGTCAGTGCACGGTGGCCGTTTTATGTCAGTTCACGGAGACCATTTTATGTCAGTCGACATAAACTGACATTTATGTCAGTTCACGATGGCCATTTTATGTCTGTTCACAGAGGCGATTTTATGTCAGTATACGGTGGACATTTTATGTTAGTTCACGGAGGCCATTTTATGTCAGTTGATGGTGGCTATTTTATGTCAGTTCACTGTGGCCATTTTATGTCAGTTCACGATAGCCATTTTATGTCACTTCACAATGGCTATTTTATGTCAGTACAAGGTGGCCATTTTATGTTGGTTCACGGAGGCCATTTTATGTCAGTCGACGGGGGCTATTTTATGTCAGTTCCCGGAGGCCATTTTAGGTCAGTTCACCGTGGTTATTTTATGTCCGTTCACGGGGGCCATTTTATGTCCGTTCACGGGGGCCATTTTATGTCAGTTCACAGTGGCCATTTTATCACAGTTTATGGCGGCCATTTTATGTCAGTTCAGGGTGGACATTTTATGTCAGTTCACGGTGGCCGTTTTATGTTGGTTCACGGGGGCCATTTTATGTCAGTTCACAATAGCCATTTTATTTCAGTTCACGGTGAGCATTTTATGTCAGCTAACGGTGGACATTTTATGTCATTTCGCAATGGCCATTTTATGTCAGTTCCCGGCGGCCATTTTATGTCAATTCACAATAGCCATTTTATTTCAGTTCACGGTAGGCCATTTAATGTCATTTCACGGTGGCCATTTTATGTCGGTTCACCGTGGGCATTTTATGTCAGTTCAAGGGAGCCATTTTATGTCAGTTGATGCGGGCCATTTATGTCAGTCGACAGGGTCAATTTTATATCAGTTCACGGTGGCCATTTTATGTCAGTTGACGATGGCCATTTTATGTCAGTTCACAATTGCCCTTTTATGTCAGTTCACGGTGGCCATTGTATGTTAGTTCACGGAGGCCATTTTATGTGAGTCGACGGGGGCTATATTATGTCAGTTCGCGGTGGCCATTTTATGTCAGTTCACGGTGGCCATTTTATGTCGGTTCACTGGGGGCCTTTTATGTCAGTTTGCAATGGCCATTTTATGTCAGTTCACGGAGGCTATTTTATGTCAGTGCACGGTGGCCATTTTATGTCAGTTCACGGAGACCATTTTATGTCAGTCGACATAAACTGACATTTATGTCAGTTCACGATGGCCATTTTATGTCTGTTCACAGAGGCGATTTTATATCAGTATACGGTGGACATTTTATGTTAGTTCAAGGAGGCCATTTTATGTCAGTCGATGGTGGCTATTTTATGTCAGTTCACGGTGGCCATTTTATGTCAGTTCACGATAGCCATTTTATGTCACTTCACAATGGCTATTTTATGTCAGTACACGGTGGCCATTTTATGTTAGTTCACGGAGGCCATTTTATGTCAGTCGACGGGGGCTATTTTATGTCAGTTCCCGGTGGCCATTTTAGGTCAGTTCACCGTGGCTATTTTATGTCTGTTCACGGGGGCCATTTTAAGTCAGTTCACAGTGGCCATTTTATCACAGATTATGGCGGCCATTTTATGTCAGTTCAGGGTGGACATTTTATGTCAGTTCACGGTGGCCGTTTTATGTTGGTTCACGGGGGCCACTTTATGTCAGTTCAAAATAGCGATTTTATTTCAGATCATGGTGGGCATTTTATGTCAGCTAACAGTGGCCATTTTATGTCAGTTCGCAATGGCCATTTTATGTCAGTTCCCGGCGGCCATTTTATGTCAATTCACAATAGCCATTTTATTTCAGTTCACGGTAGGCCATTTAATGTCATTTCACGGTGGCCATTTTATGTCGGTTCACGGTGGGCATTTTATGTCAGTTCAAGGGTGCCATTTTATTTCAGTTGATGCGGGCCATTTATGTCAGTTCACGGTGGCCATTTTATGTCAGGACACCATGGCCATTTTATGTCTGTTCGCGGGGGCCATTTTATGTCAGCTCACGTTGGCCATTTTATGTCAGTTTAAAGAGGCTATTTTATGTCACTACACAGTGGCCATTTTATGTTAGTTCACAGAGGCCATGTTATGTCAGTCGACGGGGTCTATTTTATGTCAGTTCACGGTGGCCATTTTATGTCAGTTCACGGTGGCCATTGTATATCAGTTCTCGGTGGCCATTGAACGTCAGTTCACAATGGCCATTTTATGTCAGTTCACGGTGGCCATTTTATCACAGTTTATGGCGGCCATTTTATGTCAGTTCACTGTGGACATTTTATGTCAGTTCACGGTGGCCGTTTTATGTTGGTTCACGGGGGCCATTTTATGTCAGTTCACAATAGCCATTTTATTTCAGTTCACGGTGTCCATTTTATGTCGGCGAACGGTGGCCATTTTATGTCAGTTCGCAATGGCGATTTATGTCAGTTCCCGGCGGCCATTTTATGTCAGTTCACAGTAGCCATTTTATTTCAGTTCACGGTAGGCCATTTAATGTCGGTTCACGGTGGGCATTTTATGTCAGTTCAAGGGTGCCATTTTCTGTCAGTTGCTGTGGGCCATTTATGTCAGTTCACGGTGGCCATTTTATGTCAGGACACCGTGGCCATTTTAAGTCTGTTCACGGGGGCCATTTTATGTCAGGACACCGTGGCCATTTTATGTCTGTACACAGGGGCCATTTTATGTCAGTTTACGGTGGCCATTTTATGTCAGCTCACAGAGGCTATTTTATGTTAGTTCACAGAGGCCATTTATTGTTAGTCGACGGGGTCTATTTTATGTCAGTTCACGGTGGCCATTTTATGTCAGTTCACGGTGGCCATTGTATATCAGTTCTCGGTGGCCATTGAATGTCAGTTCACAATGGCCATTTTATGTCAGTTCACAGAGGCCATTTTATGTCAGTACACGGTGGCCATTTTATGTTAGTTCACGGAGGCCATTATATGTCAGTCGACGGGGGCTATTTTATGTCAGTTCGCGGTGGCCATTTTATGTCAGTTTACGGTGGCCATTTTATGTTGGTTCACTGGGGCCATCTTATGTCAGTTTGCATTGGCCATTTTATGTCAGTTCATGGTGGCCATTGTATGTCAGTTCACAATGGCCATTTTATGTTGGTTCACGGTGGCCATTTTAGGTCAGTTCACGGTGGCCATTTTATGTCAGTTCAATGGGGCCATTTTATGTCACTTTACGGTGGACATTTTATGTCAGTTCACGGTGTCCGTTTTATGTCGGTTCACGGTGGCCATTTTATGTCAGTTCACAGTGGCCATTTTTTGTCAGTTCTCAGGGACCATTTTATGTCTGTTCACGGTGGCCAATTTATGTCAGTTCACAGGGGCCTTTTTAGCTCAGTTCACCATGGCCATTTTATGTCAGTTCGCAGGGGCCATTTTATGTATGTTCACGGTGGCCATTTTATCACAGTTCATGGATCAAGGAATGGATGTTGCAGGTTCCTGGGTTTAGGTGTTTTAGTAAGCTCAGAGAAGGAGGCAAAAGAGGGGGAGGTGTGGCGCTGCTAGTCAAGAGCAGTATTACGGTGGTGAAGAGGATGCTAGATGGGGACTCATCTTCCGAGGTAGTATGGGCTGAGGTTAGAAACATGAAAGGAGAGGTCACACTGTTGGGAGTCTTCTATAGGCCTCCAAATAGTTCTAGGGATGTAGAGGAAAGGATGGCGAGGATGATCCTGGATATGAGCGAAAGTAACAGGGTAGTTATTATGGGAGACTTTAACTTTCCAAATATTGACTGGAAAAGATATAGTTCGAGTACATTAGATGGGTCGTTTTTTGTACAGTGTTTGCAGGAGGGTTTCCTGACACAGTTTGTTGACAGGCCAACAAGAGGCGAGGCCACGTTGGATTTGGTTTTGGGTAATGAACCAGGCCAGGTGTTGGATTTGGAGGTAGGTGAGCACTTTGGGGACAGTGACCACAATTCGGTGAGGTTTACGTTAAGGATGGAAAGGGATAAGTATACACCGCAGGGCAAGGGTTATAGCTGGGGGAAGGGACATTATGATGCCATTAGACGTGTCTTGGGGGGGGGGATAAGGTGGAGAAGTAGGCTGCAAGTGTTGGACACACTGGATAAGTGGAGCTTGTTCAAGGATCAGCTACTGCGTGTTCTTGATAAGTATGTAACGGTCAGGCAGGGAGGAAGGTGCCGAGCGAGGCAACCGTGGTTTACCAAAGAAGTGGAATCTCTTGTTAAGAGGAAGAAGGAGGCCTCTGTGAAGATGAGGTGTGAAGTTTCAGTTGGGGCGATGGATAGTTACAAGGTAGAGAGGAAGGATCTAAAGAGAGAGCTAAGACGAGCAAGGAGGGGAACATGAGAAGTATTTGGCAGGAAGGATCGAGGAAAATCCAAAAGCTTTCTATAGGTATGTCAGGAATAAGCGAATGACTAGGGAAAGAGTAAGACCAGTCAAGGACAGGGATGGGAAGTTGTGTGTAGAGTCTGAAGAGATAGGCGAGAAACTAAATGAATATTTTTCGTCAGTATTCACTCAGGAAAAAGATTATGTTGTGGAGGAGAATGCTGAGCTCCAACTAAATAGATTAGATGGCATTGAGGTACGTAGGGAAGAGGTGTTGGCAATTCTGGACAGGCTGAAAATAGATATGTCCCCGGGACCTGATGGGATTTATCCTCGGATTCTCTGGGAGGCCCGGGAAGAGATTGCTGGACCATTGGCTTTCATTTTTATGTCATCATTGGCTACAGGAATAGTGCCAGAGGACTGGAGGATAGCAAATGTGGTCCCTTTGTTCAAAAAGGGGAGCAGAGACAACCCCGGCAACTATAGACCGGTGAGCCTCACGTCTGTAGTGGGTAAATTCTTGGAGGGGATTATGAGAGACAAGATTTATAATCATCTAGATAGGAATGATATGATCAGGGATAGTCAGCATGGCTTTGTGAAGGGTAGGTCATGCCTCACAAACCTTATCGAGTTCTTTGAGAAGGTGACTGAACAGGTAGACGAGGGTAGAGCAGTTGATGTTGTGTGTATGGATTTCAGCAAAGCGTTTGATAAGGTTCCCCACGGTAGGCTATTGCAGAAAATACGGAGGCTGGGGATTGAGGGTAATTTAGAGATGTGGATCAGAAATTGGCTAGCTGAAAGAAGACAGACGGTGGTGGTTGATGGGAAATGTTCAGAATGGAGTTCAGTCACAAGTGGTGTACCACAAGGATCTGTTCTGGGGCCGCTGCTCTTTGTCATTTTTATCAATGACCTAGAGGAAGGCGCAGAAGGGTGGGTGAGTAAATTTCCAGACAATACTAAAGTCGGTGGTGTTGTCGATCGTGTGGAAGGAAGTAGCAGGTTACAGAGGGATATATATAAGCTGCAGAGCTGGGCTGAGAGGTGGCAAATGGAGTTTAATGTAGAGAAGTGTGAGGTGATTCACTTTGGAAGGAATAACAGGAATGTGGATTATTTGGCTAATGGTAAAGTTCTTGAAAGTGTGGATGAGCAGAGGGATCTAGGTGTCCATGCACATAGATCCCTGAAAGTTGCCACCCAGGTTGATAGGGTGGTGAAGAAGGCCTATGGAGTGTTGGCCTTTATTGGTAGAGGGGTTGAGTTCCGGAGTCAGGAGGTCATGTTGCAGCTGTACAGAACTCTGGTACAGCCGCATTTGGAGTATTGCGTACAGTTCTGGTCACCGCATTATATGAAGGACGTGGAGGCTTTGGAGCGGGTGCAGAGGAGATTTACCAGGATGTTGCCTGGTATGGAGGGAAAATCTTATGAGGAAAGGCTGATGGACTTGAGGTTGTTTTCGTTGGAGAGAAGAAGGTCAAGTGGAGACTTAATAGAGGCATACAAAATGATCAGGGGGTTGGATAGGGTGGACAGTGAGAGCCTTCTTCCGCGGATGGAAATGGCTGGCACGAGGGGACATAGCTTTAAAGTGAGGGGTAATAGATATAGGACAGAGGTCAGAGGTATATTCTTTACGCAAAGAGTAGTGAGGCCGTGGAATGCCCTACCTGCTACAGTAGTGAACTCGCCAACATTGAGGGCATTTAAAAGTTTATTGGATAAACATATGGATGATAATGGTATAGTGTAGGTTAGATGGCTTTTGTTTCGGTACAACATCGTGGGCCGAAAGGCCTGTACTGCGCTGTATTGTTCTATGTTCTATGTCAGTTCACGGTGGCCGTTTTATGTTGGTTCACGGGGGCCATTTTATGTCAGTTTACAATAGCCATTTTATGTCAGTTCCCGGCGGCCATTTTATGTCAATTCACAATAGCCATTTTATTTCAGTTCACGGTAGGCCATTTCATGTCGTTCCACGGTGGCCATTTTATGTCGGTTCACGGTGGGCATTTTATGTCAGTTCAAGGGTGCCATTTGATGTCAGTTCACAATAGCCATTTTATTTCTGTTCACGGTGGCCATTTTATGTCGTTTCACGGTGGCCATTTTTAGTCGGTTCACGGTCGGCATTTTATGTCAGTTCAAGGGTGCCATTTTATGTCAGTCGATGGGGGACATTTTTGTCAGTTTATTGTGGCCATTTTATGTCAAGTCACGGTGGCCATTTTATGTCTGTTCCCGGGGGCCATTTTATGTCAGTTCACGGTGGCCATTTTATGTCAATTCACAGAGGCTATTTTATGTCAGTATCACAGTGGCCATTTATTGTTTGTTCAGAGAGACCATTTTATGTCAGTCGACGGGGTCTATTTTATGTCAGTTCACGGTGGCCATTTTATGTCAGTTCATGGTGGCCATTGTATATCAGTTCTCAGTGGCCATTGAATGTCAGTTCACAATGGCCATTTTATGTCAGTTCGCAGAGGCCATTTTATGTTAGTTTACGGAGACCATTTATGTCAGTCGATGGGGGCTATTTTATGTCAGTTCGCGGTGGCCATTTTATGTCAGTTCACGGTGGTCATTTTATGTTGGTTCGCTGGGGCCATTTTATGTCAGTTTGCAATGGCCATTGTATGTCAGTTCACAATGGCCATTTTATGTTGGTTCACGGTGACCATTTTAGGTCAGTTCACGGTGGCCCTTTTATGTCAGTTCAATGGGGCCATTTTATGTCACTTCCGGTGGCCATTTTATGTCAGTTCACGGTGTCCGTTTCATGTCGGTTCACGGGGGCCATTTCATGTCAGTTCACAATAGCCATTTTATGTCAGTTCACGCTGGCCATTTTATGTCAGTTCACAGAGGCAATTTTTTGTCAGTTCTCAGGGACCATTTTATGTCAGTTCACGGTGGCCATTTTATATCAGGACACGGTGGCCATTTTATGGCAGTTCAGAATGGCCATTTTATGTCAGTTCAAGTGTGCCATTTTAAGTCAGTCGATGGGGGCCATTTTATGTCTGTTCACGGTGGCCATTTTATGTCTGTTCACGGGGGCCATTTTATGTCAGTTCACGGTTGCCATTTTATGTCAGCTAACGGTGGCCATTTTATGTCAGTTCACGGTTGCCATTTTTATGTGAGCACAGGACGGATAGACCCTGTGTCCTCAGCGCCGGAGGAAGCAGTGCTAACCCCTGTCCCACGTGCCACCCATATTGAGACATTTCGGACAGTTGTACACGTTGGTGTAACAGACATTGAAGGAAAGAGTCATATTAAAAGTCATTTGTTGTGATATGTGGAGGGACTGAGGGATCTGGGTGACCTTGTACACCAGTCAGTGAAAGTGGAGAGGGGGTGCAGCAAGCAGTTAAGAAGTCCAATGATATGTTGGCCTTCATTGAAAGAGTGATTTGAAATCAGATGGAGATGTCTTACTGCAGTTATACTGGGCCTTGGTGAGACCACACCTGGTGTACTGTGTACATTTTCGGCCTCCCGAACAAAGAAAGGATACAGTTGCCAGAGAGGGAGTGCAGCGGAGGGTCAATCGGCTGATAGGGAGGTTACCGGACTGTCCTGCAAGAAAATAGTGCTCCCCACACAGCCAGCACTGTCAGTGCCGCACCACAGCGCTGCCAATTCTCCCCCACAGCCAGCCCTGCCAGTGCTCCCTTCCCCAAAAGCCAGCGCTGCCAGTGCTCCCTTCCCCAAAAGCCAGCACTGCCAGTGCTCCCCACACAGCCAGCACTGACAGTGCTCCCCCACACAGCCAGCACTGTCAGTGCTCCCCCACACAGCCAGCACTGTCAGTGCTCCCCACACAGCCAGCACTGTCAGTGCTCCCCACACAGCCAGCACTCCCAGTCCACCCCCCACACAGCCAGCACTGACAGTGCTGACCCACACAGCCAGCACTGTCAGTGCTCCCTCACACAGCCAGCACTGAGAGTGCTCCCACCACACAGCCAGAACAGCCAGTGCTACCACCCAAGGCCAGTACTGGCAGTGCTCCCCCACACAGCCAGCACTGTCACTGCTCGCACCACACAGCGAGCACTGTCAGTTCTCCCCTCACAGCCAACACTGCCAGTGCTCCCACCATACAGCCAGCACTGTCAGTGATCCCCTCACAGCCAGCACTGCCAGTACTCCCAGCACACAGCCAGCACTGCCAGTACTCCCCTCACAGCCAAAACTGCCAGTGCTCCCTCACATAGCCAGCACTGACAGAGCTCCCACCACACAGCCAGCACGGCCAGTCCCTCCACCACACAGCCAGCACTGCCAGTGTGCCCTTTCACAGCCAGCACTGTCAGTGCTCCCTCACCCAGCCAGCACTGCCAGTGCTCCCACACAGCCAGCACTGTCAGTGCACCCCCACACAGCCAGTACTGCCAGTGTTACCCCACAGAGCCAGCACTGACAGTGCTCTACCCACACAGTCAGTACTGACAGTGCACCCGCCACACAGCCAGCACTGCCAGTGCTCCCCTCCACAAAAGCCAGCACTGCCATCACTCCCGCCCAACGCCAGCACTGCCAGTGCACTTCCCATAACTAGCACTGCCAGTGAGACCCCCATAGCCAACACTTCCAGTGCTATCACCCAAGGCCAGTACTGGCAGTGTCCCCCTCCACAACCAGCACTGCCAGTACTCCCCACACAGCCAGCACTGCCAGTGCTCCCACACACAGCCAGCAGTGCCAGTGCGCCCTCACACAGCAAGCACTGACAGTGCTCCCCACAAAACCAGCACTGCCAGTGCTCCACCCACACAGCCAGCACTGTCAGTGCTCCCCTCAATGCCAGCACTGCCTGTGCTCCCCTACACAGTCAGCACTGCCAGCGCTCCCCTCACAGCCTGCACTGCCAGAGTTCCCCTCACAGCCGACATAGCCAGTGCTCCACTCACAGCCAACACTGCCAGTGCTCCCTCACACAGCCAGCACTGCCAGTGCTTCCCACACAGCCAGCACGGCCAGTGCTCCCCACACAGCCAGCACTGCCAGTGCTCCCCACACAGCCAGCTCTGACAGTGCCCTCCCCACACAGACCACAGTGTCAATGCTCCCACCATACAGCCAGCACTGCCAGTGCTCCACCAGACTGCCAGCACTGTCAGTGCTCCCCCCCACACAGCCAGCGCTGTCAGTGCTCCCGCACACAGCCAGCATTGCCAGTGCTCCCCTCACAGTCTGCACTGCCAGTGTTCCCTCACAAAGCCAGCACTGCCAGTGCTCCTCCACACAGCCAGCACTGCCAGTGCTCCCATCACACGTGCAGCACTGTCAGTGCTGCCCCACACAGCCAGCACTGCCAGTGCTCCCACCATACAGCCAGCACTGTCAGTGCTCCCTTCACAGCGAGCACTGCCAGTACTCCCACCACACAGCAAGCACTGCCAGTGCTCCACTCACAGCCAACACTGCCAGTGCTCACTCACATAGCAAGCACTGATCCCACCACACAGCCAGCACGGCCAGTGCACCCCCCCAGACAACCAGCACTGCCAGTGTTCCCTTACACAGCCAGCACTGTCAGTGCTCCCTCACCCGGCCAGCACTGCCAGAGCTCCCCACACAGCCAGCACTGCCAGTGCACCCCCACACAGCCAGTACTGCCAGTGTTCCCGCACAGAGCCAGCGTTGCCAGTGCTCCCCTCACCGCCTGCACTGCCAGTGCTCCCTCACACAGCCAGCACTGCCAGTGCTTCCCACACAGCCAGCACGGCCAGTGCTCCCCACACAGCCAGCACTGCCAGTGCTCCCCACTCAGCCAGCTCTGACAGTGCTCTCCCCACACAGACCACAGTGTCAGTGCTCCCACCATACAGCCAGCACTGCCAGTGCTCCACCAGACTGCCAGCACTGTCAGTGCTCCCCCCCACACAGCCAGCGCTGTCAGTGCTCCCGCACACAGCCAGCATTGCCAGTGCTCCCCTCACAGTCTGCACTGCCAGTGTTCCCTCACAAAGCCAGCACTGCCAGTGCTCCTCCACACAGCCAGCACTGCCAGTGCTCCCATCACACGTGCAGCA
This sequence comes from Scyliorhinus torazame, assembly GCF_047496885.1. Taxonomy (NCBI): domain Eukaryota; kingdom Metazoa; phylum Chordata; class Chondrichthyes; order Carcharhiniformes; family Scyliorhinidae; genus Scyliorhinus; species Scyliorhinus torazame. The sequence continues at coordinate 102,916,904 of NC_092726.1, forward strand.
CTGTCAGTGCTGCCCCACACAGCCAGCACTGCCAGTGCTCCCACCATACAGCCAGCACTGTCAGTGCTCCCTTCACAGCGAGAACTGCCAGTACTCCCACCACACAGCAAGCACTGCCAGTGCTCCACTCACAGCCAACACTGCCAGTGCTCACTCACATAGCAATCACTGATCCCACCACACAGCCAGCACGGCCAGTGCACCCCCCCCAGACAACCAGCACTGCCAGTGTTCCCTTACACAGCCAGCACTGTCAGTGCTCCCTCACCCGGCCAGCACTGCCAGAGCTCCCCACACTGCCAGCACTGCCAGTGCACCCCCACACAGCAAGTACTGCCAGTGTTCCCGCACAGAGCCAGCGTTGCCAGTGCTCCCCTCACAGCCTGCACTGCCAGTGCTCCCTCACACAGCCAGCACTGTCAGTGCTCCCGCACAGAGCCAGCATTGCCAGTGCTCCCCTCACAGCCTGCACTGCCAGTGCTCCCTCACACAGCCAGCACTGCCAGTGCCCCACCACACAGCCAGCACTGCCACCGCTCCCCTCACAGCCTGCACTGCCAGTGCTCCCCTCACAGCCTCCACTGCCAGTGCTCCCCTCACAGCCAGCACGTCCAGTGCTCCCCCACACAGCCAGAACTGCCAGTGCTCCCTTCACAGCCAGCTCTGACAGTGCTCTCCCCAGACAGACAGCAGTGTCAATGCTCCACCCACACAGCCAGCACTGGCAGTGCTCCCCACACTGCCAGCACTGCCAGTGCTCACCCACACAGCCAGCACTGTCAGTGCTCCCCACACAGCCAGCATTGTCAGTGCTCCCCCCACAGCCAACACTGCCAGTGCTCCACCCACACAGCCAGCAATGCCAGTGCTCCCCCTCACAGACAGCACTGCCAGTGCTCCCCCACACAGTCAGCACTGCCAGTGCCCCCTCACAGCCTGCACTGCCAGAGTTCCCCTCACAACAAACACTGCCAGTGCTCCCCTCACAGCCAACACTGCCAGTTTTCCCTCACACAGTCAGCACTGCCAGTGCCCCCCTCACAGCCTGCACTGCCAGAGTTCCCCTCACAACAAACACTGCCAGTGCTCCCCTCACAGCCAACACTGCCAGTTCTCCCTCACACAGCCAGCACTGCCAGTGCTCCCCATACAGCCAGCACGGCCAGTGCTCCCCACACAGCCAGAACTGCCAGTGCTCCCTTCACAGCCAGCTCTGACAGTGCTCTCGCCACACAGACAGCAGTGTCAATGCTCCACCCACACAGCCAACACTGTCAGTGCTCCCCACACGGCCAGCATTGTCAGTGCTCCCCCCACAGCCAACACTGCCAGTGCTCCCACCACGCAGCCAGCACTGCCTGTGCTACCCCCACATAGCCAGCACTGTCCGTGCTCCACCCACACAGCCAGCAATGCCAGTGCACCCGTCACAATCTGCACTGCCAGTGCTCCCCTCACAGACAGCACTGCCAGTGCTCCCCCACACAGTCAGCACTGCCAGTGCCCCCCTCACAGCCTGCACTGCCAGAGTTCCCCTCACAACAAACACTGCTAGTGCTCCCCTCACAGCCATCACTGCCAGTGCTCTCCCCACACAGCCAGCATTGACAGCGCTCCCCACACAGCCAGCACGGCCAGTGCTCCCCCACACAGCCATCACTGCCAGTGCTCCCCACACAGCCAGCATTGACAGTGCTCCCCACAGCCAGCACTGCCAGTGCTCCCCTCACACAGCCAGCACTGCCAGTGTTCCCCACACAGCCAACACTGCCAGTGCTCCCTCGCACAGCCAGCACTGCCAGTGCTCCCCACGCAGCCAGCACTGTCAGTGCTCCCTACACAGCCAGCACTACCAGTGCTCCCCACACAGCCAGCACGGCAAGTGCTCCCCAAGCAGCCAGCACTGCCAGTGCTCCCACCACACAGCCAACACTGTCAGTGCTCCACCACACAGCCAGCACTGCCAGTGCTCCCCTCACACAGCCAGCACTGCCAGTGTTCCCCACCCAGCCAACACTGCCAGTGCTCCCTCGCACAGCCAGCACTGCCAGTGCTCCCCACGCAGCCAGCACTGTCAGTGCTCCCTACACAGCCAGCACTACCAGTGCTCCCCACACAGCCAGCACGGCAAGGGCTCCCCACGCAGCCAGCACTGCCAGTGCTCCCACGACACAGCCAGCACTGTCAGTTCTCCACCAGACTGCAAGCACTTTCAGTGCTCCCACCACACAGCCAGCACTGTCAGTGCTCCCCCACACAGCCAGCACTGTCAGTGCTCCAGCACAGAGCCAGCATTGCCAGTGCTCCCCTCACAGCCTGCCCTGCCAGTGCTCCCTCACACAGCCAGCACTGCCAGTGCTCCACCACACAGCCAGCACTGCCACTGCTCCCCTCACAGCCTGCACTGTCAGTGCTCCCCTCACAGCCAAGACTGCCAGTGCTCCCTCACACAGCCAGCACTGCCAGTGATTCCCACACAGCCAGCACTGTCACGGCTCCCCCACATAGCCAGCACTGTCCGTGCTCCACCCACACAGCCAGCAATGCCAGTGCACCCGTCACAATCTGCACTGCCAGTGCTCCCCTCACAGACAGCACTGCCAGTGCTCCCCCACACAGTCAGCACTGCCAGTGCCCCCCTCACAGCCTGCACTGCCAGAGTTCCCCTCACAACAAACACTGCTAGTGCTCCCCTCACAGCCATCACTGCCAGTGCTCTCCCCACACAGCCAGCATTGACAGCGCTCCCCACACAGCCAGCACGGCCAGTGCTCCCCCACACAGCCATCACTGCCAGTGCTCCCCACACAGCCAGCATTGACAGTGCTCCCCACAGCCAGCACTGCCAGTGCTCCCCTCACACAGCCAGCACTGCCAGTGTTCCCCACACAGCCAACACTGCCAGTGCTCCCTCGCACAGCCAGCACTGCCAGTGCTCCCCACGCAGCCAGCACTGTCAGTGCTCCCTACACAGCCAGCACTACCAGTGCTCCCCACACAGCCAGCACGGCAAGTGCTCCCCAAGCAGCCAGCACTGCCAGTGCTCCCACCACACAGCCAACACTGTCAGTGCTCCACCACACAGCCAGCACTGCCAGTGCTCCCCTCACACAGCCAGCACTGCCAGTGTTCCCCACCCAGCCAACACTGCCAGTGCTCCCTAGCACAGCCAGCACTGCCAGTGCTCCCCACGCAGCCAGCACTGTCAGTGCTCCCTACACAGCCAGCACTACCAGTGCTCCCCACACAGCCAGCACGGCAAGGGCTCCCCACGCAGCCAGCACTGCCAGTGCTCCCACGACACAGCCAGCACTGTCAGTTCTCCACCAGACTGCAAGCACTTTCAGTGCTCCCACCACACAGCCAGCACTGTCAGTGCTCCCCCACACAGCCAGCACTGTCAGTGCTCCAGCACAGAGCCAGCATTGCCAGTGCTCCCCTCACAGCCTGCACTGCCAGTGCTCCCTCACAGCCAGCACTGCCAGTGTTCCACCAGACTGCAAGCACTGTCAGTGCTCCCCCACACAGCCAGCACTGTCAGTGCTCCCGCATAGAGCCAGCACTGCCAGTGCTCCCCTCACAGCCTGCCCTGCCAGTGCTCCCTCACACAGCCAGCACTGCCAGTGCTCCACCACACAGCCAGCACTGCCACTGCTCCCCTCACAGCCTGCACTGTCAGTGCTCCCCTCACAGCCAAGACTGCCAGTGCTCCCTCACACAGCCAGCACTGCCAGTGATTCCCACACAGCCAGCACTGTCACGGCTCCCACACACAGCCAGCACTGTCAGTGCTCACCCTACACATCCAGCACTGCCAGCGCGCCCTCACACAGCCAGAACTTCCAGTGCTCCATCACACAGCCAGCACTGCCAGTGCTCACCAACACAGCCAGCACTGTCAGTGCTCCCCACACAGCCAGCATTGTCAGTGCTTCCCCCACAGTCAGCACTGCCAGTGCTGCCACCACACAGCCAGCACTCTCCGTGCTCCACCCACACAGCCAGCAATGCCAGTGCTCCCTCACTGCCTCCACTGCCAGTGCTCCCCGCACAGACAGCACTGCCAGTGCTCCCCACACAGTCAGCACTGCCAGTGCCCCCTCACAACAAACACTGCTAGTGCTCCCCTCACAGCCATCACTGCCAGTGCTCCCCACACAGCCAGCATTGACAGTGCTCTCCCCACACAGCCAGCATTGACAGCGCTCCCCACACAGCCAGCACGGCCAGTGCTCCCCCACAGCCATCACTGCCAGTGCTCCCCACACAGCCAGCATTGACAGTGCTCCCCCACAGCCAGCACTGCCAGTGTTCCCCACACAGCCAACACTGCCAGTGCTCCCTCACACAGCCAGCACTGCCAGTGCTCCCCACGCAGCCAGCACTGCCAGTGCTCCCCACGCAGCCAGCACTGCCAGTGCTCCCTACACAGCCAGCTTTGACAGGGCGCTCCTCACACAGACAGCACTGTCAGTGCTCCCACCACACAGCCAACACTGTCAGTGCTCCACCACACAGCCAGCACAGTCAGTGCTCCCACGACACAGCCAGCACTGTCAGTTCTCCACCAGACTGCAAGCACTGTCAGTGCTCCCACCACACAGCCAGCACTGTCAGTGCTCCCCCACACAGCCAGCACTGTCAGTGCTCCAGCACAGAGCCAGCATTGCCAGTGCTCCCCTCACAGCCTGCACTGCCAGTGCTCCCTCACACAGGCAGCACTGCCAGTGCTCCACCAGACTGCAAGCACTGTCAGTGCTCCCCCACACAGCCAGCACTGTCAGTGCTCCCGCACAGAGCCAGCACTGCCAGTGCTCCCCTCACAGCCTGCACTGCCAGTGCTCCCTCACACAGCCAGCACTGCCAGTGCTCCACCACACAGCCAGCACTGCCACTGCTCCCCTCACAGCCTGCACTGCCAGTGCTCCCCTCACAGCCAAGACTGCCAGTGCTCCCTCACACAGCCAGCACTGCCAGTGATTCCCACACAGCCAGCACTGTCACGGCTCCCACACACAGCCAGCACTGTCAGTGCTCACCCTACACATCGAGCACTGCCAGTGAGCCCTCACACAGCCAGAACTGCCAGTGCTCCATCACACAGCCAGCACTGCCAGTGCTGACCCACACAGCCAGCACTGTCAGTGCTCCCCACACAGCCAGCATTGTCAGTGCTCCCCCCACAGTCAGCACTGCCAGTGCTCCCACCACACAGCCAGCACTGCCAGTGCTACCCCCACACAGCCAGCACTCTCCGTGCTCCACCCACACAGCCAGCAATGCCAGTGCTCCCCTCACTGCCTCCACTGCCAGTGCTCCCCTCACAGACAGCACTGCCAGTGCTCCCCACACAGTCAGCACTGCCAGTGCCCCCCTCACAGCCAGCACTGCCAGTGCTCCCTTCACAGCCAGCTTTGACAGTGCTCTCCCCACACAGACAGCAGTGTCAATGCTCCACCCACACAGCCAGCACTGCCAGTGCTCCCCACACGGCCAGCACTGCCAGTGCTCACCCACACAGCCAGCACTGCCAGTGCTCCCAACACACAGCTAGCACTACCAGTGCTACCCCCACACAGCCAGCACTGTCCGTGCTCAACACAAAGCCAGCACTGGCAGTGCTCCCACCACACAGCCAGCACTGTCAGTGCTCCCCGCACAACCCGCACTGTCAGTGCACCCGCCACACAGCCAGCATTGTCAGTGCTCCCCTCACACAGCCTGCACTGTCACTGCTCCCCACAGCCAGAACTGCCAGTTTTTCCCCACACAGCCAGCACTGCCAGTGCTCCCACCACACAGCCAGCACTGTCAGTGCTCCCCCCACACAGCCAGTACTGTCAGTGCTCGCCCACACCCCAGTACTGTCAGCAGCGGCTGGAGCTCCTGATTGGCTGAGAGTCTGTCAGTCGGAGACTGGTGCTTCTTTTTGGCTGAGAGGTTGTCAATCAGCTGCTGTAGCTCCTGATTGGCTGAGAGGCTGCCAGTCGGCGACTGGAGCTGCTGTTTGGCTGAGTGTCTGTGAGTCACCGGCTGGAGCTCCTGATTGTCTGAGAGGCTGTCAGTCAGCGGGTGGAGTTCCTGATGGGCTGAGAGGCTGCCAGTCAGTTTTATTTTCACATTAATTTAATAATTGATGTCATCGGATATTTTACCGCGATCTTGATCTGCTCCCTGAACCTGGACTGAGTCACCACATAAATAAATGTGTTTGTGCAGCAATTTAAATCCAGCAGCATAAATCCGACTTGTTGTAAATTATATTGAGGAAGGGTGAGGTAATCAAAATCTGACAAATCGATATAGAAAAATGTAATAACAGACACGGTCCAGAGAAGGATGAAAGTTCCGGAGATGCTGATGAGTAAAATCATTGACTTCCTTCTGCTCTCCATCTCGGGGTCGGTGCGATTGTCTCCCTGACTCTGAGCCCTTAGTGCCTTCCGGACCCGACTGCTGAGTAAAATGTGTCGGACTGTCAGAGCGTTGGTCAACAGGATTGAGAAGAACGGGATCAATGGAGTTAAAACCTGAGAAAACCAGTTATATCCAACCCATCCCGGGTCAGTGAAATAGCTGCTCTTTGTGGCGCAGCCCCACTGGACATTGTCGATTATCTCCCAAACTTCCAATGTAAAGTACCCGGGGATGTTTTTCACACAGAGCAGGAGGCCGCTTGTGGACAGAACCACAGCCGCAGTTTTCCCGGTGCAATATTTAGTTTTCAGTTTCTGGCAGCGAATGGCCACAAATCGGTCAAAGGAGAAAGTGAGGGTGAACCAGACAGAACAGTCCCTGGCTGCAAAGAGCAGAACAGCGTTAACACGGCACACAGGGGTAAGGGACAGGAAACTCCAGGGGAAATAATAAACATTGATCTTGTTCAGTATGGGGTTAGTGATGATATACAGCAGATCTGCCGTTGCCATAGCCACCAGGTAGCGAGTGGTGCAGGTAGAGAGGCCACACTTCCCCCGACTCAGAATCACAATTCCCAGTAAATTAACTGTCAGAGAGAGAAAGGAGATACGCGGGAAATTATGGGTAATGAATCTCCCTGTCTGAAACAGGACATAAAATCAGCATCAATGTAATGGACAGTGGGTGGGTGGGGGTGTTGGGAGAGGAGTGGGCACAGAGATTAACATTGCAGAGAGGGAATTAGGAAATGTAGCTCGAGTGTTAAAGATGGGGAATGGGGGGAAAGTGTGAATTGCAGCCCTGTCAGTCTGATGGCAGTGGTAGGAAAATGTTTATAATTCAGAGACCTTTGGGGGAGGTTACATTTCTCATTTCGTCTAATTTACAGAATTCACTCAGGCCGGCCAGGTTTCCCAAAACGGATACAAACATACCAGAGATTGTCATCCCTGCTCAATTATTGGACCACACCCCGGATTGGACCGTTCCCTGGGCTGGATGTCTGATGGGGTTGAACACCACTCCTGGTTTATTTGAATACTCCAAGACGAATGGAAGAAATAAAACAAACGCAGGACCTTCCGACTTCATAATCATGGGAGGAATATAGAATGTACAGTGCAAAAGGAGGCCATTCGGCCCATCGAATCTGCACCGGCCCTTGGAAAGAGAAAGCCAGTTCAGCCCACCCCATCCCCATAACCCAGTGACCCCATTGAAATTGTTTGGAATCTAAGCACAATTTATCTTGGCCAATCCACCTACCCTGCACATCGTTGGACTGTCGGAGGAAATCGGAGCACGGGGGAGAAAGTGCAGACTCCGCACAGACAGTGACCCAAGCCGGGAATCGAACCTGGGACCCTGGAGCTGTGAATCAACTGTGCCAACCACTGTGCTACCGTACAGCACAGCCTGTCCAGCATCGCGCCTGTCCAGTCTCCAGAAAATCCCGAGGGCGCACCCCTTCCAGGTTTAGTCAATCGTAAAGCACCCGCTCCCAGGAATCCCCCATTGCCATGTCTCGAACATCCCAACATCACTGTTCCTAGGAATCCATCCTCTCCCTGTTTGAATACAATCCCTGCCAAGCTTTTCTCAGGAATATTCCCGCTCCGGCATTGGACATTCCCCAGGGTTCACTTGGCCGGAATAGACTCTCTCCAGATTCGGACTCATTTCATTCGACAAAAAAGTTGTAAATTCCAAAACAAGGGCGTTAAGATGGAGGAGAAAATTACCAGACTAAAGTTGTTCAAATTAAAGTTACGTCCTACGGGCTGTAACATGCTAATTGGACGATGAGATGTTGCTCCTCCAGCTTGCGTTGGGCTTCACTGCATTCTTGCAGCAGGCCAAGGACAGACATGTGGGCCTGAGAGCAAGGTGCTGAGTTAACATGGCCACAACAGGAAGGCTGGGGCCATGCTGTGGGCTGAGTGAAGGTGTTCCACAAAGCAGTCTCCCAGTCTGCGTTTAGTCTCCCCAATATAGAGGAGACGGCATTGGCAGCAGCGAATACAGTAGAACAAATTGAAGGCACAGAAGTGAAACGCTGCTTCCCCAGAAAGGAGAGTTTGCTGCTGAGAACCATGAGACGCGAGGAGGTAAAGGGACAGTTGTTGCACCGGGTCTGATTGCAGGGGAAGGTGCTGGGGGAAGGGAAAGGGGTGTGGGGTGCGAGGGGGAAGTGGACAAGGGGGAGGGAGCGGTACCTGAGGAATGCAGAAATTGAGGGGGGTGGTTGGAGAGAGGTGAAGATGTGTTTAGTGGTGACATCATTCTGGAGTTGGCAGAAATGGAGGAGGATTGTCCTTTCAATGGGGAGACTGATGGTGTGGAAAGTGAGGATTGGGAGACACTATTATGTTTCTGGGAGGGAGGGGGATGTGTGAGGACAGAGGTGTGAGAAGTGAATTGAACACGATTGAGAGCCCTGTTAACAAAGGAACGTTGTGGGGACAGCCCGGTTAAGGAAAAGACAGACATGCCAGACGGGCTTTTTTCGAAGACGCCATCATCAGAACAGAGGTGATGGAGGCGGAGAAAGTGGGAGAATGAACATAGAACATAGAACATTACAGCGCAGTACAGGCCCTTCAGCCCTCGATGTTGCGCCGACCTGTGAAACCACTCTAAAGCCCATCTACACTATTCCCTTATCGTCCATATGTCTATCCAATGACCATTTGAATGCCCTTAATGTTGGCGAGTCCACTACTGTTGCAGGCAGGGCATTCCACGCCCTTACTACTCTCTGACTAAAGAACCTACCTCTGACATCTGTCTTATATCTATCTCCCCTCAATTTAAAGCTATGTCCCCTCGTGCGAGACATCACCATCCGAGGAAAAGGCTCTCACTGCTGTCCATCCTATCCAATCCTCTGATCATCTTCCATGCCTCAATTAAGTCACCTCTTGACCTTCTTCTATCTAACGAAAACAGCCTCAAGTCCCTCAACCTTTCCGCCTAAGGTCTTTCCTCCATGCCAGGCAACATTCTGGTAAATCTCCTCTGAACCCTTTCCAATGCTTCCACATCCTTCCTATAATGCGGCGACCAGAATTGCACGCAATACTCCAAATGAGGCAGCACCAGAGTTTTGAACAGCTGCAACATGACCTCATGGCTCCTAAAATCAATCCCTCTACCAATAAAAGCTAACACACCGTACGCCTTCTCAACAACCCTCTCAACCTGGGTGGCAACTTTCAGGGATCTATGTACAACGACAGCGAAATCTCTCTGCCCATCCACACTGCCAAGAATCTTACCATTAGCCCAGTACTCTGTCTTCCTGTTATTCCTTCCAAAATGAATCCCCTCACACTTTTCTGTATTAAACTCCATTTTCCACCTCTCAGCCCAGCGCTGCAGCTTATCTATGTTCCTCTGTAACTTGTAACATCCTTCCGCACTGTCCACAACTCCACCAACTTTAGTGTCGACTTTAATCAGATGCAGTCTTTACAGGAAGCAGGGTATGAGGATCTGTACACAACCCTGCTGTTGGGAATGGATGTGAAGAGGAATTGGACATCCATTGAGAAGATTAGGCGGTTAGGGCCAGGGACATGGACCTTGTTTACGGCCCCAGAGGAATCAGGAATCATTGAATCCCCACAGTGCAGAAGGAAGTCATTCGGCCCATTAAGTCTGTACCAAACCTCTGAAAGAGTACCTCAACCAAGCTCACTCCCCTGCCTATCTCATTAACCCCTCAATCTAACCTACACATCTTTTTTGACACTGCGGAGTAATTTAGCATGGTCAATCTACCTCACCTGGGCTGTGGGAGGTAACTGGAGCTCCCGGAGTAAACCCACGCAGACACGGAGAAAAAGTGCAGGCTCCACACAGACAGTCACCCAAGGTGGGAATTGGTCCGGGAACCCTGCTGCTGTGTGGCAGCAGTGCAAACCACTATTTTTCTGTGCCACCAATGTCTTTGGGAAGGGGCAGAACACGGTAAAGCGGATGGAATCAAGGTAGGAATAACTTATCTTGATGCGGCTGTAATAGGCCGAAATAATGAGTGTACTGGGACTTTCCTATTTGTGGATTTTGGAAAGGAGGTAGAAGCGGGAGGTTGATGCAGGATGTGTGGGATTGTGGGACTATGATGTCCGAGGCTGTGGACAGAAGATATCCAGAGTCAATAAGGTCAGTGAAAGTCCTGGAAACAATATCATGATGTTTGGTGGTGTGCTGCTCGTCCAGGGGGAGGTAGCAGGATGGGCCTGAGAGCTGACGGTCAGCCTCTGTTGGGAAGAGGTCAGTACACCAGACAATAATGGCACCACCTTTGTGAGCAGCTTAGATCACCAGGCCAGTGTTGGATATTCGAGAGAAGATTGGAGCAAGTTCAGGGTGAGTCAGTATAGAGTTGGTGAGAGGCACAGATAAATTGAGACGGTCGATGTCGCACTGACAGATCTCAATGAAAAGATCAAGAGCTGATAGACTTACGGTGACGGCGGGCGGGAGGCAGCCGCGCGTTGGAGGGCTCCCGTTCTGTAACGGCATTGTCGGGAAGTAACGTCCGGTCCTAGGACCAGCGACGGCAGTAAAAGTCGGGAGACAGCGCACAGAGAAGAAGGATGTCAAAAAACAGTAAAAACACGAACGTGAAAAAAGTGGCTGAAAGTCCTTTGGGAAGTGGAAAGGTCACCGCGGGGTCAGCAAAGAAAATGGAGGCTGGAGCACCAGGAGAGGCCGCAGTGCTGACGGCTGAAGAAATGACTACGGTGATGGCTGCGGAATTCGAAAAGCAGTTGGAGCAGATTGCGAAATACATGGAAACGGTGAGGAAGGAGATGAGGGAGGTTTTGAGTGTCCTGGTGGAGGAGGCGGTTTCCCCGGTGAGGAAGGAGGTGGCGAGCGCAGTGGCGGAAGTGCGAGAGCAAGGGGAGGCGCTGAAGGAAGTGGAGGAGACGTTATTGCAGCACGGTGATCAACTTGCCTCGATGGGGAAGGAGATGCGGAAGGTGATGGACACTAACAAGGATCTGCGAGGAAAAATGGAAGTCCTGGAAAACAGATCCAGGTGACTGAATTTGAGGATTGTGGGGCTGCCAGTAGGAGTTGAAGGTCCGAAGCCGACTGAGTATTTTGCCGTGATGCTGGCAAAACTACTGGGGGAGGGGGAGGATCCCCCCCCCCCCCCCCCCCCCCCCCCCGATAAGAACTTGATCGGTCGTGGAGGCCTGTAACAAAGGCGAGTGAGCCGTCAAGGGCAGTGACTCTGTGCTTCCGTAGGTACAGGGTGAAGGAGAAGGTCCTGAGCTTGGCCAAGCAGAAGCGGGTGGTGCAGTGGGCCTAAGCTGGCATACGTGTATACCAGGACTTTACGGTGGAGCTGGCGAGGAGGCGGGCTGCCTTCAATCGGGTGAAGAGAGCACTGCACATTAGCAAGGTGCAGTGCGGCATTGTATATCTAGCGAAGGTGAGGGTGACTTATAAGCTCAAGGACTTTTATTTTGGAAATGCGGAAGCAGCGGAGGAGTTTGCGAAAGCAGAAGGACTGTGGCAGAACTGAGAAATTGAGGAATGGCCATGTGCCGATGTAACCTCATGACTGTATTTTCTTCTTTTTTTGTATCACTGCGCGCGGGTGTACACGCTAAAGGAGCCAATGTTGTATATATTTGGACAAGGGAAGGGACGGGAATTTCACTCGAAATGAGGGCTCTTTGGGGTGTAAATGTAATGTAAATGTAAATCGCTTATTGTCACAAGTAGGCTTCAAATGAAGTTACTGTGAAAAGCCACTAGTCGCCACATTCCGGCGCCTGTTCGGGGAGGCTGTTACGGGAATTGAACCGTGCTGCTGGCCTGCCTTGATCTGCTTTCAAAGCCAGCGATTTAGCCCTGTGCTAAACAGCCCCTAGCTGGATATGCGGGGATTGTGTGCTAAAAGGGGATCTTTGGGCTTTCCTAGGGCCGGGCAAGGGGGAAAGGGACCCGGGCGCGGGCCTCCACGCTGGCCGGTTTAAGCCGGACAGTGAACGGGAGTGAGGTGGGGGAGGGGCTGCGGCCATCGGAGCCTGGCAGAACAGGGTCCGAGTGGTCTAGCCGGGGTGGAAAGTTGGGGTGAGGGAACCGAGGTTGGGAGGAGGAGTTTTACAAGAGGCAGTGGATGGGAGGTGCTGGAGACTTGGGGTGGGGTGGTACAACTCTGGGGTATCATGTACGGTTACTCTCTCAGAGGCTGGATGGCGTTGGTTGGGGGGTGGGGGGGGGCTGTGTAGATTAAGGGTGACTATGGGTAATCCCTGATTCCTTTTTGTCATTTGTTTATGTAAACATGCGGGCTGATGTTTGGAGGTCGGTGGGCAGATGGGGTCGTTGTTATTATGGGGATTGACATATCTTGCTAATTATTGTTTATTGTTGATGGGTGTAAATGTGGGAGAAAATGTGAAAAAGGAGGAGAACAAAACATTTTTTTAAAAGAGTGACCGGAGGCCAGAGGGTGGGGTCCAGGTAGAGGGAGATTACTGGAGGCGGGTGGATTTCAACAACAAATATTTATAAAGTAGGCAGTGAGAAACAGCAGAGACAATATTATCTATTCACTGATCACCATCAGAATAATTACCAAAGAATTGAAAAGCAGAAGTCGGTCTCTGTTATTCTTGAATTTAGAACAGAATATAATCAAATCTTCCAGTCACAATGTCAACAATTGGAAAAATGGAATTTGAAGCATGAATTAAATAAATCCAGTAACACAGAGTATTCTAAATAGTCGGCACATATGCCAAAGCCAACATTATTCCTGACACAATTCATCCAATTATTTCAATAACTACCAGAAATAATTGATATGAGTAGTATGTTGGATGTTAAACAATTTGATTTTCTAAAGTCCGTCAGTAATATCCGACATAACAGACTGATGAGTAATCTCAGAGCCAGTGGAGTTAGGGGACACAGCAGCAGAATGGGCACATGCTGGCGACACATACAGAAAACAGGGAGAGGAGTTAAAGGGATTTAGGCTGATTGGTGGAAGGTGGGAAGTGGTGTTCCACAAGGATCAGCACTGGGATCACTCTCCTTCACCATTCCCATCAACAGTATGGGATCGGGAAGCAGAATGATAATTACACAATTTACAGACAGGATCAAATTGAGAGTGATAGTGAATACAGAGGAAGAATACAACGAATTACAGGCACACGTCATCATTAATGATGAATTTGCAAAGTGGGTATTTCAATGGGAAATTAATGTTCCGACAGATCAGTGTCCGCTGCTGCATTTTGATCAGAACAATAAGTCCCCCAATCATTCCTTGGAAAACAAGTGTGTGAATGGACTGGAGTGTTTACTGGGTTCAGGTGAACAGATTCTCAAATCGTGTGAAGCAGAAACACAGTTTATAAACACCCATAAAAATTGATCAAACACGTGAGTTCATTTCAGGATGAAGAGAAATGAGAAAATATCACAAAACCTATTGGAATACTGCACTGCTGTGTGTTTTATGAAACATTAGAGTGTGGATGATATCTGTTCCTGTTGGAGCAGATCAATAGAAAACAGAGATAGAGACATTTCACTTCAGACAATAAATATCAAACATCTTCAAAACACAGCCAAACACTTCCTGTTTTCAACCTATTCCAAAGTTAAAACACACAGAGAGGACTCCACAGAATGGAGCGACCACGCCCCAATAAAATACATCATTTCAAAAAAGAACCAGCTAATTTCAGTCCAGTTACTGACCCACACGCAATACAATTCCACACGGACAGATAGTCCCTGTAATAGATAGATAAATGGATCAGATATTCCACTCTGGTCAGAGACCCAGATTCAGTACAATTCTACACTGACAGATACTTCCAGTAATCCTTGTTCACCACTGTCAGATATTCCACTCTGGTTAGTGATCCACACTCAGTACAATTGTACACTGGCAGTTACTTCCATTAATCCTTGTTCACTGCTGTCAGATATTCCACTCTGGTCAGTGATCCACACTCAGTACAATTCTACATTGACAGATAATTCCAGTAATCCTTGTTCACCGCTGTCAGATATTCCACGCTTGTGTGGGACCCACTCAGTACAACTCTAAACTGACAGACACTTCCAGTAATACCAATTCACCGCTGTCAGATATTCCACTCTGGTATGGGACCCACACTCAGTACAATTCTACACTGACAGGTACTTACAGTTATCCTTGTTCACCGCTGTCAGATATTCCAATCTGATTAGTGATCCACCCTCAGTGTGATTTCATTCTTACTCCCACTACACCTTCCGTCAGAGAGATTGCCTTCACTGAGATCCAATGTAACATGATACAAGATTGCACTCAATATAACAACTTTATTGATCAGAGATCCGTGAGTTACAAACAGGTTTATTGTTAGTTGATGAAATGGACTTAAACCATAGACATTATGAACGAGATCTGAATTCAGTGAATTATATCGTTGACCAGGTGTCTGTGTAACAGTGAGCACGAGATCAGCGTTAAACATTTTCAGTCCCAGTTTACAATCAGAGAGCCGCTCACACACAGATTTACACAACTTCAATGGTAATAGTCACTTACCAGGAACACCAACAATAGCAAGGATTGGGTAGAATATTTTCTCAGCAATATATATTGGGCCAAGCATTTTCACTGTGAAGTGATCTGTCCCTTCCTGCGATTGGCAATCTCTGTGTCTGAAACTCTGAGGTTATATATTCCACAAGCTTTTAATTAATACCCTGTGGAACCACCTCAGGGATATTGAGGTTGTGACATCGTTTAACTTATTTTTCAAAGATGTGAACAAACAGATTCCGATATTTGGTTCAGAGAAAGCAAATATTATTTTTGTGAGTGAGTGACCTCTTTCCAAACGCTGGACTGTGTTGATCACATTGTTCAGCTAATATTAACAGAAAGGATGCTGTCCACTCAGACACCATCAGTCCCATCTCTACATCTCAGATTGTTTCAGTGATATCCCTCACTCCACTATGACCATTCAGTGATTCAGTTCCAATTGTCAGTGTGTTTCTCTGGGTGGGTCCACTGCACTCTCGGATGTAGCTGCCTCTGTAACTGTGACCATTCAGTGATTCAGTTCCAATTGTCAGTGTGTTTCTCTGGGTGGTTCCCCTGCACTCTGGGGTGGAGCTGCCTCTGTAACTGTGACCATTCAGTGATTCAGTTCCAATTGCCAGTGTGTTTCTCTGGGTGGGTCCACTGCACTCTGGGGTGTAGCTGCATCTGTAATTGTGACCATTCAGTGATTCAGTTACAATTGTCAGTGTGTTTCTCAAGATGGTTCCACTGCACTCTGGGGTGCAGCTGCCTCTGTAAGTGTGACCATTCCGTTATTTAATTTCAGTAGTTTCTGTTTGTGCATAAGTACCAGATTTCAATGGCTCCACAATCTGGAACTATTTCAAGCGCAAGTATGTGATCCCATATCTAAATCTGATTCAGCCCCTCAAACTAAGAAAACATTTAGCATAATTGGAACCTCAGAAAACTCAGAGGCTGCAGCTGATACAAACTCATCACCTCAGAGAGCAGCATTAAAACATAATCAGCTGTGAAAACTAATACCCGTCCTAACTGATACTGGCCGTCCATCTGATACACACACTTCAACTGGGGGAGAGGCGGGGTGAGATGTGGAGGAAGAGAGAACTGCTCTGTGAGATGTGCTGATAGAAGACAGGCTGAGAGAGAAAGAGAGTGGGAGGAGATATATTGGGAGGGAAAGAGGGATGGAGAAATAAAGGATAAAACGGGAGAAGGAGATAGATTGTCTGAGAGAAAGGGAAGCAGAGAGTGGAGACCGAGCGGGTGTGGGTGAGGGAGGCAGATTGGGTGAGAAGGATGGTGTATAAAATACTAACATAATCTTAGACATAAGTACAGGAGAGAGCGACTGAGTGACTGAGGGAGTGGGAGAGGAAAAGATTGTGATATAAAGTGTGAGGGGGGAAAGAGAGTGAGAAAAACTGTGAGAGAGGGAAAGAGTGTGAAAGAAAGTGTGCGAGAGGGAAAGAGAGTGAGAGAAAGTGTGAGAGAGGGAAAGAGGTGAGAGAAAGAGTGACAGATGGAAAGAGCGCAAGAGAAAGTGTGAGAGAGGGAAAGAAAGTGAGAGAAAGTTTGAGAGAGCGGAAGAGTGTGAGAGAAAGTGTGAGATAGGGAAAGATGGTGAGAGAAAGTGTGAGAGTGGGAAAGAGAGTGAGAGAAAATGTGAGAGGGAAAGAGTGTGAGAGAAAGTGTAAGAGAGGGAAAGATTGTGAGAGAAAGCGTGAGAGAGGGAAAGAGTGTGAGAGAAAGTGTGAGAGAGCGAAAAAGTGTGAGAGAATGTATGAGAGAGGGATACAGTGTGAGAGAAAGTGTGAGAGAGGGAAAGAGAGTGAGAGAAAGTGTGAGAGTGGGAAACAGTGTGAGATAAAGTGTGAGAGAGGGAAAGAGAGTGAGAGAAAGTGTGAGAGACGGAAAGAGTGTGGAAGAATGTGTCAGAGTGGGAAACAGTGTGAAAGAAAGTGTGAGAGAGGGAGTTGTGTGAGAGGGAGGGAGGCATGGAGGGAGAGAGATATAGGGATGGAGAGAGAGAGAGAGACAGAGTGTGAAAGTGTCTGACGGAGATGTGAGAGAGGGAGGGAGGGAGATATGGAGCAGAGAGAGAGAGGTAGGGGGAGAGTGTGAGAGAGGGAGGGAGTGTGAGAGAGGGAGGGAGTGTGAGAGAGGGAGAGAG
The DNA here is from genome assembly GCF_047496885.1 of Scyliorhinus torazame. Classification (NCBI taxonomy): domain Eukaryota; kingdom Metazoa; phylum Chordata; class Chondrichthyes; order Carcharhiniformes; family Scyliorhinidae; genus Scyliorhinus; species Scyliorhinus torazame. The sequence goes on from NC_092726.1 coordinate 102,934,066, forward strand.
TGTGAGAGAGGGAGGCAGTGTGTGAGAGGGAGGGAGTGTGAGAGAGGGAGGGAGTGTGAGAGAGGGAGAGAGTGTGAGAGAGGGAGCGAGCGTGAGGGATTGTGAGCGAGGGAGAGTGTGAGAGAGGGAGAGTGCGTGAGACAGCGAGAGAGTATGAGAGAGGGAGAGAGTGGGTCAGAGGGAGGGTGGGTGAGGTATGGAATGTGACAGAGGGAGAGAGTGTGAAAGGGGAGAGTGTGAGAGAGGCTGAGTGTGAAAGAGAGGGAGAGAGTAAAAGAGTAAAAGAGAGAGAGGTAGTGCGAAAGGGGGAGATTGAGAGACAGTGGGAGAGAGGGTTAGAGTGCGAGATAGGGAGGGAGTATGAGAGAGGGATAGAATGTGAGATAGTGTATTAGTGGGAAGAAATTTGAGCGAGGGATACTGTGAAGGATGGAGTGTGAGAGAGGGAGGGAGTGTGAGAGAGTGATAGTGTGAGAAAGGGAGGATGAGAGAGGGAGAGAGAGGGGGAGAGAGTGCGAGAGAGAGGGGGAGGGTGTGAGAGGGAGAGAGGGGGAGAGAGTGTGAGCGAGGGAGAGAGTGTGAGAGAGTGATAGTGTGAGAGAGTGAGGGTGCGAGAGGGAGAGAATGCAAGGGAGAGATAGCGTGCGAGGGAGTGTTCTTGGAGATATGGGGAACTGGGTATCATGTGGGGAACAATCCGGATTAATACAGTTGCTGAATAAACAAACTTGTTCCTAAATTATAAAATCAGACACTGGATAAAGTAAATCCCCTTCATGCAGTATTCCACCATTTAAGTGGTGAATAACTGACAGAGTGTGATAGGTCAGTTATTGTGCAGAGCTGGAATAGAACTTGTCTTTCCCCAGTGAGAGGCCAGAAAGCAAACACGTGGCACAGCCGCTTTTAAAAATAATTGTAAAGCAACCTGAAACAAGATAGACCTCCCTCTAATTATTAAATGTGCGTCTGCTTTTATTGGGAGCAACACAGATGTTTTCAATATTAAAAGCACAGACAGCGCCCAGGGTCAGACAGATTGGAACTTACAATGACGTTGATGCTGTGACGTAAGCAGTGAGCTAAAGCGGGCGCTGGGTTCACACATGGACACGGTGAATAGAAAGGATTACAGGGAGAATACTCGCGGTGATGGGGAACTTGGAGGGAACCTGCAGGTGTTGGTCCACATCATCTCACAGCCAGACCACATCCAAAGCCTTGAAAGTGCGTGAAGTGCCGAAGGAGGACATTCATTCGTGGGGCTGGTTTAGCACACTGGGATAAATCGCTGGCTTTTAAAGCAGACCAAGGCAGGCCAGCAAGACAGTTCAATTCCCAGACCAGCCTCCCCGAACAAGCGCCGGAATGTGGCGACTAGAGGCTTTTCACAGTAAATCATTTGAAGCCTACTTGTGACAATAAGCGATTTTCATTTCATTTCATTCCGTTTGACCTCAACGGCTCTATAGATCAGCAGATCATTCAATCCGACTGCACCGCCCTTTCCCTGGAGACATACATTTGATTTCTGTCATTCCTACCATTCCCTGTGAAACCACTGTTGTATCTGCCGGCACCAGTGTCCCAGGCCTTGCAGACCAGATCAGAACCACTCGCTGTGTAAATCCATTAGAAGCAGTTTTCCCTTCGGGATGATTGGATTGGCTGGGGCTGGGTTATTGGGATTAAAAGACGATGATGTCGGATTCGTTCCACTCATTTAAGATGATATAAGTTTTGGATAATCTGGATATAAATGAACTGTTTCCATGAACAATATAAATATCTGTTGGAAAGATGTAACTGAAATATATGATCATGTAGCTACATTCATCAGCGAGTAATGCAGAGCCGGAACTGATAACAAATGACAACTTGGGGAGACTATACGGTCACTCACACCTCCTCCACCATTCAATTGAATCACTGCTCAGCTTCGGCCTCAATGTCATTTCCCGTTTGTTCCTCACATCCTTTCATTACCTCATTTTCTATAAGAATAATCGAGGCAGGCACCCAAAGCCACATTTCAAACCGAGTTGGACATTTACGGCCATAAGACCATAAGACACAGGAGCTGAACTTGGTCACTAGGCCGAGCGAGCCTGCTCCGCCATTCAAACATGGCTGATATTTTTCTCATCGTCATTCTCCCACCTTCTCACCTTCTCCCCATAACCCCCGATCCCCTTATTAACCAAGAACCTATCTGTCTCTGTATTAAAGACACTCAGTGATTTGGTCTCCACAGCCTTCTGCAGCAAAGAGTTCCACAGATTCACTGACTTCTGGCTGAATACATTTATCCACATCTCTGTTTAAAAGCATCGCCCCGTTAGTCTTAGACGGTGTACTCTGGTTCTAGTTTTTCCTACAAGTAGAAACATCCTCTCCACATCCACTCTGTCCAGGACTCGCAGTATCCTGGAAGTTTCAATAAGACGCCCCCCCCCCATCCTTCTAAATTCTAACGAGTACAGACCCAGATACCTCAACCGCTCCTCATATGACAAGCTCTTCATTCGAGGGATAGTTCCAGTGAACCTCCTCTGGAACTTTTCCAAGGGAAGCATATCCTTCTTCAGATACGGGGCCCAAAACTGCTCGCAATACTCCAAATGGGATCTGACCAGAGACTTATACAGCCGCAGAAATACACCCCTGCTCTTGTACTCTCGCGCTCTCGACATGAATGCTAACATTGCAATTGCCTTCCTGACTGCCGACTGAACCTGCACGTTAACCGTAAGAGATTCGTGAACAAGGCCTCCCAAGTCCTTTTGTGCTTCTGATTTCCGAAGCATTTCCCCATTTAGAGAATAGTCAATTCCTCCATTCCTCCTTCCAATGTGCCTAACCTCACACTTTTCCACATTGTATTCCATCTGCCACTTCTTTACACAATCTCCCAGCCTCGAAGTCCTTCTGCAGCCTCCCCCCCCCCCCCGCCCCCGCCACCCCACCCCACGCTTCCTCAATACTACCTGTCCCTCTACAGATCTTTGAATCATCTGCAAATTTAGCAACAGTGCCTTCAGTTCCTTCTTCCGGTTCATTAATGTATATTTTGGAACGTTGTGGTACCAGCACAGACTCCTGAGGCACGCGACTAGACACCGGCTGCCATCCTGAAAAAGACCCCTTTACCGCCACTCTCTGCCTACTGCCAGTCAGCCAATTCTTTTTCCATCCCAGGATCTTACCCTGAACACCATGGGCTCTTAACCAATTTAACAGTCTGTAATGCGGCACTATGTCAAAGGCCCTCTGGAAATCTAAATAAATCACGTCCACTGGTTCTCCTTTATCTAACTTCCTTGTTACTTCCTCAAAGAACTCTAACAGATTTGTCAGACATGACCTCCCCTTGACGAAGCCGTGCTGGCTCAGTCCTATTTTACCATGCATTTCCAAGTACTCCACGATCTCATCTTCAAAAATGGATCTAAAATCTTACCAATGACCGAAGTCAGTCTAACCGGCCGATAATTTCCCGTCTTCTGCCTCCCTCCCTTCTTAAACAGCGGTGCTACATTAGCCACTTTCCAGTCCTCTGGGACCCTTTCTGCCTTCAGTGATTCCTGAAAGATTCCCGCCACTGCCTCCACAATCTCCTCAGCTATCTCTTTTAGAACCCAGGGATGTACTCCATCCGGCCCAGATCATTCATCCACCTTCAGACCTTTCAGTTTCCGCAGAACCTTCTCCTTAGTGATGGCCACGGCACTCACCTCTGCCCCTTGGTTCTCCTGGAGCTCTGGCATCCCACTGATGTCTTCCACCGTGAAGACTGATGCAAAGTAACTATACAGTTCGCCTCCATTTCTTTGTTACCTATTATTACTTCTCCAATCACATTTCCCAGTGGTCCAATGTCTGTTTCTTCTCTCTCTTTTACCTTTTATATATTGAAAAGAACATCTTCTTATCGCCTTTTACATTACTAACTAGCTTGCACTCATATTTCATCTCCTCCTCCTTGATTGTTATTTTCTGTTGTCTTCTGCTCGCTATTAAATGCTTCCCAATTGTCTGGCATCCCACTATACTGCGCCACATTGTATGTTTTTTATTTTGCTGTTCTGCTGTCCTTGACTTCCCCCGTGGGTCATGGACTCCTTGTCCTCCCCTTGGTATGTTTCCTCCGCCTTGTGATGAAATTCTGTTGTTCCTCCCGAATAACCCCCCAAAATCCCTGCCATTGCTGATCCACTGTCTTCCCTGCTCGGCTCCTTTTCCAATCAACTCTGGGCAGCTCCTCCCTCATGTCTTTGCAGTTGCCCCTATTTAATTGTAACACAGTTACTTCTGATTGCAGCTTCTCCCTCTTAAACTGCAGGGTGAATTGTAGCATATTGTGGTCACTGCTGCATAAGGGCTCCTTCACCTAAAGTTCCCTAATCAAGTCTGCGTCATTACACATCACCAAATCCAGAATTGCCTGTTCCCTCGTCGGCTCTGTCACAAGCTGCTCAAAAAAACATCCCTCAGACTTTCCACAAGTTCCTTTTCTTGGGATCCACGACCAACCTGACTTTCCCTGTCCACCTGCGTATTGAAGTCCCCCATGATTATTGTAATATTGCCTTTTTTACATGCCTTTTCTATCTGTGATTTATTTTCTGCTCCACATCTTGATTACTGCTCGGGGTCCTGCAAATAACTCCGATCAGCGTCTTTTTATCGATTCGATTCCTCAACTCTGCCCACAGGGATTCTATGCCTCCTGATCCGATATCGCTCCTTGTTATCGATTTAACTTCATTCCTTACTAACAATGGAACCAATCCCCCTATGCCATCTGCCTGTCCTTTCGATAGAACACATGCCCTTGCATATTTTGATCCCAGCCCTGATCAGCTTGCAGCCACGTCTCTGATTCCAACAACATCGTACCAGCCAATTTCAATGTGCGCAACATGCAAATTTACCTTGTTCCGTATACTGCGCACATTTAGGTCCATCACCCTCAATCCTGCATTGAGCACCTCCCTTCTCGCACTTGTCACCTTTTTTTGCTCTGCCTGAGGGTGATGTTGTTCAGGTATTTGTGTTCTCCATTTCCCCTTCAGTTATTACACCTGCTGAGCTACCGCTCTGGTTCCCACACCCTTCCATATTAGTTTCAATTCTCCCGGGTGACACTAACAAACCTCCCAGCGAGGATAGTGATGCCCCTCCAGTTTAGATGCTGCCCGCCCTTCTTGTCCAGGTCCCACCTGTCCCAGAAGATAGCCCAAGGGCCCAGAAATCTGAAATCCTCCCTTCTACACCACCAATTTAGCCACGCGTTTAGCTGGACTATCCTCTTGTTTCTTGCCTCACTGTCACGGGGCACAGGGATCCTGAGGTTACAACCCGAGAGGTCCTGCTTTTTAGTTTACTGTCTAACTTCCTGAACTCCTTCTGCAGGACCTTATCACTCTTCCTGCCGATGTCGTTAGTACCTATGTGAACTAAGACCTCTGGCTGTTCACCCTCCCCCTTCAGGACGTCCTGTGTTCGTTCAGCGACAACCTTGACCCTGGCACCAGGGAGACAACGTACCAACCTGGAGTATCCTTCCTGTCCACAGAAGCGCCTATCTGTGCCCCTTACTATAGAGTCCCTGTAACTATCGCTTTCCTGCACTTTGCCCTCTCCTGCTGAGCAACAGAGTCAGTTGTGGTGCCACTGTTCTGGCAGCTGTTGTTTTCCCCTGACAATCTATCCTCCCAAATGTATCCAACACAGTATACCTATTAGAGAGGGGGACAGCCACAGGGGATTCCAGCGCTGACTGCCTGCCCTTTCCAGCAGTCATCCACCCAGAAATCTGCCTGCACCTTCGGTGTGACCATGTCTCCAGAACGTCTATCTATGATGCTTTCCGACACCTGCATGCTCCTAAGTGCGTCCAAATGCTGCTGCAACCGAACCACGCGGTCTGTGTGGAGCTGCCATCGGCTACACCTGCTGCAGACGTAGTTGACCGGAACACTGGAAGCGTCACGGTTCTCCCGCATCTCACAGTTAGAGCACTTCCCCCCGCTGAGTGACATTTATGCACTAGTTAATTAAGTCAAAATTATCACTTAAATTATTATCAGATTAAGTTACAATTAACGGTATGGTCCTGGCGCTGGATTTTTACTGTAAATTAAATGTTAAATTCTAACCCCTGCTCTCAGTTTTAGTTACTTCTCTGCCCATTTAATGAATTAGTTGCTGCAGTTCTATAGAACCTGAATTAAATGAGTAATACATGAGTAAATGGGAACAGGGATATTGACCGCAGGAAGTGCAGAGATTATAGGTTAGATGGGCAGCATGTTCAGCACAGGCTTGAGGGCTGAAGGGCCAATACCTATGTTGTACTTTTATTTGTGCTTTGTTCTTTGTTCTAACTATTTGTATCAGGTATTGCTGAGTCAGGTATCCAAAATCGCAATCAAGAGTCTATGTTACAAGTGTCTGTCTTGAACAACGAACACGAGGTAATGGGACTGAGAGTCTGGAGGGCATAATCCCACACCTTCTGGGCCAGACAGCGGAAGACAAGGCATCATGTGTTCAACAATTAATTTAGTAATAATAATATTTATTAATAATAATAATCTTTATTGTCAGGAATAGTCTTACATTAACACTGCAATCAAGTTACTGTGAAAAGCCCCTAGTCGCCACATTCCGGCGCCTGTTCGGGTGAACAGAGGGAGATTTCAGAATGTCAAACTCACCTCACAACACCTCTTTCGGGACTTGTGGAAGGAAATCAGAGCAGCCGGAGGAAACCCACGCAGGCACTGGGGGAACGTGCAGACTCCGTACAGACAGTGACATAAGCTGGAATTGAACCTGGGTCCCCGGAGCTGTGACTCCACTGTGCTAACCACTGTGCTATCATGCAGGCCTTCAAATCTGCAATCCTCATGAATTGGGAGAGTGTCGTTATAACGGAGAGCTATGGGTCTGCTGTGTAATACTGAGAAATAAATCAGCAAGGCCATAGCAGGGTTTGATTCTCCGACAATCCGCCAGCTCCAATCTGAACCATTACATTAGACCCTGAGAAATCTTAATTCTTTACCCGTCAGCCTAGCCTCAATATAACTCGAGATAGATTTGCAGGCATAGCATTAGTTATTTTTATCTGACTTGCATGTCTGATTCGTTTCTCACAGACACAGAACACAGAACCAGTCTCCTGGACCCTTGGAAAACGAATGAAGAAGGAGACAAAGGGATTTCTGCAATACATTCAAATGGCATCAAGTTTCACATACGCGATTCCCATAGGTCATCCTATACCCCTCCTGACCTGGCCATACATCCTGATTGGCTCGCTTCTCATCCCTTCCCCTGGCCTCCTATTACACAGCATCCTTTTCCCCTCCTTAGCTGGACACCCCTCCCCCTTGCTTTGCCATGTGTTCTGAAATCCTGTTTCTGTGAACTAATAAAACCAGACCGGCCTATCTACATTACAGTACCTAATATCTCAAAAGTAACTATTTTATATCACATTCGTCAACCCCGGCATTGATTAGTCCATTAAATCTGGGAAACAGACTCTAATTGATGAATAATGAATGAAAACAATGGTTGATCACTCTCGTATTGTGAAACAGTCAGTATTTTCCCGAGGAGAAGCACTAGAGGATACAGAAGGGAACCAAAAGGACCAGTCTCCCCAACAACACCAGCGATATTTCTAGTAATTAATGGAATTAAAACCTGAAAGATAATTGTTGGTACTCATAGACATTTCTAAATGCACATTATTGTGAAAAGTATAAAGATTTCTAGATATATTCATTAATCATTGGACTGAAAATAATCATGTTCCCGGCATGATGATTCTATAGAAAGATAATCACAGTTTAGTTAATTGTGAGCGGAAATGTGCACGTTCAGTTTATTGTGTTATTATAGGAAGGTCAGGAATTACTGACTCTCTTTGAAAGAACAATCTTATTATGATTATTGTCTGAACAATATATATTTACGCCTCTGATTACTGGAATAATCAGTCCTTCAATAATCACTTTCAAAGTTGCAATTAAATGTTTGTTCGTTATTTACTGTGTTCAATGGACTGTAAATGAACGTGATGCTTTCTATCAATGTTGTGCAAACATGATGGTACAATAAATGTCATCCTGCCTTCCATCATTGGATTTCAGAGATCATAGAATTTACAGTGCAGAAGGAGGCCGTTCGGCCAACCGAATCTGCACCGGCTCTTGGAAAGAGCACCCTACCCAAGCCCACAACTCCATCCTATCCCCAAAACCCAGCAACCCCATCCAACCTGAGGGCAATTTCGCGTGGCCAATCCACCTAACCTGCACATCTTTGGACTGTGGGAGGCAATCAGAGCACCCGGAGGAAACCCACGCACACACGGGGAGAAGGTGCAGACTCTGCACAGACAGTGACCCAAGCGGGAATCGAACCTGGGACCCTGGCGCTGTGACGTCATAGTGGTAACCACTGTGCTACCGTGCTGCCCGATTTGCTCAGTTTTCTTTGGTAGAAACAGGCAGAGAGAATTCTCACACTATTCAGCCATGGCACAACTATGATTAATGAAATTAAATCCTGAGATATAATTGCTGGTATCATAGACATGGGAAATATTTCCCAATACATATTATTGTGGGAAGTTAAAAGATTTATTCATACCTTTAGTGATCAATGGATTAATCAGTATCTTGCCATGATTTGCTGTGTTTAATGGACTGAAAACTAATTTGTTATTTTATCTCAATGTTGCACAAATAACAATTAGTTGTGTAATGCTTGTTGGACTTAACATAATGAGCTGTTCACTGATTTAATTCAACCTCGCAATGAATGAATGAGATAATTGTTTATTGGACCAAACAATCAATTCAAGTTCACTCTGATTATTGGGAAGAACTATGTTAACAGGTGGTTAATCTTCCACAGAAAATAATTAAATAATTCAAGTAAAAAGCACCAGATCCGTAAGACTTTCACCAGTTTAAAGACATTTAATGTTGGGACTCTGGGAATCATTGATTAAAATATCTGAGCCATTTTAACAGCTAGTTCTTCCATATTCGCTTTGATTATTGGGTGTAATGATTAAAAGTTAGTTTATCTAACTCTTGGACTGATGAAGAATTTGCTCTTCACTTTTATACGGAATCCAAGCAGTATAAAAAGTGTTGGCCCTCAGGACAATCTCAACAAAAGGACATTTGAAAAGGGACCTGTTGCAGTGACTGATGTTGTCTCCAAATCCTGCAGCCAACTCACCACTCTCTGGGGTTGGGTGATATCTGGGCTTGGGTGATATCTGACGTAGGGTGATCTCTTTCATTGGGTGATATCTGGGGTTGGGTCATCTCTGGTGTTGGGTGATATCTGGGGTTGGGTGATATCCGGTGTTGGTTGATCTCTGTGGTTGGGTAATCTCTGGGGTTGGATGATATACGGGGTTGGATGATCTCTGGGGTTGGGTGATCTCTGGGGTTGGGTGATATCTGGGATGGGTGATCTCTGGGGTTGGGTGATATCTGGGGTTGGGTGATCTCTGGGATTGGGTGATATCTGGGGTTTGGTGATCTCTGGGGTTGGGTGATATCTGGGGTTGGGTGATATACGGTGTTGGGTGATAGAACATAGAACATAGAAAATACAGCACAGAACAGGCCCTTCGGCCCACGATGTTGTGCCGAACCTTTGTCCTAGATTAATCATAGATTATCATTGAATTTACAGTGCAGAAGGAGGCCATTCGGCCCTTTGAGTCTGCACCGGCTCTTGGAAAGAGCACCATACCCAAACTCAACACCTCCACCCAACACCAAGGGCAATTTGGACATTAAGGGCAATTTATCATTGGCCATTTCACCTAATCCGCACATCTTTGGACTGTGGGAGGAAACCGGAGCACCCGGAGGAAACCCACGCACACACGGGGAGGACGTGCAGACTCCGCACAGACAATGACCCAAGCCGGAATCGAACCTGGGACCATGGAGCTGTGAAGCAATTGCGCTATCCACAATGCTACCGTGCTGCCCTTAAGAACAAATAAATCGACACTATATCATTTTACCGTCATCCATGTACCTATCCAATAGCTGCTTGAAGGTCCCTAATGTTTCCGACTCAACTACTTCCACAGGCAGTGCATTCCATGCCCCCACTACTCTCTGGGTAAAGAACCTACCTCTGATATCCCTCCTATATCTTCCACCTTTCACCTTAAATTTATGTCCCCTTGTAATGGTGTGTTCCACCCGGGGAAAAAGTCTCTGACTGTCTACTGTATCTATTCCCCTGATCATCTTATAAACCTCTATCAAGTCGCCCCTCATCCTTCTCCGCTCTAATGAGAAAAGGCCTACCACCCTCAACCTTTCCTCATAAGACCTACTCTCCATTCCAGGCAACATCCTGGTAAATCTTCTTTGCACCTTTTCCAGAGCTTCCACATCCTTCCTAAAATGAGGCGACCAGAACTGTACACAGTACTCCAAATGTGGGCTTACCAAAGTTTTGTACAGCTGCATCATCACCTCACAGCTCTTAAATTCAATCCCTCTGTAAATGAACGCGCGCACACCATAGGCCTTCTTCACAGCTCTATCCACTTGAGTGGCAACTTTCAAAGATGTATGAACATAGACCCCAAGATCTCTCTGCTCCTCCACATTGCCAAGAACTCTACCGTTAACCCTATATTCCGCATTCATATTTGTGCTTCCAAAATGGACAACCTCACACTTTTCAGGGTTAAACTCCATCTGCCACTTCTCAGCCCAGCTCTGCATCCTATCTATGTCTCTTTGCAGCCGACAACAGCCCTCCTTACTATCCACAACTCCACAAATCTTCGTATCGTCTGCAAATTTACTGACCCACCCTTCAACTCCCTCATCCAAGTCATTAATGAAAATTACAAACAGCAGAGGACCCAGAACTGATCCCTGCGGTACGCCACTGGTAACTGGGATCCAGGCTGAATATTTGCCATCCACCACCACTCTCTGACTTCTACCGGTTAGCCAGTTCGTTATCCAACTGGCCAAATTTCCCACTATCCCATGCCTTCTTACTTTCTGCATAAGCCTACCATGGGGAACTTTATAAAATGCCTTACTTAAATCCATGTACACTACATCCACTGCTTTACCTTCATCCACATGCTTGGGCACCTCCTCAAAGAATTCAATAAGATTTGTAAGGCAAGACCTACCCCTCACAAATCCGTGCTGACTATCCCTAATCAAGCAGTGTCTGTCCAGATGCTCAGAAATCCTATCCTTCAGTACCCTTTCCATTACTTTGCCTACCACCGAAGTAAGACTAACTGGCCTGTAATTCCCAGAGTTATCCCTAGTCCCTTTTTTGAACAGGGGCACGACATTCGCCACTCTCCAATCCCCTGGTACCACCCCTGTTGACAGTGAGGACGAAAATATCATTGCCAACGGCTCTGCAATTTCATCTCTTGCTTCCCATAGAACCCTTGGTTTTATCCCGTCAGGCCCGGGGGTCTTGTCTATCCTCAAGCTTTTCAAAATGCCCAACACATCTTCCTTCCTGACAAGTATTTCCTCGAGCTTACCAATCTGTTTCACACTGTCCTCTCCAACAATATCGCCCCTCTCATTTGTAAATAAAGAAGAAAAATACTCATTCAAGACCTCTCCTATCTCTTCAGACTCAATACACAATCTCCCGCTACTGTCCTTGATCGGACCTACCCTCGCTCTGGTCATTCTCATATTTCTCACATATGTGTAAAAGGCCTTGGGGTTTTCCTTGATCCTACCCGCCAAAGATTGTTCATGCCCTCTCTTAGCTCTCCTAATCCCTTTCTTCAGTTCCCTCCTGGCTATCTTGTATCCCTCCAATGCCCTGTCTGAACCTTGTTTCCTCAGCCTTACATAAGTCACCTTTTTCCTCTTAACAAGACATCCAACCTCTCTTGTCAACCATGGTTCCCTCACTCGACCATCTCTTCCCTGCCTGACAGGGACATACATATCAAGGACACGTAGCACCTGTTCCTTGAACAAGTTCCACATTTCACTTGTGTCCTTCCCTGCCAGCCTATGTTCCCAACTTATGCACTTCAATTCTTGTCTGACAACATCGTATTTACCCTTCCCCCAATTGTAAACCTTGCCCTGTTGCACGTACCTATCCCTCTCCATTACTAAAGTGAAAGTCACAGAATTGTGGTCACTATCTCTGAAATGCTCCCCCACTAACAAATCTATCACTTGCCCTGGTTCATTACCCAGTACTAAATCCAATATTGCCCCACCTCTGGTCGGGCAATCGACATACTGTGTTAGAAAAGCATCCTGGACACACTGCACAAACACCACCCCATCCAAACTATTTGATCTAAGGAGTTTCCACTCAATATTTGGGAAGTTAAAGTCGCCCATGACTACTACCCTATGACTTCTGCACCTTTCCAAAATCTGTTTCCCAATCTGTTCCTCCACATCTCTGTTACTATTGGGGGGCCTATAGAAAACTCCTAACAAGGTGACTGCTCCTTTCCTATTTCTGACTTCAACCCATACTACCTCAATAGGGTGATACTCCTTGAACTGCCTTTCTGCAGCTGTTATACTATCTCTAATGAATAATGCCACCCCCCACCTCTTTTACCACCCTCCCTAATCTTATTGAAACATCTATAATCAGGGACCTCCAACAACCATTTCTGCCCCTCTTCTATCCAAGTTTCCGTGATGGCCACCACATCGTAGTCCCAAGTACCGATCCATGCCTTAAGTTCACCCACCTTATTCCTGATGCTTCTTGCGTTGAAGTATACACACTTCAACCCATCTCCGTGCCTGCAAATACTCTCCTTTGTCAGTGTTCCCTTCCCCACTGCCTCATTACATGCTTTGGCGTCCTGAATATCGGCTACCTACAAATCCGGTTCCCATTCCCCTGCCAAATTAGTTTAAACCCTCCCGAAGAGTACTAGCAAACCTCCCTCCCAGGATATCGGTGCCCCTCTTTTTCAGATGCAACCCGTCCTGCTTGTACAGGTCCCACCTTCCCCAGAATGCGCTCCAATTATCCAAATACCTGAAGCCTCCCTCCGACACCATTCCTGCAGCCACGTGTTCAACTGCACTCTCTCCCTATTCCTAGCCTCGCTATCACGTGGCACCGGCAACAAACCAGAGATGACAACTCTGTCTGTCCTGGCTTTCAACTTCCAGCCTAACTCCCTAAACTTGTTTATTACCTCCACACCCCTTTTCCTACCTATGTCGTTGATCTCTGGGGTTGGGTGATATCTGGGTTTGGTGAAATCCAGGGTTGGGTGATCTCTGGGGTTGGGTGATATCTGGGGTTGGGTGATCTCTGGGATTGGGTAATCTCTGGGTTTGGGTGATATCTAGGGTTGCGTGATATCTGGGGTTGGGTGATATCTGCGTTTGGGTGATATCGGGGATTGGGTGATCTCTGGCATTGGGTGATATCCGGTGTTGGGTGATCTCTGGGGTTGGGTGATATCTGGGTTTGGTGAAATCCAGGCTTGGGTGACCTCTGGGGTTGGGTAATCTCTGGGTTTGGATGAGCTCTGGGTTTGGGTGATATCGGGGGTTGGGTGATATCTGGGGTTGGGTGATCTCTGGGGTTGGGTGATCTCTGGGATTGGGTGATCTCTGGGTTTGGGTGATTTCGGGGGTTGGGTGATATCTGGGGTTGGGTGATATCTGGTGTTGGGTGATATCTGGGGTGGATGATATCTGCGGTTGGGTGATATCGGGGATTGGGTGATCTCTGGCATTGGGTGATATCTGGGGTTGGGTGATATCTGGTGTTGGGTGATATCTGGTGTTGGGTGATATCTGGGGTGGATGATATCTGGGGTTGGGTGATATCGGGGATTGGGTGATCTCTGGCATTGGGTGATATCTGGGGTTGGGTGATATCTGGGGCTGGGTGATCTCTGGGATTGGGTAATCTCTGGGTTTGGGTGATATCTGGGTTGCGTGATATCTAGGGTTGGGTGATATCTGCGTTTGGGTGATATCGGGGATTGGGTGATCTCTGGCATTGGGTGGTATCTGGGGTTGGGTGATATCTGGGGTTGAGTGATATCTGTGCTTTGGTGATATCTGGGGTTGGGGGATATCCGGTGTTGGGTGATCTCTGGCATTGGGTGATATCTGGGGTTGGGTGATCTCTGGGGTTGGGTGATCTCTGGGGTTGGGTGATCTCTGGGTTTGGGTGATTTCGGGGGTTGGGTGATATCTGGGGTTGGGTGATATCTGGTGTTGGGTGATATCTGGGGTGGATGATATCTGGGGTTGGGTGATATCGGGGATTGGGTGATCTCTGGCATTGGGTGATATCTGGGGTTGGGTGATATCTGGTGTTGGGTGATATCTGGTGTTGGGTGATATCTGGGGTGGATGATATCTGGGGTTGGGTGATATCGGGGATTGGGTGATCTCTGGCATTGGGTGATATCTGGGGTTGGGTGATATCTGGGGCTGGGTGATCTCTGGGATTGGGTAATCTCTGGGTTTGGGTGATATCTAGGGTTGCGTGATATCTAGGGTTGGGTGATATCTGCGTTTGGGTGATATCGGGGATTGGGTGATCTCTGGCATTGGGTGGTATCTGGGGTTGGGTGATATCTGGGGTCTGTGATATCTGGGGTTGGGTGTTCTCTGGGGTTGGCTGATATCGGGTTTTGCGTGATCTCTGGGGTTGGGTGATATCGGGGGGGGTGATATCTGGAGTTGGGTGATATCAGGGGGGGGGGAAGTGATATCCGGGGGGTGCAGATAGCCGTTATGCGGTGATGTTTTGCGGGGGGCATGAATTCCAGGCTTGGTTCATATCTGAGGGGGGGGTGGATATGATATATTAAGAATAATAATCTCTTATTGTCACAAGTATATTTCACTGAAGTCACTGTGAAAAGCCCCTAGCCTCCATAGTCTGGCGGCTGCTCGCATTTTTCTGCATTGTAAGCAAGCTATTTAGCCCACTGATCTAAAGCATCCCATGTTGGGTTGGTTTGGGGGGGTGGGGGTGTCATCGGGCGGGTGATCCCTTGCTGGTGTTAATCAGAGTGATAATATCGAGTGTCATTATATCTGGGGGACTGACATATGAGGGTGCGGTGATATTTAAGGGGGTGATATCCAGTTGGGCGGGGTGACATTTCGCGGGCGGCGGTGATCTCTGGGGAAGGGGCGGCGTTGATATCCAAGAGTAGTGACATCTGCCGGTGGGTGATATCGGGATGGGGGTGATATCGGGGAGAGGGTGATATCGGGGATGGGGTGATATCGGGGAGGGGGTGACATCGGTGTGGGGTTGAAATCGGGGAGTTAGTGATGTCGTGGAGGGGGTGATGTTGGGGAGGGGGTGATATCGGAATGGGTTGATATCGGGGAGGGGGTGATGGGCTAGGAGTGATATCGGTGTGGGGGTGATATTGGGGAGGGTGTGATATCAGGAATAGGGTGATATCGGGGCGGGGGTGATATCGGGAGGGTGATATCGGGGAGGGGGCGATATCGGTGTGGGGATGATATCGGAAAGGGGGTGCTATCGGGGCGAGGGTGATATCGGGTCGGGGTGATATCGGGGCGGGTGTGATATCGGGGAGGGGGTGATATCGGAGTGGGGTGATATTGGGGAGGGGGTGAAATCGGAGTTCGGGTGATATCGGGGTGTCGGTGATATCGGGGAGTGGGTGATATCGGGGAAGGGGCAGATCAGGGTGAGGGTGATATTGGGGCGGGGGTGATAACGGGGAGGGGGTGATATCGGGGTGGGGGTCATATCGGGGCGGGGTGATATCGGGGTGGGGGTGATATCGGGGAGGGGGTGATATCGGGGTGGGGGTAATATCGGGGCGGAAGTGATATCGGGGAGGGGTGATAGCGGGGATGGGTTGATATCAGGGTGGGGGTGATATCGGGGAGATGGTGAATTCGGGGTTGGTGATATCGGCGAGGCGGTACTATCGGGGAGGGGGTGATATCGGGGTGGGGGTGATATCGGGGGGGGGGCGATATCGGGGCGTGTGGCAGATCAGGGTGGGGCTGATATCGGGGCGGGGTGATATCGGGGAGGGGGTGACATCGGGGAGGGGGTCAAATCGGGGCGGAGGTGATATCGGGGAGGGGGTGATATCGGGATGGGGGTGAAATCGGGGAGGGGATGGTATCGGGGAGGTGGTGATATCGGCGCGGGGTGATATCGGGAATGTGGTGATATCAGGGAGGGGGTGATATCGGGGTTGGGGTGATATCGGGGCGGGTGTGATATGGGGGAGGGGGTGATATCGGGTTGGGGGTGATATCGGGGCGGGGGTGGCATCGGGGAAAGCGTGATATCGGGGAGGGAGTGATATCGGGGAGGGGATGATCTCGGGGTTGGTGATATCGGGGAGGCGGTGATATCGTGGAGGTGGTGATATCGGGGGGGGGGTGATATCGGGGTGTGGGTGATATCGGGAGGGCGATACCGTGGCGTGTGGCAGATCAGTGTGGTGGTGATATCGGGGCGGGGTGATATCGAGGAGGGGGTGACATCGGGGTGGGAGTCATATCGGGGCGGGTTGATATCGGGGGGTGGTGATATCGGGGAGGGGGTGATATCGGGGTGGGGGTGATATCGGGGAGGGGGTGGTATCGGGGAGGTGGTGATATCGGCTCGGGGTGATATCGGGGATTTAGTGATATCAGGGAGGGATGGTATCGGGATGGGGGTGATATCGGGGCTGGTGAGATATCGGGTAGGGGGTGATATCGGGGTGGGGGTGATATCGGGGCGGGCGTGGTATCGGGGAAAGCGTGATATCGGGGAGGGGGTGATATTGGGGAAGTGGTGATATCGGGGAGGGTGTGATATGGGGAAGGCGTGATATCGGGGTGGGGGTGATGAAAAAATGAAAATGAAATGAAAATCGTTTATTGTCACAAGTAGGCTTCAATGAAGTTACTGTGAAAAGCCCCTAGTCGCCATATTCCGGCACCTGTTCGGGGAGGCTGTTACTGGAATTGAACCGTGCTGCTGGCCCGCCTTGGTCTGCTTTCAAAGCCAGCGATTTAGCCCTTTGCTAAACAGGCCCGTGGTGGGGGTGATATCAGGGAGGGGGTGATATCGGGGAGCGGGTGCTATCGGGGAGGGGTTGATATCGGGGGGGGGGGTTATTGGGGAGGGGATGTCGGGGAGGGAGTGATATCAGGGTGAGGGTGATATCGGGGAGGGGGTGATATCGGGGACGGGGTAATATCGGGGAGGGGATATCTGGGTTGGGAGAGGGGCAGTGTTCCTGTGTCTATTGAGACACATCAATCCCGAAGACCCCCAATGGGGCCAATGGGCAGCAGAAGCCGCCACTGCGCCTGTGCCAACCCATCCCAGCATGGCCTGCGTGCTTGCGGCAGCCATTTTGTGTTGCCAGGGGTATCCCCGACAGCCATCTTGTGTTGCCAGGGGCGTCTCCCGGCAGCCAACTTGTGTTGCCAGTGGACACACCACGCGACCATCTTCTGTTGCCAGGGGAGACTCCCCACAGCCATTTTGTGTTGCCAGGGGAGACTCCCCGCGACCATCTTGTGTTGCCAGTGGAGATTCCAGGTGGCCATCTTTTCTTGCCTGCGGCGAGGGGACAGCGGCCTCTGGCGGCAGGGCGGGGGGACAGCAGCTGGTGAGCAGTGAGAGCGGGTGGAGCTGAGTCTGTCTCTGTCTGTGTCTCTGTGTCTGTCTCTGTCTGTGCCTCTGTCTGTGTCTGTGTGCTTGTCTGTGTCGCAGCCTCTGTGTCTGTCTGTGTCTCAGTCTCTGTCTGTGTCTCAGTCTCTGTGTCTGTCTGTGTCTCTCTGTACCTCTGTCTGTGTCTCAATCTCTGTCTCTGTCTGGGGCACATTCTGCAGAACAGACTGTGTTTGAGTGTGAGGCACACACCCAGCTGATCGGCAATGGGGGAGTCACACACACACAGCTGCTCGTCAATGGGGGAGTCACACACACCCAGCTGATCGGCAATGGGGGAGGCACACACACCCAGCTGATCTGCATTGGGGGAGTCACACACACCCAGCTGATCTGCATTGGGGGAGTCACACACACCCAGCTGATCGGCAATGGGGCAAGCACACACATCCAGCTGATCGGCATTGGGGGAGTCACACATCCTACTGATTGGCCATGGCGGAGGCACACAACCCGCTGATGGGCAATTGGGCGAAGCACACTTCCAGCTGATCGGCAATGGGAGGAAGCACACCCCCAGCTGTTCGGCAATGGGAGGAAGCACACTCCCAGCTGATCGGCAATGCGGGGAAGCACACACACAGCTGATGGGCCATGAGGGAGTCACACTGAACCAGCTGAACGGCCATGGGGGAGTCACACTGAACCAACTGATCGGCCATGGGGGAGTCACACTGACCAGGTTGATCGGCCATGGGAGAGTCAAACTGAACCAGCTGATCAGCCGTGGGGGAGTCACACAGACCCATCTGATTGGCCATGGAGAAGTCACACTGACAAGGTTGATCGGCCATGGGGGAGTCTCACTGAACCAGCTGACCGGCCATGGGGGAGTCACTCTGACCCAGCTGATCGGCCGTGGGGGAGTCACACAGACCCTGCTGATCGGCCATGGGGGAGTCACACTGAACCTGCTGATCCGCCATGGGGGAGTCACACTGACACAATTGATCGGCCATGGGGGAGTCACACTAACCCAGCTGATCCGCCATGGGGGAGTCACACCGACTGCAGAATGGTAAATCTCTGCCTGTGTCCCTGCCTGTATCTGTCATTCTCTCTCTCTGCCTGTGTTTCTGTCTGTTTCTCTGTCTGTATCTCTGTCTGTGCCTGTGTCTCTGTCTGTTCCTGTGTCCCTGTCTCTGTCTGCGTCTCTGTTTGTGTCTATGTCTCTGTCTGTGTCTCCGCCTGTGTCTCTGTCGCTATCGGTGTCTCTGTCGCTGTCACTGTCTCTGCCGGTGTCTCTTTCTGTGTCTCTGTCTGTGTCTGTCTCTGGCTCTGACTGCGTCTCTGTCTGTGTCTCTGTCTATATCTGTGCCTGTATCTCTGTCTGTGCCTGTGTCGCTGTCTGTGCCTGTGTCCCTGTCTCTGTCGCTGTCGGTGTCTCTGTTTCTGTCGCTGTCTCTGTCTCTGTCTCTTTCTGTGTCTCTGTCTGTATCTCTGTCTGTGTCTCCGTCTATGTCGGTGTCTGTGTCGTTGCCTGTGCCTCTGTGTCTGCCTGTGTTCCTGCATCTGTCTGTGTCTCAGCCTGGGTCTCTGTCTGTGTCTCTGAATCTGACTGCGTTTCTGTCTGTGTCTGTCTTTTTCTCTCTCTCGGTCTGTTTCTGTCTCTGTTTCTGTCTGTCTCTCTGTCTGTGTCTCTGTCTGTGTCTCTGTGTCTGTCTGTGTCTCTGTCTGTGTATCTGCCTGTGTCCCTGTATCTGTCTGTGTCTCAGCCTGGGTCTCTGACTGTGTCTCTGAATCTGACTGCGTTTCTGTCTGTGTCTCTGCCTGTGTCTTTTTCTCTCTCTCGGTCTGTGTCTGTCTGTGTTTCTGTCTGTGTCTCTGTCTGTGCCTGTGCATCTGTGTCTCTGTCTGTGTCTCTGTCTCTGTCTGAGTATGTGTCTGTGTTTCTGCCTGTGTATCTGTCTGTGTTTTTGCCTGTGTCTGTGCCTGTACCTGTGTCTCTGTCTCTTTCTGAGTATCTGTTTGTGTCTGTGTCTTTGTCTGTGTCTCTGTCTGTGATTCTTTCTCTGTCTCTGTCTGTGTCTCTGTCTCCGTCTGTGTCTATGGCTCTGTTTGTGTCTCTGCCTGTGTCTGTGTCTATGCCTGTGTCTCTCTCTCTGTGTCTGTGTCCCTGTTGTGTCTGTGTCTATGTCTCTATCTGTGTCTCTATCCGTGTCTCTGTCTGTGTCTCTGTCTGTATGTCTTTTTCTGTCTGTCTCTGCATTTCTGTCTGTGTCTCTATCTGTGTCACTGCCTCTGTCTCTGTTTGTGTCTGTGTCTGTGTCTCTGTCTGTTTCTGTGTGTGTGTCTCTATCTGTGTCTCAGTCTGTGTCTGTGTCTCTGCCTCTGTCTATGTCTGTGTTTCTGCCTATGTCTCTGTCTGTGTGTGCGTCTCAGCCTCTGTCTGTGTCTATGTCTCTGTCTGTGTCTCTGTCTGTGTCCCTGTCTCTGTCTGTGTCTCTGTCTGTGTCTCTCTGTAACTCTGTCTGTGTCTCTGCCTGTGTCTTTTTCTCTCTCTCGGTCTGTGTCTGTCTGTGTTTCTGTCTGTGTCTCTGTCTGTGCCTGTGCATCTGTGTCTCTGTCTGTGTCTCTGTCTCTGTCTGAGTATGTGTCTGTGTTTCTGCCTGTGTATCTGTCTGTGTTTTTGCCTGTGTCTGTGCCTGTACCTGTGTCTCTGTCTCTTTCTGAGTATCTGTTTGTGTCTGTGTCTTTGTCTGTGTCTCTGTCTGTGATTCTTTCTCTGTCTCTGTCTGTGTCTCTGTCTCCGTCTGTGTCTATGGCTCTGTCTGTGTCTCTGCCTGTGTCTGTGTCTATGCCTGTGTCTCTCTCTCTGTGTCTGTGTCCCTGTTGTGTCTGTGTCTATGTATCTATCTGTGTCTCTATCCGTGTCTCTGTCTGTGTCTCTGTCTGTATGTCTTTTTCTGTCTGTCTCTGCATTTCTGTCTGTGTCTCTATCTGTGTCACTGCCTCTGTCTCTGTTTGTGTCTGTGTCTGTGTCTCTGTCTGTTTATGTGTGTGTGTCTCTATCTGTGTCTCAGTCTGTGTCTGTGTCTCTGCCTCTGTCTATGTCTGTGTTTCTGCCTATGTCTCTGTCTGTGTGTGCGTCTCAGCCTCTGTCTGTGTCTATGTCTCTGTCTGTGTCTCTGTCTGTGTCCCTGTCTCTGTCTGTGTCTCTGTCTGTGTCTCTCTGTACCTCTGTCTGTGTCTCTGTGTCTGCCTATGTCTCAGTCTCAGTCTCTGTCTGGGGCACATTCTGCTGCACAGACTGTGTTTAAGTGTGAGACACTCACTCAGCTGATAGGCATTGGGGGAGTCACACACATCCAGCTGATCGGCCATGGTGGAGTCACATACCCAGTTGATCGGCAATGGGGGGAAGTACGCACCCTTCTGATCGGTAATTGGGAGAAGCACACTCCCAGCTGATCGGCAATGCGAGGAAGGACACACCCAGGTGATCGGCAATGCGGGGAAGCACACACCCAGCTGTTGGGAAATGGGGGGCAGGACAGACCCAGATGATCGGCAATTGGGGAAGCACACACGCAGCTGACCGGCAATGGGGGAAGCACACACAATAAGCTGATTGGCCATGGGGGGCTCACACCCACCCACCCATCGTTCCTCCTGGTAATGCAGAATGGTAAATCAGGGTGAGGCTGGCTGGGGATGGTCAGTTTTACCCGCAGTGCGAGGAGAGAGATGCCGTGTGGGCGTGGTTTCCTCTCAGGATTCAATGAATTGAAGAATTGAACTGAAGGGACCTTTCATCACATTCTTCAACTGCTGCCTGAACTGAGTCTGTGCCACGGGGTAAATCGCAGTGTTTGTGCAGCAGCTCAGGAGCTGCAGCATGAAGCCCAATTCCATAACATAATAATCTAACCATACAGAGTAAGACCCTAGAAGCCACATCCGGCTCCATATATAATAAACCATTACCGTTGACCATAACAGGATGAAATTGGCGGAGATAATGAAGAGTAAAATGATGGATTTGCTCCGACTCTCCATCTCTGGGTCTCTGGGACTCTCCACACTGCTGTGAGCCCGGAGTCTCCTGCGGACCCTGCTGCTCAGGACAATGTGTCTGACGGTGAGAACATTGAGCAGCAGAATCATGGCGAATGGAACACACGGGGTTAGAATGTTGTGGAGGAGCTCGATTGGTCCCCAGACCCGAGAGTACTGAACACCCATTGTGACAACACAAAACCAGGGGTCGTTCCCCAGCTGATACCCACCGGTCATCATAAACCCCCAGGAAATGTCCTTCAAACAGCTCAGCACAGCCACTGTTCCCAGAACCACAGCCGCCGTTTTCTCGCTGCAATATTTACTTGTCAGCTTCGGGCAACAAATGGCCACAAATCGATCAAAGGTGAAAGTGACGGTGAACCAGACAGAACAGTCAGTGGCTGCAAAAAGCAGGGCGGCGTGGATATTACACACGGGGATGGACCGCAGGAAATAAAACTGTTCAATAAAAACAATGGGAATGTGTCTCAATATCAGGTCGAGAATAACGACCAGTAGATCCCCCACTGGCATGGCCAACAGGTAACAAGTCACACATTTGGACAGCCCACAGTTTCTTCTCTTCAGGATCACAAATTTGATAAGGTTCACTGTGAGGAAGGGAAATAAACAATGAAATTATACATCACCCTGGGAAAGACGTCACAAGTATGGTCCACGTGGTGTTGAGGAAGTCAAATAAATATATACACATACACACACAGACAGCAACACACTCATACACAAAGAACATAGAACATAGAACGATACAGCGCAGTACAGGCCCTTCAGCCCATGATGTTGCACCGAAACAAAAGCAATCTAACCTACACTATGCCATTATCATCCATATGCTTATCCAATAAACTTTTAAATGCCCTCAATGTTGGCGAGTTCACTACTGCTGCCGGTAGGGCATTCCACGGCCTCACCACTCTTTGCGTAAAGAACCTACCTCTGACCTCTGTCCTGTATCTATTACCCCTCAGTTTAAAGCTATGTCCCCTCGTGCCAGCCATTTCCATCCGTGGGAGAAGGCTCTCACTGTCCACCCTCTCTAACCCCCTGATTATTTTGTATGCCTCTATTAAGTCTCCTTTTAACCTTCTTCTCTCCAACGAAAACAACCTCCAGTCCATCAGCCTTTCCTCATAAGATTTTCCCTCCATACCAGGCAACATCCTGGTAAATCTCCTCTGCACCCGCTCCAAAGCCTCCACGTCCTTCCTATAATGCGGTGACCAGAACTGTACGCAATACTCAAAATGCGGCCGTACCAGAGTTTTGTACAGCTGCAACATGACCTCCTGACTCCGGAACTCAATCCCTCTACCAATAAAGGCCAACACTCAATAGGCCTTCTTCACAACCCTATCGACCTGGGAGGCAACTTTCAGGGATCTATGTACATGGACACCTTGACCCCTCTGCTCATCCGCACTTCCAAGAACTTTACCATTAGCCAAATATTCCGCATTCCTGTTATTCCTTCCAAAGTGAATCAACTCACACTCCTCTACATTAAACTCCATTTGCCACCTCTCAGCCCAGGTCTGCAGCTTATCTATGTCCCTCTGTAACCTGCTACATCCTATATCACTGTCGACAACACCACCGACTTTAGTCTCGCCTGCAAATTTACTCACCTACCCTTCTGCGCCTTCCTCTAGGTCATTGATAGAAATGACAAACAGCAACGGCCCCAGAACAGATCCTTGTGGTACGCCACTTGTAACTGAACTCCATTCTGAACATTTCCCATCAACCACCACCCTCTGTTTTCTTTCAGCTAGCCAATTTCTGATCCATATCTCTAAATCACCCTCAATCCCCAGCCTCCGTATTTTCTGCAATAGCCTACCGTGGGGAACCTTATCAAACGATTTACTGAAATTCATATACACCACATCAACTGCTCTACCCTCGTCTACCTGTTCAGTCACCTTCTCAAAGAACTCGATAAGGCTTGTGAGGCATGACCTCCCCTTTACAAAGCCATGCTGACTATCCCTGATCATATTATTCCTATTTAGATGATTATAAATCTTGTCTCTTATAATCCCCTCCAAGACTTTACCCACTACAGACGTGAGGCTCACCGGTCTATAGTTGCCGGGGTTGTCTCTGCTCCCCTTTTTGAACAACGGGACCACATTTGCTATCCTCCAGTCCCCTGGCACTATTCCTGTAGCCAATGATGACATAAAAATCAAAGCCAAAGGTACAGCAATCTCTTCCCTGGCCTCCCAGAGAATCCTAAGATAAATACAATCAGGCCCCGGGGACTTATCTATTTTCAGCCTGTCCAGAATTGCCAACACCTCTTCCCTACATACCTCAATGCCTTCTATTCTAATAGCCTGGGTCTTATACACTAAGACCCCCACACAGACTAACCATCCCTACACACACTAACCCCCCCCCACACACACACTAAGTCCCCACATACACACTACCCCCCCACACACACTCTAAGCCCCCCACACAAACTAACTCCCCCCCCCCACACACACACTGAGCCCCCCGCCACACACTGACCTTCCACACACACACTAACCTCCCACACACACTAACTCCACACACATACAGTAACAACCCCAACACACACACACTAACCCCCCCCCACACACACACTAACCCCCTCACATACACTAACCACCCCACACACACACTAAACCCACCCCACTCCCACACTACACCCCCATACCCACACTAACACCGACCCCCACACAAACACACACACTAACTCCCCCCCACACACTATCCATACACACACAGTAACCAACACACACACTTACGCTCGCACACGCATTAGCCATCGACACACACACTAACACCCCCCCCCACACACACTGACCACCACCCCACACAAACACACTAAACCCCCACACAAACACACACTAACTCCCCCACACACACTAACCCACCCACACATACAAACCCTCCCCACACACTGACACCACCCACACACACACTAACCACCCTCACACACATATTAATCCCCCACACAAACGAACACCCCCCACACATACCGATCCCCCCCACACACTAACCCCCATCAGACACACACTAACTCCCCCCACACACACACTAATCCCCCGCACATACACAAACCCCCACACACACTAACCCCCTATCTCACACACACACTAACACCTCCCCCCACACACAAACACTAACCCCCCATCACGCACATTAACCCTCCCCCTACACACACACTAACCCCTCAACACACACGCCAAATACCCCACACACTCTCTCACCCCCACAAACACAACTCCCCCAAACACACTAACCTCCCACACACACAAACCCCCCCACACCCACACTAACCAGACCCATACACACTAACCCACCCCACACACACAACCCCCACTCCCACACACACACAACCCCCCAAACACTAACCCCCCACTACACACACAATCCCCACCCACACACAGTCACTAACCCCCCCACACACACAAACGCCCCCATCCACTCACTAACCCCTCCACACACACTAACCCCCCCTCACACACACTAACCCCCCACATACACACTAACCCCACACACACACACTATCCCCCACACACTAACCCCCCACACCCACACTAACCCTCCCACACAGTAACACCCCCACACACACTAACCGCCACACACACTAACCCCCCCCACACACACTAACCCCCCAATCACACAGAAACCCCACACACACACTAACCCCCCCACATCCACACTACCCACCCACACACACACTAATCCCCCACACACACTAGACCCACACACCTACACTAACCCCCACACGCACTAACCCATCCCCACTCACACTAACCCCCACACACACTATCCCACCACACACGCACATTAAACCCCACAGGCACGCACTAACCCCCCCCACTCACACTAACCCGCCACACACACTAACCCCTGACACACACACTAAACCCCACCACGCACACTAACCACCCACACACACTAACCCCCCCCCCCACACACACACACTAACCCCCACACATACAAACCCCTCCACGCACACTAACCCTCACACACACACTAACCCCTCCACACACACTAACCCCCCCCCCACACACTAATCCCCCCCTCCCACACACACACTAACCCCTCCACACACACTAACCCCCACACACACACTAACCCCTCCACACACACTAACCCCCCCACACTCAAACTAACCCCCCCCACACACTAACCCCCCCCCCACACATACTACCCCACCCCAGACACTGATCCCCCCCCACACACACTAACCCCACCACACACACTAACCCCCCCACACACACACTAACCCCCCACACAAAAAAAACCCTCCACACAAACTAACCCCCCACACACACTAACCACCCCACACATACTACCCCCCCCCACACACACTGATTCCCCCCACCCACACTAACCCCCCCCCACACACACACTAACACCCCCCCCACACACTAACCCTCCCACACACACTAACCTCACCCCACAGACACTGACCCCCCCACGCACTCACTAACCCCCACACACGCACAGTAACACCCCACACACACTAACCCCCCCCACACACACTAGTCAGTTGGATAGTCAGAGGCTTTTCCCCAGGGTAGAGGGGTCAATTACTAGGGGGCATAGGTTTAAGGTGAGAGGGGCAAAGTTTAGAGTAGATGTACGAGGCAAGTTTTTTACGCAGAGGGTAGTGGGTGCCTGGAACTCACTACCGGAGGAGGTAGTGGAGGCAGGGACGATAGGGACATTTAAGGGGCATCTTGACAAATATATGAATAGGATGGGAATAGAAGGATACGGACCCAGGAAGTGTAGAAGATTGTAGTTTAGTCGGGCAGTATGGTCGGCACGGGCTTGGAGGGCCGAAGGGCCTGTTCCTGTGCTGTACATTTCTTTGTTCTTTGTTCTTTGTTCACACACACACCAACACCCCACGCACACACTAACCCACCCACACACACTAGCCCCCCCCCCACAGATGCAACCCCTCCCCCACACACACTAACCCCCCTCACACACACACTAACCCCCACACACGAACACCCCCCACAGACACTAATCCCCCCCCACACACACAGACACACACCGATTCCCCCACACACTATTACCCCCCAGACACTATAACCCCCCACCACACACCAAACAACCCCACACAAACTGACACCCGAAATACACTAACCTACACACACACACACTAACCCCCCTCACACACACTATCCACCCACCCCCCACACACACTAACCCCCCTTACACACACACTAACCCCCCTCACATACACACTAACCCCCTCACACAGACACTAACCCCCTCCACACACACACTAACCACCATCCCCCCCCCACACACACACACACACGAACGTCCCACACACATTAACCCCAACTCACAAACACTAAACCCCACACACACTAAAACGCCTTACACACGCTAACCCGCCAATACACACACTAGCCTCCCCCGCACAGACTGACCCTACACACATATTAACACCCCCACACACAGGCACACTAACCCACGCCCCACACACATACACTAACCCCCCCCCAACACACACTAAACCCCACACACGCACTGACCACCCCACACTATCCCATCCACACACGCACACACACACTAACCCACCCACACACACTAACCCACCCACCCACACACACTAACCCCTCCCACACACACATGAACCCTCCCATACATGCTAACCACAGCCTCACAAACACACACACTAACCCCCACAGATGCTCAGCCTCCACACACATTTGCACCCACACACACACACTAAACACCGCACACACACAATAACCCACTCGCACACACTAACTCCCCCACACACGTACTCTAAACCCTCCCCCCCACACACACACTGCCCCCTCAAACACACTAACCTCCCACACACACATTAAAATCCCCCCCCCACACACAAACGCTAGCTACCCCACACACAATAACCCCCCACACACACTAACACACCCACACACACGTACCACTCGCCAAACACACTTACCCACCCACACACACCACCGAGAACACACACTAAACCCCCCCACACTAACTCCCCGCACACACCAACCCCCCACACACACAGTGACCCACCCACACACACTAACCACTCCCACACAGACACTAACTCCCCACACACACTTACACCTCCCCCACACACTAACCCACCCACACACACTAACCAACCCCTCCCACACACACACTAACCCACACACACACTAACCCCAACACACACACTAACCGCCCACACACACTAACACCAACCCCACACATTATTACCCCACCAGACACACTAACCCCCCACACACTAAACCGCCCCACACACACTGAAACCACACAGACACTAACCTACACACACAGACGTACCCCTCTCACACACAATCTAAACCCCCTTACACACACTAACCCCCTCACACACACGAACCCCTCCCACCCCACAAACATACTAACCCCCCGCAAACACACGAAACCCCTCAACACATACACTAACCCCCTCACACGCTAACTCCCCGACACACACTAAGCCCCGCCAGACACACAACCCTCCCACACACACTAACTCGCCGACATACACTCAGCCCCCCACACACACAACGCCCCCCCCACGCACACTCACTAACAACCCCACAAACACTAACTCCCCACACACACTGACCCCCCCAGACACTACCCCCACCCACACACTAACACCCCACACAAACTACCCCCCCCCCACACACACTAACCACCCACACACAAAAAAAACCTCCGCACACAATAACCCACCCACACACACTAACGCCCCACACATACTATCCCCCCACACACACTGATTCCCCCCACACAGACTCACCCCCCCCCACACACACTCACCCCCACATACACACTAACCCCCCCCCCCACACACACATACTAACCGCCCCACACACACTAACCCCCAACACACACACTAACTCCCCCATACACACTCTAACCCCATCACACACACTAACGCCCCCCCACACACACACTAATCCCCCCCACACACACACCCACACTTACCACCCCACACACACTAATACCCCCCAAACACTAACCCCCCCACACACACTAACCCCCCCACACACACACTAACTCCCCACACAGACACTAACCCCCACACACACTAACCCCCCACACACACTAATCCCCCCACACAAACACTAACCCCCCACACACACTAATCCCCCCACACACACTAACCCCCCACACACTGACACCCACACACACTAACTCGCCCCCACACACACTAACGCCCCCAAACACAAACCCCCAAAATCATTATTCCCCCACTCACAAAAAAAAACACACACACTAATCCCCCACTCACGCTAATCCCCCACACATACTAACCCCCCCCCCCAGGCACTGAACTCCCCATGCACACTAACCCCCCCACACACACACTAACTCTCCCACACAAACTAACCCCCCCACACACACTGACCACCCCAGACACAGTACCCCCCCCACACACTAAACCTCTCCCACACAAACTAACCCCCTCACACACTAACCACCCCCCACAAACACTAACCCCCTCACACACACGCACACTATAACCACCCACACACACTAACCCCCCCACACACACTAACGCCCACACACACTAACCCCCCCCACACACACACTAACCCTCCCACACACACTAACCCCCCACACACACAAATCTCCCTCGCACTCACTAACCCCCCCCCCACACAGACTAAGTCCCCCCGACACACACACTAACCCCCCCTCACACTAACCCCACACACACACTCTCCCCCCACACACACTACCTCCCCACACTCATACTACCCCTGCCACACACTGACCCCCCCACACACACTAACCCTCCCACACACACTAACCCCCCACACACACAATTCCCCCATGCACTCACTAAACCCCCCACACACACACTAACCCCCCCCCACACACACACACACACACACACACATACACACACTAACCCCACCCCACACACTATTACCCCCAGACACACTTTTTTTTATTCAAAAAAATATACTTTATTCATAAAATTTATCATAAGCATTACAGTACATTTCGAATTGTCTTGACTGTACATTTATGTCAGAGTAACACATTGGCCTTGACTTTCTTCCATTCAATTTTGATAATATTACACACCCTTTACATTACAATTCCTTCTCAAATATTAACATTGTCATTGTTTATTTTATACATTGCAGTGTTGGTGGCCCAGACCGAGGGGAGTTGACACTGTTACCCGTCGCTCGGTCTACATTTGCTGGAAAGACCTTACACAGTGGCCTTTTCCCATTGCGCCTTGGCGGCAGCTGACACAAGCTTGAGTGCGTCCCTCAGCACGTATTCCTGGACCTTGGAATGTGCCAGTCTGCAACACTCGGTCGAGGACAATTCTTTGCACTGGACGATCAGCACGTTTCGGGCATATCAAAGAGCGTCTTACACTGAGTTGATAACCTTCCAGCAGCAGTTGATATTTGTCTCGGTGTGTCCCCCTGGAAACAGTCCGTAGAGCACAGAGTCCTGTGTCACAGAGCTGCTCGGGATGAACCTTGACAAATAACACTGCCTCTCTCTCCAGACCTTTTTTGCAAAGGCACATTCCACAAGGAGGTGTGTGACCGTCGCATTTCCCCCACAGCCACTCCGAGGGCAGCGTGCATTGGCGCAGAGCCTTCGGGTGTGCATGAAGAAACTGACAGGGAGGGCCCTTCTCACCACCAGCCAAGCTCGGTCTTGGTGCTTGTTTGAAAGTACTGGTGATGAGGCATTCTGCCAGATGACTCTGGCAGTCTGCTCAGGAAACCATCCAACGTCCTCCACGGTCTCCTTTTCCCTGAGGGCCTCGAGGACATTACGTGCTGACCACTGCTTCATTGCCTTGTGGTCAAATGTGATTTTCTTCAGAAACTTTTCCACGAAGGACATGTGGTACGGTACGGTCCAACTACTTGGAGGGTTCCGCGGCAATGAGGCCAGGCCCATCCTTCGTAACACCGGCGACAGGTAGAACCTCAATATGTAGTCACACTTGGTGTTTGCATACTGGGGGTCCACGCACAGCTTGATATGCTGGACACAAAGGTGGCCAACAGGATGAGGGCCGCGTTGGGTATGTTCCGCCCTCCCTTCTCCAGAGGTTTGTACATGGTGTCCCTTCGGACACGGTCCATCTTGGATCTCCAGATGAATTGGAAGATGGCTCGGGTGACTGCTGTGGCGTAGGGTCGGGTTATGGGCCAGACCTGCGCCACGTACAGTAGCACCGAGAGTACCTCACACCTGATGACCAGGGGTTTGCCCGCAATGGAGAGGGAGCGTTGCTCCCACCAGCCCAGTTTCTGCCTTGCCTTTGCTATGCGCTCCTCCCAGGTTTTGGTGCACGCCCCAGCAGCTCCGAACCATGTCCCCAGCACCATCAGGTAATCTGACCTAACAGTGAAGGGGACAAAGGACCGGTCGGCCCAGTTCCCAAAGAACATGGTCTCGCTCTTGCCATCATTATCTTGGCTCCCGAGGCCAGTTCAAACTGGTCGCAGGCGGTCAAGAGCCTGCGTACAGACGCAGGATCCGAGCAGAAGATGGCAACGTCGTCCATGTACAGGGAGGCCTTGACTTGCATGCCTCCACTGCCTGGGATCGTCACTCCTCTTATACCCGGATCCCTCCTGATGGACTCCTCCTGATGCAAAAGGTTCTATGCAGCACACAAAAAGGGCAGAGGAGAGAGGGCAGCCCTGCCTGACTCCGGATTTGATCTGGAACTTTTCTGATTCCCACCCATTGATTGAAACTGCGCTATAGATGTTGGTGTAGAGCAGTTTGATCCAATTGAGAATTCCCTCCCCAAACCCCATTTTGGAGAGCACATCCATCATGTAAGTGTGCGATATTCTGTCAAAAGCCTTCTCCTGGTCAAGGCAGATGAGGCAGGTGTCCACCCTCCTGTCCTGCACGTAGGCGATCCTATCCCTAAGTAGCGCGAGGCTATCAGAGATCTTCCTGCCGGGTACAGCACAGGTCTGGTCAGGGTGGATCACCGACTCCAGAGCAGACCTGACCCGATTGGCGATGACCTTGGCTAGAATTTTATAATCCACATTCAATAGTGAAATGGGTCGCCAATTTCGAATTTCTTCCCTTTTCCCCTTCTGCTTGTAGATGAGGGTGATGATGCCTTTCCTCATGGACTCTGAGATGCTGCCTTCCAGAAGCATACTCTCGTACACTTCCAGCAGGCCTGGGTCCATCCAGTCCCACAGAGCCGAGTACAACTCCACCGGTAAGCCGTCGCTTCCGGGGGTTTTACTCGTCTCGAAGGACTTGACGGCCTTTGTCAGCTCGTCCAGAGTTAGTGGTTTGTCCAGGTTTTCCAGCTCGCTGTCGCCTATGACCTCCGTGATAGTCGACAGGATGGCCTGGGAAACAGTGCTATCTGTTGGCTTCAGATCATACAGTCCGGCATAAAAGGATTGGCTGATCCTCAGGATGTCAGACTGCGATGACTTTACAGAGCCATCTTCTTCCTTCAGTCTGCTGATCACAGAGGTCTCTGTGCACCTTTTGGAAGATGAAGCGTGATCACTTTTCGTCCTGCACCACGGAGCGGACTCTGGAACGGAAGATAACCTTGGAGGCCTCCGAGGTGTAGAGCGAGGCTTGCTGGCTCTTCACCTCTTGGAGATCCTCCTTGACATCCACCCCCATCGACTGCAGCTGGAGCAAATTCTGCATACTTTTCTGGAGCCTGGACATGACCCCTCGTCCCTCTCTCACCTTTTGAACGCCCTTGAGGATGAAAAACCTTTTGATGTTCCCCTTGATTGCTTCCCACCATAGATGTGGAGACTCAAAGAGGGGTTTCGCTGTTCTCCAACCTTTGTAATCTCTCCTGAGTTCCTCGAGGTTCTCAGGGGTCAGCAGTTTTACATTCAGCTTCCATGTCCCCCTGCCTACCCCCTGGTCTTCCTGCAGGTGGCAGTCGGCCAGTAGGAGGCAGTGGTCAGAGAAGAACACCGGCCTTACATCGGTGGTCCTGACAGTGAAAACTCGGGACACAAAGAAGAAGTCTATCCTGGAGCGGACGGACCCGTCTGGCCGTGACCATGTGTATCTACGCTGCGCTCCGTCTGCAGGGTTGCTGCAGACGTCGAGCAGCTTGGCGGCTTTTACCGTTTCCATCAGGAGTCTGGACGTAGCGTTTAGTTTGATGTCGGCTCTGCCGGATCGTCCAGCCGCATCGATGATGCAGTTGAAGTCACCGCCCAGAATGACCGGCTTGGAGGTGGCCAACAGCAGTGGGAGTTGCTGAAGGACTGCCAGCCGCTCGCCTTTTACGGCCGGGGCGTACACATTAATAAGTCTGAGAGGGGTGCTGTTGTATTTGATGTCTGCTACGAGGAGGCGCCCGGCCACCACCTCCTTAACGTCGGAGATGGTGAAGTTGCCTCCCCGCAGCAGAATACCCAGGCCGGAGGAGCGGCAGTCGTTTCCTCCCGACCCGATGGATGGCCCGTGGGACCACCAGCTCGACCAGCGCCTGTAGTTGCTGAGGTGCGGAATTCCGCACTCCTGCAGGAACAGTAGGTCAGCTTTCACATTTGCTAAATAGTTGAGTGTGGCTACACACCGCAAAGTATCTTTGATGCTTCGCACATTTATGGATGCAATTTTCAAACCCATTATAAAAAGGGAGATTTACCAGTCTCAGAGTCCAGAGTCTATACAGTTGGCTGTTCCAGCTGTTGGATGTTCCCCAGCATGCCGGGGGTGCTCGCAAACTGTTGCACAGTTGCTGGGCTGAGAAAACTGTACTGGTCCGCACTGGTCCCGTGAACCTGATGCAGATGCATTGCGGGGGTGGTGTTGGGGTTGCAGGCCGGTCTTCGCCTGGGCTGTTGCTGCTTGTTACTATCGGGGGTTGGTCTTTGACCTTGTTTTCGATGTCCGGCGTTTGGTGGCCGTTGGTCATATTGCTGTTCCCATGAGCCAGAGGTTGGTTGTCTCGGTGGGTTTTATTTTCTTTTCCGTCTGTGTGTTTGGGGGGTCTGTGCATCCCGTTCCACATTGGTGCTTTGCCTCTTTATTTGAGGCCGATTCTTGTCTTGTTTTCCCTCATTGGAAGAGGTGTCGGCACAAACTCCGCTGGCTGAAAGGTGTCGCTTTTTGCCACTCCCCATCCGGGGGGGGGGGGGGGGGGTTCTTCAGTTTGTTTTTTCGTTTCCTCTTCGTTTGTGCCTGTTCACTGCTTCCCAGGGGTCTTTATACTTCGTCCCATCCTCTTCCATTGAGTGTTCCTCGTCAGATGAGGCTGGGGTTGAGTTGTCCGGTCGTGCTGGGGCCTCTTCTTTTTATTGGGGGCCCTTCTGTTACTTTTCCGCATTCTGTACCGTGGTGTCTTTTTCGGTGTTCTGGTCCGCACTGGCCCCGTGATTTTGATGCAGATGCATTGGGTGGGGGGGGGGAGGTGTAGCCCTGGCGTTCGTCGTGGCATTCAGTAGGTGTTGGGGTTGCAGGCCGGTCTTCACCTGGGTTGTTGCTGCTCGTTGCTATCGGGGGTTGGTCTGTGACCTTGTTTTCTTCCCGGTCGGTGGTCTGGGGGGTCTGTGCCTCCCGTTCCACGTTGGTGCTTTGCCTCTTTATTTGAGGCCGATTCTTGTCCTGTTTTCCCTCATCGGATGAGGTGTCGGCGCTAAGTGCGCCGGCTGAGAGGTGTCGCTTTTTGCCACTACCCCTCGGGGGGTTCTTCAGTTTGTTTTTTTGTTTCCTCTTTCGTTTGTCCCTGTTCACTGTTTCCCAGGGCTCTTTCTTCTTTGTCCCATCCTCTTCCACTTCCATTGAGTATTCCTCATCAGATGGGGCTGGGGTTGGGTTGTCAGGAGGTGCTGGGGCCTCCTCTTTTTGTTGGGGGCCCTTCTGTTGCTTTTCCGCATTCTGTGCCGTGGTGTCTTTTTCGGTGGAGGGTGTATGCACCTCCTCTCTGGTCGCCTTTTTAACTCCGCTGCTGATGATCTGTGCACATGTCGCCCCGCGTTTCGGGCAGGCCCTGTAAAGATGGCCGGCCTCCCCACACAGGTTGCAGCACTTGTCTTCTTTGCAGTCCTTAATCATGTGTCCCTCCTGCCTGCAGTTTTTACAGAAGGTCACACTGCAGTTTGCGGCAACATGCCCCGTTTTGCCACAGGTGTGGCATACTCGTGGCTGTCCCACGTAGTAGAGGTAGCCACGATTTACTCCAATAGCGAAACTGGAGGGGGGATGCAGGATGGTTCCGTTGCTGTCCGTTCTTAGGGTCACCTTGACCTGGTGCTCACTTGTCCAGATGCCGAAGGTGTCTTTCACTTGCACGCTGTCACTTTTCAGCTCAGCGTACCTGGCGAGGAACGTGAGCACATCAGAGACAGGGACGTGGGGGTTGTACGTGTGCAATGTAACAACCCGAATTTGCTGCGCCGGTAGCGTAAACAGAGGCTCCGCAGTCAGGATCGACAGGGGACTCTGGTTACCTTTTTCCTTGAAGACGTTCAAGAATTTGATGCATGCTGCAACGCTCTTGAAGTTGACATCAAAGAAACCATTGTTGGGGAAGTTTTGCAAGCAGAAGATCCCTGTTGCTTTAAACCCACAACACTCGAGCAGCACCCTCTTCACGAAGTGTTTCCGGTCCAAAGGTGACTCTCCCTCCGTTTTCTTCACTGTGACTCGGACAGTGTTTCGCACTCCCCAGCCTGGTGGTCGGGATGCAGCTGCATCCATAGCTCGTGTGAAACTGTATCGGCGTCAGGCCTAAACCAGAGGTTTAGGCCAGCATGTAGATCCACCAATAGCAGCCGAGCTCCAAACGTTTCCTGTTTGACGACTTCAATCCCTCCGAGTTTTTCAATCCACGATCGACATCGAAATCCTCAGTTTTTCTCGATCAAATGAGACTACACTTGATCTGAGCCAAAAGGCCGAGAAGCGATAACCCATATTTTCCGACTATGGCTCTTGTCCTCCTCGTCCACCGACATGCAGGTGCAACTTGCTGCGCTCGACTGTGCTTTGGAACTTTTAGTCTACGGTCACTGTTGGTCAAGAGACCTCCAGCTTGGGCGAGCACGGTGTAGTCTGTGTATGCAGAACCAGTAACACACAACAGGGAGACATCGCCTGGCACGTCTTCCACTGTCATCACCAGAAGAAATGGAGACGCTGTGAAGGCCCAGTGACACCCAACGCAGGGAGTCGAAGAAACCTCCAGTTTTGCCGAACAAAAGGCAATCCGTGCAAGCAGAAAGTACTGGCGGAATCCAACAGGGGCAATGTCTAGTCTCCCTGAGCTCCACCCTGGCGTGTTGGTCGTGGAGTCAGGAGAACGAAAAGAGACGCCGTGAAGGTACACCTACATCCAAATCAGGATGCCGTTCCGTGTGTCGCCACGCTTCCCTGTTGTGCAGGATGAAGGGCTGTGGTAACTGAAGTGAGGAGAAGGCAAGTCGGCATCCTGGGGTGAGGGTGAGTGGCCTGTAAAAAGCAGCAGGAAATCTGTGTGGCAGATCAGCTGAAAACTGAGCCTGGCTACCGCAAGTCCGCGAGTCCATCGGCTCGCAACATTAGTGCTCGAAGCGCCCGCCAGCAGAAAAGCTAGCAATGCTTTGGAGCCTGAAAGGCCTTAAATTGGTCTGGATGAGACAACTGGACAAGAGCGAAAACGGGAAGCCAGGTTTTGCGCTCTTTTCTGCTTTTGTACTTTTTGCTCCCCAAAGCGGGCTGAAGGCACCATTCCTGGAAGCATTGCAAGACCAGGTTGATGCGTGGAGCGGAAGGAGCAAGCCCCTGAACCATCTCCGAGTCCCAAAAATCAATTTAATATTCGGTCCCCAGATAGAGGACATATCAGATATTAAACTGATAAGAAAATGTATATATTTTTTTAATTCAAAAAAACATACTTTATTCATTAAGTTTATCATAAGCATTACAGAACATTTCGAATTGTCTTGACTGTACATTTCCGTCAGAGCTACACACTGCTTTGACTTTCTTCCATTATATTTTGATATTCTTATACACATATCACTCTTTACATTACAATTCCTTCTTAAATATTTACATTGTCATGTTTGTTTTATACATTGGAGTGTTAGCGGCCCAGACCAAGTGGGGTTTGTACTGTTACCCGCCCCTCGGTGTGTATTTGCTGGAAAAACGTTACACAGTGGTCTTTCCCCCTTGGCGGTAGCTGCACCGATAAGAACAAATACTACATTTGATCTGATCCAAAAGGCCGAGAAGCGATAGCCCATATTTTCCGCCTATGGCTCTTGTCCTCCTCGTCCACCGACATTCAGGTGCACCTTGCTGCGCTCGACTGTGCTTTGGAACTTTTAGTCTACGGTCACTGATGGTCAAGAGACCTCCAGCTTGGCCGAGCACGGTGGAGTCTGTGTATGCAGAACCAGTAAAACACAACAGGGAGACATCGTCTGTCACGCCGTCCCCTGTCATCACCAGAAGAAATGGAGATGCTGTGAAGGCCCAGTGACACCCAACGCAGGGAGTCGAAGAAACCTCCAGCTTTGCCGAACAAAGGGCAATCCGTGCAAGCAGCAAGTACTGGCGGAATCCAACAGGGGCAATGTCTAGTCTCACTGAGCTCCACCCTGGCGTGTTGGTCGTGGACTCCGGAGAACGAAAAGAGACACAGTGAAGGTATACCTACATCCAAATCAGGATGCCGTTCAGTCTGTCGCCACACTTCCCTGTTATGCAGGATTAAGGGCTGTGGTAACTGAAGTGAGGAGAAGGCAAGTCGGCATCCTGGAGTGAAAGGGAGTGGCCTGTAAAAAGCAGCAGGAAATCTGTGTGGCATATCAGCTGAAAACGGAGCCTGGCTGCCGCAAGTCTGCGAGTCCATCGGCTCGCAACATTAGTGCACGAAGCGCCCGCCAGCAGAAAAGCTAGCAATGCTTTGAAGCCTGAAAGGCCTTAAATTGGTCAGGATGAGACAACTGGACAAGAGAGAAGAGGGGCAGCCAGGTTTTGCGCCATTTTCTGCATTTGTACTTTTTGCTCCCCAAAGCGGGGTGAAGGCACCATTCCTGGAAGCATTGCAAGACGAGGTTAATGCGTGGAGCGGAAGAAGCAAGCCCCTGAACCATCTCCGAGTCCCAAAAATCAATTTAATATTCGGTCCCCAGATAGAGAACATACCAGGTATTAAACTGATAAGAACAGATACTACACTTGATCTGAACCAAAAGGCCGAGAAGCGATAGCCCATGTTTTCCGGCTAATTCCCGAGTTATCCTTTTACCCTTAATGAGCTGTTAAAACTACTTAGGACGTTCGTTCATTTTACCTGCCTGTATCCTTTCATGTACCGTTTTTGCTCTCCTAATTTCCTTAAGGTCCCAGTCCACATTGCCTCGCTGCGCCGAGGACCCGGGTTCGACCCCGGCCCCAGGTCACTAGCCGCGTGGAGTTTGCACATTCTCCCCAGTTCTGCGTGGGTCTCACCCCACAACTCAAAGATGTGGGAGGTAGGTGGATTAGCCACCATAAATTGGAAAAATAATTGACTACTCTTAATTTTAAGAACTGTGTATTTCATTTTAAAACAGAAAAGAGGCTGTCAGAGACCCCAGAGATTGTCCTACACGGTGAATCTGTGCAGTGCAGAGTCCAGGAGTCTGCAATCCGGTGTCACAGTGGTTTGCACGCTTGCCTCAGAGCGCCAGCAACCCAGGTTCAATTCCAGCCTCGGATGTCTGTCTATGTGGAGTTTGCACTTTCTCTGACACGGTTTCCTCTGGGTGCTCTGTTTTCCTCCCACAGTCCAAATATGTGCAGGTCAGGTGGATTCGCCGTGCTAAATTGCCCTTTAGGTTAGATTGGGTTGCGGGAATGTGGATATGGTGGCGGTCTGGGCTTAAATAGGTTGCTCTTTCTAAGGGCTGGTGCAGACTCGTTGGGCCGAATGACCCGCCTTCCGCACTGTAGGGATTCTATGATTCTATAAAGAATCGTAACCTACATTCGAGCCTGACGTAGGATTCCGAAACAATCCAAGGCGAATGGCACAGACAGATTGGCTTCTGAAGTACAGCTTGGGTCAGTGGGTGTGGACAGTGGTTGGGAAATCAAACACATACATGTTCGGCTGCAGGGCAGGTGCATGTGTCCGTTGGAGCACCAGGTTAGAACGGAACAGCGAAATATTGCTCCAGACTATATCTGGATGTGTTCAGCAGAGTGCACTGGGGACACGCAGATCTCGTACAGCTCAGCTTGAAATGTTTTTATGAACAATAGAGCCAAAAATGACACAGAAAAGTCAGTCCAAAGTATATCTGGACGTAGTGCACTGATGTGTGAACAGAAGTGTGGATAGGAAGGCAGAATTGTCCTTCTGAAGTTCACCAGCTTCTTCAATATAGAACAGTCGGCTGGATAGGATAACAATGATTCTTCCTGAGTATTGCTGGATTTGGAATAGTGGAAAGTCCAGTGGGTTGGAACAGTATCTAAGGTGGGATTTATGCAGTAGAGCAATTAGGGTCAGAGGATCTATCCATTTCTATCTTTAAAAAAAAATCTTAATGACGTTGAAGACGTGTTTAAATTCCCTCTAACCTCCTGCAGCTCCAGAAAGACGAATCCCAGCTTCTACACACAACTGGGCTGCAGGACAGCCACATCCATCGTCACAGGGATGTGTGGGGCGGGCGGGACCATGAGGAACGAGGGCTCACCACTGCGCTATCCTTCTCCCAGTTTTACTGGTGCTTCCAGTCCCATTTTCAGTCTGTCTCACAACTGGCGTGTCCCGTCCATCGATGAACTGTTTCATCCCTGATTTGAGGGCTTTTGGTGAATAACCCCCGGAAGAATGTCTCAAATGCCTCGTAGACATTTTTTGGATCAGCCACTGGATTTGGTCTGCTGCTTCTAATCTGAGCTATTACCCCCGTGGCTGCCTGCTTTCTCAGCTGGTGAACCAGCAGTGGCTGGCTTTATCTCCGTGTTCGTAAAGGGCCTCCCGTGCCTGGCGGAGTTGCTGCACTGCTTCCCTCGTGGAGAGCAGGTCAAAGTCAATTTGTAGCTTTTTCCTCTCCGCCAGGAGTTCTTTGGGCGAGTCCTCAGAGTATCGCCCGTCTACCTCCAGTATGGAGTCTACAACTGTCGCCTAGCCGCCCTCTCTACCTTGTTTCTACGTGCGTTCTAGGCCATGATATCACTCCTGATCACAGCCTTCGCGGCCTCCCAGAACGTGAAGGGCGAGACTTTCCCATTCTAGTTATTAATAATATAGCCATCTGTGGCCTGTGAAATTTTCTTGCACAAAGCCTTATGGGCAAGTCGGGCCATGTCCAACCTCCATGTGGGGGGCGGGGTAGCAGGCATTGAGCAAAAACGCAGTAATCTGGCTGCATATTAATATGGAACCATATTGAAATGGAACAGCATTAATGTGGCTGGATATTAATATGGAACATTATTAGTATGGAGCAGTGTTAATATGGCTGCATATTAACTTGGAACCGTATTAATATGGAATAGTATTAATATGGCTGAATATTAATATGGAACAGTACTAATATGGAATAGTATTAATATGGAACCATATCTTCACAGCTCCAGGATCCCAGATTTTATTCCTAGCTTGGGTCACTCTCTTTGCGGAGCCTGCATGTTCTCCCGGTGTCTGCGTGCATTTCCTGCGGGTGCTCCGGTTTCCTCCCACAAGGCACGAAAGGCGTGCTTGTTAGGTGAATTGGACATTCTGAATTCTCCCTCTGTGTACCCGAACAGGCGCCAGAATGTGGCGACGAAGGGCTTTCCACAGTAACTTCGTTGTTGTGTTAATGTAAGACTACTTATGACAAAGATGATTATTATTAATATGGAATGTGGCTGGATGTTAATATGGAACTGTATTACTATGGAACAGTGCTAATATGGCCGGATATTAATATGGCCAGATATTAATATGGAACAGTACTAATATGGAACAGTATTAACATGGCTGGATATTAATATGGAACAGTAATCATATAGAACAGTATTAATATGGAACACTACTAATATGGAAAAGTTATAATATGAACGAGTATTAATATGGAACAGTGTTTATCTGCTGGACATTAATATGGAACAGTACTCATTTGTAAAGGTCTTAAAATGAAGCAGCACTAATATGGAAGAGTATTAATATGGAAGAGTATTAATATGGAAGAGTATTAATATGGCTGCATTTTAATATGGAACAGAATTAATATGGAACAGTATTAAATTGGAGCAGTATTAATATGACTGGACATTAATATGGCACCGTACTCAAATATAACAGGACTATATGGAAAAGGATTAATGTGGAAGAGTATTAACATGGAACAGTATTAATATGGAGCCGTATTAATATGGCTGCATATTAAAATGGAGCAGAATTAATATGCTGGATAGAAATATGGAACAGTATTAATTTGGCTGGATCCCATTGAGTTTCTGGAAGGGCATATACTGGCCTCGAGAAAAGTGTGTTTTTAGGTCCCCAAAGCAATTCGCTTTACATAAACATGTTTAATGTTTAAAAACATGATTTATTATCGGGCACATTTTAAGTTCGATTACAGTAGGGCACTTTTAATTGGTGTGTTACTGTAATGCTCTGTTTAAATAAGGTCTGTTTGACTGTAGGGCACTGTTTAAATACATTTGATTTACTATAAAGCACTGTTTAAAAACATTTGGTTAACTGTAGAGTGTTGTTTAAATGCATTTGACTAAACGTAGGACACTGTTTAAATGCATTTGATTTACAGTCGGGCCCGTTGAAATGCATTTAATTTACTCGAGGGCACTGTTTAAATACAGTTGCTGGACTGTTGTGCGCTATTTAATTATATTTGATTTACTGCAGTGCACTGTATAAATACTTTGGATTTATTCTGGG
Source organism: Scyliorhinus torazame (assembly GCF_047496885.1). Taxonomy (NCBI): domain Eukaryota; kingdom Metazoa; phylum Chordata; class Chondrichthyes; order Carcharhiniformes; family Scyliorhinidae; genus Scyliorhinus; species Scyliorhinus torazame. The sequence continues at coordinate 102,975,722 of NC_092726.1, forward strand.
GCACTGTTTCTGGATATTTGATTCACTGTAGGGCACTGTTTAAATGCGTTTAGTTTGCTGTAGGAAAAAGAAAGGGAGAAAGAAAGAGATAGAGAGGAATAAGAAAGAGAGAGAGACGAAAATGAACGAGAGAGAGAGAAGAAATCGAAAAGTTGAGAGAAGAAAGTAGAAAGGAAAGAATAGTCCCAGCAGAACAAAGAGAAAGATAAAGGGAGATACAGACCAGGGGACAAAAATAAAGAGAGAGAGTTTGAACTTCAGAAAATGGCCATGGAAAATGACAGTCATTTAAAATTGGTAGACGTAATGGGAAACATACAGTTGGATGATAGTGATGAGGATAGTGAGAAAGAGCTTCAAAGTTGAAGGCTTTGTTGAAATTTATTTAAATATGTCCAAGCATTGCCAAGGTTTGACGAGAAGGAGGTAGAAGCCTTTTTCATTTAATTTGAGAAGGTGGCTAAACAAATAAAAAGGCCACAGAACATGTGGGTATTACTGATTCAAACAAAGCTGGAAGGTAGAGCTAGGGAAGTGTTTGCATCACTACCGGAGGAGGTGTCTGGGACGTATGAGGAGGTGACCAAATCCATCTTAGGTGCATATGAACTCGTGCATGAAGGTCACTGACAAAGGTTTAGAAATTTAAAGAAAGAATTTGGTCATACATACATGGGGTTTGAAAGGCTCAAACAAATTAATTTTGATAGGTGGATAAGGGATTGAAAATAGACCAAACGTATGAAGCTCTCAGAGAAATTATACTTTTGGAGGAGTTTAAAATTGAATTCCTGATGCAGTAAGCACTCATGTGCAAGAACAGAGGGTTAAAATTGCGAGATTAGCAGCAAAATGGCAGATGATTATGAATTAGTTCATAAATCAAAGCTTGGTTGCCGACATCAGTTTCAGCCTGTGAGGGATGGAAACTGGGGACATGAGAAATACTCAAGTGGTAAAAGTAAAGGTGATGTGATGGGATATAATAAGGACAGTGCACCTCAGAGTAAAAATCCAGGAGGGTGGAAGAGACATGAAAATGTTCAAATGTTTTCACTGTCATAAACTAGGCCATGTAAAGTCACAGTGTTGGTGCTTGAAGAAAAGCGCTGTGAAGGCTGATGTGGTAAAACAGGATAAGACAGTCGGGGTAGTTAAAGTGGTAAAGGAAAGCCCAGAAGAAGCGAAGGAGGTGCAAAAGATTGTACACCTGATCAAGAGGTGATTGATGAAATGGTGCCAGATCTCTTTCAAGAATTTACTTGTGTTGGCAAAGGTTACTCATGTGTATCATGAGGAGCAGGTAAAGAAGTCACAATTTTAAGAGATACGGGAGCTAGTCAATCTTTAATGGTAGGAGATGAGGAGTTATGTAGTTTGGGAAGAATGCTGCCAGAAAAGGTGGTAATATGTGGAATTCAGGGTGAGAGGAGTAGTGTTCAATTATATAAGGTAAGGTTGGTAAGTCCAGTGAAGAGTGGTGAGGTGGTAGTAGGAGTAATAGAGAAACTCTCTTGTCCAGGAATACAGTTTATCTTGGGTAATGATATAGCTGAATCGCAGGTGGGAGTGATGCCCACGGTGGTTGATAATCCAGTGGGAAATCAGACAACTGAAATGTTGAAGGATTTTTCCGGATTCTGTAGTTACAAGGTCGCAAAGTCACAGCTTAAAACAGGAGGGGAATTCAGAGAGTGAAGATGAAGTTGAAGTGCAATTATCAGAACCGATTTTTGATCAGATGGGTGACAAAGAAAAAGATCAGGTGGAGGATGAGGCGGATATTTTTAGTTCAGGAAAATTGGCAGAGTTACAACAGAAAGATATAGAAATAAAACGGATGTATCAGAAACATACACGGAAGAGTGTATAACAGAGTGTTATTACCGTAAAAGTAATGGCATGATGAGAAAATGGAGACCTTTATATATGCAGGCGGATGAAAAGTGGGCAGAAGTTCATCAAGTCGTATTGCCGTTGGGTATGGAATGGAGATGTTGCGAGTTTCACATGAGGTACCAGCGGGAGGTCATTTGGGAATAAAGAAAACTTGAGCTAAAATACAAAATGAATTTTATTGGCCTGTACGCCAGAAAGATGTAATTAAATGTTGTCAGTCATGTCACACATGTCAGGTGACAGGGAAACCTCAAGCAATGATAAAACCAGCGCCCTTAATACCCGTTGCAACATTTGAGGAACCTTTTACAAGAGTCCTAATTGATTGCGTAGGGCAACTTCCTAAAACAAAAAGTTGGAATCAATATCTTTTGACGATAATGGAGGTGTCTACTAGGTTTCCGGAGGCCATTCCAGTATCATTACAACTAAAAAGATTCTGGAAGAATTACTTAAATTATTTACTAGCAATAGATGAGCCACAGAAATACAACCGGATCAAGGATCAAATTTTACCTCCTGATTATTCAAAGAAGTTATGGATAGTTTAGGAATGAAACAATTTAAATCAACTGCGTACCACCCAGAATCGCAGGGAGTTTTAGAAAGGTGGCGTCAGAAATTAAAGACAATGTTGAGGGCTTAGTGTCACGATTATTGAGAGGATTGTGATAAAGAAAGTCCATTCGTACTGTTTGCAATTATGGCTGCACCTAATGAGTCAACCAAATTTAGTCCTTTTGAACTAATTTTTCGTCATGAGGCAAGAGGACCACTTAAATTGATTAAGGAAAAATTGGTGAAATCAGAAATTACATAATTGGATTACGTGTCAAATTTTAGGGAACGATTAAATAGAGCAGGTCAATTGGCGAGACAACATTTAAAAGTTGCGCAAAATGCGATGAAACGGGTAGCGGACAAGAAATCCAAAGTTCGTAGTTTTGCCTGTGGAGATCAAGCTTCAGTATTGTTCCAAGTGGGAGGTGAACTTTTAAAAGATAGGTTTTGTGGACCATATCAGATTGAAAGGAAATTAAGTGAAATGAATTACGTGGTAACAACACCAGATAAAAGGAAGACTCACCGAGTGTGTCATGCGAATATGCTTAAAAGGTGCTTGGAAAGGGAAGGAGAGAAAAAGGTTTTAATGATTCTAACTCAAAATGACCAACCAAATCCAGATGGCTGTGAATTTGACATACCTCAAATTAAATTGGAAAACGGGGCTGTTCTTAAAAATTTGGATAAATTGTAGAGTTACCTTCCAGAGGAAAAACAGACTGACCTCAAAGTTATCACATGGGCAAGTTTGTGGACATAAATTGGGAAATACTAAAATGGCTATACATGATGTAGATGTGGGAAATGCTGTTCCAATCAAACGACATCCATATAGACGTAATCCTTTAAAATTGGCTCGGGTTAACAAAGAGATTGAGATTATGCTTTAAAATGGCATAATTGAAGCGGGTTGCAGCCAATGGAGCTCGCCCATATTGATGATACCAATACCAGACGGTACCCAACAGCTGTGTGTGGACAATAGAAAGGTTGATGCAGTTACAAGAACGGGCACTTACCCTATCCCACGTTTGGCGAATTGAATTGGGAAAGTGGGACAATCAGCTTTTATTTCCAAACTGGATTTACTTAAGGGTTACGGGCAGGTGTCTTTATCCGAAAGGGCGAAGGAGATTTCAGCTTTTGTGACTCCAGATGGTGTATAACAATTCAAAGTTATGCCATTTGGCATGAAAAACGCCCCAGCCACATTTAAATGGTTAACTAACAAAGTTGTTTTAGGATTACCCAATTGTGTGGTATACATCGACGATCTGACAATTTTCAGCCAGACATGAAAAGAACAGTTGAAACGTCTGATGGAATTATTCCATCGACTTCAGGAGGCGGGTTTGGTGATAAACCTAGCCAAAAGTGAATTTGGAAAAACCCAAGTCACTTTCATTGAGAAGTTTCCGATACCCTCACACATAGGGAAATAATGTGATTTCTTGGCATGAGTGAATTCCATCGAACATTTAAGTAAAATGTCATGTTGAAAGTGACTGTCAATCGAGAAGGGCTTCAGTTGAAGGAAGAAGAACAAAAATGGACTATATTATTATCCCTGTTAGCGTTGTTTTTAGAAACGCAAAAGTGTGTTTACTTCGTGCATTTCTTAAAGGATAGTGACAAGGTGAAAAATGAAACCATCTTGAAGTTGATGGTTTATTTTTTTTCTTGGGCGGATGTGTCATGTGAGAGTACCTTTAAGAAATGGGTGTTTAAGAAATGTACCTTTAAGAAACGAGTGTTTATCAGTGACGTCAGCGTATGGGTGGTGCTGGGCTGTCTGGCAGCTTTTTACTTTCGTTTTAGGCTGTTTGCTGCAGGGTGTGTTTTAGTTTCAGTGTTGGAACTGAAGCCAGACAGAGCCGGTGTACTCTTGATCTCGCTGCCATGATGCGTCTATCTCTTGATCATTTGGTGAAGTCAGAATTATAAACGTTTTCAGGAGTGACGTTAACCAGATGTGCTTCTGTTAAAGGTTCTGTTTTTTGTAAGTCTTCTGGATGTTAAAAGGACAGCGTTAGCATTACTTGGTGTTGTATTCTTTGGGGGTTGTAGTTGAATTAATGGTTGCTAAGATGTTCACTATATGTTTTAAAAAGGTTAACTTAAATTCATAGAATAAACATCGATTTGTTTTTTTAAATATATTTTCCATTTCTGCTGTACCACCCCTGTAGAGTGGGCCGTGTGCTCCCCATACCACAGTCTATTAAAAGTTCTGGGTCAGGTGGGTCAGGTGAACTCCATGATACACTTTGGGAGTCTCTAAACCCTGGCCCATAACAAATAAGATTGATGTACGGTAGGGCACAATTTAAGTGCATTTGGTTATTGTCGGACACTGTTTAAATGCGATTGATGTACAGTAGGGCAGTGATTAAATGCATTTGGTTTACTATAAAGTACTGTTTAAATGTATTTGATTTACGGTAGGGCACTGTTTAAATGCATTTGATTTACTGCAGAGCACTGTTTAAATCCAAGTGATTTTACATTACGGCACTGGTCAAATACGTTTGGTTTGCTGTAGGGCACTGATTAAATGCATTTGAGTTTGTCCAGAGCACAGTTTAAATGCATTTGCTTTAGTGTCGGGCACTGTTTAAACACATTTGATTGACTGTGGTGCACTGTATAAATGTATTTAGTTGACTGTAGGGCACTGTTTAAATGCATTTGATTTAATGTAGTCCACTGGATAAACGTATTTGGTTTATCGTAGGCCTCTGTTTTCATGCATTGTATTTACTCTGGGGGCACTGTTTAAATGAATTTGATTTACTGTAGGGCGCTGGTTAAATGAATTTGATTTCCTGCAGGGCGCTGGTTAAATGCATTTGGTTTACTGCAGGGCACTTTCTAAATGCTTTTGATTGAGTGTGGGCCACTGTTCAACTGCATTTGTGTTGTGCATGGCACTGGTTCAGCACATTCAATTTACTGTAGGGCACAGTTGAAATGCATTTGGTTTACTGCAGGGCACTGTTTAAAAACATTTGGTTCACTGCATGGAACTGTTTAAATGTGATTTATTTACTTTGAGGCACGGTTTATATGCGATTGAAAAACTGCAGGGCACTATTTAAGCGCATTTGGTTTACTGGCGGGCACTTTGTAAAAGCGATTGATTTACTGAGGTCACTGTTTAAATGCGATTGATAAACTGTAGGGCACCGTTTAAACGCATTTTATTTGCTATAGGGCACTGTTTAAATGCATTTGACTTACCGCAGGGCACTGTTTAAATACATTTGATTTTCTGTCGGGCACTGTTTAAATACATTAAATTTTTTGTTGTGCACTGTTGAAATGCATTTCGTTTACTTCAGGGCACTGTTTCCGTATTTCCCGTACCGACTCCCCGGACAGGCATCGGAATGTGGCGACGAGGGGCTTTTCACAGTAACTTCCTTTGAAGCCTACTTGTGACAATAAGCGATTTTCATTTCATTTCACTGTTTAAATTTGTATGATTTACTGTCAGACACTTTAAGGGCATTTGGTTTTTGTCGGGCACTATTTAAAAACATTTGATTTACTGTGGGGCACTGTTTAAATGCATTTGATTTACTGCAGGGCACTGTTTAAATGTGTTTGACTGACTGTAGGACACTGTTTAAATACATTGGATTTACTCGGGGGCACTGTTTAAATGTGTTTGACTTACTGTAGGACACTGTTTAAATACATTGGATTTACTCGGGGGCACTATTTAAATGCATTTGATTTTCTGCAGGGCCCTGTTTAACTATCTTTGATTTATTGTCGGGCACTGTTTAAATACATTTTATTTACTGGAGGGTCCAGTTTAAATGCATTTGATTTAAACGTAGATCACTGTTCAAACGCATTTGGGTTACGATAGGGCACTGTTTGAATGCATTTGATTTACTGTAGGGCACTGCGTCAATGCATCTTATTTACAGTAGGACACTGTTTAAATGCATTTGATTTACTGTAGGACACTGTTTAAATGCATTTGATTTACAGTAGGACATTGTTTAACTGCATTTGAGTTACTGCAGGACACTGTTTAAATGCATTTGATTTACTGTAGGACACTGTTTAAATGCATTTGAGTTACTGCAGGACACTGTTTAAATGCATTTCATTTACTGTAGGGTTCTGTTTAAATGCATTTGACTTAACGTAGGGCACTGTTTAAATGCATTTGGGTTACGGTCGGGCACTGTTTAAATGCATCTGATTTGATGTAGGGCACTGTTTAAATACGTTTGATTTACTGGAGGGCACTGTTTAAATAAATTTGATTTACAGTAGAGCACTGTTTCAAGACATTTGATTTAGAATCGAGCACTGTTTAGATGCATTTAATTTGCTCTAGGACCCTCTTTAAGTACATTTGAATTCCTGGAATGCGCTGTTAATGCTATTTGTTTACTGTCAGGCACAGTTTAAAGGCATTTGATTCACTGTAGCGCATTATTTAAAAGCATTTGATTTTCTGTAGCGCGCTGTTTAAATGTCTTTAATTTACTGTTTAAAAACATTTTCTTTAATGTAGCGCATTTTCAAATTCATTTGGTTTCAATTTGGGCACTGTTTAAATGCACTTGATTTCCTGTAGGACACTGTTTAAATACATTAGATTTAGTGATGGGCACTGTTTAACTGCCTTTAGTTTACCGTGGGACACTGTTTAAATGCATTTGATTTTCAGTACGGCACTTTGAATGCATTTTATTTACTGTAGGGCACTGTTTAAATGCATTTGCTTTAGTGTCGGGCACTGTTTAAATACATTTGATTGACTGTAGGGCACTGTTTAAATGCATTTGGTTGACTGCGGCACACTTTCTTAATGCATTTGATTTAGTGCAGGGTACTGTTCAACTGCATTTGTATTGTCTAGGTCAATATTTAAGAACATTTGATTTACTGTGGGGCACAGTTGAAATGCATTTGATTTACTGTAGCGCACTGTTTAAATACATTTGGTTTACTGTCGGGAACTGTTTCAATGTGATTGATTTACTTTAGGGTCCGGTATAAATACATTTGATTTACTGCAGGGCACTGTTTAAATCCAAATGATTTTACATTAGGGCACTGGTTAAATACGTTTGGTTTTCTGTAGGGCACTGATTAAATGCATTTGATTTTCTTCAGAGCACAGTTTAAATGCATTTGCTTTAGTGTCGGGAACTTTTTAAATACATTTGATTTACTGTGGTGCACTGTACAAATGTATTTGGTTGACTGTAGGGCACTGTTTAAATGCATTTGATTTACTGTAGTGCACTGGATAAACGTATTTGGTTTATCGTAGGCCACTGTTTAAATGCGATTGATATACTGTAGGCCACTGTTTAAATGCGATTGATATACTGTCGGGCCCTGTTTAAATGCATTTTATTTACTCTGGGGGCACTGTTTAAATGAATTTGATTTACTGTAGGGCGCTGTTAAAATGCATTTGGTTTACTGCAGGGCACTTTCTAAATGCACTTGATTGAGTGTGGGCCACTGTTCAACTGCATTTGTGTTGTGCATGGCACTGTTTAAGCACATTTAATTTACTGTAGGGCACAGTTGAAATGCATTTGGTTTACTGCAGGGCACTGTGAATGCATTTGATTTACTATAAAGCACTGTTTAAAAACATTTGGTTCACTACATGGAACTGTTTAAATGTGATTTATTTACTTTCAGGCACGGTTTATATGCGATTTGAAAACTGTCGGGCACTATTTAAGAGCATTTGGTTTACTGGAGGGCACTTTGTAAAAGCGAGTGATTTACTGAGGACACTGTTTAAATGCGATTGATATACTGTAGGGCGCTGTTTAAATGCATTTTATTTGCTATAGGGCGCTGTTTAAATGCATTTGACTGACTGTAGGGCACTGTTTAAATGCATTTGATTTACCGTAGGGCACTGTTTAAATACATTTGATTTTCTGTCGGGCACTGTTTAAATACATTAGATTTTTTGTTGTGCACTGTTGAAAAGCATTTGGTTTACTTCAGCGCACTGCTTCCCGTATTTCCCGTACCGACTCTCCGGACAGGCATCGGAATGTGGCGACGAGGGGCTTTTCACAGTAACTTCCTTTGAAGCCTACTTGTGACAATAAGCGATTTTCATTTCATTTCACTGTTTAAATTTGTATGATTTACTGTCAGACAATTTAAGGGCATTTGGTTTTTGTCGGGCACTATTTAAAAGCATTTGATTTACTCTAGGGCACTGTTTAAATGCATTTGCTTTACTGCTGGGCACTGTTTAAATGTGTTTGACTTACTGTAGGACACTGTTTAAATACATTGGATTTACTCGGGGGCACTGTTTAAATGCATTTGATTTTCTGCAGGGCCCTGTTTAACTATCGTTGATTTACTGTCGGGCACTGTTTAAATACATTTTATTTACTGGATGGTCCAGTTTAAATGCATTTGATTTAACGTAGATCACTGTTCAAACGCGTTTGGGTTACGATAGGACACTGTTTGAATGCATTTGATTTACTGTAGGACACTGTTTAAATGCATTTGATTTACAGTAGAGCACTGTTTCAAGACATTTGATTTAGAGTCGAGCACTGTTTAGATGCATTTAATTTGCTCTAGGACCCTCTTTAAGTACATTTGAATTCCTGGAATGAGCTGTTAATGCTATTTTTTTACTGTCGGACACTGTTTAAAGGCATTTAGTTCACTGTAGCGCATTATTTAAAAGCATTTGATTTTCTGTAGCGCACTGTTTAAATGCCTTTGATTTACTGTCGGGCACTGTTTAAAAACATTTTCTTTAATGTAGCGCATTGTTCAAATTCATTTGGTTTCCATTTGGGCACTGTTTAAATGCACTTGATTTCCTGTTGGACACTGTTTAAATACATTAGATTTAGTGACGGGCACTGTTTAACTGCCTTTAGTTTACTGTGGGACACTGTTTACACGCATTTGATTTTCAGTAGGGCACTTTTAATGCATTTTATTTACTGTAGGGCACTGTTTAAATGCATTTGCTTTAGTGTCGGGCACTGTTGAAATACATTTGATTGACTGTAGGGAACTGTTTAATTGCATTTGGTTTACTGTGGCACACTTTCTTAATGCATTTGATTTAGTGCAGGGCTCTGTTCAACTGCATTTGTATTGTCTAGGGAAATATTTAAGAACATTTGATTTACTGTGGGGCACAGTTGAAATGCATTTGATTTACTGTAGCACACTGTTTAAATACATTTGGTTTACTGTCGGGAACTGTTTAAATGTGATTGATTTACTTTAGGGTACGGTATAAATACATTTGAGTTTCTGTAGGGCACTGTTTAAACACATTTGATTCACTGTAGGTGCACTGTTTAAATGCACTTGATTTATGTCGGGTACTGTTTAAATACGTTTTATTTACTGGAGGACATGGTAAAAATGTAATTATTTACTGGAGGGTCCTGTTCAAATGCATTTCGTTTACTTTAGGGCACTGTTTATAAGGACAAAGAATAAAGACACGTACAGCACAGGAACAGACCCTTCGGCCGTCCAATCCAGTGCCGACCATCCTGCCCGACTAAACTACAATCTTCTGTGTCCGTATCCATCTTTACCATCCTCTTCGCGTATTTGTCAAGATTCCCCTTAAATATCACCTCCTCCGGCGGCGAGTTCCAAGCACCCACTAACCTCTGCGGAAAAAACATGCCTCGTACATCCACTCGATACTTTGCCCCTCGCACCTTTAACCTATGCTCCCTAGTAATTGACCCCTCTACCCTTGGAAAAAGCCTCTGACTATTCACTCTGTCTTTGACCCTCCTCATAGCTAATGCACACCATAGCAGGCAACATTCTGGTAAATCTCTTCTGCACCCGCTCTAAAGTCTCCACATCCTTCTGGTAGTGTGGCGACCAGAATTGAACACTATACTCCAAGTGTGGCCTAACTAAGGTTCTATATACCTGCAACATGACTTGCCAATTCTTATACACAATGCCCCGGCCAATGAAGGCAAGCATGCCGTATGCCTTCTTGACTACCTTCTCCACCTGTGTTGCCCCTTTCAGTGACCTGTCTAACTGTACACCTAGATCTCTCTGACTTTCAATACTCATGAGGGTTCTACCATTCACTGTATATTCGCTACCTGCATTAGACCTTCCAAAATGCATTACCTCACATTTTATCGGATTAAACCCCATCTGCCATCTCTCCGTCCAATCTCCAAACAATCTAAATCCTGCTGTGTCCTCTGACAGTCCTCATTGCTATCCGCAATTCCACCAACCTTTGTGTCGGCTGCAAACTTACTAATCAGACCAGTTACATTTTCCTCCAAATCATTTATATATACTACAAACAGCAAAGGTCCCAGCACTGATCCCTGCGGAACACCACCAGTCACAGCCCTCCAATTAGAAAAGCATCCTTCCATTGCTATTCTCTGCCTTCTATGCCCTAGCCAGTTCTATATCCACATTGCCAGCTCACCCGTGTGACTTCACCTTTTGTACTAGTCTGCCATGAGGGACCTTGTCAAAGGCCTTACTCAAGTCCATATCGACAACATCCACTGCCCTACCTGCATCAATCATCTTTGTGACCTCCTCGAAAAACTCTATCAAGTTAGTGAGACACGACCTCTCCTTCACAAAACCATGCTGCCTCTCACTAACACGTCCATTTGCTTCCATATTGGCAGCACGGTAGCATTGTGGATAGCACAATTGCTTCACAGCTCCAGGGTACCAGGTTCGATTCCGGCTTGGGTCACTGTCTGTGCGGAGTCTGCACATCCTCCCCGTGTGTGCGTGGGTTTCCTCCGGGTGCTCTGGTTTACCTCACTGTCCAAAGATGTGCAGGTTAGGTGGATTGGCCATGATAAATTGCCCTTAGTGTCCAAAATTGCCCTTAGTGTTGGGTGGTGTTACTGGGTTATGGGGATAGGGTGAAGGTGTTGACCTTGGGTAGGGTGCTCTTTCCAAGAGCCTGTGCAGACTCGATGGGCCGTATGGCCTCCTTCTGCACTGTAAATTCTATGATAATCAAACGTGAGCAGATCCTGTCTCGGAGAATTCTCTCCAGTACTGGGTGATACTCGGTGATACTGCCGATGATCGCTTGAGTGGGGCAACACTAATGGAAATGAATATACAAGTTGGGGAATTAAAGTGAGAAAAATACGTGAAAATCTGATTTACAGCCTTCAGGACCCGATTGTCAGGGGCAGTGCTGGAATGAATGTGTGGGACTTGGCTGCTGGGAGAATGCAGTGATCGCTGCTCCTCGAATGCATGATGTACGGGCTCAATAACTGGGCAGTAAGATGTCTAACAAACACCAGGTTAAAGTCCAAGAGGTTTGGTTCGAATTACTAGCTTTAGGAGTGCAGCTCCTTCACCTGAGAAAGGAGCTGTGGTCCGAAAGCTCGTAATTCGAAACAAATCTGTTGGACTTTTATCTGGTGTTGTAAGACGTCTTACTGTGCTCACCCCAGTCCAACGCCGGCATCTCCACATCATCAATAACTGGAGATAAAACAGAGAGATAATGCATTTATCACTCCTAATCTTAATGTAATGATGCAAGAGTGAGGGATTTTACCAAACGGTCTTCCAATACACCTGACATGAAACAGCATCAGTTATTTAATTACAATGCCGGTTCGGTTCCTCAATGCAGTGCGATTTAACACAGCTTTAACATGGGCAGTGCGATACTGGATATATATTCTGTTTTGTTTTTCATTCTTAAAGAGACAGAATGCAGATTCTTTCACACAAAATAAGGAGAGAAATGTGATTCTAATAAACACAACAGGAAGTAATCTCTCATTCAGTCAAATACAATATTGATATCGGGCAGCAAAGCATAATCAAAGCGATGACATTTTGGAAAAGTTCTGATGTCTTCCATCAGATTTAATGCAGAGCCATATATCTGCGGACGTCACCTCAGGGATGTGGAGTTGACTATTATCTGAGATGGGTGAAAAGAAAGAAGAGATCATCGAAAGAAATCACATCTACATGTTTTCTCTTTTGCAACATTTCCAGTGCAACTGGCCTTTTTAAATTCTATCAAAAACATTCTCCGTTTTTTCTCTCAAACTCTCACTCAGTGAACCGTGGGAATACTCCAGGAGACCCAAAATTACACGGGACAGGTAACGCCCCAGCAGCGCGCCACATACAGAGGGAAATGGAACCAACCATCACCGTTTAACGGTGCAATGCAGATTTGTAAACTTTAGATGTAAACGGTCACTTCCCAATGATGGTAGAAACCCCCGGCCTCTGACACAGATAACATTGGGATTGTGAGAAGGTGTGGAAGGAACCGATAACGCGGGGTCAATGAGGATATGACTGTTGTACACTGTGGGGATGAGCATACTTCAGTTAAACATTGGGCTGAAAGTTAGATGCTTTGTTTAAATTATTTGCATTCGCGACATGAACAATTGCAAATCCCACTTTGTTCCATGGTCAATTAGAATAACTTCAATCCAGAGAGAGTCAATTCTTCACAAGAGGGTGGGTGACTGAGGCAATTACCAGAGCTGATAATATATTCGGAGCGCAGTCGCAACAGGAGACATGGAAAAGAGGGACATGGAAAAGTACAGGAATGTCCTCAAACATCCAAGCAAATTGAAACATGCGCGATGACCAATGGACGGTCCTGGAATTAGACAGCCCAAGAATGTGGAAGGGTCGCCTCCAATGGCATGAAGTACATCAAGAGTCTTCGTGGAATTGCGCAAAGCCGAACTTGAATTGTGAAAACTTGATGATCCTCCTGTTAAACAACCTGTTTACCCAGCCCATCAAGCGCAGCGTGCCCCAGGTGTAGAAAAATCTGCAGGTCGCCCATTGGGCTCATCATTCATCCTAGAACAGGAGAATCAAAGATTTATCTTACCCAGCGTGTAGAGATCACTGCTGAACTTTCCCAATTGTAATGCGATCATCAGACCCAGGATCCTGCAGCAAGTGTCCACCCTGAGAGTCAATGGCTTCAGTGTCAGCATCATCATCGTCTGCAGAAACAGGAGCTGAGAGGCACAGGTGTTTTCAGTTGAATTTACTTACGTCCAAAAGACAGTTATAATGAGCCACTGTAATCATTCTCTCCCAAGTATAACAGGGGCAGGAAAGTGGATCGATTTCGGTGTGACGTCATTGAGTTTGAGCGGAGAGAATTATTGGGCCAGCTTGTGCGGCAGTATTTTCAATTTTAGTTTAAATTCATACTGTTCCCAGAAAATGAGCATCCCTCCAACCTGCAAACATTTCACTGCCTCCATTGGCGTGTGGAGAATCACAAGGAAACGTTTATTTTTAATTAATTTATTTTATTGGGAGAAATGATAAAACGCTGTTTCAGACTCAAGCGGTTTAGATGTTTCTGTTGCTGAAATCATTGTGCAATACGTGAGATCCTTGAATCTCTCATTTAATGGCCGATCTGTTTTGTAATTCAGATATTACAGAGTGAAGATCTGAAACGAGCTGGTGGAACGAAAATTTCTACATACCCTAAATATTTGAGCATTCAACTTCAGGATATGCGGATCCAGGATCAGTGTCACCCAAACTGCGACTGCTGTAATATTCAATCTGTTTGAGAGTGTTAATGGTTGCAGGATCTGCGAAACACAAAGTGATTGGTTAATGGATCAGTTGTTTGTGGTGGAGTCATCACAAAGTCATCATGACACATAATATTTCAACCAATCGGAGACGAGGTATTAATAACTTCACCATCTCTGTGACACTGTCCATGAATTGATACATGCCTCCACTTTGGAAGAACATTCAGCTTTGGGAGATCAGGCGAAGAAACTGCACAAACGTTTCAGGACAACTGTACAGAGGAAGACAGAGAGACATAGAAATATGGAACTTAGGAGCAGGAGTGGGTCTTTCTGCGCTTCTAATTCGTTCTGGAAATCATCATATGTGTTTTGACCTCAATTATTTTTGTAGTAGCAAATTATACAATATCGTAACCGAGTGAAGGACGTAATCCTGATTGCATTTTATAGGTTTCAGATCGATGCCACAAACTCTCCACATTCTTCTGAACTCAAGCGTAAATGATCGTAAACGACTCAATCTTTCCTCATATGTCAGACCCACCATTATAGGGATACATCTGGTAAATATTCGTTGCACTCCCTTTATAGCAAAAAAATATCACCCCTCAGATAAGGTGACCAAAACTGTACAATATTCCTGGTGTGGTCTCACGAAGGCACTTTATAATTGCAGCATGACATCCTGCTCTGCTACTTTTATGGCCAGCAAACCAGTTGCCTTCTGTTCCACCTGCTGTACCTGCAGGATTACCACAGCGACTGGTGTGAGAAGAGACCGGGTCTCGTTGCACAAACGCCTCTCTCAATTTATAACCAAGCAGGTAATATTCTGCCTTCTTATTTTTGCTGCCAACCTCACATTTATCCACATAACTCTGCATATTCCCTGAATTTTCCCACTCAGCTCGGCCAAATCACACTGAAGCATTTTTGTATCGATCCTCCTTATAGCTCATCCTCTCACCCAACGTGTGGCATCTGAAGAGTTGGGCATATTGCATTCTTTAAATCATGAATGTATATTGTGAACAGCTTGGGTCCCAGCACTGAAACATGACTCAATGGACATGACTGCCATCCTGAAAAAAAATGTTTATTCCTGCTCTTCTGCTTCTTTTCTGCCAAACATTATTCCATCCATCTTAATATCCTCCCCCCCAATCGTTTGCGCTTCAATGTCGCTTGCTAATAATCGGGTGAGGGACATTGTAGAAAGCCTTCTGAAAGTCTAGGTAAACCAGGCCCACTGTCCCAATTCATAAATTCTACTGATTATATGCTCAAATAGTTCCAGTCGATTTCATAAGCATGTTTTCCTTTTCGTAAATCCATGATGACTCTGTACGATGTTATCACTGTTTTATAAGTGGTCTGCTATTAAGTCTTGCATAATGTCTCTAGAATTGTCCTCACTACAGACGTTAGGTGGACTGATCTTTTCCCGTTTTCACTCTCCCTCTCCTTCTGGAGAGTGGGATTACATGAGCTATCCTCCAATAATTAATTACAACGTGCAAATAATCACAAAAGATGACGCACAATGCATCAACAATATCTAGCGCCACGTTGGTAAGTTGCCTAGAATGTATATTATCAAGTCCTGATACTTATCGGCCTTCACTGTCATCAGTTTCCCACCTCCACTTCCTTACTAATACTGAGTTTCTTCAGTAAACCCTGTGTTCCTGAAAATTTCTGGTTTGTTATTTATGTCCATCAGGTGGACAATAAATGTCACTTTTGTCATCTAACAGTTGCGTCCGTTCGGATAGTTAATGTGTCAGATATCCCAGTGGATTCAATAATATAAGGCATAATCCGTGAGGTCTGCATCAGCCGTTGGGTGTTTGACACAGAACCGCTTCCCCTGCCACAATAATTCCTTCTGTTTCAATTTCACTGACGGTAAATACATCAGAAGTGGATTTAGATCGTGGAACCCGCGGGCAATGGTTCAGGGAAGAGCCAGAATGCGCCAACTGGGATCATTTTGCTTCCTTTCTGTTCAGCCATTCTGGATAAACGGCACCCCTCAATACTGTTCACACTCTTGTACATTGTGTTCAGCCCTCCCCTTAACTGTTCTTGCACTTTCGTAATATCCTGTTCAGAGCCATACAATCTACTCCAATTCTATCCAACCAAAGTTCGATTGACTTTGATCTTCACTCTTCTACTTTCCAGTTATACCTGGTTAAAAATAAACTTTTATAAAATCAACATACTGCGGATGCTGAAACTCAAATTATGTCACAGTCAGATGATCTGGCAGGAAGAGTCACATGGTCTCAAAGTGTTGCATTTGTTGGTCTCTCCCAGAATCCTGCCACACCTGCTGACTTTGTCCGGAAATGTCTGTTTTCCCGGTGTTAGAAATGAACATTTGTGTTTTATTTGGTTTCACTTGACCTTTTTACTTTACATCAGATTATTTTTCCACCTTTGTGTTCTTAATCCCTTTTAGAAACTATGCCATTTAAATTATTTTTAATTTAATACATGACATGGTGCCTTTTCTCACAAATTTTTCAGTTGTGTTAGTTACTTATGTGAAAATTAATTTTCCAATCTTATGTCTATTAAAGCAAGTCAGTACATCTCCGCCTACCCCAACTTGTTACCATCGTTAAAATGTAGTTTTGACACCAAACTCAAAGTTGTTCCAACAAATTACAGACAACATTCATCTTAGCGCCGATTCATGCAGAACACATTCCTAACCTCCTTCCGTCTATATGGATGCATTTATTCCCAGAATTTAGTCCTTCGATCAGTACCAACTGGGACTAATTCTTCTGCTTGCCACGTGACCTCATACTCATGAAATAACCGTGTTTTTCATGATCAGCAGGTTTTAAACTCTTTGCAGCTAAAGATGTACAATTAAAATTAGTCGCTGTTACAATATGGGAACACAGCAGTCAATTTGGGGAATGTGATATACCACGGACATCACAGCATTTTAACAAAAAGAGCATGTCACCTGATTGTGTGAATTTGCGACAGGGGTCATTATTGGTCAGGACAAAACGGCAAACCCTCAAGCCTTCTTCAACATGGTCAATTGATACTTTATACCCAGAACAGAGGACATGCTGTTACTCTCTTCACTAGCTCCAATGAAAGGTCACATCCGAAGGAGCTCCCGCTCAGCATTGTACCGCAGTGTCAGACTTTATTTATCTGTCCAAGTTCTGGGGTGGAACCTGAACCTGAAAACGTCTGACTCAGAGGCCAGATTGCACCTACTTATCACCGAGCTGACAGCTGTGCTCCGGACTCAGAGGCCAGATTGCACCTACTTATCACCGAGCTGACAGCTGTGCTCCGGACTCAGAGGCCAGATTGCACCTACTTATCACCGAGCTGACAGCTGTGCTCCGGACTCAGAGGCCAGATTGCACCTACTTATCACTGAGCTGACAGCTGTGCTCCGGACTCAGAGGCCAGATTGCACCTACTTATCACCGAGCTGACAGCTGTGCTCCGGACTCAGAGGCCAGATTGCACCTACTTATCACCGAGCTGACAGCTGTGCTCCGGACTCAGAGGCCAGATTGCACCTACGTATCACCTGGCTGACAGCTGTGCTCCGGTCTCATTCATTAGTGTATTAGGTGGTAACTTCTAGCCTAATATTAGAGACCAAGATTTACAGTGTAAACCATATCTGCTCCGCCTCCTTTGAAACAATTCGGTGTTGTTGAATATGTGAGAGGTCCTATTTGAAAGATGCGCTGACCGTTCTAATATTCTTATATTTGTATTGATTTTCTTCTCTCATTAAGTCGGAATTTTCCTCTCGATAATGTTCAGCGGATTGATGTTTATTTTCCTAGGCATTCTTCTCATCCTTTATTAGTAATATCCTTAACATCTGCTTTCCGCTAGGAGCCTGACATTACACCTTTAGTCATGATTAGTAAATAATTGCAGTTCTTCCTCTGCTATATTTTCCATTTATGTCCCACTCTCGCCAAGTGCTATATCTTGCCGCCTCGTGAATACATTCTGTGGGAATGGATTCCACAGGCTCACCACACATTGGGTGAAGAAATGTGTCCTCATCTCTGTCCGAAATAGTTTACCCTGAATCCTCAGACTGTGGCTCCTGGTTGTGGACACACCCATCATTGGTAACATCGTCCCTGCATCTACCCTGTCTAGACCTGTTAGAATTTTGTAAGTCTCGATGAGATCCCTCTCATTTTCCTGAACTTCAGAGAGGACAATCCTAACGTACTGAATCTCTCCGCATATGACAGATCTACCATTCTTGGTATCAGTCCATACCTGGGATCAGTCTGATAAACCTCCGTTGCACTACCTCGAGAGCAAGATCATCCTTCCTCAGAAAGGGAGACCAAAACTGTGCACAATATTCGAGGTGTGGCAGCAACATATCCCGGCATCTGTACTCGAAATTTCTTGCAATGAAGGCCAAAATACCATATTATAATACTCACCTTTTATTGTCACAAGTATGAAGTTACTGCCCCTCATTTTCACATTACGGCGCCTGTTCGCGTAAGCTGGTACGCTGCTGGCCTTGTTCTGCACTAGAAACCAACGGTCGAGCCCACTGAGCTCATCCAGCCCTTAACCTTCTTTACCGCCTGTGCATCTGCATGCTTACCTTCAGCGACTGATGCTCAAGGACTCCCAGGACCCGCTGCACACTCACCTCTCCCATATTACAACAATTCAGGTGGTAATCTGCCTTCCTGTTTTTGCTTCCAAAGTGATTAACCTCACACTTATCCAAATTATACTGCATCTGCCATTGATTTGCCCACTCGCCCAACCTGTCCAGAGCATGCTGTTGGATTCCGGCTTCCTCGTCACAGTTCACCCTCCCACCCAACTTGGTATCATCTGCAAGCTTTGAAATGTTCATTTACATATTCCAGCAGCCGCTTTGCCGATACTTATTTGAAGCTGAACGTTGGTGGAGGCAAATGGAGCCGCGGTGCAGCCTTGTGGGAAACTCCTACGGTGCTCTCTGTTATACACTGGCCGCCAAAAACCATTCTGGAACAATTCGGGAGAGTGGGAATCGAATCAATATCATTCGTCATCTGAAGATCAATAAATACAGATCTCCTTGTTGCACGAGAATAACGTTGTGCATCCAGTGCACTGAAAATTAAACTTGTTAAACCTGAAGCGACATTTGCCCCTGTAACTTGGGTTTGAAGTGAATACAGAATGCAAACCTGAAGCACGGGCCTGGATGGAAACCTTGTCAGGTGGAGTATTGTATATTTCTGCATAAATTGGTTGGTAGAAACCAGATGGCGAGTCCCAGCCGCCAGTGAGAGGACCTGTTGGAGGAACGATTAGCATATTGTTACATTCATAGTTAGACATATAATTCCAGATTGACTCATTTCAAATCTCCCTCTTTGCCGAGGCTGGATTTGAAGCAGGGAACACAGAGCATTACTTTGTGTCTCTGGATGATTGGCCCAGTAATATTTCCACTGACTCGATTTCAAGGAACAGTAACTGTGGGATTTCCGGGCCACTATTCTGTCCATCAGATATGAATCAAAATAACTTGGTGCGAGTTAAGATACAGTGAGCAGTTTTGTTTCACCAGTCCTGGAGTGAGCAGGGAGAGTGGGGGAGGGGAAAGTGTCGGATATCTATGAGGATTTGTTGGAGGCGGTGGAGACCCCGGTGGAGGAACTGAAGGGCAAGTGGGAGAAGTTAGGTGGGGAGTTAGAGGCGGGTCTGTGGGCGGACGCCCGCAGGGTTAATTCCTCCTCATCATGTTCCAGGCTCAGCCTAGTACAGTTTAAGGTGGTACCCCGGGCACACATGAAGGCGGCGAGGATGAGCAAGTTTTTCGGGGTAGACGATAGATGTGCGAGATGTGCGGGAAGCCCAGCAAACCACATCCACATGTTTTGGGCATGCCCGAAGCTTAGAGGGTTTTGCTCGAGCAATGTCCAAGTTGCTAGACACGCGGGTGGTGCCGAGTGCGGAGGTGGCGATCTTTGGAGTGTCGGGATCCGGGAGTACAGGGAGTGAAATAGGCCGACGTTCTGGCCTTTGCCTCCCTGGTAGCCTGGAGACGGATCCTTTTAATGTGGAGGCACTCGGAGCCCCCGAGCGTGGAGACCTGGGTCAGTGACATAGCTGGGTTCCTCAAGCTGGAGAAAATAAAGTTTGCCTTGAGGGGGTCAATGCTGGGGTTCTCTCGGAGGACGCAGCCGTTTGTCGACTTTCTGGGGGCAAATTAAAGTGTCGGCAGAAGCAGCACTCTGAAGAGGGGGGGGGGGGGGGGTAGGTGCAATATGGTTAAGAGATGTACAGAAGGGGTTCGGTGGGAAATGTCTCGTTTACTATGTTGACGGTTATGTTATTATTGCTTTTGTTATTGTTATCAATAAAAATATTTTTTTTTGAAACAACTAACCTGTTGCAGCGTCCGGCCGTGTTTATAAAATGGGTTTTATAAAACAGATTGGGGACAGTCCCAGGATGTTGCTGTGCCTTTATTATTTCAATAGCGATTTGCTTTAATCAATTTGCAGCTTTCTCTTCCCGAGGAGAGTTGATTTTGAAGCTTGGACGACGCAAAGAGAATCTTTCCTCGGCGAGGAATCCTCCGGCAGGAGTTCTAACCTGAGAGAAACAGAATAAATGTCAATGTGTCTTTGTCCGTCATTATTGGGGTTTCATTATTCTGATGGGTACTCAAGCGTTGGGCTCTTTTGTTTTTTTGGAAGCGGGGGGGGGGGGGGGCAGGAGTCTCAGTGTCTCTGGGGGTGGGTGGGGGGGGGCGGGGGAAGAGGCAGGAGTCAGTGCCTCTGGGGGGGAGTGGGAGACCGGTGACATTGTCACACCGAGGTTTGGGTGAGTTAGTCCAGTGAACAAGATGTCGTGTGGGAGCAGGAGGGAACGCAGCCTCAGGTGCTTAAGGAGGTGGAGTGTGGGAGCAGGAGGGAACGCAGCCTCAGGGGATTAAGGAGGTGCAGTGTGGGAGCAGGAGGGAACGCAGCTCAGGTGATTAAGGAGGTGGAGTGTGGGAGCAGCAGGGAGCGCAGCCTCAGGTGATTAAGGAGGTGGAGTGGGGAGCAGGAGGGAATGCAGCCTTTGGTGATTAAGGAGGTGGAGTGTGGGAGCAGGAGGGAACGCAGCCTCAGGAAGGGATTAAGGAGGTGGAGTGGGGAGTAGGATGGAACGCAGCCTCAGGAAGGGATTAAGGAGATGGGGCAGGAGGGAACGCCCTCTCAGGTCGGGATTAAGGTGGAGAGTGGGAGCAGGAGGGAACGCAGGAGGGGTCTGGTGTGTTTAATAAATTAAATACTGGATTTGCACCTTCATTTCATTTAAACTCTCCCCATGTGGGTCAAGGTTTTGTAAGGGGGGGAACGAACCCACCCCCCTCCCCCAGCTCTGTATCCACATTGGCAATAAAATGTGTAAACAACCAACATAACCTGAGGATTATGTATTTTTTCCAGGGGGGAAATGTTTTGGGGAAGAATGTGGGGGGGGGGGATTATAATTGGGGGGAAAATATTTGGAGGGGGGCAATATTTGCATAAAAACAGTTTTGTGGGGAAAAAATGAGGTGGGGGGGAATTTGAGGGGGAATTGAGGGTGGCATAAAATTGGGGGGGGAAATAATTTTTGTCGGGGGGGCAATTTGAGGGGGGCATAAAATTGAAGGGTTAGTAATTTTGGCCAGGGGGCCAATTTGAGGGGGGAAAATTTGAGAGGGGGCAATTTGAGGGGGGGTAAATTTGAGGGGGGAATTGAGGGTGGCATGAAATGGGGGGGTTAATTTTGGCCGGGGGCAAGCAATTTAAGGGGGCGGATTTGAGGGGGGCAAATTTAAGGGTGGAATTGAGGGGGGCGCATGAAATTGGGGGAAAATTTTGGCCGGGGGGGCAATTTGAGGTGGGCATAAAATTAGGGCGGGAAATAATTTTGCCGGGGGTCAAATTTGAGGGGGGGGGCAATTTTAAGGGCTGAAAATTTGGGGGGGCAAATTTGAGGGGGGGGAATTTGAGGGTGGTAAATTTGATGGGGGAATTGAGGGGGGGCATAAAATTGGGGGGGGGAATAATTTTGGCCGTGGGGGGCAAATTTGAGGGGGGGGCAAATTTGAGGGAGGAATTGAGTGAGGGCATAAAATTTGGGGAGGGTAAAATAATTTTGGCCGGGTGGCAAATTTGAGGGGGGGCAATTTCAGGGAGGGAAATTTTGGGGTGGCAAATTTGAGGGGGCAATTTTGAGGGGAGGCACATTTGAGGGGGGTAATTTGAGTGGGTGAAAATTTGAGGGGGAAATTGAGGGGGGCATAACATTGGGGGAGGGAAAATAATTTTGGCCGGGGGGGGCAAATTTGAGGGGGGGCATTTTGTGGGGGGGGCAAATTTGAGGGGGGGGGAATTGAGGGGGCACATTGGGGGAGGGGGCAATTTAAGGGGGGTAAATTGGGGGGTGGGGAACTTTGAGCGGGGCAAATTGGGGGGACTTTGAGGGGGGCAAATTTGGGGGGGGGATAAAATTGGGGGCAGAACCCAACAGGGGGGTGAGACCGAACCCAGCAGAGCGGGATCCCCCCCCCCCCCCGGGAAAGAGAAAGAAAGACAGAGAGAAAGGACAGAGAGAAAGACAGAGAGAGAGGGAAAGAAGGGGAGAGAAAGAAGAACAGAGAGAGAAAGAAGGACAGAGAGAGTAAGAAGGCCAGAGAGAGAAGGAAGGGCAGAGAGAGACAGAAGGACAGAGAGAGAAAGAAGGACAGAGAAAGACACAGAGAGAGAAAGACAGAGAGAGAAAAAGAGAGAGAGAAGGACAGAGAGAGAGAAAGACAGAGAGAAAGACAGAGAGAAAAAGGACACAGCGAAAGATGGAGAGAAAGAAGGAAGGAAAGAAGGACAGAGACAGAGAGAGAGAGACAGAGAGAGAGAGAACGAGAGAGAGAGAAAGGACAGAGAGAGAAAGGACAGAGAGAGAAAGGACAGAGAGAGAGAACGAAGGGCAGAGAGAGAAAAAAGGACAGAGAGAGAAAGAAGGACAGAGAGAAAGACAGAGAGAAAGACAGAGAGAAAGAAGGAAAGAAGGACAGAGAAAGACAGAAAGAGAGAGAGAGCAAGAGAGTGAGAAAGAGAGAGAGGGAATGAGAAAGACAGAGAGAGTAGGGACAGTGAGAGAAAGGACAGAGAGAGAAAGGACAGAGAGAGAAAGGACAGAGAGACAAAGAAGGACAGAGAGAAAAAGGACAGAGAGAAAGACAGAGAGAAAGAAGGAAGGAAAGAAGGACAGAGAAAGACATAAAGAGAGAGAGAAAGAGAGAGAGAGAAAGAGAAAGACAGAGAGAGTAGGGACAGAGAGAGAAAGGACAGAGAGAGAAAGGACAGAGAGAGAAAGTGACAGAGAGAAAGACAGAGAGAAAGAAGGCAGGAAAGAAGGACAGAGAAAGACAGAAAGAGAGAGCGAGAAAGAGAAAGGCAGAGAGAGTAGGGACAGAGAGAGAAAGGACAGAGAGAGGGAAAGAAGGACAGGGCGAGAAAGAAGGACAGAGAGAAAGACAGAGAGAAAGAAGGAAGGAAAGAAGGACAGAGAAAGACAGAAAGAGAGAGAGAAAGAGAGAGAGAGTAAGAGAAAGACAGAGAGAGTAGGGACAGAGAGAGAAAGGACAGAGAGAAAGACAGAGATAAACAAGGACAGAGACAGAGAAAGACAGAAAGAGAAAGATAGAGAGAGAGAGAGAGAGACGGTGAGAAAGTAAACGTGGAGAAAAGCTAGATCGTACATGGTAATGCAATTAAAGTCAGAGATTGAAATAGGAAAAAGACAGAGAGAGAGAGAGAGATTGGGTGGAATGCAGTAGGAGAGAGAGAGTGGATTGAAAAGAGACAGAGTCAATAGCAGAATGAGGCAGTAATCAAAGAGACAGAAATTGGAGTTTCATACTCACCTTTCCACATGATCTCCATGGCCTGATTCACCCTCAGCTCAGCCTCGGTGGTGGCGAGAGAGATCCCAGGTCAGGAGTGTACTGTGGGGTGTAAAATATCAGAGCTGGGACTCCATGCTCACACACACACATTCACACACACAGAGATAAGACACTTATACTTACGAAGTCCACATGGTAAAGAGAGAGAAAATGGAGTCCAACTCTTTAAATACCCCAAATGAGTCACAAAAAGAATCCCCACCTCCCCACTAATGATACCCAACCAGCTCCCGGTTAACCTCACCTTAACACACCTCCTCCAGGTCTGGGCCAGACAAAGAGAAACCTCAGAGATTGGGAGGGTGTGTTGTCAACCCCAGCTCAATGGATTATCCCAGCGCTGTGTCTCTCTCTCTTGCCTCTCACCTCAGCCACAATGCAGATTACAATGAACACCATCTACAACTGGCCATTGCAGCTTGATCATCTTCGACTACAGACGGTCGAGCCAATCCTGATTTGCTGCTTTATGTTAAGTTTCCACAGACATCCATTCCTTCCAAACAAAGAACAAAGAACAAAGAAATGTACAGCACAGGAACAGGCCCTTCGGCCCTCCAAGCCCGTGCCGACCATACTGCCCGACTAAGCTACAATCTTCTACCCTTCCTGGGTCCGTATCCTTCTATTCCCATCCTATTCATATATTTGTCAAGATGCCCCTTAAATGTCCCTATCGTCCCTGCCTCGACTACCTCCTCCGGTAGTGAGTTCCAGGCACCCACTACCCTCTGCGTAAAAAACTTGCCTCGTACATCTACTCTAAACTTTGCCCCTCTCACCTTAAACCTATGCCCCCTAGTAATTGACCCCTCTACCCTGGGGAAAAGCCTCTGACTATCCACTCTGTCTATGCCCCTCATAATTTTGTATACCTCTATCAGGTCGCCCCTCAACCTCCTTCGTTCCAGTGAGAACAAACCGAGTTTATTCAATCGCTCCTCATAGCTTATGCCCTCCATACCAGGCAACATTCTGGTAAATCTCTTCTGCACCCTCTCTAAAGCCTCCACATCCTTCTGGTAGTGTGGCGACCAGAATTGAACACTATACTCCAAGTGTGGCCTAACTAAGGTTCTATACAGCTGCAACATGACTTGCCAATTCTTATACACAATGCCCCGGCCAATGAAGGCAAGCATGCCGTATGCCTTCTTGACTACCTTCTCCACCTGTGTAGCCCCTTTCAGTGATCTGTGGACCTGTACTCCTAGATCTCTTTGACTTTCAATACTCTTGAGGGTTCTACCATTCACTGTATATTCCCTACCTGCATTAGCCCTTCCAAAATGCATTACCTCACATTTGTCCAGGTTAAACTCCATCTGCCATCTCTCCGCCCAAGTCTCCAGACAATCTAAATCCTGCTGTATCCTCAGACAGTCCTCATCGCTATCCGCAATTCCACCAACCTTTGTGTCGTCTGCAAACTTACTAATCAGACCAGTTACATTTTCCTCCAAATCATTTATATATACTACAAAGAGCAAAGGTCCCAGCACTGATCCCTGTGGAACACCACTGGTCACAGCCCTCCAATTAGAAAAGCATCCCTCCATTGCTACCCTCTGCCTTCTATGGCCTAGCCAGTTCTGTATCCACCTTGCCAGTTCACCCCTGATCCCGTGTGACTTCACCTTTTGTACTAGTCTACCATGAGGGACCTTGTCAAAGGCCTTACTGAAGTCCATATAGACAACATCTACTGCCCTACCTGCATCAATCATCTTAGTGACCTCCTCGAAAAACTCTATCAAGTTAGTGAGACACGACCTCCCCTTCACAAAACCGTGCTGCCTCTCACTAATACGTCCATTTGCTTCCAAATGGGAGTAGATCCTGTCTCGAAGAATTCTCTCCAGTAATTTCCCTACCACTGAAGTAAGGCTCACCGGCCTGTAGTTCCCGGGATTATCCTTGCTACCCTTCTTAAACAGAGGAACAACATTGGCTATTCTCCAGTCCTCCGGGACATCCCCTGAAGACAGCGAGGATCCAAAGATTTCTGTCAAGGCCTCAGCAATTTCCTCTCCAGCCTCCTTCAGTATTCTGGGGTAGATCCCATCCGGCCCTGGGGACTTATCTACCTTAATATTTTTTAAGACACCCAACACCTCGTCTTTTTGGATCACAATGTGACCCAGGTTATCTACACCCCCTTCTCCAGACTCAACATCTACCAATTCCTTCTCTTTGGTGAATACTGATGCAAAGTATTCATTTAGTACCTCGCCCATTTCCTCTGGCTCCACACATAGATTCCCTTGCCTATCCTTCAGTGGGCCAACCCTTTCCCTGGCTACCCTCTTGCTTTTTATGTAAGTGTAAAAAGCCTTGGGATTTTCCTTAACCCTATTTGCCAATGACTTTTCATGACCCCTTCTAGCCCTCCTGACTCCCTGCTTAAGTTCCTTCCTACTTTCCTTATATGCCACACAGGCTTCGTCTGTTCCCAGCCTTTTAGCCCTGACAAATGCCTCCTTTTTCTTTTTGACGAGGCCTACAATATCATTCGTCATCCAAGGTTCCCGAAAATTGCCGTATTTATCTTTCTTCCTCACAGGAACATGCCTGTTCTGTATTCCTATCAACTGACACTTGAAAGCCTCCCACATGTCAGATGTTGATTTGCCCTCAAACATCCGCCCCCAATCTATGTTCTTCAGTTCCCGCCTAATATTGTTATAATTAGCCTTCCCCCAATTTAGCACATTCATCCTCGGACCACTCTTATCCTTGTCCACCAGTACTTTAAAACTTACTGAATTGTGGTCACTGTTACCGAAATGCTCCCCTACTGAAACATCTACCACCTGGCCGGGCTCATTCCCCAATACCAGGTCCAGTACCGCCTCTTCCCTAGTTGGACTGTTTACATATTGTTTTAAGAAGCCCTCCTGGATGCTCCTTACAAACTCTGCCCCGTCTAAGCCCCTGGCACTAAGTGAGTCCCAGTCAATATTGGGGAAGTTGAAGTCTCCCATCACCACAACCCTGTTGTTTTTACTCTTTTCCAAAATCTGTCTACCTATCTGCTCCTCTATCTCCCGCTGGCTGTTGGGAGGCCTGTAGTATACCCCCAACATTGTGACTGCACCCTTCTTATTCCTGATCTCTACCCATATAGCCTCACTGCCCTCTGAGGTGTCCTCTCGCTGTATAGCTGTGATACTCTCCTGAACAAGTAGCGCAACTCCGCCTCCCCTTTTACATCCCCCTCTATCCCGCCTGAAACATCTAAATCCTGGAACGTTTAGCTGCCAATCCTGCCCTTCCCTCAACCAGGTCTCTGTAATGGCAACAACATCATAGTTCCAAGTAGTAATCCAAGCTCTAAGTTCATCTGCCTTACCCGTAATGCTCCTTGCATTAAAACATATGCACTTCAGGCCACCAGACCCGCTGTGTTCAGCAACTTCTCCCCGTCTGCTCTGCCTCAGAGCCACACTGTCCCTATTCCCTAGTTCTCCCTCAACCCTCTCACCTTCTGACCTATTGCTCCCGTGCCCACCCCCCTGCCATACTAGTTTAAACCCTCCCGCTGATTTTCATTCTCACGTACGTTACTCTTGCTGCTTTTACAGCGTGAGCTCACGTGTGTGTGTGTGTGTGTGTGTGTCCCTGTGTGTGTGCATTTAGGCAGTCGCTACAGTTTGGAGCTGGAAAACGTTACACATTTCAGAATATTAGCACTCGCTGAGCAACGGGGAGAGATCTGATGCTTAAACAAGTAGCCTCAGAGAGATACAGGAGCCTCAGCTCTCTGTAAACTGTACTTCACACACACAGCTCCTGTGTCACTGGCAATCCAGGCCCCGCTCTCTGTAAACTGTACCCCCCACACACACTCAGCTACACAACAACTCCTGTGTCACAGGCAATCCAGGCCCAGCTCTCTGTAAACTGTACCCCACACACACAGTCAGCTAGACAACAACTCCTGTGTCACAGGCAATCCAGGCACAGCTCTCTGTAAACTGTACACCACACACACACACTCAGCTAGACAACAACGCCTGTGTCACAGGCAATCCAGGCTCATCTCTCTGTAAACTGTACCCCACACACACTCAGCTACACAACAACTCCTGTGTCACAGGCAATCCAGGCTCAGCTCTCTGTAAACTGTATCCCCCACACACAGCTAGACAACAGCTCCTGTGTCACAGGCAATCCAGGCCCAGCTCTCGAAAAACTGTGTCCCACACACACTCAGCTACACATCAACTCCTCTGTCACAGGCAATCCAGGCTCAGCTCTCTATAAACTGTATCCCACACACACTCAGCTAGACAACAGCTCCTGTGTCACAGGCAATCCAGGCCCAGCTCTCTATCAACTGTATCCCACACACACTCAGCTAGACAACAACTCCTGTGTCACAGGCAATCCAGGCTCAGCTCTCTGTAAACTGTACCCCCCCCCCCCCCACACACCCAGCTAGACAACAACTCCTGTGTCACAGGCAATCCAGGCCCAGCTCTCTGTAAACTGTATCCCCCACACACAGCTAGACAACAGCTCCTGTGTCACAGGCAATCCAGGCTCAGCTCTCTATAAACTGTATCCCACACACACTCAGCTACACATCAACTCCTCTGTCACAGGCAATCCAGGCTCAGCTCTCTATAAACTGTACCCCACACACACTCAGCTACACAACAACTCCTGTGTCACTCGCAATCCAGGCACAGCTCTCTGTAAAGTGTACACCACACACACACTCAGCTAGACAACAACTCCTGTGTCACTCGCAATCCAGGCTCAGCTCTCTGTAAAGTGTACACCACTCACACTCAGCTACACAACAACTCCTGTGTCACTCGCAATCCAGGCGGCTCACTTGGAAAGTAAAAATGAAAATCGCTCATTGGCACAAGTAGGCTTCAATGTCCTGTTCGGGGATGCTGGTACGGGAATTGAACCGTGCTGCTGGCCTGCCTTGGTCTGCATTCAAAGCCAGCGATTTAGCCCTGAAATCTGTGAGGCTTTATTCCATGACGATCACCTTGCCCCGAAAGTTGTGAATACAGTGTGTGCGGCACTGCAAGGGACTCCAATAAACTGATCCATTGGTTTGTTTAACAACCTTCATTTACTACCCAACATTCTCCCATGTGTGCTGTGTGACACACAGACTAACAGCTCTACGTCCACAGCAACTTGAAGCCACCTCCCGGAGACTTTGGCAGCGAGTGAACGAGTGTCAGCTCCACTCAGCTTCTGGTGTCTTTGGAGTTTGATTTGAAAATGTTATATCCCTCACTTCCCTGCCTCCCAGACTGTGTGCTGACAGCTCGGATATGCGTGGACCCCTGTCACTGTAGCAAAGTCACTCTGCTGGACTCTCCCTGTGGGAGAGTCATCCTCACTCATTTCCATTTAAACATGCTGCTGCGAACATAACTCAGTAGAAACAGAGTCTTCAGCCCTCTGATCAGGAGCTGGGCTGGTCACACACACCCTCAATATACTCAACAGACACCGCAGCAGGAGACAGGATCTAACCTGCTTTTTATTGAAAGAAGTCTTACAACACCTCTTCATTCACCTGAGGAAGGAGCAGTGCTCCGAAAGCTAGTATATCAAAACAAACCTGTTGGACTTTAACCTGGTGTTGTTAGACTTCTAGCTGAGCTCAGGCCAGTCCGAAACCGGCATCTCCACATCATGGCTGCTTTTTATTGTTCATTTCTCCACAGGTTGCAGGCCCCTCTGCTTGGGTCAGGGACAGCATTTTATAATCCATCCCTACTTGCTGCTGGCTATGGTTAGAATATCACACTCACAGATCTTCATCGACACACAGTCACACAAACATATCCACACACACACACACACACACACACACAGCCACGCACAAGCACTCACATACACATACATATGCTCACGTGCACTGCTCACGTGCTGGCCAGACACATACATTTTCACACACACATGCAGCCATATCCTCGCATACGCAGATGGACACAAGCTCTCACACACTCGCTTACACACTCACATAAATCTTCACACACAAGCGCTCACACACAGACTTACACACTCACACATTCTCACGTACGTTACCCACATTTGCTGATTATTATTACATTAAAGCTGACTTTAACTTGAATCAATTTCTTCCAAAAGTTCTGATTTCTTTTACAAATGGAGCTAACATTTGCAAGCCGACCTATTTGTTGTGTGTGGGGGCGAGTGTGTGTGTGTCTGGGTTACATGTTTTGTCTGTCCACAGACATTACCGGCAGAAACCTTTACACATTTCAGAATCATAAACAACTCGGTGGCAAGAGATTCAGAAGATCAAATGCTGCATTTTTCTGCCTCTGACAAGCAGCTCTGCAGAGGCACAGAGAGAGAGAGAGAGAGATCCTTTGGTGGGAAATGTCTTGAATCACACACACCTTTACCAATCTCCACCTAGTGGGGAATGTCTGAATCACAGACAGCTTTACCAATCTTCACCTAGTGGGGAATGTCTGAACCACACACACACCTTTACCAATCTCCACCTAGTGGGGAATGTCTGAATCACACACACCTTTACCGAACTCCACCGAGTGAGGAATGTCCGAATCACACACACATCTTTACCAATCTCCACCTAGTGGGGAATGTCTGAATCACACACACCTTTACCAAACTCCCCCTATTGGGGAATGTCTGAATCACACACACGCCTTTACCAATCTCCACCTAGTGGGGAATGTCTGAATCACACACACACCTTTACCAATCTCCACCTAGTGGGATGTCTGAATCACACACACCTTTACCAATCGCCACCTAGTGGGGAATGTTTGAATCACACACACACCTTTACCAAACTCCACCTAGTGGGGAATGTCTGAATCACACACCTTTACCAAGCTCCACCTAGTGGGGAATGTCTGAAACACACACACCTTTACCAATCTCGACCTAGTGGGGAATGTCTGAATCACACACACACCTTTACCAATCTCCACCTAGTGGGGAATGTCTGAATCACACACACCTTTACCAATCTCCACCTAGTGGGGAATGAATGAATCACACACACCTTTTCCAATCTCCACCTAGTGGGGAATGTCTGAATCACACACACACCTTTACCAAACTCCACCTAGTGGGAAATGTCTGAATCACACACACACCTTCACCAATCTCCGCCTAGTGGGGAATGTCTCAATCATACACACCTTTACCAAACTACACCTAGTGTGGAATGTCTGAATCACACACACACCTTTACTAATCTCCACCTAGTGGGGAATGTCTGAATCACACACACCTTTACCAAACTCCACCTAGTGGGGAATGTCTGAATCACACACACCTTTACCAATCTCCACATAGTGGGAAATGTCTGAATAACACACACACCTTTACCAATCTCCACCTAGTGGGGAATGTCTGAATCACACACGCACCTTTACCAAGCTCCACCTAGTGGGGAATGTCTGAATCACACACACCTTTACCAATCTCCACCTAGTGAGGAATGTCTGAATCACACACACACCTTTACCAATCTCCACCTAGTGGGGAATATCTGAATCACACACACACCTTTACCAATCTCCACCTAGTGGGGAATGTCTGAATCACACACACCTTTACCAAACTCCACCTAGTGGGGAATGTCTGAATCACACACACACACCTTTACCAAACTCCACCTAGTGGGGAATGTCTGAATCACACACACACCTTTACCAATCTCCACCTAGTGGGGAATGTCTGAATCACACACACTCCTTTACCAATCTCCACCTAGTGGGGAATGTTTGAATCACACACACACCTTTACCAAACTCCACCTAGTGGGGAATATCTGAATCACACACACCTTTACCAATCTCCACCTAGTGGGGAATGTCTGAATCACACACACACCTTTACCAATCTCCACCTAGTGGCGAATGTGTGAATCACACACACCTTTACAAATCTCCACCTAGTGGTGAATGTCTGAATCACATACACCTTTACCAATCTCCACCTAGTGGGGAATGTCTGAATCACACACACACCTTTACCAATCTCCACCTAGTGGGGACTGTCTGAATCACACACACACCTTTACCAATCTCCACCTGGTGTGGAATGTCTGAATCACACACACACCTTTACCGATCTCCACCTAGTGTGGAATGCCTGAATCACACACACCTTTACCAATCTCCACCTAGTGGGGAATGTCTGAATCACACACACACCTTTACAAATCTGGATCGGCTCTGGCTGGGATGGCCGAAGGGCCTGCTCCTGTGCTGTAATTTTCTTTGTTCTTTTTGTTTTGAATAATATAAAAGTAGAATTAAGATTTGGGTTAATTCAAGCTGAATATCTAAAATACAGGTGATAGCGAATGCCAAGGAATTTCCAGTTGGTGAGTGAAATCATGCGCCTAGCGAAGCTGTTCCAGTACAGCTACAACACTGTCTTCAAGGCAGTCCAGCAGCACGGTTCAATTCCTGTACCAGCCTCACCGAACAGGCCCCGGAATGTGGCGACTAGGGGCTTTTCACAGTAACTTCATTTGAAGCCGACTTGTGACAATAAGCCATTTTCATTTCTATCCAAAGTGTCTCACCGCCGCAACGAATTAATAACATGTGCCAAGTGCCATGTGGTCTTCGTGGGCTTGGCAACTTCATTTCAGATAAAGAATTCTCAAGTATACTGCAAAGGATTTGACCGACTGGGAGCTAATGAATGTTGTACATGAGTCTTCGGAGAAATGTTCAATGTCAAACACTAATATATCAGCTGTTAAATTTGCAATTCTCCAGAACGATTTTGAAAACAAAAGGATGCAAGCCATGAAATTATTCTATATTCTTTCAACGAACTCAGTGTGAATACACACTAAAATCCAACTGGAAGGTTCATTTTGCATTAATAATCAATTTCGAAGTTAGCAGTTTGTGTTCCATTCCCATGTCCGACACCAAGCCGGTGATGAGCATTTTAATTATTGTTCAACTAACTATGTGAGATCGTTAAATTCGTTTATCTTTTTATGCTGTGTTGCAGTTTTATAGGCGGCATTATGCGCACATAATGTAATCTAAATGTATTTGTAGGAAAATAATTCTGAAGGTCCAACATCCATCATATCGTTCTTCAAACTCATCACCTCAACAAACGTTTCGATGCTAAATGCTATGTTGGAGGGTGGGGGAAGGTAGTGATTTATTTAGTCCTTTTGTCGTTTATATTGATCGTGGTTCTAGTTGAATATCATAATTTTCTGTGACAATTACAACTCTATCCCATCGTGGTGCATCAGCATTGTCGCATGTTACTGAACGTCATGATATATTTTCAACATCTGCTAAAGCTCCACGCAAATAGTGGATTAATATTATATGGTTTTGCAATATTCTACTGTTGTATCCCATTGTTCATTCTGAGCCTATTTTTGATATCGTTTATTCGGTGAGAAATTCCGTGGCATTTCTCAAAATAAGATCGCACAGGACTAAAGATTATCATGCCCAGTGTTTGCATACAATCGTGCGCCAATTTTGATTTGGGTTTTCCGAATTTGGATTAGGTCTACTTTGGGAATAGAGCATTCAGATTTTGCATCATCAGAATTGAGATGACATATCGCCTTTGGAGACGACATTAATCAGATTACACGTAAATATCTAAAGTCTAATGGAGGAATCCTAGCTTTTGTTCCCCTGATTATAGACGGTTGAAGCATGATTTATCAGGAATACTTTAATTGTTCTGATCATGCAACGTTTGGGGATTGGAAAACTCACCTTTCAGTGGGATACAGAAGAAGAAGGGCATGTCTTCAAAAGTAGAACAGGCCACGTGGGAAAACTTTGAAATACGGTAGCTTCTGCCCAGCCGCAGAAGATAATGACCTAACACAGACATCAATATCTTTTTTTGGAAAGGGCTTATCGGGATTTGGCAGAGGAGTGAGGAAATGGATTCGAACTGAAAATCAGCCACAAGCAAATTCAATGAATAACATAGTTTCAAAGATGTAATCTCCAAAACCATCTTCATGTGCAGCAAACATCATCGACACTTCTGAACTGAGTGTTATATTAATCTCGTGCAAATTTATAATGTGGCATAATCGCATTAATAGTTGTTATCTAAAATCAGGGAAGTTCTTTGCAATTAAGTGAAAATTAGTGAAAATACAAAACCAGACTCTGGATATTCCTGGTATCCCCCTCCTTGTGCTACCCATGGCCGTGCTCTGTATTACTTCCCTTAAAGTCCTCCCCAGGTCTCTTATAATAATCTTTATTATTGTCACAAGTAGGCATACCTTAACACTGTAATGAAGTTACTGTGAAAATCCTCTTGTCGCACACGACTCAAACTAACAATATCCGATCGCCAGACTAAAGTAAAATGCATGGCACAATGCAGAGACTATTTCAAGTTAATTGTGTTGGTTAACGATCCCTGCAATTTTCAGCCTCCATGGCAGCACGATGGCACGGCGATTAGCACCGTTGGCTCACAGGAAAAGCGACCAGATTTTAATTCCCGCCTTGGGAGACTTTCCATGTGGAGTTTGCACGTTTTATGTGTAGGTTAGGTGGATTGCCTGTGGCAAATTTCCATTTGGTGTACAGGTATGTGCAGGTTAGGTGGGGTTACGATGATGGGGCTGCGGATTGGAATAGGTAGGGTGCTCTTTCAAAAGATCGTTGCAGACTAGATTGGCCGAAGGGCCTCAGTCTGCAATGTTGGGATTCAGTGGGCATCTCAACATGCAGTAAGACCTGGATAACATTCAGGCTTGGGCTGAGAAGTGGCAACTGATGTTGACGTGTGTTCACACAAGTGCAAACTGTGACCAACTCCAAGAAGAGTGGATGATAGACCGACGCACACATACACACACACACGACCCCCACCCCCTGGGAATTGTAGTACAGCTTTGAGTTTGCCGAGTGTATCCATGTTAAATCAGGTATGTTTCAGGGAGACATCAAGGCAGATAATGCATTTAATTAAGAAACTACGTCTGCAACGAATATGAATGGTAGCTGACAACAGTCAGTAGCTTCATTCGGCTGGAGGTCTCTCGGACATTACAGATTATCTTCCCCAACCACCTCTTCCCACCATCACCACCCTCAACCACAGCCCTGGGGGAAAGTATTAAAACTGTGAATCTGTTTTGCATCGAAAGTGTTGGTTTGTTTCTGTGGTGAGGAATCTGGTTGGGTTAAAGACTGTCACCCCAATGGGCTGATGGAAAGCGGAACTCGTTTACTTGGCAGGGCCATATTCGAAGGAAAGACAGGTCGACGGATAAGTGGTATTGGCGTAATGCCAGTTGATGAAGTTGGTTCCTGGCACAATCCTTTGTGTGTGTCAGGGGTAAAGGACAAGGGGAGAGACCAATGCGATGGGGTTGCGACACGCTGACTCAGTGGTTAGTACTGCTGCCTCTCAGCGTCAGGGAGCTGGATTACATTCCAGCCTTGGGTGACTGTGGAGCTTGCAAGTTCTCCCCGTGACTGGGTGGGTTCCCTGTTGGGTGACCCGGCTTCCTCTAACAGTCGAACGATATGTAGGTTAGGTGGATTTGTCAAGGAAAATTTACACTTTGAGTCTAAATATGTGGATGTTACGTGGATTTACCATGGCCAACGCAAGGGGATACGGAGATAGGATTTGGCTGTGGGCCTGGGTAGACTGCAGGCATGATAGGTCGAAAATTCTCCTTCTGCACTGTATAAATTCCATGTTCAGTTATTGCAGGGGATTATCGCCTTTTCAAGCAGAGGGTGTATGGAACTGGCCAAGATTGGGAGTGGTATCAGGGGACGGAAAGGGATTGGTGTTCATTCTGTACGAGGTAGGGGGATGAGGGACAATCTGCACGGACTAGAGGGAGGGGAGCGCCCATGGGAGGCAGAGGTGGAAAGCTAATTCGAGGCAGTTCGCCTTTATTTTGAACCGATAAGTGAGACATGTTTCGGAGGCCGCAACACGCTCAAGGACTTTGAAGGTCAAGATAGGTTGAAATTCCAGGATATGGTGACTCCAAAAAGAACACAGAAAACAATAAAAACAATCTGTAATAATAAGGAATCCACATTAAAATATTGTCATCACGGCGAGCACGTTCTTTTAAGAGGAAGTTCGTCCATAGATCTCAGAAAATGAGGATCAAACAGCTGGGGGAAATAGTGTGGCAGCTGTTTGAACACCTGTCCCCGTTCTTTCTCTCCTTCCCATTTATGGGGGATGCATCGGCTTTTTTCCTCAATAGTGCCCTGCTCTTGTTGTTTGCTATTTGGTAGTCTGGCATCCATGTTCCATTATGGGACTGGAAACACTGCTCTCACATGTTTGGTTTATTCACAAGTTGAATGACTTACGGAACGAGGAAGCTCAAAGCGGCCTTGATTTTTCCTCTGAACTTGGACTGAGTCGTCGCATAAATAAACGTGTTCGTGCAGCAACTTAAGTTGCGCAGCATAATTCCAACTTGCTGGAATATATATTCAGCCTCGGTGTAATCATTGGGATCTATTCCTGCAAGGTTGTAATATAAGAATTCTATAACATTTACCAGCCACAGAATTATGAAGCTGCCGGATATGGAGAAGAGTAAAATCACAGACTTCCTTCTGCTCTCCATCTCTGGGTCACGGTGATTGTCTCCCTTCCTCTGACCCTTCAGTCCCTTTCGGACCCGACAGGCCACTAAAATGTGTCTGACCGCCAGGGCGTTGATCAACACAATTAAAGCAAATGGGAGCAAAGTGGTTAGAAATCTATCAAACCAATTGTATCTCACCCATCCGGTCTCAGAATAGAAGTCTGGCTTTGTATGACAGAACCACGGCACATTGTCAGTAATGCTTTCGGGTTCA
This sequence comes from Scyliorhinus torazame, assembly GCF_047496885.1. Taxonomy (NCBI): domain Eukaryota; kingdom Metazoa; phylum Chordata; class Chondrichthyes; order Carcharhiniformes; family Scyliorhinidae; genus Scyliorhinus; species Scyliorhinus torazame. Next base: position 103,012,609 of record NC_092726.1, read on the forward strand.
TAGGTGAAGTAGATGGGGATGTTGGCGAAACACAGAAAAATGCAGAATGTTGCTAGAACCACTGCCGCTGTTTTAGCTGTAAAATATTTGGCGTTAAGCTTCTGGCAACAAATAGCCACAAATCGATCAAAGGAGAAAGTGATAGTGAACCACACCGAACAGTCTATGGCTGCCCCTCGCAGGACAGCATTAACACTGCATATAGGGGTGATGTCTAGGAAACAGATTGGAAAATAGTAATGATTGATCTGCATAAGTATAACCTCAGTGATAATGACGAATAGATCTGACAGTTCCATGGCCAGCAGGTAACGAGTTGTACAGCTGGAGAGACCGCCCTTTCCTCGGGACAGGATTAAAATGGCCAGCAAGTCAACTGTAAGAGAGAGAAGGGAAAATGCTGATAAAACATTCTCTGTGAGTGACACTGGAACGAAAGACTGGATCTTAACATGAAACAAGGTAGGAGAGAGGCAATCATTTAAAACAAATACCCGGACCCTAACCTACCCCCAATCCAGACGAGCTCCAAGTTTAGTGGGCTAAGGATTGAGAAGAAACAACAACAAAGAATAATACAGCACAGGAACAGGTTCTTCGGTCCTCCAAGCAAGCTCCAATCACGTGCCTTATCTAGACCAACCGCCTGTATATTTCTGTACCCCGTCTCTTCATGTGCCTATCCAGATAATTCTTATAGGTCGCTAGCTTATCTGCCACAACCACCTCAATTGGCAGTGCATTCCAGGCCACCACCATACTCTGTGTAAAAGAATTCCCCCGACCATCTCCACTGAACCTTTCCCCCCTCACCTTGAACTTGGGCGCCCTTATAATTTTTAATTCCGCCCTGAGAGAAGGCCTCCAATTGTTCACCCTATCTATACGGTTAATAATTTCCAAGTCGTTCTGGTAGTGCGGTGACCAGAATTCGACACAGCATGCCAGAAATGGCCTCAGAAAGGTTCTATAGAACTGCAACATAATTTTCGACCTTTTATAGTTGATACCCCGTCCTATGAAGGCAAGCATGCCATATGCTTTCTTTACTACCATTTCCACCTGTGTTGCCATTTTTAAGGATGTGTGGTACTACCTGTGTCTCTACGCTTCTGATGGTTCTGCTAATTATTTTATAGCTCCCACCTGACTTGGATCTACCAAAATGCATCACTTCGCATTCGTCCGGGATAAATTCCATCTACCATTTCCCCTCCCAATTTGGCAGTCTATCCCTCTCCTGTTGTATTCTCTGACAAGCTTCATCACTATCCGAAATGCCTGCAATCTATGTATCATCGGCACGCTTGCTAATCATACCCGCTAAGTTTTCTTCCAATCTATTTATATATATATTGCAAAGAGCAGAGGTCGAAGTACTGACCCCTGTGGAACACCAGTAGTTACAGACCTCAACTCGTAAAAATACCGACAATTATTCTGACGAGATGTCATGGCATTGTATACCTGTCCTTAGACTGAAGCTCTCTGAGTTAAGCCGTTCCACACGTTTATTACTGGTAACCCCTAATTTCCATGAGACCACACACCCATACAGAGACAGGATGGGCAAGCGAATCCGTCTGTCATAAAGCACGTCATTTTCTTCTTCTTCACAATGTGATGCTTCTCAAGATCGGAACGTGCTCTGTCTCTATGCTTCTGCTAAATTCTGCAACCCACTTATTCACCCTCCCGGACGTCAGTCCCAGCTCTTTGCACTTTTTTCAATCTCAAGCTCTATGAAAATGAAAACACGTTCTTGTGTTCGCGCCGCCTGCTACCAGCAGCTTTGGCCAAGTTGTGTGCTCCCCACAGCCAGTGCTCCCCCTACAGACAGCATTGCCAGTGGTCAACCCACATTCACCACTGCAAGCGCCCCTCCCCCCACAGTCAGCAGTCCCAGTGCTACCCAACAACCAGCACGGCCAATGCCCACCCCACAGCCAGCAGTGCCAGCGCTCACCCACATCCAGCACTGCCAGTGCTCCCCATCAAAGCCAGTACTGCCAGTGCTCCCCTCACAGCCAACACTGCCAGTGCCCCACCCACAGCCAGCATTGCAATTGCACCCACCAGAACCAGCACTGTCAGGGCCCCCACCACAGCCAGCACTGTCAGGGCTCCCCCACACAGCCAGCACTGTCAGTGCTCCCCCCACACAGCCAGCACTGTCAGTGCTCCCCCGCCACCAGCGCTCCCTCCGCACAGACAGCACTGCCAATGCTACCGCACATAGACGGCACTTCCAGTGCTCCACCAAAGCCAGCACTGCTAGTGCTCCCCCACAGCCAGCACTGCCAGTATTCCCCCGACAGCCTGCACTGCCAGTGCGCCCCCCCCATAACCAGCACTGCCAGTGCTCCCCTACAGCCAGTGCGGCCACTGCTCCCCCACAGCCAGAACTGTCAGTGCTCCCCCACAGCCAGCACTGCCAGTGCTCCCCTCACATCCAGCACTGCCGGTGCTCCCCACAGTCAGCATTGTCAGTGCTTCCCCTCACTTCAGCACTCCTCGTGCTCGCCCACAGCCAGCACTGCCAGTGCTCCCCCACATCCAGCACTTCCAGTGCTCCCCACAGACAGCACTTCCAGCGCTGCCCCCCACTGCCAGCACTGACAATGCACCCAACCAAAGCCAACGGTGGCAGTGCTCTCCTCAACAGCCAACACTACCAGTGCTCCCGCCCCCCCACAGTCAGCACTGCCAGGGCACCTACCCGCGCCAGCATTGCCTGTGCTCCCAGAGACAGCACTTCCTGTGCTCCCCCACTTATCCATCACCCAGACCTACCCCCAGCATAGCCAGCACTGCCATTGCTCCCAGCATGACCAACCGTGCCAGCGCTCCCCACAGACTGCACTGCCAGTGTACCCCTCCACAGTCAGCACAGCCAGTGCTCCACCAACAGCCAGCATTACCAGTGCACCCCCCACAGCCAGCAGGGCCAGTGCTCCCCACAGCCAGCAGTGCCGGTGCTCCCCACAGCAGGCACGCCCAGTGCTCCCCATCACAGCCAGCACTGCCAGTGCTCCCTGCACATCCAGCACTGCCAGTGCCCCCCTCAGCCAGTACTGCCAGTGCTCCCCATAACCAGCATTGCCAGTGCTCCTCACAGCCAGCTGTGTCAGTGCTCCCACCACAGCCAGCACTGCCAGTGCTCCCCTAACAGCCACAGCTGCCAGTGAACCCCCACACAGCCAGCACTGTCAGTGCCCCCGACAGCCAGCACTGCCAGTGCTCCCCACAGCCAGCACTGCCAGTGGTCCCCCAGAACCAGCACTGCCACCGCTTCCCACAGCTAGCGCTGCCAGTTTTCCCCCTCTCAGCAAGCACTGCCAGTGCTCACACCCAAGGCCAATACTGGTAGTGCTCACCGCCCTGCAGCCAGCCCTACCAGACTCCCCCACAACATCGAGCACTGCCAGTTCCCCATCCCCACAGCCATAAACTGCCAGTGACCACCCCCACAGCTAGCACTGCCAATGCTCGCCACAGCCAGCACTGCTAGTGTTCCCCACAGCCAGCACTGCCAGTGCACCCCCCACCACAACCAGCTCTGCCAGTGCTCCCGTTCTCCCACATCCAGCACTGCCAGTGCTCCCTACAGCCAGCCTTGCCAGTGCTCCCCACACAGCCAGCATTGCCTGTGCTCCCCCATCCAGCCAGCAATGCCAGTGCTCTCCAAACATCCAGCACTGCCAGTGCTCCCGCATAGCCTGCACTGACTGTGCGTCCCCCACAAGGTCATCACTGCCAGTGCTCCCCACAGCCAGCACTGTCAGTGCTCCCCGCAGCCACCACTGCCAGTGCTCCCACAGCCAGCAATTCCAGTGCTCCCCATGACAGCCAGCACTCCCAGTGCTCCCCACAACGAGCATTGCCAATGCTCCCCACAGGTAGCACTGACAGAGCACCCCTCACGTCAGCACTCCTAGTGGTCCACCATACAACCGGCACTTCCAGTGCTGCCCACCACTGCCAGCACTGCCAGTGATCACACACAAGGCCAGCACTGGCATTGCTCCCCTCCAAAACTAACATTGCCAGTGCTCCCCACAGCCAGCACTGCCAGTGCTCCACACAGACTGCACTGTCAGTGCTCCCCACACAGCCAGCATTGCCTGTGCTCCCCTATCCAGCCAGCACTGCCAGTTAACCCCGCACAGCCAGCACTGCCAGTGCTTCCCAACCTCCCCACAGCCAGAACTGCCACTGCTGCCCCCACATCCAGCACTGTCAGTGCTCCCCAACCCCCTACAGCCAGCTCTGCCAGTGCTCCCGCCACACCCAGCACTGCCAGTGCTCCCCACACATGCAGCACTGCCAGTGCTCCCCATTGCCTACACTGCCTGTGCTTCCCCCAAGGTCGTCACTGCCACTGCTTCCAACAGTCAACCCTGTCAGTGCTCCCACAGCCAGTACTGCTAGTTCTCCCCACAGCCAGCACTTCCAGTGCTCCCCTGACAGCCAGCAATGCCAGTGCTCCCCACAACGAGCACTGCCACTGCTCCCCACAGCCAGCACTGCCAGTGCACCCCTCACATCAGCACTCCTAGTGCTCCCACCCACAGCCAACACTTCCAGTGCTGCCCCCAACTGCCAGTGCTCACACATAAGGCCAGCACTGGCAGTGCTCTCTTCCACAGCTAGCACTGCCAGTGCTCCCACAGCCAGCATTGCCTGTTCCCCCCACACTGCCAGCAATCCCTCCCCCACAGCCAGCACTGCCAGTGCACTCCTCACATCAGCACTCCTAGTGCTCCCACCCACAGCCAACACATCCAGTGCTGCCCCCAACTGCCAGCACTGCCAGTGCTCACACATAAGGCCAGCACTGGCAGTGCTCTCTTCCACAGCTAGCACTGCCAGTGCTCCCACAGCCAGCATTGCCTGTGCCCCCCACACTGCCAGCAATCCCTCCCCCACAGCCAGCACTGCCAGTGCACTCCTCTCCAACATCCAGCACTGCCAGTGCTCCCCATACACCTAGCACAGCCAGTGGTCAACCCACATTCAGCACTGCCAGCTCCCCCACCCCACAGCCAGCAGTGCCAGTGCTTCCCACAGCCAGTACTGCCAGTGCTCCCCACAGTCAGGACTGCCAGTGGTCCCCAAATCAACACTGCCACAGCTCCCTCGCGCGACCAGACCTAATTTGATGCTATCCACATTATTTATGAACACTCGTGCTATGATTGACATGTCCTCACCACATAAAAAGCAGCTAAGTATTTTCTGCTATGTCAACAGAGGCGAGGAGGGGTGGGCAGGATTTGCTTTGCGGGGGTGGGGAAAGGGCCCCACCACCGGACTTCGGGATCAGGCCACCCACTCAAAATGGTGGCTTGATACTGAGATTCCAATGGAATCCGGCGAGCTCCACCATGCATATATTTGCATGGTTAAGGAGAGAGACACGCACCTGGGCCCTGTTCTCAGCGCCAGTGGAGACCAGTCCTGATTCTCCGCTGGATTCCAGAACGGAGAATCCAGCCCATAGTTAACATCAGAGAAGTTCTGAAGAAAGACCTTGTTGTACTTTCTAACCAGGTGCCTGGTGCTCATTGCTCAACTTTATTAAAATGCATCCTGTGTATGGTATCCATTTTACTTTAGTCTGCCAGCACTGCCAGTGCTCCCCATACACCTAGCACAGCCAGTGGTCAACCCACATCCAGCACTGCCAGCGCCCCCACCCCACAGCCAGCAGTGCCAGTGCTCGCCACAGCCAGTACTGCCAGTGCTTCCCCACAGCCAGCCCTGCCAGTGCTCCCCACAGCCAGCAGTGCCAGTGCTCCCCACAGCCAGTACTGCCAGTGCTTCCCCACAGCCAGCCCAGCCAGTATTCCCCACAGCCAGCACTGCCAGTGCTCTCCCCATTTCAGCGCTCCCAGAGCAAGCACTTCCAGTGCTCCCGTCCACAACCAGCACTGCCAGTGCTGCCCCTAATGCCAGCACTGCCAGTGCTCCCTCCACACATCCAGCACTGCCAGTGCTCCCCTCCCCAAAAGCCAGCTCTGCCAGCATTGCCCCAATGCCAGCACTGCCAGTGCGCCCCCGATAACTTGCACTGCCTGTGCACACCCAACACAGCCAGCGTTGTCAGTGCTCCCACAGCCAGCACTGCCTGTGCACACATCACACAGCCAGCATTGCCAGTGCTCCCCCACATCCAGCACTGCCTCTGCACACCCCTAACGACCTGCACTGCCAGTGCTGTCCCCCACTGCCAGAACTGCCAGTGCTCACACCAAAGGCCAGCACTGGCGGTGCTCCCCTCCGCAGCCAGCATTGCCAGTGCTCCCCACAGAAAGCCAGCACAGTCAGTGCTCCCCACAGGCAGCACAGCCAGTGCTCCCCAAAGCCAGCACTGCCAGTGCACGCCCCAACACAGCCAGCGCTGCAAGTGCTCCCCCAAACAACAAGCACTACCAGTGCTCCCCACATAGCCAGCGCTTCCTCTCACACAGCCAGCACTGCCAGTGCTCCCCACAGCCAGCACTGGCTGTACAACCCCCGACACAGCCATCATTGCCAGTACTCATCACGGCCAGTGCTCCCCCACAGCCAGCACTGCCAGTGCACCACCTCACAGCCAGCACTGCCAATGAACCCCCACACAGCCAGCACTGTCAGTGCTCCCGACAGCCAACACTGCCAGTGCTCCCCACAGCCAGCACTGCCTGTGCACACACCACACAGCCAGCATTGCCAGTGCTCCCACAGCCAGCACTGCCTCTGCACAACCCAAACCGCCTGCACTGCCAGTGCTATCCCCCACTGCCAGAACTGCCAGTGCTCACACCCAAGGCCAGCACTGGCGGTGCTCCCCTCCACAGCGAGCATTGCGAGTGCTCCCCCACAGAAAGCCAGCACAGCCAGTGCTCCCCACAGCCATCACAGCCAGTGCTCCCCACAGCCAGCACTGCCAGTGCACCCCCCACACAGCCATCATTGCCAGTGCTCCCACCACAGCCAGTATTGCCAGTGCATCACCGCACAGCCAGCACTGCCAGTGAACCCCACACAGCGAGCACTGTCAGTGCTGCCGACAGCCAGCACTGCCAGTGCTCCCACAGCCAACACTGCCAGTGGCCCCCCACAACCAGCACTGCCAGTGCTTCCCACAGCCAGCGCTGCCAGTGTCCCCATCTCAGCAAGCACTGCCAGTGCTCACACACAAGGCCAGCACTGGCAGTGCTCCCCACAGCCAGCACAGACAGTGCTCCACCCACAGCCAGCACTGCCAGAGCACCCCCCCCACACACACACACAGCCAGCAATGCAATTCCTTCCCGGAAACATCAAGCACTACCAGTGCTCCCCACAGCCAGCGCTGCAAGTGCACCCCCCACCATAACCAGCTCTGCCAGTGCTCTCGTTCTCCCACACCCAGGACTGCCAGTGCTCCCCACAGCTAGCCCTGCCAGTGCTCCCCACACAGCCAGCATTGCCTGTGCTCCCCCATGCAGCCAGCAATGCCAGTGCTCCCCACAGCCAGCGCTGCAAGTGCACCCCCCACCATAACCAGCTCTGCCAGTGCTCTCGTTCTCCCACACCCAGGACTGCCAGTGCTCCCCACAGCTAGCCCTGCCAGTGCTCCCCACACAGCCAGCATTGCCTGTGCTCCCCCATGCAGCCAGCAATGCCAGTGCTCCCCGCACAGCCAGCACTGCCCGTGCTCCCCCACAGCCTGCACTGACTGTGCGTCCCCCACAAGGTCATCACTGCCAGTGCTCCCACAGCCAGCACTGTCACTGCTCCCCACAGCCACCACTGCCAGTGCTCCCCACAGCCAGCACTTCCAATGCTCCCCATGACAGCCAGCACTCCCACTGCTCCCCACAACGAGCATTGCCACTGCTCCCGCAGGCAGCACTGCCATAGCACCCCTCACGTCAGCACTCCTAATGCTCCACCATACAGCCAGCACTTCCAGTGCTGCCCACCATTGCCAGCACTGCCAGTTATCACTCACAAGGCCAGCACTGGCATTGCTCCCCTCCACAACTAACACTGCCAGTGCTCCCCACAGCCAGCATTGCCCGTGCCCCCCACACAGCCTGCACATCCTCCCCCCAGCCAGCACTGCCAGTGCTCCCCTCCCCAATATCCGGAACTGCCAGTGCTCCACACACAGCCAGCACAGCCAGTGGTCAACCCACAGCCAGCACTACCACCGCCCCCCACAGCCAGCAGTGCTAGTGCTCCCCACAGCCAGCACTGCCAGTGCTCCCACAGACAGCACTGCCAGTGCTCCCACTCAGCCAGCATTGCCTGTGCTCCCCCATCCAGCCAGCACTGCCAGTGCTCCCAGCACAGCCAGCACTGCCAGGGCTCCCCACCCTCCCCACAGCCAGCACTGCCAGTTCTGTCTCCACTGCCAGCAATGCCAGTGCTCACCAACACCCCCCCACTCCCAGCTCTGCCAGTGTCCCGCCATATCCAGCACTGCCAGTGCTCCCACACATCCAGCACTGCCTGTGCTCCCACAGCCAGCATTTGCAGTGCTTCCCCCAAGGCCCTCACTGCCAGTGCTCCCCGTAGCCAGCACTGTCAGTGTTCCCTACAGCCAGCACTTCCAGTCATCACCATGACAGTCAGTACTGCCAGTGCTCCCACAACGAGCACTGCCGCTGCTCCCCACAGCCAGCACTGCCAGTGCTCTACTCACGTCAGCACTCCTAGTGCTCCCCACAAAGCCAACACTTCCAGTGCTGGCCCCCACAGCCAGCATTGCCTGTGCCCCCCCCCCCGCACAGGCAGCAAACCCTCTCCCACAGCCAGCACTGCCAGTGCTCGCCATCACAGCCAGAACTGCCAGTGCTCCCCTCACAGCCAGCACTGCTAGTGCCTCACCCACAGCCAGCACTGTAATTGCTCCCACCACAGCCAGCACTGTCAGGGCTCCCCACACAGCCAGCACTGTCAGTGCTACCCCACATAGACGGCACTGCCAGTGCTCCCACAAATCCAGCACTGTTAGTGCTCCCACAGCCAGCACTGTCAGTGCTCCCACAGCCTGCACTGGCACTGCTCCCCCTCACATCCAGCACAGCCAGTGCTCCCCACAGTCAGCATTGTCAGTGTTACACCCTCACTTCAGCACTCCTAGTGCTCGCCCACATCCAGCAATGCCAGTGCTCCCCATCCAGCACTGCCAGTGCTCCCACAGAGAGCACTTCCAGCGCTGACCCCCACTGGCAGCACTGACAATGCTCCCAACCAAGGCCAGCGGTGGCAGTGCTCCCCTCAACAGCCAACACTACCAGTGTTCCCGCTCCCCACAGTCAGCACTGCCAGTGCACCTCCCCTGCCAGCATTGCCTGTGCTCCGCAGAGACAGCACTACCAGTGCTCCCCACTTGTCCATCACCCAGACAACCCCCAGCAGAGCCAGCACTGCCAGTGCTCCCAGCACGACCAAAACTGCCAGCGCTCCCCACAGACTGCACTGCCAGTGTACCCGTCCACAGTGAGCAAAGCCAGTGCTCCACATACAGCCAGCATTACCAGTGCACCCCCCACAGCCAGCAGTGCCCGTGCTCCCCACAGCCAGCTGTGCCAGTGCTCCCCACAGCAGTCACGCCCAGTGCTCCCCATCACAGCCATCACTGCCAGTGCTCCCTTCACATCCAGCACTGCCAGTGCCAACCCCCACAGCCAGTACTGCCATTGCTCCCCACAGCCAGCATTGCCAGTGCTCCCCACAGCCAGCAGTGCCAGTGCTCCCACCACAGCCAGCACTGCTAGTATTCCCCAGCCAACACTGCCAGAGCTCCCCTTCACAGCCAGCACTGCCAGCGCTCCCCACAGCCAGCACTGTTAGTGCTCCCCCCTTATAGAGAGCACTGCCAGTGCTCCCAAGCCAGCACTACCAGTGCTCCCCACAGCCAGTACTGCCAGTGCTCCCCACATTCAGCATTGACTGTGCTCAAACCACACAGCAAGCACTTCCAGTACACCCCCCCACAGCCAGCACTTCCAGTGCTCCCCAGCACGACCAACACTGCCAGTGCACCCCACAGCCAGCACAACCAGTGCTCCCCGACAGCCTGCACTGCCAGTGCGCCCCACCATAACCAGCACTGCCAGTGCTCCCACACACAGCCAGCATTGACAGTGCTCTATCTTGCCAGCACTGCCTGTACACCCCCACACAGCCATCATTGCCAGTGCTCCCGCCTACAGCCAGCATGGCCAGTGCTCCCAGAGCCAGCACTGCCACTGCTCCACATAACCAGCACTGCCAGAGCTCCTCCGCACAACCAACACTGCCAGTGCTCCCCCTCAGAGCATGCAGTACCAGTGCTCCCCACAGCCAGCAGAGCCAGTGCTCCCGCCACCCCTAGAGCCAGCACTGCCAGTGCTACCCACACTGAACTGTCTGTGCACCCCCTCACAGCCAGCACTGCCAGAGCTCCCCACAACCAGCACTGCCAGAGCTCCTTCACCTAATCTGCACTGCAAATGCTCCCCACAGCCAGAACTGACAGTGCTCCCCTCCACATATAGCACTGACAGTGCCCCACCCACAGCCAGCATTGCCAGTATTCCCCCCACAGCCAGCGTGCCAGTGCGCCCCCCTAACCTCCACAGCCAGTGCTCCCCTCCACAGCTAGCACTGACAGTGCACCACCACATCCAGCACTGCCAGTACACACCGTACAGCCAGCAATTCCAGTGCTCCCCACAGCCAGCACTGCCTGTGCTCCACCATCCCACGACCAGCACTGGCAATGCTCCCCACCCCAGCCAGTGCACCCCTCCACAACTACCACTGCCAGTGTTCCACCCATAGTCAGCGCTGTCAGTGCTCGCACACTCACGGCCAACACTGCCAGCGCCTCCTCGCAACAGCCAGTGCTCCACTCCTCCCACATCCAGCACTGCCAGTTGTCCCCGCATCCAGCATTGCCAGTGCTCCACCCATAGTCAGCACTGTCAGTGCTCCCACACACACGGCCATTACTGTCAGTCCCTCCTCGCAACAGCCAGCACTGCCAGTGCTTCCCCTTCTCCCACATCCAGCACTGTCAGCGGTCCCCACATCCAGCACTGCGAGTGCTCCCACCCACAGCATGCACTGCCAGTGCTCCGCACACCCCATAGCCAGCACTTCAAGTGCTCCCCACACAGCCAGAAGTGCCAGTGCTCCCGCCCCCGAGAGCCAGCACTGCTAACTTTTCCTCACAGCCAGCACTGCCAGTGCTCCCACACTGCACTTAATGTGCTCCCCCCACAAAGCCAGCACAGCCAGTGCTCGCCCACAACCAGCAATGCAAGTGCTGCCCCAAGAGCAAGCATTGCCAGTGCTTCTGCCCCTCTATAGCACTGCCAGTGCTGACCCACAGCCTACACTGCCAGTGCAGGCCTTGGGTGGGAGCACTGGCAGTGCTCCCTCCACAGCTTGCACTGCCAGTGCCCAACCCACAGCCAGCACTGCCAGTATCCCCCCCCAGCCAGCGTGCCAGTGCGCCCCCATAACCTGCACAGCCAGTGCTCCCCACCACAGCTAGCACTGCCAGTGCACCCCCACAGCCAGCACTGACAGTGCACCCCCCACGGCCAGCACTGGCATTGCGCCCCCACAAACAGCACTGCCAGTGCTCCGCCCTCCCAAGGCAAGCAATGACAATGCTCCCCTCCCCAGCCAGTGCTCCCCTCCACAACTACCACTGCCAGTGCTCCACCCATAGTCAGCACTGTCTGTGCTCCCACACTCACGGCCATCACTGCCAGTGTCTCCTCACAACAGCCAGTACTGCCAGTGCTCCCCTCCTCCCACATCCAGCACTGCCAGTTGTCCCCGCATCCAGCACTGCCAGTGCTCCCACCCACAGCAAGCACTGCCAGTGCATCCCCCCCAATTGACAGCACTTTCAGTGCTCCACACAGCCAGAACTGCCAGAGCTACTCCAGAGCCAACACTGCCAGTATTCCCCCCACAGCCAGCACTGCCAGTGCGCCCAGCAATAACCAGTACAGCCAGTGCTCCGCTCCACAGCTAGCACTGCCATTGCACCCCCACAGCCAGCACTCCCAGTGCACCTCACACAGCCAGGACTGCCAATGCTCCCCACAGACAGCACTGCCAGTGCTCCCACCCACAGCAAGTACATCCAGTGCTCCCCTCGCCCACCACCCCCACAGCCAGCACTGCCAGTGCACCCCACAGCCACAACTGCCAGAGCTACCCCCACAGCCAGCACTGCCAGTGCCCACCCTCACAGCCTGCATTGCCAGTGCTCCCCTCACAGCCATCACTGCCAGTGAACACGCCCCCCACTGCCATCCCTGCCAGTGCTCCCCACAGCCAGCACTGCAAGTGCTCCCGCCCCCCCCCAGAGCCAGCATTGCTAATGCTTACCTCTAAGCCAGCATTGCCAGAGCTCCACACACCCACTGCCTGTGCTCGCCCTTCACAGCCAGCACTCACAGTGGTCGCCCACAACCAGCAATTCCAGTGCTGCCCCAAGAGCCAGCACTGCCAGTGCTTCCGACCCTCTACAGCACTGCCAATGCTCCCCACACAGCACTGCCAATGCTCCTCCTCAGAGCCAGAACCCCGCAAACATCCAGCACTGCCAGTGCACGCCCCACAGCCAACTCTGCCAGTTCTACCCCCACAGCAGCACTGACAGTGCTCCCCACAGCCAATACTGACAGTGCTCCCCACAGCCAGCGCTCCCTCCCCAAAGCCAACACTGCCAGTGCTCCCCCACACATCCAGCACTGTAAGTGCTCCACCACACAGAAAGCACTGTCAATGCTTCCCTCAACAGCCAGTGCTCCGCCCCACAGCCAGCACTGCCAGTGCTCCCCACAGCCAGCGCTCCCTCCCCCATGGCCGGCACTGCCAGTGCTACCACACACAGCCAGCTTTGCCGTTGTTCCCCCTACAGCCAGCACTGCAAGAGCTCCTCACCACTACCAGCACTGCCTGTGCTCCCCTCCACAGTCCCGTGCTGTCAGTGCTCCCCTAACATCCAGCACTGCCAGTGCTCCCACACAGCCAGCACTGCAAGTGCACCCCCACATCAGCACTCCCTCCGCAAAGCAAACACTGCCAGTGATCCCCACACATCCTGCACTGCCTGTGTTCCACCACACAGAAAGCACTGTCAGTGTTTCCCTCCACAGCCAGTGCACCGCCCCACAGCTAGCACTGACAGTGCTACCACAGCCTGCGCTCCCTCACCCAAAGCCAACACTGCCAGTGCTCCCCAACACATCCTGCACAGCCTGTGATCCGCCCCCCCAGAGCCAGCACTGCTAATGCTTTCCCCACAGCCAGCACTGCCAGTGCTCGCCCACACCCAGCACTGTCAGTGCTGCCCCAAGAGCCAGCACTGCCAGTTTTTCCGCCCCTCTACAGCACTGCCTGTGCTCCCCACACAGCACTGCCAGTTCTCCCACACAGCCAGAACTGCCTGTGCTCCCCACAGCCAGAGCTCCCTCCCCCACAGCCAGCACTGCCAGTGCTCCCCATACAGAAAGCACTGCCAGTGATCCCCTACAGCCAGCTCTCCCTCCCCCGCAGCCGGAACTGCCACTGCAGCCCATCACAGCCAGTGCTCCCCCACACATCAAGCACTGCCAGTGCTCCCCACAGCCAGCCCTGCCAGTGCTCCCACAGCCAGCACTGTCAGCGCTCCGCATCGCCAGCACTGCCCGTGCTCCCCAAAGCCAGCACTGCCCATGCTCCCTCCACAAAGCAAGCACTGCCAGTGCGCCCCTCATAACCAGCATTGCCAGTGCTCCCTAACAGCGAGCACTGCCTGTGCACTCCACACACAGCCAGGACTGCCAGTGCGTCCCCCATAGCCAGCACAGCCAGTGCTCCCACACACAGCCAGCATTGCCAGTGCTCCCCACAGCCAGCACTGCCTGTGCACTACCCACACATCCAGCACTGCCTGTGCACTACCCACACAGCCAGCACTGCCTGTGTTCCCCACCACAGACAGCACTGCCAGTGCTCCCTTCCACACAGCCTGCACTGCCAGAGATCACCACAAACAGCACTGCCAGTGAGCCCCCCCCATAACCAGCACTGCCAGTGCTCACACACACAACCAGCACTGCCAGTGAACCCCAAAAACCAGCACTGACTGTGCATCCCCACACAGCCAGCATTGCCAGTGCTACCCCTACAGCCATCACTGCCAGTTCTTCACCCGCAGCCAGCACTTCCACTGCTGCCCCACAACCAGCACTGCCAGTGCTCCCTCTCATAGCCAGCACTGTCAGTGCTCCCCACAGCCAGCACTGCCAGTGATCCCGACTGCCAGTACTGCCAGTGCTACCCTCCACCCATCACTGACAGTCCTCCCCCACAGCCAGCACTGCCTGTGCTCGCCCCTCAATGCCAGCACTGGCAGTTCTCCACTCCACAGCTAGAATTGCCAGTGCTCCCCCCACAGCCAGCGCTTCATCCCAAAAGCCAGCACTGCCAGTACTCCCCACACAGACATCACTGGAAATGTTCCCCTCCACAGCCAGTGCTCCCCACACAGCCAGCACTGCTTGTGCTCCCCCTCAAGGTCAGCACTGGCAGTTCTCCCATCCACAGCTAGCACTGCCAGTGATCCCCTCACAGACAGCAGTGCCTGTGCACCCACCACACAGCCAGGACTGCCAGTGCTCCCCACCACAGCCAGTGCTCCCCCTCACACATCCATTACTGCCAGTGCTTCCTCACTGCCAGCCCTGCCATTGCTCTCCCACAGCCAGCATTGCCTGTGCTCCCCCATGCAGCCAGCACTGCCAGTGCTCCCCACAGCCAGCAGTTACAGTGCTCCCCACCGCCAGCACTGCCAGTATTCCCCACAGGCAGCACTGCCAGTGCTCTCTCCATTTCAGCGCTCCCAGAGCAAGCACTTCCAGTGCTCCCGCCCACAGCCAGCACTGCCAGTGCTCCCCATAATGCCAGCACTAGCAGTGCTCCCTCCACAGCCAGCACTGCCAGTGCTCCTTTCCACACAGCAAGCACAGCCAGTGCTCCCCACATGCAGCACTGCTAGTGCGCCCCCCCATAACCTGCACTGCCAGTGCTCACACACACAGCCAGCATTGCCAGTGCACCCCCAAATCCAGAAGTGCATGTGCTCCACCCTCCCAAGGCCAGTATTGTCAATGCTCCCCTCCACAGCCAGTGATCCCCTCCACAACTGGCACTGCCAGTGCTACACGCACAGTCAGCACTGTCAGTGCTCTCCAGACACGCCGATCACTTCCAGTGCTCCCCCACAGTCAGGACGGCCAGTGGTCCCCAAACCAGCACTGCCAGTGCTCCCTCGCGCGACCAGCACTGCCAGTGCTTCCCCACAGCCAGCCCTGCCAGTACTCCCCCACAGTCAGCATTGCCTTTGGACCCCCATGCAGCCAGCACTGCCAGTGCTCCCGCAGCCAGAAGTTCCAGTGCTCCCACCGCCAGCACTGCCAGTATGCCCCACAGCCAGCACTGTCAGTGCTCTCCCCAGTTCAGCGCTCCCCAGAGCAAGCACTTCCAGTGCTCACGCCCACAACCAGCACTGCCAGTGCTCCCCATAATCCCAGAACTGCCAGTGCTCCCTCCACACAGCCAGCATTGCAGGTGCTCCCCACAGCCAGCACTGCCTCTGCACACCCCACACGACCAGCACTGCCAGTGCGCCCAACATAGGCAGCACTGCCAGTGCTAACACCTAAGGCCAGTACTGGCAGCGTTCCCCTCCGCAGCCAGCACTGCCAGTGCTCCCTTCCGCACGTCAAGCACAGCCAGTGCTCCCACATGCAGCACTGCTGGTGGGCCCCTCATAACCTGCACTGCCAGTGCTCACACACACAGCCAGCATTGCCAGTGCACCCCAAATCCAGCAGTGCCTGTGCACGCACATTACAGTCAGCATTTTCAGTGCTCCCTCCTACAGCCAGCACTGTCAGTGCTTTTACCACAGCCAGCACTCCCACTGCTCCACCGAAAGCCAGCACTGCCAGTGCTCCACACAGCCAATAATGCCAGTGCTCCCCCACATCCAGCGCTATATCCCCAAAGCCAACACTGCCAGTGCTCCCCACACACACCGCACTGTCTGTGCTCCACCACACAGAAAGCACTGTCAATGCTTCCCTCCATAGCCAGTGCTCCGCCCCACAGCCAGCACTGCCAGTGCTCCCCACAACCAGCACTGCAAAAGCTCCCCCACTACCAGCACTGCCAGTGCTCCCCTTCACAGCCTGCGCTGTCAGTGCTCTCCTAACTTCCAGCACTGCCAGTGCTCCCATACAGCCAGCACTGCCAATGCTACGCACAACCTGCACTGACTGTGCTCCCCCACAGCCAGAGCTCCCTCCCCACAGCCAGCAATGCCAGTGCTCCCCATAACCAGCACTGTACGGTGCTCCCATAACAGCCAGCTTTTCCTGTGCTCTGTCCACAGCCAGCATTGTCAGTGCTCCCAACCCCCCAACCAGCACTGCCAGTGCTCCCCACAGACAGCACTGCCAGTGCTCCCCGCACAGCCAGCATTGCCTGTGCTCCCCTATCCAGCCAGCACTGCTAGTTAAGACCGCAGAGCCAGTACTGCCAGTGCTTCCCAACCTCCGCACAGCCAGGACTGCCAGTGCTTCCCCCACAGCCAGCGTGCCAGTGCGCCCCCCATAGCCTGCACAGCCAGTTCTCCCCTCCACAGCTAGCACTGACAGTGCACCCCCACATCCAGCACTGCCAGTACACACCCCACAGCCAGCACTTCCAGTGCTCCCCCACAGCCAGCACTGCCTGTGCTCCACCATCCCAAGACCAGCACTGACAATGCTCCCCTCCCCAGCCAGTGCACCCCTCCACAACTACCACTGCCAGTGCTCCACCCATAGTCAGCACTGTCAGTGCTCCCACACTCACGGCCATCACTGCCAGCGCCTCCTCGCAACAGCTAGCACTGCCAGTGCTCCCCTCCTCCCACATCCAGCACTGCCAGTTGTCCCCGCATCCAGAATTGCCAGTGCTCCACCCATAGTCAGCACTGTCAGTGCTCCCACACACACGGCCATCACTGCCAGTCCCTCCTCGCAACAGCCAGCACTGCCAGTGCTTCCCTCCTCCCACATCCAGCACTGTCAGTGGTCCCCAAATCCAGCACTGCGAGTGCTCCCACCCACAGCATGCACTGCCAGTGCTCCGCACACCCCATAGCCAGCACTTCAAGTGCTCCCCACACAGCCAGAAGTGCCAGTGCTTCCGCCCCCGAGAGCCAGCACTGCTAACGTTTCCTCACAGCCAGCACTTAATGTGCTCCCCACTCGAAGCCAGCACAGCCAGTGCTCGCCCACAACCAGCAATGCAAGTGCTGCCCCAAGAGCAAGCACTGCCAGTTCTTCCGCCCCTCTACAGCACTGCCAGCGCTGCCCCACAGCCTACACTGCCAATGCTCCCACCCAAGGCTTGCACTGGCAATTCTCCCTCCACGGCTTGCACTGCCAGTGCCCAACACACAGCCAGCACTGCCAGTGCCCAACACACAGCCAGCACTGCCAGTGCCAACACACAGCCAGCACTGCCAGTACTGGAAGTGCGCCCCTTCACCGCTAGCACTGCCAGTGCTCCCCTCCAGCCATCACTGCCAGCCATCTCCCCTCAGCCAGCACTGCTAATGCACCCCCACAACCAGCTCTATCAGTGCTTCACCCAAAGCCAACACAACCAGTGCTCCCGCCCCCTAGAGCCACCACAGCCAGTCCTCCCTCCACAACGAGCACTGCCAGTGCCCACCACACAGCCAGCACTGCCAGTGCTCCCCACAGCCTGCACTGCCAGTGCTCCGCCACAACCTTCACTGCCAGTGCTCCCGCCCCCTAGAGCCACCACAGCCAGTCCTCCATCCAGAACGAGCACTGCCAGTGCCCAACCCACAGCCAGCACTGCCAGTGCTCACCCTCAACGATCACTGCAAGTGCTCACCCTCACAGCCAGCACTGCCAGTTCGCCCCACAGCCAGCACTGCCAATGCTCCCCACAGCCAGAACTGCCAATGCACCCCCACAACCAGCTCTGCCCGTGCATCGCCCACAGCCAACACAACCAGTGCTCCCGCCCCCTAGAGCCAACACAGCCAGTCCTCCGCCTCAACGAGCACTGCCAGTGCTCCCCACAGCCAGCGATGCCAGTGCTACCATCCATGGCCAGTACTGTCAGTGCTCCCCTCCACAGCCAGCACTGCCCGTGCTCCCAACCAAGGTCAGCGCTGGCAGTGCACCCCTCCACAGCCATCACTACCAGTGCTCCCCACAGCCAGCACTGACAGTGCTCCACACACCCCACATCCAGCACTGCCAGTGCTGCCCCAATCCCCAAATCCAGCACTGCCAGTGCTCCCCCACAGCCAGCACTACTAGTGCTCCCGCCACAGCCAGAACTGCCAGAGCTACCCCCAGAGCCAGCAATGCCAATGCCCCCACCCCACACACAGCACTGCAGGTGGTCCCCCACAGGCAGCACTGCCAGGACTCCCCGAAGCCAGCACTGCCATTGCTCCCCGCCCACACACTGCCAGCGCTCTTGCCGCAGCCAGCACTGCCAGTGCTCCCCGACAGCCGGCACTGCCAGTGGCTCGCCACAACCAGCACTTCCAGTGCTCCCTCACAGCCTGCACTCCCAGTGCTCACCCACAAAGATCACTGCAAGTGCTCACCCTCACAGCCAGCACTGCCAGTGCTCCCCACAGCCAGCACTGCCAGTGCTCCCGACAGCCAGAACTGCCAATGCACCCCCACAACCAGCTCTGCCAGTGCTTCGCCCACAGCTAACACATCCACTGCTCCCGCCCCTAGAGCCAACACAGCCAGTACTCCGCCTCAACGAGCACTGCCTGTGCTACCCACAGCCAGCACTGCCAGTGCTACCATCCATGGCCAGTACTGTCAGAGCTCCCCTTCACAGCCAGCACTGCCAGTGCTCCACACAGCCAGCACTGCCAGAGCTCCCCACAATCATCACTGAAAGTGCGCACTGTCGCAGCCAGCACTGCCAGCAATCCCGGCACTGCCAGTGCTATCGCCCTTCCCCACAGCCAGCACTGCCAGTGCTCCGCCACAACCTTCACTGCCAGTGCACACCGGCACGTCCTGCACTGCCAGTGCTCCCCACAGCCAGCACTGCCCGTGCTCCCAACCAAGGTCAGCGCTTGCAGTGCTCCCCTCCACAGCCATCACTACCAGTGCTCCCCACAGCCAGCACTGCCCGTGCTCCCAACCAAGGTCAGCGCTTGCAGTGCTCCCCTCCACAGCCATCACTACCAGTGCTCCCCACAGCCAGCACTGACAGTGCTCCCCAGCCCCCCACATCCAGGACTGCCAGTGCTCCCCACCTCCCACATCCAGCACTGCCAGTGCTGCCCAAATCCCCAAATCCAGCACTGACAGTGCTCCCCACAGCCAGCACTACCAGTGCTCCCGCCACAGCCAGAACTGCCAGAGCTACCCCCAGAGCCAGAAATGCCAATTCCCCCACCCCACACACAGCACTGCCGGTGGTCCCCCACAGGCAGCACTGCCAGGGCTCCCCGAAGCCAGCACTGCCAGTGCTCCCCGACCACCCACTGCCAGCGCTCTTGCCGCAGCCATCACTACCAGTGCTCCTCGACAGCCAGCACTGCCAATGCTCCCCACACCCAGCACTGCCAGTGATCCCCTCAGATCAGCACTCCTGGTGCCCCCCCACAACCAGCACTTCCAGTGCTCATCCCTCTGCCAGCACTGCCAGTGCTGCCACCCAAGGCCAGTACTGACAGTGTTCCCTCCACAGCCAGCACTACCAGTGCTCCCTTCCACACAGCCAGCGCTGCCTGTGCTCCCCACAGCCAGCACTGCCAATGCTCCCCCACAGCCAGACCTATAGAGCTACCCCCACACACAGCACTGACGGTGCTCCCCCACAGCCAGCACTGCCAGTGCTCACTAGCAGAACCAGCACTGCCAGTGCTCCCCCGCAGCCAGCACTGCCAGTGCTCCACACCCACCCACGGACAGCACTGCTAGTGTTCCCGCAACAACCAGCACTGCCAGCGCTCCTGCCACAGCCAGCACTACCAGCGCTACCGCCACAGCCAGCACTGCCAGTACTGCCCCACAGACAGCACTGCCAGTGCTCCCGACCAAGTCCAGTACTGTCAGTGCTCCCAAACCCCCTCATGCAGCACTGCCAGTGCTCCCAGCACCCACAGCCAGCACTGCCAGTGCTCCCACGATAGACAGCACTGCCAGCACTCCCTTTGCCCCTCTACGAACACTGCCAGCGCACCCCCAGATCGATCACTGCCAGTGCTCCTAACATGCAACACTGCCAGTGCTCCCTCAGCCAGAGCTGCCAGAGCTTCCCCCAGAGCCAGTACTGCCAATGCTTCCTCCCCCCACAGCCAGCACTGCCAGTGCTCCCCATCCAGCCAACAGTGCCAGTGTTCCCCCTGACATCCAGCACTGCCAGTGCTCTCCCCATTGCAAGCGCTCCCCAGAGCCAGTACTGCCAGTGCTCCCTCCCACAACCAGCACTGCCAGTATCCCCCCCTCCCCCACAGCCAGCACTGCCAGTGCTCACTATCAGAAACAGCACTGCAAGTGGTCCTCCGCAGCCAGCACTACCAGTGCTCCCCACCCACCCACAGCCAGCACTGCCAGTGTTCCCGCTGCAGCCAGCACTGCCAGCGCTCCTTCCAAAGCCAGCACTGCCAGCGCTCCCGGCACAGCCAGCACTGCCAGTGCCCCCAACACCCAGCACTGTCTGTGCTCCCTCCCACAACCAGCACTACCCACAGCCAGAATTCCAGTACTCCCCACACAGACAGCACTACCAGTGCTCCCACCCAAGGCCAGTACTGCCAGTGCTCCCAAACCCACTTATGCAGCATTGCCAGTGCTCCAAGCACCCAAAGCCAGCACTGCCAGTGCTCCCGACGATAGACTGCACTGCCAGTGCTCCCTTTCCCCCGCTACGAACAGTGCCAGTGCACCCCCAGATCGATCACTGCCAATGCTTCTAACATGCAACACTGCCAGTGCTCCCACAGCCAGGACTGCCAGAGCCTCCCCCAGAGCCAGTACTGCCAATGCCCCCCCCAACAGCCAGCGCTGCCAGTGCTCCTCCCTCAGCCAGCGCTGCCTGTGCTCTCCACTCCCCCACAACGAATACTGCCAGTGCATCCCCCACAGGGAGCACTGCCAGTCATCCTAACATGCAACACTTCCAGTGCTCCCCCTCAGCCAGAACTGCCAGAGCTTCCCCCAGAGCCAGCACTGCCAATGCCCCCCACAGCCAGCACTGCTAGTGCTGCCCATCCAGCCAGCACTGCCTGTGCTCCCCATCCGGCCAGCACTGCCTGTGCTCCCCATTCAGCCAGCACTGCCAGTGTTCCCCCTGACATCCAGCACTGCCAGTGCTCTCCCAATTGCCAGCGCTCCCCAGAGCCAGCACTGCCAGTGCTCCCGCCCACAACCATCAATTCCAGTGTCTCCCCCACAGCCAGCACTGCCAGTGCTCACTAGCAGAAACAGCAACTGCCAGTACTCCCCCTGCCAGCACTTCCAGTCCCCCCTACACAGCCAGCACTGCCAATGCTCCCCACAGCCAGTACTGCCAGTGCTCCCCACATTCAGCATTGACTGTGCTCAAACCACACAGCAAGCACTTCCAGTACACACCCTCACAGCCAGCACTTCCAGTGCTCCCCAGCACGACCAACACTGCCAGTGCACCCCACAGCCAGCACAACCAGTGCTCCCCGACAGCCTTCACTGCCAGTGCGCCCCACCATAACCAGCACTGCCAGTGCTCCGACACACAGCCAGCATTGACAGTGCTCTATCACAGCCAGCACTGCCTGTACACCCCCACACAGCCATCATTTCCAGTGCTCCCGCCTACAGCCAGCATGGCCAGTGCTCCCAGAGCCAGAACTGCCACTGCTCCACATAACCAGCACTGCCAGAGCTCCTCCCCACAACCAACACTGCCAGTGCTCCCCCTCAGAGCCTGCTGTACCAGTGCTCCCCACAGCCAGCAGAGCCAGTGCTCCCGCCACCCCTAGAGCCAGCACTGCCAGTGCTACCCACACTGAACTGTCTGTGCACCCCCTCACAGCCAGCACTGCCAGAGCTCCCCACAACCAGCACTGCCAGAGCTCCTTCACCTAATCTGCACTGCAAATGCTCCCCACAGCCAGCACTGACAGTGCTCCCCTCCACATATAGCACTGCCAGTGCCCCACCCACAGCGAGCATTGCCAGTATTCCCCCCACAGCCAGCGTGCCAGTGCGCCCCACTAACCTCCACAGCCAGTGCTACCCTCCACAGCTAGCACTGACAGTGCACCCCCACATCCAGCACTGCCAGTACACACCCCACAGCCAGCAATTCCAGTGCTCCCCACAGCCAGCACTGCCTGTGCTCCACCATCCCACGACCAGCACTGGCAATGCTCCCCACCCCAGCCAGTGCACCCCTCCACAACTACCACTGCCAGTGCTCCACCCATAGTCAGCACTGTCAGTGCTCCCACACTCACGGCAATCACTGCAAGCGCCTCCTCGCAACAGCCAGTGCTCCACTCCTCCCACATCCAGCACTGCCAGTTGTCCCCACATCCAGCACTGCCAGTGCTCCCACACAGCCAGCACTGTAAGTGCTCCCCCCACAGCCAGCACTCCCTCCGCAAAGCAAACACTGCCAGTGATCCCCACACATCCTGCACTGCCTGTGTTCCACCACACAGAAAGCACTGTCAGTGCTTCCCTCCACAGCCAGTGCACCGCCCCACAGCTAGCACTGACAGTGCTACCACAGCCAGCGCTCCCTCACCCAAAGCCAACACTGCCAGTGCTCCCCAACACATCCTGCACAGCCTGTGATCCGCCCCCAGAGCCAGCACTGCTAATGCTTTCCCCACAGCCAGCACTGCCAGTGCTCGCCCACACCCAGCACTGTCAGTGCTGCCCCAAGAGCCAGCACTGCCAGTTTTTCCGCCCCTCTACAGCACTGCCTGTGCTCCCCACACAGCACTGCCAGTGCTCCCACACAGCCAGAACTGCCTGTGCTCCCCACAGCCAGAGCTCCCTCCCCCACAGCCAGCACTGCCAGTGCTCCCCATACAGAAAGCACTGCCAGTGATCCCTAACAGCCAGCGCTCCCTCCCCCGCAGCCGGCACTGCCAATGCAGCCCATCACAGCCAGTGTCCCCCACACATCAAGCACTGCCAGTGCTCCCCACAGCCAGCCCTGCCAGTGCTCCCACAGCCAGCACTGTCAGCGCTCCGCATCGCCAGCACTGCCCGTGCTCCCCAAAGCCAGCACTACCCATGCTCCCTCCACAAAGCAAGCACTGCCAGTGCGCCCCTCATAACCAGCATTGCCAGTGCTCCCTAACAGCGAGCACTGCCTGTGCACTCCACACACAGCCAGGACTGCCAGTGCGTCCCCCATAGCCAGCACAGCCAGTGCTCCCACACACAGCCAGCATTGCCAGTCCTCCCCACAGCCAGCACTGCCTGTGCACTACCCACACAGCCAGCACTGCCTGTGCACTACCCACTCAGCCAGCACTGCCTGTGTTCCCCTCCACAGACAGCACTGCCAGTGCTCCCTTCCACACAGCCTGCACTGCCAGAGATCACCACAAACAGCACTGCCAGTGAGCCCCCCCATAACCAGCACTGCCAGTGTTCAGACACACAACCAGCACTGCCAGTGAACCCCCAAAACCAGCACTGACTGTGCATCCGCACACAGCCAGCATTGCCAGTGCTACCACTACAGCCATCACTGCCAGTTCTTCACCCGCAGCCAGCACTTCCACTGCTGCCCCACAACCAGCACTGCCAGTGCTCCCTCTCATAGCCAGCACTGTCAGTGCTCCCCACAGCCAGCACTGCCAGTGATCCCGACTGCCAGTACTGCCAGTGCTACCCTCCACCCATCACTGACAGTCCTCCCCCACAGCCAGCACTGCCTGTGCTCTCCCCTCAATGCGAGCACTGGCAGTTCTCCACTCCACAGCTAGCATTGCCAGTGCTCCCCCCACAGCCAGCGCTTCATCCCAAAAGCCAGCACTGCCAGTACTCCCCACACAGACATCACTGGAAATGTTCCCCTCCACAGCCAGTGCTCCCCACACAGCCAGCACTGCTTGTGCTCCCCCTCAAGGTCAGCACTGGCAGTTCTCCCATCCACAGCTAGCACTGCCAGTGATCCCCTCACAGACAGCAGTGCCTGTGCACCCACCACACAGCCAGGACTGCCAGTGCTCCCCACCACAGCCAGTGCTCCCCCTCACACATCCATTACTGCCAGTGCTTCCTCACTGCCAGCCCTGCCATTGCTCTCCCACAGCCAGCATTGCCTGTGCTCCCCCATGCAGCCAGCACTGCCAGTGCTCCCCACAGCCAGCAGTTACAGTGCTCCCCACCGCCAGCACTGCCAGTATTCCCCACAGGCAGCACTGCCAGTGCTCTCTCCATTTCAGCGCTCCCAGAGCAAGCACTTCCAGTGCTCCCGCCCACAGCCAGCACTGCCAGTGCTCCCCATAATGCCAGCACTAGCAGTGCTCCATCCACAGCCAGCACTGCCAGTGCTCCTTTCCACACAGCAAGCACAGCCAGTGCTCCCCACATGCAGCACTGCTAGTGCGCCCCCCCATAACCTGCACTGCCAGTGCTCACACACACAGCCAGCATTGCCAGTGCACCCCCAAATCCAGAAGTGCATGTGCTCCACCCTCCCAAGGCCAGTATTGTCAATGCTCCCCTCCACAGCCAGTGATCCCCTCCACAACTGGCACTGCCAGTGCTACACGCACAGTCAGCACTGTCAGTGCTCTCCAGACACGCCGATCACTTCCAGTGCTCCCCCACAGTCAGGACGGCCAGTGGTCCCCAAACCAGCACTGCCAGTGCTCCCTCGCGCGACCAGCACTGCCAGTGCTTCCCCACAGCCAGCCCTGCCTGTACTCCCCCACAGTCAGCATTGCCTTTGGACCCCCATGCAGCCAGCACTGCCAGTGCTCCCCGCAGCCAGAAGTTCCAGTGCTCCCACCGCCAGCACTGCCAGTATGCCCCACAGCCAGCACTGCCAGTGCTCTCCCCAGTTCAGCGCTCCCCAGAGCAAGCACTTCCAGTGCTCACGCCCACAACCAGCACTGCCAGTGCACCCCATAATCCCAGAACTGCCAGTGCTCCCTCCACACAGCCAGCATTGCAGGTGCTCCCCACAGCCAGCACTGCCTCTGCACACCCCACACGGCCAGCACTGCCAGTGCGCCCAACATAGGCAGCACTGCCAGTGCTAACACCTAAGGCCAGTACTGGCAGCGTTCCCCTCCGCAGCCAGAACTGCCAGTGCTCCCTTCCGCACATCAAGCACAGCCAGTGCTCCCACATGCAGCACTGCTGGTGGGCCCCTCATAACCTGCACTGCCAGTGCTCACACACACAGCCAGCATTGCCAGTGCACCCCAAATCCAGCAGTGTCTGTGCACCCCCAATACAGTCAGCATTTTCAGTGCTCCCTCCTACAGCCAGCACTGTCAGTGCTTTTACCACAGCCAGCACTCCCACTGCTCCACCGAAAGCCAGCACTGCCAGT
Organism: Scyliorhinus torazame; assembly: GCF_047496885.1. Taxonomy (NCBI): domain Eukaryota; kingdom Metazoa; phylum Chordata; class Chondrichthyes; order Carcharhiniformes; family Scyliorhinidae; genus Scyliorhinus; species Scyliorhinus torazame. The sequence goes on from NC_092726.1 coordinate 103,038,220, forward strand.
GCTCCACACAGCCAATAATGCCAGTGCTCCCCCACATCCAGCGCTATATCCCCAAAGCCAACACTGCCAGTGCTCCCCACACACACCGCACTGTCTGTGCTCCACCACACAGAAAGCCCTGTCAATGCTTCCCTCCATAGCCAGTGCTCCGCCCCACAGCCAGCACTGCCAGTGCTCCCCACAACCATCACTGCAAAAGCTCCCCCACTACCAGCACTGCCAGTGCTCCCCTTCACAGCCTGCGCTGTCAGTGCTCCCCTAACTTCCAGCACTGCCAGTGCTCCCATACAGCCAGCACTGCCAATGCTACGCACAACCTGCACTGACTGTGCTCCCCCACAGCCAGAGCTCCCTCCCCACAGCCAGCAATGCCAGTGCTCCCCATAACCAGCACTGTACGGTGCTCCCATAACAGCCAGCTTTTCCTGTGCTCTGTCCACAGCCAGCATTGTCAGTGCTCCCAACCCCCCAGCCAGCACTGCCAGTGCTCCCCACAACCAGCACTGCAAAAGCTCCCCCACTACCAGCACTGCCAGTGCTCCCCTTCACAGCCTGCGCTGTCAGTGCTCCCCTAACTTCCAGCACTGCCAGTGCTCCCATACAGCCAGCACTGCCAATGCTACGCACAACCTGCACTGACTGTGCTCCCCCACAGCCAGAGCTCCCTCCCCACAGCCAGCAATGCCAGTGCTCCCATAACCAGCACTGTACGGTGCTCCCATAACAGCCAGCTTTTCCTGTGCGCTGTCTACAGCCAGCATTGTCAGTGCTCCCAACCCCCCAACCAGCACTGCCAGTGCTCCCCACAGACAGCACTGCCAGTGCTCCCCGCACAGCCAGCATTGCCTGTGCTCCCCTATCCAGCCAGCACTGCTAGTTAACACCGCAGAGCCAGTACTGCCAGTGCTTCCCAACCTCCGCACAGCCAGGTCTGCCAGTGCTTCCCCCACAGCCAGCGTGCCAGTGCGCCCCCCATAGCCTGCACAGCCAGTTCTCCCCTCCACAGCTAGCACTGACAGTGCACCCCCACATCCAGCACTGCCAGTACACACCCCACAGCCAGCACTTCCAGTGCTCCCCACAGCCAGCACCGCCTGTGCTCCACCATCCCAAGACCAGCACTGACAATGCTCCCCTCCCCAGCCAGTGCACCCCTCCACAACTACGACTGCCAGTGCTCCACCCATAGTCAGCACTGTCAGTGCTCCCACACTCACGGCCATCACTGCCAGCGCCTCCTCGCAACAGCTAGCACTGCCAGTGCTCCCCTCCTCCCACATCCAGCACTGCCAGTTGTCCCCGCATCCAGAATTGCCAGTGCTCCACCCATAGTCAGCACTGTCAGTGCTCCCACACACACGGCCATCACTGCCAGTCCCTCCTCGCAACAGCCAGCACTGCCAGTGCTTCCCTCCTCCCACATCCAGCACTGTCAGTGGTCCCCAAATCCAGCACTGCGAGTGCTCCCACCCACAGCATGCACTGCCAGTGCTCCGCACACCCCATAGCCAGCACTTCAAGTGCTCCCCACACAGCCAGAAGTGCCAGTGCTTCCGCCCCCGAGAGCCAGCACTGCTAACGTTTCCTCACAGCCAGCACTTAATGTGCTCCCCACTCAAAGCCAGCACAGCCAGTGCTCGCCCACAACCAGCAATGCAAGTGCTGCCCCAAGAGCAAGCACTGCCAGTTCTTCCGCCCCTCTACAGCACTGCCAGCGCTGCTCCACAGCCTACACTGCCAATGCTCCCACCCAAGGCTTGCACTGGCAGTTCTCCCTCCACGGCTTGCACTGCCAGTGCCCAACACACAGCCAGCACTGCCAGTGCCCAACACACAGCCAGCACTGCCAGTGCCAACACACAGCCAGCACTGCCAGTACTGGAAGTGCGCCCCTTCACCGCTAGCACTGCCAGTGCTCCCCTCCAGCCATCACTGCCAGCCATCTCCCCTCAGCCAGCACTGCTAATGCACCCCCACAACCAGCTCTATCAGTGCTTCACCCAAAGCCAACACAACCAGTGCTCCCGCCCCCTAGAGCCACCACAGCCAGTCCTCCCTCCACAACGAGCACTGCCAGTGCCCACCACACAGCCAGCACTGCCAGTGCTCCCCACAGCCTGCACTGCCAGTGCTCCGCCACAACCTTCACTGCCAGTGCTCCCGCCCCCTAGAGCCACCACAGCCAGTCCTCCATCCAGAACGAGCACTGCCAGTGCCCAACCCACAGCCAGCACTGCCAGTGCTCACCCTCAACGATCACTGCAAGTGCTCACCCTCACAGCCAGCACTGCCAGTTCTCCCCACAGCCAGCACTGCCAATGCTCCCCACAGCCAGAACTGCCAATGCACCCCCACAACCAGCTCTGCCCGTGCATCGCCCACAGCCAACACAACCAGTGCTCCCGCCCCCTAGAGCCAACACAGCCAGTCCTCCGCCTCAACGAGCACTGCCAGTGCTCCCCACAGCCAGCGATGCCAGTGCTACCATCCATGGCCAGTACTGTCAGTGCTCCCCTCCACAGCCAGCACTGCCCGTGCTCCCCACAGCCAGCACTGACAGTGCTCCACACCCCCCACATCCAGCACTGCCAGTGCTGCCCCAATCCCCAAATCCAGCACTGCCAGTGCTCCCCCACAGCCAGCACTACCAGTGCTCCCGCCACAGCCAGAACTGCCAGAGCTACCCCCAGAGCCAGCAATGCCAATGCCCCCACCCCACACACAGCACTGCAGGTGGTCCCCCACAGGCAGCACTGCCAGGACTCCCCGAAGCCAGCACTGCCATTGCTCCCCGCCCACACACTGCCAGCGCTCTTGCCGCAGCCAGCACTGCCAGTGCTCCCCGACAGCCAGCCCTGCCAGTGGCTCGCCACAACCAGCACTTCCTGTGCTCCCTCACAGCCTGCACTCCCAGTGCTCACCCACAAAGATCACTGCAAGTGCTCACCCTCACAGCCAGCACTGCCAGTGCTCCCCACAGCCAGCACTGCCAGTGCTCCCGACAGCCAAAACTGCCAATGCACCCCCACAACCAGCTCTGCCAGTGCTTCGCCCACAGCTAACACATCCAGTGCTCCGCCTCAACGAGCACTGCCTGTGCTACCCACAGCCAGCACTGCCAGTGCTACCATCCATGGCCAGTACTGTCAGAGCTCCCCTTCACAGCCAGCACTGCCAGTGCTCCACACAGCCAGCACTGCCAGAGCTCCCCACAATCATCACTGAAAGTGCGCACTGTCGCAGCCAGCACTGCCAGCAATCCCGGCACTGCCAGTGCTATCGCCCTTCCCCACAGCCAGCACTGCCAGTGCTCCGCCACAACCTTCACTGCCAGTGCACACCGGCACGTCCTGCACTGCCAGTGCTCCCCACAGCCAGCACTGCCCGTGCTCCCAACCAAGGTCAGCGCTTGCAGTGCTCCCCTCCACAGCCATCACTACCAGTGCTCCCCACAGCCAGCACTGACAGTGCTCCCCAGCCCCCCACATCCAGGACTGCCAGTGCTCCCCACCTCCCACATCCAGCACTGCCAGTGCTGCCCAAATCCCCAAATCCAGCACTGACAGTGCTCCCCACAGCCAGCACTACCAGTGCTCCCGCCACAGCCAGAACTGCCAGAGCTACCCCCAGAGCCAGAAATGCCAATTCCCCCACCCCACACACAGCACTGCCGGTGGTCCCCCACAGGCAGCACTGCCAGTGCTCCCCCGCAGCCAGCACTGCCAGTGCTCCACACCCACCCACGGACAGCACTGCTAGTGTTCCCGCAACAGCCAGCACTGCCAGCGCTCCTGCCACAGCCAGCACTGCCAGTACTGCCCCACAGACAGCACTGCCAGTGCTCCCGACCAAGTCCAGTACTGTCAGTGCTCCCAAACCCCCTCATGCAGCACTGCCAGTGCTCCCAGCACCCACAGCCAGCACTGCCAGTGCTCCCACGATAGACAGCACTGCCAGCACTCCCTTTGCCCCTCTACGAACACTGCCAGCGCACCCCCAGATCGATCACTGCCAGTGCTCCTAACATGCAACACTGCCAGTGCTCCCTCAGCCAGAGCTGCCAGAGCTTCCCCCAGAGCCACTACTGCCAATGCTTCCCCCCCCCACAGCCAGCACTGCCAGTGCTCCCCATCCAGCCAACAGTGCCAGTGTTCCCCCTGACATCCAGCACTGCCAGTGCTCTCCCCATTGCCAGCGCTCCCCAGAGCCAGTACTGCCAGTGCACCCTCCCACAACCAGCACTGCCAGTTTCCCCCCTCCCCCACAGCCAGCACTGCCAGTGCTCACTATCAGAAACAGCACTGCAAGTGTTCCTCCGCAGCCAGCACTGCCAGTGCTCCCCACCCACCCACAGCCAGCACTGCCAGTGTTCCCGCTACAGCCAGCACTGCCAGCGCTCCTTCCAAAGCCAGCACTGCCAGCGCTCCCGGCACAGCCAGCACTGCCAGTGCCCCCAACACCCATCACTGTCTGTGCTCCCTCCCACAACCAGCACTACCCACAGCCAGAACTGCCAGTACTCCCCACACAGACAGCACTACCAGTGCTCCCACCCAAGGCCAGTACTGCCAGTGCTCCCAAACCCACTTATGCAGCACTGCCAGTGCTCCCAGCACCCAAAGCCAGCACTGCCAGTGCTCCCGACGATAGACAGCACTGCCAGTGCTCCCTTTCCCCCTCTACGAACAGTGCCAGTGCACCCCCAGATCGATCACTGCCAGTGCTTCTAACATGCAACACTGCCAGTGCTCCCACAGCCAGGACTGCCAGAGCCTCCCCCAGAGCCAGTACTGCCAATGCCCCCCCCCAACAGCCAGCGCTGCCAGTGCTCCTCCCTCAGCCAACGCTGCCTGTGCTCTCCACTCCCCCACAACGAATACTGCCAGTGCATCCCCCACAGCGAGCACTGCCAGTCATCCTAACATGCAACACTTCCAGTGCTCCCCCTCATCCACAACTGCCAGAGCTTCCCCCAGAGCCAGCACTGCCAATGCCCCCCACAGCCAGCACTGCTAGTGCTGCCCATCCAGCCAGCACTGCCTGTGCTCCCCATCCGGCCAGCACTGCCTGTGCTCCCCATTCAGCCAGCACTGCCAGTGTTCCCCCTGATATCCAGCACTGCCAGTGCTCTCCCAATTGCCAGCGCTCCCCAGAGCCAGCACTGCCAGTGCTCCCGCCCACAACCATCAATTCCAGTGTCTCCCCCACAGCCAGCACTGCCAGTGCTCACTAGCAGAACCAGCAACTGCCAGTACTCCCCCTGCCAGCACTTCCAGTCCCCCCTACACAGCCAGCACTGCCAATGCTCCCCACAGCTAGCATTGCCTTTGCTTCCCCCACCCAGCCAGCACTGCCAGTGCTCCCCAGATCCAGCATTGTCTTTGCTTCCCCCATCCAGCCAGGACTCCCAGTGCTCTCCCCATTGCCAGCGCTGCCAAGACCCAGTACTGCCAGTGCTCCCGCCCACAACCAGCCGTGCCAGTGCTCCCCACAACAAGCACTGCCTGTGCTTACCACACATCCAGCACTGTCAATTACCCGCTACACCACTCTGCCAGCACTGCCAATGCTCCCCACAGCCAGCACTGCCAGTGCCACCCCCCCCCCCCCCAACAGTCAGCACTGCCAGTACTCACCCACAACTATCAGCAGCGGCTGGAGCTGCTGATTGGCTGAGATGCTGGCAGTCAGAGACTGGACCTGCTGATTTGCTGAGAGGCTCTCATTCAGCGGCTGGCGCTCCTGATTTGCTGAGAGGCTGTGTCAGCGGCTGGAGCTGCTGACTGACTGAGAGGCTGCCAGTCAGCGAGTGGAACACCTGATTGGCTGAGAGACTGTCAGTCAGTTTTATTTTCTCATTAATGTAATTATTGATGTAACCGGATATTTCACCGCGATCATGATCTGCTCCCTGAACCTGGACTGAGTCACCACATAAATAAATGTGTTTGTGCAGCAATTTAAATCCATCAGCATCCATCCGACTTGTTGTAAAGCATATTGAGGAAAGGTGAGGTAAAGTAATCCTCTCACATCGATATAGAAAAATTTAATAACAGACATGGTCCAGAGGAGGATGAAAGTTCCGGAGACGCTGAAGAGTAAAATCATTGACTTCCTTCTGCTCTCCATCTCTGGGTCTTTGCGATTGTCTCCCTGACTCTGGGCCCTCAGTGTCTTCCGGACCCGACTGGTGAGTAAAATGTGTCTGACTGTCAGAGCGTTGATCAACAGGATTGAGAAGAACGGGATCAATGGAGTTAAAACCCGAGATAACCAGTTATTTACAACCCATCCCGGGTCAGTCCAATAGCTTCTCTTTGTGTTACAGCCCCACTGGACATTGCCGATTACCTCTCGAGGATCCGACATAAAGTACCGGGGGATGTTTTTCAGACAGAGCAGGAGGCCGCTTGTGGACAGAACCACAGCTGCAGTTTTCCCGGTGCAATATTTAGTTTTCAGTTTCTGGCAGCGAATGGACACAAATCGATCAAAGGAGAATGTGACGGTGAACCAGACAGAACAGTCCCTGGCTGCAGGGATCAGGGCAGAGTTAACTCGACACACAGCGGTGAGGGACAGGAAACTCTGGGGGAAATAATAATAATTGATCCTGTTCAGTATGGGGTTAATGATAATAAGCAGCAGATCCGCCGTTGCCATGGCCAACAGGTAGCGAGTGGTGCAGGTAGAGAGGCCACACTTCCCCCGACACAGAATCACAATTCCAAGTAAATTAACTGTCAGAGAGAGAAAGGAGAGACGCGGGAATTTACTGGTTAATGAATCTCCCTGTCTGAACCAGGACACAATTTCAGCATCAATATAATGGACAGTGGGTGGGTGGGGTTGTTGGGAGAGGAATGGGCACAGAGATTAACATTGCAGAGAGGGAAGGAGGAAATGTAACTCCAGTGTTAAAGGTGGGGAATGGGGGAAAGTGTGAATTCTAGCCCTGTCAGTTTGATGGCAGTGGTAGGAAAATGTTTATAATTCAGAGACCTTTGGGAGAGGTTACATTTCTCATTTAGTCTGATTTACAGGATTCACTCAAGCCGGCCAGGTTTCCCAAACCGGATACAAACATACCAGAGATTGTCATCCCAGCTCAATTATTGGACCACTCCCCGGATTGGACCTTTCCCTGGACTGGATTTCTGATGGGGTTGGACCCCCCTCCTGGTTTATTTGAATACTCCACGATCAATGGGAAAAATAAAACAAACACAAGGACCTTCCCGCTTCATAATCATGGGAGGAATATAAATATAGAATGTACAGTGCAAAAGGAGGCCATTCGGCCCATAGTGTCTGCATCGGCCCTTGGAAAGATAAACCCAGTTCAGCCCACCCCATCCCCATAACCCAGTGACACCATCGAAATTGTTTGGAAACTAAACACAATTTATCTTGGCCAATCCACCTAACCTGTGGGGGGAAACCGGAGCACCCGGAGGAAACCCACGCAGACACGGGGGGAAAAACGCAGACTCCACACAGGCAGTGATCCAAGCCGGGAATCGAACCTGGGACCCTGGAGCTGTGAATCAACTGTGCCAACCACTGTGCTACCGTGCAGCCCAGCCTGTCCAGAATAGCGTCTGTCCAGTCTCCAGAACAACACGCTCCCAGAAATCCCCCATTGCCATTTCTCAAGCATCCCAACATCACTGTTCTCAGGAATCCATCCTCTCCCTGTTTGAAAACAATCCCTGCCAAGCTTTTCTCAGGAATGTTCCCGCTCCGGAATTGGACTTGACTTGGCCGCAATCGACTCTCTCCAGATTCGGACTCATTGCATTCGACACAAAAGTAGGAAAATTCCAAAACAAGAGCTTTAAGATGGAGGAGAAAGTTCCCAGACGAAAGGTGTCTAAATTAAAGTTACGTCCTGCGGGATGCAACATCCTAATTGGACGATGAGATGTTGCTCCTCCAGCTTGCGTTGGGCTTCACTGCATTCTTGCAGCAGGCCAAGGACAGACATGTGGGCCTGAGAGCAAGGTGCTGAGTTAACATGGCCACAACAGGAAGGTTGGGGCCATGCTGTGGGCTGAGTGAAGGTGTTCCACAAAGCAGTCTCCCAGTCTGTGTTTAGTCTCCCAATGTAGAGGAGTCGGTATTGGCAGCAGCGAATACAGGAGAACAAATTGAAGGCACAGAAGTGAAACGCTGCTTCCCCAGAAAGGAGAGTTTGCTGCTGAGAACCATGAGACGGGAGGAGGTAAAGGGACAGTTGTTGCACCGTCTCTGATTGCAGGGGAAGGTGCTGGGGGAAGGGAAAGGGGTGTGGGTGTGAGGGGGAAGTGGACAAGGGGGGGGGGGAGCGGTACCTGAGGAATGCAGAAATTGAGGGGGGTGGTTGGAGAGAGGTGAAGGTGTGTTTGGTGGTGACATCATGCTGGAATTGGCAGAAATGGAAGAGGATTTTCCTTTCAATGGGGAGGCTGATGGTGTGGAAAGTGAGGTGAGGTAGACACTATCATGTTTCCGGGAGGGAGGGGGATGTGTGAGGACAGAGGTGTGAGAAATGAATTGAAAACGATTGAGAGCCCTGTTAAAAAAGGGAGGTGGTGGGGGACAGCCCGGTCAAGGAAAAGGCACAGTACGAAGTCTTACAACACCAGGTTAAAGTCCAACAGTTTTGTTTGCTTTCGGAGCGCTGCTCCTTCCTCGGGTGAATGAAGAGCTATGTTCCAGAAACACATATATAGCCAGATTCAAAGATGCCAAACAATGATTGGAATGCGACCATTAGCAGGTGATTAAATCTTTACAGGTCCAGAGATAGGGTAACCTCAGGTTAAAGAGGTGTGAATTGTATCAAGCCAGGACAGTTGGTAAGATTTCGCAGGCCAGATGGTGGGGAATGAATGTAATGCGACATGAATCCCAGGTCCCAGTTGAGGCCGCACTCATGTGTGCGAAACTTAGCTCGAAGTTTCTGCTCGGCGATTCTGCGTTGTCGCGCGTCCTGAAGGCCGCCTTGGAGAACACTTACCCGAAGATCAGAGGCTGAATGCCCTTCACTGCTGAAGTGTTCTCCGACGGGAAGGGAACATTCCTGCCTGGTGACTGTTGCGCAATGTCCGTTCATTCGTTGTCGCAGCGTCTGCATGGTCTCGCCAATGTACCACGCTTCGGGACATCCTTTCCTGCAGCGTATGAGGTAGACAACGTTGGCCGAGTCGCACGAGTATGTACCGCGTACCTGGTGGGTGGTGTTCTCACGTGTAATTGTGGTATCCATGTCGATGATCTGGCACGTCTTGCAGGGATTGCCATGGCAGGGTTGTGTGGTGTCGTGGTCACTGTTCTGAAGACTGGGTAGTTTGCTGCACACAATGGTTCGTTTGAGGTTGCGCGGTTGTTTAAAGACAAGTAGTGGGGGTGTGGGGATGACCTTGGCAAGATGTTCATCGTCATCAATGACGTGTTGAAGGCTATGAAGAAGATGACGTAGTTTCTCCGCTCCGGGGAATTACTGGACGACGAAGGGTATTCTGTCGGTTGTGTCCCATGTTTGTCTTCTGAGGAGGTCGGTCCGGTTTTTCGCTGTGGCGCGTTGGAACTGTCAATCGATGAGTCGAGCGCCATATCCCGTTCGTACGAGGGCATTTATCAACGTCTGTAGATGTCTGTTACGCTCCTCCTCGTCTGAGCAGATCCTGTGTATACGGAGCGCTTGTCCATAGGGGATGGCTTCTTTAATGTGTTTAGGGTGGAAGCTGGAGAAGTGGAGCATCATGAGGTTATCCGTGGGTTTGCGGTAAAGCGAAGTGCTGACGTGACCGTCCTTGATGGAGACGAGTGTGTCCAAGAATGCAACTGATTTTGGAGAGTAGTCCATGGTGAATCTGATGGTTGGATGGAACTTATTAATGTCATCGTGTAGTCGTGTCAGTGATTCTTCGCCGTGGGTCCAAAGGAAAGAAATGTCATCGATGTATCTGGTGTATAACATCGGTTGAAGGTCCTGTGCGGTGAGTAGGTCCTGTTCAAACTTGTGCATGAATATGTTGGCGAATTAGGGTGTGAACTTGGTCCCCATGGCTGTTCCGTGCGTCTGGATGAAGAACTTGTTGTCAAAGGTGAAGACGTTGTGATCCAGAATGAAGCGGATGAGTTGCAGAATTGCGTCTGGAGATTGGCAGTTGTTGGTGTTGAGTACTGAGGCTGTTGCAGCAATGCCGTCGTCATTGGGGATGCTGGTGTGGAGTGCCGAGACGTTCATTGTGACGAGGAATGTTCCTGGTTCAACTGGTCCATGGGTGCTGAGTTTCTGTAGGAAGTCCGTCGTGTTGCGACAGAAGCTGGGTGTACCTTGTACGATGGGTTTCAAGATGCCCTCGATGTAGCCAGAGAGGTTCTCACACAGGGTCCCATTGCCTGAAACGATAGGGCGGCCTGGTGTGTTGGCCTTATGTATTTTCGGGAGGCAGTTATCCAGATTTCCAGATCTCCAATGCGGGGAGTACGTGGGATGAGAGCACGTAGGGTGCTCTGAAGATCTGGATCCAAGGTCTTGATCAGTCTGTTAAGTTGGCGGATGCTTGGAATGCAATAACATCCGCCAACACCGCAGACAGTTACACATCCGCCAACACTACAGACAGTTACCCGCAGATCCGACCAAGGAACACGATGGACTTCCTCCAGAAACTCAGCACCCATGGACCAGTTGAACCGGGAACATTCCTCGTCACAATGGACGTCTCGGCACTCTACACCAGCATCCCCCATGACGACGGCATTGCTGCAACAGCCTCAGTACTCAACACCGACAACTGCCAATCTCCAGACGCAATTCTGCAACTCATCCACTTCATTCAGGATCACAACGTCTTCACCTTCGACAACAAGTTCTTCATCCAGACGCACGGAACAGGCATGGGGACCAAATTCGCACCCCAATACGCCAACATCTTCATGCACAAGTTTGAACAGGACCTACTCACCGCACAGGACCTTTAACCGACGTTATACACCAGATTCATCGATGACATTTTTTTCCTTTGGACCCACGGCGAAGAATCACTGAAACGACTACACGATGACATTAATAAGTTCCATCCAACCATCAGACTCACCATGGACTACTCTCCAAAATCAGTTGCATTCTTGGACACACTCGTCTCCATCAAGGACGGTCACCTCAGCACTTCGCTTTACCGCAAACCCACGGATAACCTCATGATGCTCCACTTCCCCAGCTTCCACCCTAAACACATTAAAGAAGCCATCCCCTATGGACAAGCGCTCCGTAGACACAGGTTCTACTCAGACGAGGAGGAGCGTAACAGACATCTACAGACGTTGAAAGATGCCCTCGTACGAACGGGATATGGCACTCGACTCATCGATCGACAGTTCCAACGCACCACAGCGAAAAACCGGACCGACCTCCTCAGAAGACAAACATGGGACACAACCGACAGAATACCCTTCGTCGTCCAGTACTTCCCCGGTGCGGAGATACTACGTCATCTTCTTCATAGCCTTCAACACGTCATTGATGACGATGAACATCTTGCCAAGGTCATTCCACATCCTCACTACTTGCCTTTAAACAACCGCACATCCTCAAACAAACCATTGTTTGCAGCAAACTACCCAGTCTTCAGAACAGTGACCACGACACCACACAACCCTGCCATGGCAATCTCTGCAAGACGTGCCAGATCATCGACATGGATACCACTATTACACGTGAGAACATCACCCACCAGGTACGCGGTACATACTCGTGCGACTCGGCCAACGTTGTCTACCTCATACGCTGCAGGAAAGGATGTCCCGAAGCGTGGTTCATTGGCGAGACCATGCAGACGCTGCAACAACGAATGAACGGACATCGCGCAACAGTCACCAGGCAGGAATGTTTTCTTCCAGTCGGGGAACACTTCAGCAGTCATGGGCATTCAGCCTCTGATCTTCGGGTAAGCGTTCTCCAAGGCGGCGTTCAGGACGCGCGACAACGCAGAATCGCCGAGCAGAAACATCTAGCCAAGTTTCGCACACATGAGTGCGGCCTCAACCGGGACCTGGGATCCATGTCGCATTACATTCATCCCCCACCATCTGGACTGCGAAATCCTACCAACTGTCCTGGCTTGATACAATTCACACCTCTTTAACCTGGGGTTACCCCATCTCTGGATCTGTAAAGATTTAATCACCTTCTAATGCTCACATTCCAAGCATTGTCTGGCATCTTTGAATCTGTCTATATATATGTTTCTGGAACATACCTCTTCATTCACCTGAGGAAGGAGCAGCGCTCCGAAAGCTAGTGACATCGAAATAAACCTGTTGGATTTTAACCTGGTGTTGTAAGACTTCGTACTGTGCTTACCCCAGTCCAACGCCGGCATCTCCACATCAAGGAAAAGACAGACATGCCAGACGGGCTATTTTCAAATACTTCATCAACAGAACAGAGGCGATGGAGGCGGAGAAAGTGGGAGAATGAGATGCAGTCTTTACAGGAAGCAGGGTATGAGGATCTGTACACAACCCTCGTGTTGGGGAACCGGAGGTGCAGAAGGATTAGACATTCATTGTGAAGATTAGCCGGTTTGGGCCAGGGAAATGGCCATTGTTTACGGCACCAGAGAAATCAGGAATCTTAGAATCCCCACAGTGCAGAAGGAGGTCATTCGGCCCATTACGTCTGTACCAAACGTCTGAAAGAGTACCTCAACCAAGCTTACCTCATTAACCCCTTAATCTAACCTACACATATTTTAGAACATAGAACATAGAACAATACAGCGCAGTGCAGGCCCTTCGGCCCAAGATGTTGCACCGAAACAAAAGCCATCTAACCTACACTATGCCATTATCATCCATTTGTTTATCCAATAAACTTTTAAATGCCCTCAATGTTGGCGAGTTCACTACTGTAGCAGGTAGGGCATTCCACGGCCTCACTACTCTTTGCGTAAAGAACCTACCTCTGGCCTCTGTCCTATATCTATTACCCCTCATTTTAATGTTATGTCCCCTCGTGCCAGCCATTTCCTTCCGCGGGAGAAGGCTCTCACTGTCCCCCTTATCCAACCCCCTGATCATTTTGTATGCCTCTATTAAGTCTCCTCTTAACCTTCTTCTCTCCAACGAAAACAACCTCAAGTCCATCAGCCTTTCCTCATAAGATTTTCCCTCCATACCAGGCAACATCCTGGTAAATCTCCTCTGCACCCGCTCCAAAGCCTCCACATCCTTCCTGTAATGCGGTGACCAGAACTGTAAGCAATACTCCAAATGCGGCCGTACCAGAGTTCTGTACAGCTGCAACATGACCTCCCGACTCCGGAACTCAATCCCTCTACCAATAAAGGCCAACACTCCATAGGCCTTCTTCACAACTCTATCAACCTGGGTGGCAACTTTCAGGGATCTATGTACATGGACACCTAGATCCCTCTGCTCATCCACACTTTCAAGAACTTTACCATTAGCCAAATATTCCGCATTCCTGTTATTCCTTCCAAAGTGAATCACCTCACACTTCTCTACATTAAACTCCATTTGCCACCTCTCAGCCCAGCTCTGCAGCTTATCTATATCCTTCTGTAACCTGCTACATCCTTCCACACTATCGACAACACCGCCGACTTTAGTGTCGTCTGCAAATTTACTCACCCACCCTTCTGCGCCTTCCTCTAGGTCATTGATAAAAATGACAAACAGCAACGGCCCCAGAACAGATCCTGGTGGTACTCCACTTGTGACTGTACTCCATTCTGAACATTTCCCATCAACCACCACCCTCTGTCTCCTTTCAGCTAGCCAATTTCTGATCCACATCTCTAAATCACCCTCAATCCCCAGCCTCCGTATTTTCTGCAATAGCCTACCGTGGGGAACCTTATCAAACGCTTTGCTGAAATCCATATACACCACATCAACTGCTCTACCCTCATCTACCTGTTCAGTCACCTTCTCAAAGAACTCAATAAGGTTTGTGAGGCATGACCTACCCTTCACAAAGCCATGCTGACTATCCCTGATCATATTATTCCTATCCAGATGATTATAAATCTTGTCTCTTATAATCCCCTCCAAGACTTTACCCACTACAGACGTGAGGCTCACCGGTCTATAGTTGCCGGTGTTGTCTCTGCTCCCCTTTTTGAACAAAGGGACCACATTTGCTGTCCTCCAGTCCTCTGGCACTATTCCTGTAGCCAATGATGACATAAAAATCAAAGCCAAAGGTCCAGCACGCTCTTGCCTGGCCTCCCAGAGAATCCTAGGATAAATCCCATCAGATCCCGGGGACTTATCTATTTTCAGCCTGTCCAGAATTGCCAACACCTCTTCCCTACGTACCTCAATGCCATCTATTCTATTAGCCTGGGGCTCAGCATTCTCCTCCACAACATTATCTTTTTCCTGAGTGAATACTGACGTACAATATTCATTTAGTATCTCGCCTATCTCTTCAGACGCCACGCACAATTTCCCATCCCTGTCCTTGACTTGTCCTACTCTTTCCCTAGTCATTCGCTTATTCCTGACATACCTATAGAAAGCTTTTGGGTTTCCTTGATCCTTCCTGCCAAATACTTCTCATGTCCCCTCCTTGCTCGTCTTAGCTCTCTCTTTAGATCCTTCCTCGCTACCTTGTAACTCTCCATCGCCCCAACCGAAACTTCACACCTCATCTTCACATAGGCCTCCTTCTTCCTCTTAACAAGAGATTCCACTTCCTTGGTAAACCACGGTTCCCTCGCTCGACGCCTTCCTCACTGCCTGACCGGTACATACTTATCAAGAACACGCAGTAGCTGATCCTTGAACAAGCCCCACTTGTCCTGTGTGCCCAACACTTGCAGCCTACTTCTCCACCTTATTCCCCCCAAGTCACGTCTAATGGCATCATAATTGCCCTTCCCCCAGCTATAACTCATGCCCTGCGGTGTATACTTATCCCTTTCCATCATGAACGTAAACGTCACCGAATTGTGGTCACTGTCCCAAAAGTGCTCTCCTACCTCCAAATCCAACACATGGCCTGGTTCATTACCCAAAACCAAATCCAACGTGGCCTCGCCTCTTGTTGGCCTGTCAACATATTGTTTCAGGAAACCCTCCTGCACACACTGTACAAAAAACGACCCATCTATTGTACTCGAACTATATCTTTTCCAGTCAATATTTGGAAAGTTAAAGTCTCCCACAATAACTACCCTGTTACTTTCGCTCTTATCCAGAATCATCTTCGCCATCCTTTCCTCTACATCCCTAGAACTATTAGGAGGCCTATAAAAATCTCCCAACAGGGTGACCTCTCCTTTCCTGTTTCTAACTTGAGCCCATACTACCTCGGAAGAAGAGTCCCCATCTAGCATCCTCTCCGCCACCGTAATACTGCTCTTGACTAGCAGCGCCACACCACCCCCTCTTTTGCCTCCTTCTCTGAGCTTACTAAAACACTTAAACCCCGGAACCTGCAAGATCCATTCCTGTCCCTGCTCTATCCATGTCTCCGAAATGGCCACAACATCGAAGTCCCAGGTACCAACCCATGCTGCCAGTTCCCCTACCTTGTTTCGTATACTCCTGGCATTGAAGTAGACACACTTCAAACCACCTACCTGAACACTGGCCCCCTCATGCGACGTCAAATCTGTGCTCCTGACCTCTCTACTCTCATTCTCCCTTACCCTAAAACTACAATCCAGGTTCCCATGCCCCTGCTGCATTAGTTTAACCCCCCCCCCCCCCAAAGAGCACTAACAAATCTCTCCCCCCCCCAGGATATTTGTGCCCCTCAGGTTCAGATGTATACCATCCTGTCTGTAGAGGTCCCACCTTCCCCAGAAAGAGCCCCAGTTATCCAGAAATCTGAATCCCTCCCGCCTGCACCATCCCTGTAGTCACGTGTTTAAATGCTCTCTCTCCCTATTTCTCATCTCACTATCACGTGGCACGGGCAACAACCCAGAGATAACAACTCTGTTTGTTCTAGTTCTGAGCTTCCATCCTAGCTCCCGGAAAGCCTGCCTGACATCCTTGTCCCCTTTCCTACCTATGTCGTTAGTGCCAATGTGGACCACGACTTGGGGCTATGGGAGTTAACCGAAGCAGCCGGTGGAAACCCACACAGACACGGAGAAAAAGTGCAGTCTCTACACAGACAGTCACCCAAGGTAGGAATTGATGCTGCGAGGCAGCAGTGCAAATCTCTGTGCCACCAATGTCTTTGGGAAGGGGCAGGACAGGGTAAAGCGGATGGAATCAAGATAGGAAGAAATGATCTTGTTGGGGTTGGAACAGCCGAAATAATGGATGTAGTGGGACTTTCCTGTTTGTGGACTTTGGGAAGGAGGTAGAGGCGAGAGGTTGATGCAGGATGTGTGGGGTTGTGGGCCTATGATGTCCGAGGCTGTGGACAGAAGATATCCAGAGTCGATGCGGTTCGTGCAAGTCCTGGAAACAATATCATGATGTTTGGTGGTGTGCTGCTGGTTCAGGGGGAGGTGCCAGGATGGGTCTGAGAGTTGACGGTCAGCCTCTGTGAGGAAGAGGTCAGGACACCAAACAATAATGGCACCACCCTTTTGAGCAGCTTAGATCACCAGGTCAGGGTTGGATATTCGAGAGAGGATTGGAGCAAGTTTAGTGTGAGTCAGGATAGAGTTGGTGAGAGGCACCGAGAAATTGAGACGGCCGAATGTCGCACTGACAGATCTCAATAAAAAGATCAAGAGCTGATCGGAGGCCAGAGGGTGGGGTCCAGGTAGAGGGAGATTACTGGAGGCGGATGGATTTCAACAATAAATTTTCATAAAATGGACAGTGAGAAACAGCAGAGACAATATTATCTATTCACTGATCACCATCAGAATAATTACCAAAGAATTGAAAAGCAGAAGTCGATCTCTGTTATTCTTGAATTTAGAACAGAATATAATCAAATCTTCCAGTCACAATGTCAACAGTTGGAAAAATGTAATTAGAAGCATGAGTTAAATGAAATCCAGTAACACAGAGTATACTAAATAGTCGGCACATATTCCAAAGTTAACATTATTCCTGACACATTTCATCCAATTATTGCAATAACTAGCAGAAATAATAGATCTGAGTAGTATGATAGATGTTAAACAATTGGATTTTCTAAAGGCCGACAGTAAGATCCGACATAACAGACTGATGAGTAATCTCAGAGCCAGTGGAGTTAGGGGACACAGCAGCAGAATGGGCACATGCTGGCGATGCACACAGAAAACAGGGAGAGGAGTTGAAGAGATTTAGGCTGATTGGTAGAAGGTGGGAAGTGGTGTTCCTCAAGGATCAGCACTGGGATCACTCTCCTTCACCATTCCCATCAACAGTATGGGATCGGGAAGCAGAATGATAATTACACAATTTACAGACAGAATCAAATTGGGAGTGATAGTGAATACAGAGGAAGAATACAACTAATTACAGGCACACATTCATCATTAATTATGAATTTGCAAAGCGGGTATTTCAATGGGACATTAATGTTCCGACAGATCAATGTCCGCTGCAGCATTTTGTTCAGAACAATAAGTCCCCCAATCAGTCTTTGGAAAATAAATGTGTGAATGGACTGGAGGGATTTCTGGGTTCGGGTGAATAGATTCACAAATCGTGTGAAGCAGAAAGACAGTTTATAAACACCCAGAAAAATTGATCAAACATGTGAGTTCATTTCAGGATGAAGAGAAATGAGAAAATATCACAAAACCTATTGGAATGCTGCACTGCTGTTGGTTTTATTAAATATTAGAGTGTGGGTGATATCTGTTCCTGTTGGAGCAGATCAATAGAAAACAGAGATAGAGACATTTCACTTCATACAATAAATATCAAACATCTTCAAAACAAAGACAAACTCTTCCTGTTTTCAACCTATTCCAAAGCTAAAACACACAGAGAGAGCTTCACAGAATGGAGCGACCCTTCACCAATAAAATACATCATTTCAAAATAGAACCAACTAATTTCAGTCCAGTTACTGACCCACACAAAATACAATTCCACACGGACAGATAGTCCCAGCAATAAATAGATAATTGGATCAGATATTCCAGTCTGGTGAGAGACCCACATTCAGTACAATTCTACACTGACAGATACTTCCAGTAATCCTTGTTCACCGCTGTCAGATATTTCACTCTGATTAGTGACCCACACTCAGTACAATTCTACACATACAGATACTTCCAGTAATCCTTGTTCACTGTTGTTATATATTCCACTCTGGTTAGTGATCCACACTCAGTACAATTGTACACTGATAGATACTTCCAGTAATCCTTGTTCACCGCTGTCAGATATTTCACTCTGGTTAGTGACCCACACTCAGTACAATTCTACACTGCCAGATACTTCCAGTAATCCTTGTACACTGTTGTCTGATATTCCACTCTGGTTAGTGATCCACACTCAGTACAATTGTACACTGACAGATACAGACAATAATCCTTGTTCACCGCTGTCAGATATTCCACTCTGTTTAGTGATCCACACTCAGTACAATTTTACACTGACAGTTACTCCCAGTAATACTTGTTCACCGCTGTCAGATATTCCAATCTGATTAGTGTTCCACACTCAGTGTGATTTAATTCTTACTCCCACTAAACCTTCCTTCAGAGATATTGCCTTCACTGAGATCCAATCTAACATTATACAAGATTCCACTCAATATAGCAACTTTATTGATCAGAGATCCCGTGAGTTACAAACAGGTTTACTGTTAGTTGATGAAATGGATTCAAACCATAGACATTATTAACGAGATTTGAATTAAGTGAATTATATCGTTGACCAGGTGTCTGTATAACAGTGAGCACGAGATCAGCGTTAAACATTTTCAGTCACAGTTTAAAATCAGAGAGCCGCTCACACACATATTTACACAACTTCAATGGTGATAGTCACTTACCAGGAACACCAACAATAGCAACGATTGGGTAGAATATCATCTCAGCAGTATTAATTGGATCATGCATTTTCACTGCGAAGTGATGTGTCCCTTCCTGCGATTGGCAATCTCTCTGTCTGAAACTCTGAGGTTATATGTTCCATAATATTTTAATTAATGCCCTGAGGAACCACCTCAGGGATATTGAGGTTGTGACATCGTTTAACTTATTTTTCAAAGATGTGAACAAACAGATTCCGATATTTGGTTCAATGAAAGTAAATATTATTTTTGTGAGTGAGTGACCTCTTTCCAAACACTGGACTGTGTTGATCACATTGTTCAGCTAACATTAACAGAAAGGATGCTGTCCACTCAGACACCATCAGTCCCATCAATACATCTCAGATTGTTTCAGTGATATCCCGCACTCCACTGTGACCATTAAATGATTCAGTTCCAATTGTCAGTGTGTTTCTCTGGGTGCTTCCACTGTACTCTGGGGTGTAGCTGCCTCTGTAACTGTGACCATTCAGTGATTCAGTTCCAGTTGTCAGTGTGTTTCTCTGGGTGGTTCCACTACACTCTGGGGTGTAGCTGCCTCTGTAACTGTGACCATTAAATGATTCAGTTCCAATTGTCAGTGTGTTTCTTTGGGTGCTTCCACTGCACTCTGGGATGTAGCTGCCTCTGTAACTGTGACTATTCCTTTATTTCATTTCAGTCGTTTCTTTTTGAGCGTAAGTAGAACATTTCAATGTCTCCAAAATCTGGGACAATTTAAAGTGCAAAGTAAGTGATCCCATATCTAAGTCTGATTCAGCCCCTCGAAGTAAGAAAACATTTAGAATCATTGGAACCTCAGAAAACTCAGAGGCTGCAGCAGCAACAAACTCGTCACGTCAGAGAGCAGCGTTAAAATATATTCAGCTGTGAAAACGAATACCCCGTCTCTAACTGATACCGGCCGTCCATCTGATACACACACTTCAACTGGGAGAGAGGCGGGGTGAGATGTGGAGGGATAGAGGACTGGTCTGAGAGATGTGCTGATAGAAGACAGGGTGAGAGAGAAACAGGGTGGGAGGAGATAGAATGGGAGAGAAAGAGGGTGGGAGAAATAAAGGATAAAACGAGAGAAGGAGGTAGATTGCCTGAGAGAAAGGGAAGCAGATAGTGGAGGCCGAGCGGGTGTGGGTGAGGGAGTCAGATTGGGTGAGAAGGATGGTGTATAAAATACTAACATAAACTTAGACATAAGTGAAGGAGAGAGCGACTGAGGGATTGGGTGAGGAAATGATTGTGAGAGAAAGTATGAGGGGAAGAGAGTGTGAGAGAAAGTATGGGAGAGGGAAAGAGTGTGAGAGAAAGTATGAGAGAGGGAAAGAGTATAAGAGAAAGTGTGAGAGAGGGAAAGAGAGTGAGAGAACGTGTGAGAGAGGGAAAGAGGGTCAGAGAAAGTGTGAGAGAGGGAAGGGTGTGCGAGAAAGTGTGAGAGAGGGAAAGAGAGAGAGAGAAAGTGTGAGAGAGGGAAAGTGTGAGAGAGGGAAAGAGTTTGAGAGACAGTGTGAGAGAGGGAAAGAGAGTGAGAGAAAATGTGAGAGAGGGAAAGCGTGTGAGAGGAAGTGTGAGAGCGGGTAAGAGAGTGAGAGAAAGTGTGAGAGAGAGAAAGAGTGTGAGAGAAAGTGTCAGTGAGGGAGTTGTGTGAGAGGGAGGGAGGCATGGAGGGAGAGAGATATTGGGATGGAGAGAGAGAGGGGGACAGAGTGTGAAAGTGTCTAACGGAGATGTGAGAGAGGGAGGGAAGGAGGCATGGAGTAGAATGAGAGAGGGAGGGGGAGAGTGTGACAGAGGGACATAATGTGAGAGAGGGGTAAGTGTGAGACAAGGGAAATGTGTTAGAGAGAGTGGGAGAGTGGGAGTGAGTATCAATGAAGAAGAACGTATGAGCGAGGCAGTAATTTGAGAGAGGGAGTGTCAGAGATAGAGGGAGTGGGAGAGATGGAGGGAGAGTGAGAGATGGAGGTAGTGTCAAAGAGGGAGAGACTGTGAGAGAGGGGGAGAATGTGAGAGATGGAGGGAGTGTGAGAGAGGGAGAGAGTGTGAGAAAGGGAGAATGAGTGAGACAGGGAGGGTGTGTTAGACAGGGAGAGAGTGTGAGAGAGGGAGAGTGTTTGAGAGGACGACAGAGTGGGAGCGAGGGAGACAGTGGGAGAGACGGAGATTGAGTGAGGTAGAGAATGTGTCAGAGGGAGAGAGTGTCCGAGAGTGTAAGAGAGGGAGAGAGTGCAAGAGAGAGAGAGCGAAAGTGGAGAGAGTAAGAGAGTGCCAGAGAGGAATGGAGTGTGAGAGGGGGACAGAGTGTGAGAGAGGGAGAGAGTGTGAGAGAGGGAGGGAGATTGTGAGAGGGTTAGACTGTGAGATTGGGAGTGTGTGTGAGAGGGGGACATGAGTGTGCGAGAGGGAGAGAGTGTGAGAGAGGGTTAGAGTGTGCGAGATGGACAGAGTGTAAGAGAGGGATAGAGTGTGAGAGAGGGAGGAGTGTGTGAGAGGGTTAGTGTGTGAGAGAGTGAGGGAGTGTGAGAGAGGGAGGGTGAGAGAGTGAGAGAGTGTGTGAGAAGGAGAGAGTGTGAGAGAGGGAGGGAGTGTGAGAGAGGGAGTGTGAGAGAGTGAGAGAGTGTGAGAGAGGGAGAGAGTGTGAGAAAGGGAGAATGAGTGAGACAGGGAGGGTGTGTTAGACAGGGAGAGAGTGTGAGAGAGGGAGAGTGTTTGAGAGGACGACAGAGTGGGAGCGAGGGAGACAGTGGGAGAGACGGAGATTGAGTGAGGTAGAGAATGTGTCAGAGGGAGAGAGTGTCCGAGAGTGTAAGAGAGGGTGAGAGTGCAAGAGAGAGAGAGCGAAAGTGGAGAGAGTAAGAGAGTGCCAGAGAGGAATGGAGTGTGAGAGGGGGACAGAGTGTGAGAGAGGGAGAGAGTGTGAGAGAGGGAGGGAGATTGTGAGAGGGTTAGACTGTGAGATTGGGAGTGTGTGTGAGAGGGGGACATGAGTGTGCGAGAGGGAGAGAGTGTGAGAGAGGGTTAGAGTGTGCGAGATGGACAGAGTGTAAGAGAGGGATAGAGTGTGAGAGAGGGAGGAGTGTGTGAGAGGGTTAGTGTGTGAGAGAGTGAGGGAGTGTGAGAGAGGGAGGGTGAGAGAGTGAGAGAGTGTGTGAGAAGGAGAGAGTGTGAGAGAGGGAGGGAGTGTGAGAGAGGGAGTGTGAGAGAGTGAGAGAGTGTGTGAGAGGGAGAGAGTGTGACAGAGGGAGACAGTGTGGGAGAAGGAGAGTGTGAGAGAGGGAGGGATTGTTGAGAGGGAGAGAGTGTGAGCGAGGGAGAGAGTGTGTGAGAATTAGAGAGTGTGAGAGTGGGTGGGACTGTTGAGGGGGGAGAGTGTGAGCGAGGGAGAGAGTGTGAGAGAGTGATAGTGTGAGATTGTGAAGGTGAGGGCGGGTGAGAGTGCAAGGGAGAGATAGAGTGTGAGGGAGTGTTCTTGGAGATATGGGGAACTGGGTATCATGTGGAAAACACAATCCGGATTAATACATTTGCTGAATAAACAAACTTGTTCCTAAATTATAAACTCAGATCCTGGATAAAGTAAATGTCCTTCATGCAGTATTGCACCATTTACGTTGTGAATAGCTGACAGAGTGTGATAGGTCAGTTATTGTGCAGAGCTGGAATAGAACTTGTCTTTCCCCAGTGAGAGGCCAGAAAGCAAACACGTGGCACAGCCGCTTTTAAAAATAATTGTAAAGCAACCTGAAAAAAGATAGACCTCCCTCTAATTATTAAATGTGCGTCTGCTTTTATTGGGAGCAACACAGATGTTTTCAATATTAACAGCACAGGCAGCGCCCAGGGTCAGACAGATTGGAACTTACAATGACGTTGATGCTGTGAAGTAAGCAGTGAGCTAAAGCGGGCGCTGAGTTCACACATGGACACAGTGAATAGAAAGGATTACAGTGAGAATACTCGCGGTGCTGGGGAACTTGGAGGGAACCTGCAGGTGTTGGTCCACGTCATCTCACAGCCAGACCACATCCAAAGCCTAAAAAGTGCGTGAAGTACCGAAGGAAAACATTGATTCCGTTTGACCTCAGCGGCTCTATAGATGAGCAGATCATTCAATCCGACTGGAGCGCCCTTTCCCTGGAGACATACATTTGATTCCTGTCACTCCTACCATTCCCTGTGAAACCACTGTTGTATCTGCCGGCACCAGTGTCCCAGGCCGTGCAGACCAGATCAGAACCACTCGCTGTGTGAATCGTTTAGAAGCAGTTTTCCCTGCGGGATGATTGGATTGGCTGGGGCTGGGTTATTGGGAATAAAAGACGATGATGTGAGATTCGTTCCGCACATTTAAGATTATATTAGTTTTGGATAATCTGGATATAAATGAACTGTTTCCATGAACAATACAAATATCTGTTGGAAAGATGTAACTGAAATATATGATCATGCAGCTACATTCATCGGCGAGTATTGCAGAGCCGGAACTGATAACAAATGGCAACATGGGTAGACGACACGGTCACTCACACCTCCTCCACCATTCAATTTGATCACTGCTCAGCTTCTGCCTCAATGTCATTTCCCGCTTGTTCCTCACATCATTTCATTATCTCATTTTCTGTAAGAATAATGGAGGCAGACACCCAAAGCCACATTTCAAACCGAGTTGGACATTTACGGCCATAAGACCATAAGACACAGGAGCTGAACTTGGTCACTAGGCCCAGCGAGCCTGCTCCGCCATTCAATCATGGCTGATATGTTTCTCATCCTCATTCTCCTACCTTCTCTCCTTCTCCCCATAACCCCTGATCTCCTTATCAACCAAGAACCTATCTATCTCTGTCTTAAAGACACTCCGTGAGGTGGCCTCCACAGCCTTCTGTGGCAAAGAGTTCCACAGATTCAGTACCCTCTGGTTGAATACATTCCTCCATATCTCTATTTTAAAGCATCGTCCCGTTGGTCTGAGATTGTGTCCTCTGGTTCTAGTTTTTCCTACAAGTGGAAACACCCTCTCCACATCCACTTTATCCAGGCCTCGCAGTATCCTGGAAGTTTCAATAAGATCCCCCATCATCCTTCTAAACTCCACGATTACAGACCCAGAGTCCTCAACTGTTCCTCATACGACAAGCTCTTGATTCCAGGGATCGTTCCAGTGAACCTCCTCTGGGCCCTTTCCAAGACCAGCACATCCTTCTTCAGATACGGGGCCAAAACTTCTCACAATGCTCCAAATGGGGTCTGACCAGAGCCTGATACAGCCTCAGAAGTACATCCCTGGTCTTGTACTCTCGGCATCTCGACATGAATGCTAACATTACAATTGCCTTCCTAACTGCCGACTGAACCTGCACGTTAACCTTAAGAGAATCGTGAACACGGCCTCCCAAGTCCCTTTGTGCTTCTGATTTCCGAAACATTTCCCCGTTTGGAGAATAGTCACTGCCTCCATTCCTCCTTCCAAAGTGTATAACCTCACACTTTTCCACATTGTATTCCATCTGCCACCTCGTTGCACAATCTCCCAGCCTCAAGGTCCTTCTGCAGCAACCCCCCCCCCCCCGCAGACCCCCCCCCTCCCACAGACCACCCTCCCCGCAAACCCCCCGCGCTTCCTCAATACTACCTGTCCCTCTACAGATCTTTGTATCATCTGCAAAATTAGCAACAGTGCCTTCAATTCCTTCTTCCAGATCATTAATGTATATTGTGGAAAGTTGTGGTCCCAGCACAGACTCCTGAGGCACACGGCTAGACACCGGCTGCCATCCTGACAAAGGCCCCTTTTTGCCACTCTCTGCCTCTGCCAGTCAGCCAATTCTTTTTCCATCCCAGGATATTACCCTGAACACCATGGGCTCTTAACTTATTTAACAGTCTCCGATGCGGCACCATGTCAAAGGCCTTCTGGAAATCTAAATAAATCACGTCCACTGATTCTCCCTTGTTTAACTTCCTTGTTACTTCCTCAAAGAACTCTAACAGATTTGTCAGACATGACCTCCCCTTGACAAAGCCGTGCTTACTCAGTCCTATTTTACCATGCACTTCCAAGTACTCCGCAATCTCATCCTTAATAATGGATCTAAAATCATACCAATGACCGAAGTCAGGCTATCCGGCCGATAATTTCCCGTCTTCTGCCTCCCTCCCTTCTTAAACAGCGGTGCTACATTCGCCATTTTCCAGTCCTCTGGGACCCTTTCTGCCTTCAGTGATTCCTGAAAGATTCCCGCCACTGCCTCCACAATCTCCTCAGCTATCTCTTTTAGAACCCTGGGATGTACTCCATCTGTCCAGGTCATTCATCCACCTTCAGACCTTTCAGTTTCCGCAGAACCTTCTCCTTAGTGATGGCCACGGCACTCACCTCTGCCCCCTGGCTCTCCTGGAGCTCTGGCATCCCACTGGTGTCTTCCACCGTGAAGCCTGATGCAAAGTAACTATACAGTTGGCCTGCCATTTATTTGTTGCCTATTATTACTTCTCCAGTCACATTTTACAGTAGTCAAATGTATTTTTTTGTCTCTCTCTTACCTTTTATATATTGAAAAAAACACCTTTCTATCTTCTTTTACATTACTAACTAGCTAGCCCTCAAATTTCATCCCTTCCTTCTTTATCGCTTGTTCAGTTGTCCTCTGCTCGCTATTAAAGGCTTCCCAATTTTCTGGCATCCCACTATTCCGCGCCACATTGTATGGTTTTTATTTTGCATTACTGCTGTCCTTGACTTCCCTCGTGACCCATTGATTCCTTTTCCTCCCCTTAGCATGTTTCATAAACATAAGAACTGGGAGCAGGCGTAGGCCACCTGGCCCCTCGAGCCTGCTCCGCCATTCAATGAGATCATGGCTGATCTTTTGTGGACTCAGCTCCACTTTCCGGCCCGAACACCATAACGCTTAATCCCTTTATTCTTCAAAAAAACTATCTACCTTTATCTTAAAAACATTTAATGAAGGAGCCTCTACTGCTTCACTGGGCAAGGAATTCCAGAGATTCACAACCCCTTGGGTGCAGAAGTTCCTCCTAAACTCAGTCCTAAATCTACTTCCCCTTATTTTGAGGCTATGCCCCCTAGTTCTGCTTTCACCCGCCAGTGGAAACAACCTGCCCACGTCTATCCTATCTATTCCCTTCATAATCTTATATGTTTCTATACGATCCCCCCTCATCCTTCTAAATTCCAACGAGTACAGTCCCAGTCTACTCAACCTCTCCTCGTAATCCAACCCCTTCAGCTCTGGGATTAACCTAGTGAATCTCCTCTGCACATCCTCCAGTGCCAGTACGTCCTTTCTCAAGTAAGGAGACCAAAACTGAACACAATACTCCAGTGTGGCCTCACTAACACCTTATACAATTGCAGCAGAACCTCCCTAGTCTTAAACTCCATCCCTCTAGCAATGAAGGACAAAATTCCATTTGCCTTCTTAATCACCTGTTGCACCTGTAAACCAACTTTTTGCGACTCATGCACGAGCACACCGAGGTCTCTCTGCACAGCAGTATGATTTAATATTTTATAATTTAAATAATAATCCCTTTTGCTGTTATTCCTACCAAAATGGATAACCTCACATTTGTCAACATTGTATTCCATCTGCCAGACCCTCGCCCATTCACTTCGCCTATCCAAATCCCTCTGCAGACTTCCAGTATCCTCTGCACTTTTTGCTTTACCACGTATCTTAGTCTTGTCTACAAACTTGGACACATTGCACTTGGTCCCGAGCTCCAAATCATCGATGTAAATTGTGAACAGTTGTGGGCCCAACACTGATCCCTGTGGGACACCACTAGCTACTGATTGCCAACCAGAGAAACACCCATTAATCCCCACTCTTTGATTTCTATTAATTAACTAATCCTCTATCCGTGCTACTACTTTCCCCTTAACGCCATGCATTTTTATCTTATACAACAACCTTTTGTGTGGCACCTTGTCAAAGGCTTTCTGGAAATCCAGATAGACCACATCCATTGGCTCTCCGTTATCTACCGCACTGTTAATGTCCTCAAGAAATTCCACTAAATTAGTTAGGCACGACCTGCCCTTTATGAACCCATGCTGCATCTGCCCAATGGGACAATTTCCATCCAGATGCCTCGCTATTTCTTCCTTGATGATAGATTCCAGCATCTTCCCTACTACCGAAGTTAAGCTCACTGGCCTATAATTACCCGCTTTCTGCCTACCTCCTTTTTTAAACAGTGGTGTCACGGTTGCTAATGTCGAAACCGCCGGGACCACCCAGAGTCTAGTGAATTTTGGTAAATTATCACTAGTGCATTTGCAATTTCCCTAGCCATCTCTTTTAGCACTCTGGGATGCATTCCATCAGGGCCAGGAGACTTGTCTGCCTTTAGCCCCATTAGCTTGCCCATCACTACCTCCTTGGTGATAACAATCCTCCCAAGGTCCTCACCTGTCATAGCCTCATTTCCATCAGTCACTTGCATGTTATTTGTGTCTTCCACTGTGAAGACCGACCCAAAAAACCTGTTCAGTTCCTCAGCCATTTCCTCATCTCCCATTATTAAATCTCCCTTCTCATCCTCTAAAGGACCAATATTTACCTTAGCCACTCTTTTTTGTTTTATATATTTGTAGAAACTTTTACTATCTGTTTTTATATTCTGAGCAAGCTTACTCTCATAATCTATCTTACTCTTCTTTAGAGCTTTTTTAGTAGCTTTCTGTTGCCCCCTAAAGATTTCCCAGTCCTCTAGTCTCCCGCTGATCTATGCTACTTTGTATGCTTTTTCCTTCAATTTGATACTCTCCCTTATTTCCTTAGATATCCACGGTCGATTTTCCCTCTTCCTACCTTCCTTCCTTTTTGTTGGTATAAACCTTTGCTGAGTACTGTGAAAAATCGCTTGGAAGGTTCTCCACTGTACCTCAACTGTTTCACCATAAAGTCTTTGCTCCCAGTCTACCTTAGCTAGTTATTCTCTCATCCCATTCTAATCTCCTTTGTTGAAGCACAAAACACTCGTGTTTGATTTTACCTTCTCACCTTCCATCTGTATTTTAAATTCCACCATATTGTGATCGCTCCTTCCGAGAGGATCCCTAGCTATGAGATTCTGAATCAATCCTGTCTCATTACACAGGACCAGATCTAGGATCGCTTGTTCCCTCGTAGGTTCCATTACATATTGTTCCAGGAAACTATCGCGGATACATTCTATAAACTCCTCCTCAAGGCTGCCTTGACCGACCTGGTTAAACCAATCGACATGTAGATTAAAATCCCCCATGATTACTGCTGTACCATTTCTACATGCATCAGCTTTTTCTTTGTTTATTGCATTCCCTAACATAATGTTACTATTTGGGGGCCTATAGACTACTCCTATCAGTGACTTTTTCGCCTTACTATTCCTGATTTCCACCCAAATGGATTCAACCTTATCCTCCATAGCACCGATCTCATCCCTTACTGTTGCCCAGATGTCATCCTTAAATAACAGAGCTACACCACCTCACTTACCATCCACTCTGTCCTTCCGAATAGTTTGATAGCCTTTGATATTTAACTCCCAGTCGTGCCCATCCTTTAACCATGTTTCAGTAATGGCCACTAAATCATAGTCATTCACGATGATTTGCGCCATCAACTCATTTACCTTATTCCGAATACTACGAGCATTCAGGTAACATACACTTATGTTGGCTTTTTTACCTCTGTTCTGAATCTTAACACCTCGATCAGTAACCTCTCCTAAGTTATATTTCCTCTTCACCTTTCTCCTAATTTTCCTTGTCGTTGAACCAATATCTTCCTGTAACAACCTGTCGCGTCGCTTGCCATTAATGTTTTCACTTCCCGTTTTATTCCTTTTAGTATTCTTGGCCTTATTCACTGAGTGCCCCTCAGTCACTGTACCTTGTACTGTCGGTCTTTTTGAGTTTTGACTATTGCTTCTCTGCCTTACACTTTCCCCCTTATTGCCTTATCTTTCTGTCCCTGTTTTACTACCTTCCAACTTCCTGCATCGGATCCCACCCCCTGTCACATTAGTTTAAACTCTCCTCAACAGCTCCAGCAACCCCCCCCCTCCCCCCTACGACATCGGTTCCAGTCCTGCCCAGGTGCAGACCGTCCGGTTTGTACTGGTCCCACCTCCCCCAGAACCGGTTCTACTGCCCCAGGAATTTGAATCTCTCCCTCTTGCACCATCTCTCGAGCCACGCATTTGGCCTATCTATCATGACATTCCTACTCTGACTAGCTCGTGGCACTGGTAGTATTCCTGAGATTACTACTTTTGATGTCCTACTTATAAGTTCAACTCCTAACTCCCTGAATTCAGCTTGTAGGACCCCGTCCCGTTTTTTTTACCTAGATCGTTGATGCCTCTGTGCACCACGACAGCTGGCTGTCCACCCTCCCCGTCCAGAATCTCCTGCAGCCATTTCGAGACATCCTTGACCCTTGCACCAGGGAGACAACATAACATCCTGGAGTCTCGATTGCGTCCGCAGAACCCCTGTCTATTCCCCTTCCGATTGAGTCCCCTATCACTATAGCCCTGCCATTCTTCTTCCTGCCCATCTGCGCAGCAGAGCCAGCCACGGTTCCATGAACCTGGCTGCTGCTGCCTTCCCCTGGTGAGCCATCTCCCTCAACACTATCGAAAGCGGTTTATCTGTTTTGCAGGGAGGTGACCGCAGAGGACACCTGCACTGCCTTCCTTCTCTTGCTCTGTCTTTTGGTCACCCATTTTCTATCTCCCTCAGTACCTTTGACCTGCGGTGTGACCAACTCGCTAAACGTGCTGTCCGTGACATCCTCAGCATCGCGGATGCTCCAAAGTGAGTCCATTCGCAGCTCCAGAGCCGTCAAGCGGTCTAACAGGAGCTTCAGTTGGACACACTTCTTGCACGTGAAGGTGCCAGGGACAGTGGACGTGTCTCTGAGCTCCCACATCGCACACGAGGAGCATGACACGGGTCTGAGATCTCCTGCCATGTCTTAAACCTTCGGTTAACTTCAACAATTACATTTCCCAAAAAATAAATAAAGAAATAAACAACGAAGAAAAAAATAAATAAGTATACGAATGAATAGAAAAAGAAAACAGAAACCCTACTTACCAGTCACTTACCAGGGATAAAAAGCACCTCCCCCCCCCCCCCCCCCCCCCCCCCCCCCGCCCCCACCACCACCAAGCTTCGAATTCCAACCTAGATTCATATTCCCAAACTCACTCTTGGTTCTGTCTCACTCTGGCTGTGTCTTCTCTGGCTCACTGGGAGAACTCACCTGGGAGATGTAACCATTTGCTCAAACATACCATGTGATATCTTGTCAACGGCCTTAATAAAGCCCATGAAGACAACGTCGACTGCACTGCTCTTATCTACATTCATGATTACCCCTTCAAAACACTCAATCAAATTCGTGAGACATGACTTCCCCCTCACAAAGGCATGCTGACTTTCCCTAATTAGCCCTTGCCTGTCTAAATGCCTGCAGATCCTGTTCCTCAGAATACCTTCTAACAATTTACCCACTACAGAAGTAAGGCTCACCGGACAGTATTTCTGAGCTGATCGCTACAGCCCTAGTTAAATGAAGGTACAACATTTACGGCCCTACAATATTAAGGCACCTTTCAAATCGCTATCGATGATTCAAATACTTCAGCTCGCGGGCCGGCAATTTCCTCTCGAGCCAGCCACAACGTCCTGCGATACATTTGATCAGGTCCCGGGGATTTATCTGTCTTGATGCGCGTTAATACCGCCAGCAGTTCCTTCTCTGTGCCGAGTACACTCATCAAGACATCACTTGTTATTTCCCCAATTTCCCAGCATTCGTGCCTTTCTCAACAAAGAGGAATAATCACGGGTAAAGAGGTGTGAATTGTCTCAAGCCAGGACAGTTGGTAGGATTTCACAAGCCCAGAGCAGATGGTGGTGGTGGGGGGGGGGGGGGGGGGAATTAATGATACATGAATCCAAGGTCCCTGTTGAGGCCGTACTCATGTGTGATGATCATAGTTATCATCTACATCTCCGATTTTGCCTTGTTGCGCGTCCTGAAGGCCACTTTGGAAAACCGTTACTCAAAAATCAGAGGCTGAATTCCCTTACCTGCTGAAGTGTTCCCTGGCTGGAAGGAAACATTCCTGCCTGGCGATTGTTGCGCGATGTCCGTTCATCTGTTGACGCAGCGTCTGCATGGTCTCGCCAATGTACCACGCTTTGGGACATCCTTTACTGCAGCCTGTGAGGTAGACAATTTTGGCCGAGTCGCGCGAGTGTGTACCGCGCACTTGATGGGTGGTGTTCTCACCTGTAATGGTTGTACCCATGTCGATGATTTGGCACGTCTTGCAGCGATTGCCATTGCAGGGTTGTTGGTGTCTTGATCTCTGTTTTCCTCAAGGCTGGGTAGTTTGCTGCAAACAATGGTCTGTTTGAGGTTCTGCGGCTCTTTGAAGGCAAGTAGTGGGCGTCTGGGATGGCCTTGGTAAGAAGTTCGTCTTCATCGATGATGTGCTGAAGGCTGTGAAGAAGATGGCGTGGTTTCTCCGCTCCGGGGAAGCACAGGGCGATGAGGAGTACTCTGTCGGTCGTGTTTTTCTTATGAGGACGTCGGTGCATTTTTTTTACTGTGGCCCGTTGGAACTGTTGATCGATGCGTCGAGCGCCATATCCCGTTCTTACGATTGCGCGTTGATGTCTGTTACGTTCCTCTTCGTCTGAGCGTTTCCTGTGTATTGTCCATAGGAGATGGTTTATTTAATGTGTTTAGGGTGAAAGCTGGAGACGTGGAGCATCGTGAGGTTATCCGTGGGCTTGCGGGAAAGCGAATTGCTGTGGTAACCGTCCTTGAAGGAGATAGTGTGTCCAGGAGTGCAACCGATTCTGGAGAGTAGTCCACAGTGAGGCTGATGGTGGGGTGGAATTTATTGATGTCATTGTGTATTCGGTTCAGTGATACTTCGCCGTGGGTCCAAAGGAAAAAAAATGTCACCGCTGTATCTGGTGTATAACGTCGGTTGAAGGTCCTGTGCGGTGAAGAGGTCCTGTTCAACCTTGAGTAGAATGATTTTGGCGTATTGTTGTGCGCATTTTGTCCCCATGGTTTATAAGAAATAGGACGTATAATCATCTGGAAAGGAAAATCTTGATTAGAGAGAGTCAGCACGGTTTTGTGAAGAGTAGGTCGTGCCTCACAAATCTTATTGAGTTCTTTGAGAAGGTGACCAAACCGGTGGATGAGGGTAAAGCAGTTGATGTGGTGTATATGGATTTCAGTAAAGCGTTTGATAAGGTCCCCCACGGTAGGCTACTGCAGAAAATACGGAGGCATGGAATTCAGGGTGATTTAGCAATTTGGATCAGAAATTGGCTAGCTGGAAGAAGACAAAGGGTGGTGGTTGATGGGAAATGTTCAGATTGGAGTCCAGTTACTAGTGCTGTATCACAAGCATCTGTTTTGGGGCCACTGCTGTTTGTCATTTTTATAAATGACTTGGAGGAGTGCGTAGAATGATGGGTGAGCAAATTTGCAGATAACACTAAAGTCGGTGGAGTTGTGGACAGTGCGGAAGGATGTTAGAAGTTACAGAGGGATATAGATAAGCTGCAGCACTGGGCTGAGAGGTGGCAAATGCAGAAAAGTGTGAGGTGATTCATTTTGGAAGGAATAACAGGAAGGCAGAGTACTGAGCTAATGGTAAGATTCTTGGCAGTGTGGATGAGCAGAGATCTCGGTGTCCATGTACATAGATCCCTGAAAGTTGCCACCCAGGTTGAGAGGGTTGTTAAGAAGGTGTACGGTGTGTTAGCTTTTATTGGTAGAGGGATTGAGTTTCGGAGCCATGAGGTCATATTGCAGCTGTACAAAACACTTGTGCGGCCGCATTTGGGGTATTGCGTGCAATTCTGGTCGCCGCATTATAGGAAGGATGTGGAAGCATTGGAAAGGGTGCAGAGGAGATTTACCAGAATGTTGCCTGGTATGGAGGGAAGATCTTATGAGCAAAGGCTGAGGGACTTGATGATGTTTTTGGTAGAGAGAAGAAGGTTAAGAGGTTAATTAATTGAGGCATACAAGATGATCAGAGGATTGGATAGGCTGGACAGTGAGAGACTTTTTCCTCAGATGGTGATGTCAAGCAAGAGGGGACATAGCTTGAAATTGAGGGGAGATAGATATAAGACAGATGTCAGAGGTAGGTTCTTTACTCAGAGAGTAGTAAGGGTGTGGGATGCCCTGCCTGCAACAGTAATGGACTCGCCAACACAACGGGTATTCAAATGGTCATTGGATAGACATTTGGACGATAACGGAATAGTGTAGATGGGGTTTTGAGTGGTTTCACAGGTCGGCGCAACATCGAGTGCCGAAGGGCCTGTTCTGCGCTGTAATGTTCTATGTTCTACGTTCTATGGTTGTTTAGTGTGTCTGTATGAATAACTAGTTGTCAAAGTGAAGGCGTTGTGATTCACCATGAAGCGGATGAGTTCTGGAATTGCATCTGAAGATTGGCAGTTGGCGATGTTGAGTACTGAGGCTGTTGCAGCAATTCCGTCGTCATGGGGGATGCTGGTGTAGAGTGCCGAGTTGTCCATTGTGACGAGGAATGTTCCTGGTTCAACTGGTCCATTGGTGCTGAGTTTATGTATGTAGTCCGTCGTATCGTGACAGAATGTGGGCGTTCCTTGCTCGATGAGTGTCAAAATGCCCTCGAAGTAGTCAGAGAGGTTCTCAGACAGGGTTCCATTGCCTGAAACGATAGGACGGCCTGGTGTGTTGGCCTTGTGTATTTTCGGGATGCAGTAGAAATCTCAAACACGGTGAATACGTGGGATAAGAGCATATCGGGTGGTCTGAACGTCTTGATCCAAGGTTTTGCTCAGTCTGTTGAGTTGGCGAGTGTGTTCCTTGGTCGGATCTGCGGTTAACTGTAGTGTTCTTGGTTGTTCAGTTGTCGGTATACTTCTTTGCTGTAGTTCGTTCTGTCCAGTACGACGATGGCCCCTCCTTTGTCTGCTGGATTGATGGCAATGTTGTGGCGGGTCGTGAGCGCGCGGATAGCATTGTGTTGCGCTTGCGTGTCGTTCGGAGTTGTCTTGTGAATGTGACTGATGAATCTGGCATTGACGCGACTCCTGACGGCTTGGGCATACATGTCGAGTCTCTGGCAGCGGCCTGATGGAGGGTTCCAATCTGACTTTCCTCTTCGGCTACTGAACCGCAGATCTCTGTCTGCAGTTCCAGTTCATTGGTTGTCTCATTGTTCACGTCGAGCCCTTTGGTCTGTGGAAGAACTTCCGGATCCTCATTCGCCTGATGAATTCCTCCGTGTCTGCCGTGAGACTGATGGGGTTCTTCAGCATGATAAAGACGAGGTGAAAGCCGAGAGCATTAACATTTTAAACTCGATCATGAAGGATAATACAAAGTGCAACACTCCGTACAATATTCTTGGGGTCATAATTGTGACTGTATTAAACTATTTTCACTCTTTCTCCTGTCTCAGTGACAGAACGAAATAAACTATTATCAGTTTGCTTGTAGTTTTCTGAATTGATTGCTGGCCATTCATTTGGCCAGCTTGTAGACTGGAGCCATGGATTTTTCTGACTATGTTCCCGGGTGTAATGTGAAGAACCGCTTGAAACAGGTGCAATAGGATGAGACTCAGCACACTCATTATTACCATCAAGCGACCGTGGTCATTTCTGAACCAGCTTCCTGATGATGTTTAATAAACAACACTGAACATCGCCAGTGGCATATTTGCATTTGATGTAATTTACATTTAATTTTCTTCATCCGGTGAATCTCAGACGGATTAAGCTGGTAAAACCGACCCAAAATAGTGTAAACTCTCAACCACAATCTATACACTTGTGTTGTTGCTTATTTGTCAAGGAATCTTATTAAAGCAAAGTTTGAATAAAATTGAGAGAATCCAATTGAAGCAGTTTTATTTAACGCTGGTAGATAGTGATCTGATTGACGTAAGAATCAATGCAATGTGTAAGTATCGACAAAATTCCTTCACTCATTTTACCACATGCTTCTTTTTCAATAAATGGTGGGTAAGGTATGCTCATGGAATGGTTAGCCTGAGGAATTATTCGTGTGGCCCTGGCAACAGCTCTAATCCCTGATCAAGGAGTACTCCATGTTTATGTCCATGTTCGTGGATTTAAACCAGAGGGCTGTAGGTCCAAGTTAACCTCCCGGACATGAACAAAAACATCCCGGCTGACATTCCAGTGCAGTTCAGAGGAGTGGAGGAGATTACAGAGGGGAGAGGGCATGTAGGGATTTGAGAACAAGATGAAAAACCTCACAGAAAATAACACTGCGTTTTCCTGGGAAAGGTGGTTTACTCCGCGGGTTTAATTCCTCCCAGTTAGAACTGTTCCTAAACAGTAGAAATTTGACGAGTGAATGAAAACAGCATGGTGAACCAGCAGCCCTGATTGAAGACAATCCGTTGAGATGTCATTTCTAGCTGAGACCAGGGACATTAGAACATTTCACAGCTTCAGGAACCCAGGCACGGAAACATCATTGATATCTACAGCTCGAAGTAGTTACCACTTTAAACCAAATCAAACTTTCAGGCTGCCAGTTTACAGGGAGAGAGCATTACTGGGATCTTTTTATTCCTTTTTAAATACATTTTTGGAAAAAATTATTTTTTTCCAATTGAGGGGCAATTTAGCGTGGCCAATCCACCTAGCCTTCTCATCTTTGGGTTGTGGGGGTGAAACCCACGCAGACACGGGGAGAATATTCATGCTCCACATGGACAGTGACCCAGAGCCGGGATCGAACCTAGGACCTCGGCACCGTGAGACAGCAGTGCTAACCCACCGCACCACCGTGCTGCCCTACATTACTGTGATCTTAACTGCCAACAATCTAAAAAGTGCATGACTTAGAACAAAGAACAAAGAAATGTACAGCACAGGAACAGGCCCTTCGGCCCTCCAAGCCCGTGCCGACCATGCTGCCCGACTAAATTACAATCTTCTACACTTCGTGTGTCCGTATCACTCTATTCCCATCCTATTCATGTAATTGTCAAGATGCCCCTTAAATGTTACTATCGTCCCTGCTTCCACCACCTCCTCCGGTAGCGAGTTCCAGGCACCCACTACCCTCTGCGTAAAAAACTTGCCTCGTACATCTACTCTAAACCTTACCCCTCTCACCTTAAACCTATGCCCCCTAGTAATTGACCCCTCTACCATGGGGAAAGGCCTCTGATTATCCACTTTGTCTATGCCCCTCATAATTTTGTATACCTCTATCAGGTCTCCCCTCAACCTCCTTCAAATGTATGGAAGATAATTTTGCTGATTAGCCAGATAGGAGGGTATATTACAACCATAGGAAATATGAATCATCCCCCACTTACCCCACTAAGAACAAAATAAATTACAGCACAGGAACAGGCTCTTCGGCCCACCCAGCCTGCGCTGATCCAGATCCTTTATCTAAACCCGTTTTCTATTTTCCAAGGATCTACTTCGCTCTGTTCCCCGCCCGTTCCTACATCTGTCTAGATGCATCATAAATGATGCTATTGTGCCCGCCTCTACCACCTCCGCTGACAAAGCGTTCCAGGCACCCACCACCTTCTGCATAAAAAAGCTTTCCACGCACATCTCCCTTAAACTTCCCCCCCTCATCTTGAAATCGTGACCCCCACTCTTGGAAAAAGCTTATTGCTATCCACCCTTTCCATACTCCTCATAATTTTGTAGTCCTCAGTCAGGACCCCCCTCAACCTCCGTCTTTCCAACGAAAACAATCCTATTCTACTCAATCTTTCTTCTTAGTTAGCACCCTCCATTCCAGGCAACATCCTGGTGAACCTCCTCTGCACCCTCTCTAAAGCATCCACATCCTTCTGGTAATGTGGCGACCAGAACTGCACGCAGCATTCCACATGTGGCCTAACCAATGTCCTATACAACGGTAACATGACCTGCCGACTCTTGTACTTAATACCCCAACCGATGAAGGCAAGCATGCTGTATGCCTTCTTGACCACTCTATCGACCTGCGTTGCCACCTTCAGGGTAGAATGGACCTGAACTCCCAGGTCTCTCTGTACATCAATTTTCCCCAGGACACTTCCATTGACCGTATAGTCCGCTCTGGAATTAGATCTTCCAAAATGCATCACCTCGCATTTGCGTGGATTGAACTCCATCTGCCATTTCTCTGCCCAACTCTCCAATCTATCTATACTTTGCTGTATTCTCTGACAGTCCTGCTCGCTATCTGCAACTCCACCAATTTAGTATCATCTGCAAATTTGCTAATCAGACCACCTATAATTTCGTCCAGATGATTTATTTATAACAAAAACAACAGTGGTCCGAGCACGGATCCCTGTGGGACACCACTAGTCACTTTTCTCCATTTTGAGGCACTCCTTTCCACCACTACTCTCTGCCTCCTGTTGCCCAGCCAGTTCTTTATCCATCTAGCTAGTACACCTTGAACCCCATACGACTTCACTTTTTCAATCAACCTGCCATGGGAAACCTTATCAAACGCCTTACTGAAGTGCATGTATATGACATCTACAGCCCTTCCCCCATAAATTAACGTTGTCACTTCCTCAAAGAATTCTATTAGGTTTGTGAGACATGACCTTATCGGCACAAAACCGTGCTGCCGATCACTTATAAGTCAATTTTTTCCCAAATATGAATAGATCCTGTCCCTCAGTATCATCTCCAACAGTTTGCCTGCCACTGACGTCAAGCTCACAGGTCTATAATTCCCTGGATTTTCCCTGCCACCCTTCTTAAACAAAGGGACAACGTGAGCAATTCTCCAGTCCTCCGAGTCCTCACCCGTGCTCAACGATGCTGCAAAGATATCTGTTAAGGCCCCAGTTATTTCGTCCCTCGCTTCCCTCATTAAGCTGGGATAGATCGCATCCGGACCTGGGGACTTGTCCACCTTAATGCCTTTTAGAATACCCAAAACTTCCCCCTTCCTTATGCCGAGTTGACCTAGAGTATTTAAACATCCGAAGTACGCATTAAGAATCTCACCCATTTCCTCTGACTGCACGCATAAATTCCCTCTTTTGTCTTTGAGTGGGCCAATCCATTCTCTAGTTACCCGCTTGCTCCTTACATACGAATAAAAGGCTATGGGGATTTCCTTAACCCTGTTAGCCAAAGATATTTCATGATCCTTTTTAGCCCTCTTTATTGCGCGTTTGAGATTTGTCCTACTTTCCCGATATTCCTCCAAAGCTTCATCAGTTTTAAGTCGCCTAGGTCTTATGTATGCTTCCTGTTTCATCTTAGCTAGTCTCACAATTCCACCCGTCATCCATGGTTCCCTAATCTTTCCATTTCTATCCCTCATTTTCACAGGTACACGTCTGTCCTGCACTATAATCAACCTTTCCTTAAAAGACTCACATATTTCAAATGTGGATTTACCCTTAAACAGCTGCTCCCAATCCACATTCCCTAGCTTCTGCCGAATTTTGTTATACTTGGCCTTTCCCCAATTTAGCACTCTTCCTTTAGGACCACTCTCGTCTTTGTCCATGAGTATTCTAAGACTTACACAATTGTGATCGCTATTCCTAAGTAATCACCGACTGCCACTTCAACCACCTGGCCGGGATCATTCCCCAATACAAGGTCCAGTGTGGCCCCTTCCCGCATTGGACTATTTACATACTGCTCTAATAAAAACTCTCCTGGATGCTCCTTACAAATTGTGCTCCATCTACGCCCCCAACACATTGAATGAGTCCCATTCAATGTTGGGGAAGTTAAAATCTCCCATCACGACCACCCTATTGCTCCTACATTTTTCTATAATCTGTCTATTTATTTGTACCTATACTTCACGCTCGCTTTTGGGAGGCCTGTAGTAAAGTCCCAACAATGTTACTGCACCCTTCCTATTTCTGAGCTCTACCCATATTGTGCTCGAATCCTCCATCGCGCCTTTTTTATCACAGCTGTGATATCATCTCTGACCAGTAATGCAACTCCTCCACCCATTTTGCCTACATCTCTATCCCTCCTGTAGCATCTATACCCTGGGATACTTAGTTGCCAGTCTTGCCCTTCCCTCAACCAAGTCTCAGTAATACCAGTAACATCATATTCCCAGGAACTAATCCATGCCCTAAATTCATCTGCCTTACCTGCTACACTGCTCGCATTGAACCAAATGCATCTCAGACCACCTGTCCCTTTGCGTTCATCATCTCTCCCCTGTCTACACTTCTCCTTAGTCACATTGAGTTTATTATCTAGTATCTTAC
Organism: Scyliorhinus torazame; assembly: GCF_047496885.1. Lineage (NCBI taxonomy): Eukaryota > Metazoa > Chordata > Chondrichthyes > Carcharhiniformes > Scyliorhinidae > Scyliorhinus > Scyliorhinus torazame. Next base: position 103,077,509 of record NC_092726.1, read on the forward strand.
TGGCTTTAGTTGCTGCCTCTTTACTGACCTCGGACTTACTAATCTGGTTCCCATGCCCCTGCCACATTAGTTTTCAACCTCCCCAACAGTGTTAGCAAAAGCACCACAGAGGACATTAGTTCCAGTACTGCCCAGGTACAGCCCATCCGATTTGTAATGGCCCCACCGCTCCCAGAACCGGTTCCAATGTCCCTAATATCTGAACCTCTCCCTCCTGCACCATCTCTCAAGCCACGTATTCATTCTGACCAATCTTGAATTTCCACTCTGACTGTCTTGTGGCACTGGTAGCAATCCTGAGATGACTACCTTTGAGGTCCTACTTTTTAACTTATCTCCTAACTCCCTAAATACCGATTGTAGGACCTCATCCCGTGTTTTACCTATATTGTTGGTGCCAAATGCTCCACGACAGCTGGCTTTTCACCCTCCCCTTTCAGTATGTCCTGCAGCCGATCTGAGACATCCCTGACCCATGCACCCGGGAGGCAACATACCATTCGGGAGTCTCGTTTTCGACCACAGAAACGCCTGTCTACTCCCCTTTCGATTGAATCCCATATGACAATAGCCCTGACAGTCTTTTGCCCGCCCTTCTGTGCAGCAGAGCCATCCAGCCAGATAAGTAGTGAGGATGACAAAAGGAATGTGCAATGGGATACGGATTGATACAGTGATTATGCAAACATCTGGCAGACGGAAAATAGGGTAGGAAAATGTGTAAACGTGTGCACTTTTAGCAGGAAGATTGGATAAGCAGCATCTTGTTTAAATAAATACAGAATTCAGGACCCTGACGTGCAGCGTGATTTGGGTGCCATTGTAGATGAATCACAAAAGGTTAGTCTGCAGGCACACTAAGTGAGTAGGACGACAAATGGTATGTTGTAATTTATTACAGGGAGGATGGAATGTAACAGGAGATTTTCTGCAGTTGTACACCGCGCTAGAGAAACGACCTGTGCAATTCCGGGATAAAAGGAATGCGGACTCCAAACGTGAATTGTGTTTCTCACGCCCCAGGAACTGCCAGACCTGCTGAGTTCTTGTATATCTTTCTGTTTTATGTTTGCAGTACTGTGCACAGTTTCCGCATCGTTATGTAAGAAAGACAATAACGGTATTAGATAATCGCACACTTACGTTTAGACAGTGGCCCAGTGGTAATGTCACTAGACTAGTAATCCAGCTGGAGTGTCAATTTCTTTTCTGGCATTGATTACAATTACACCACAATGGCAAGTGACATTTAAATGTAACTCTAAAGTCTGGAAATGAAAGCTCCTCTCAGTAATGGTGACCTTGCGACTATCATCAACTGTCGTTAAAAACTCATCTGGTTAATCAGGGCCCTTTAGGGAAGGAAATCTGTCAACCTTACATGGTCTGGCCTACATATGACTCGCAGATGGTGACTCTTAACTATCATCTGATATGTTTAAGGGATAATTAGTATCACCGTGGTTAGCACTATTGCTTCACAGCGCCAGGGACCCGGGTTCTATTCCCGCTTGGGTCACTGCCTATACGGAGTCTGCACGTTCTCACCGTGTCTGCGTGGCTTTCCTGCAGTGCACCACGTGCAGGTCATATCCTCACCACCCATTTATAATACATTTTGGGGAGTTAATATGTTTGGTAACGCACTGCAGATTTTCCAATATATAGATCATATCAGCCTCTCTCTCTGATTTTCTTCTAAGTATCAGATCAACCCCTCCATCGGGATGTTTGGTACGTCCTACCGTCATAAGAGAATCGTGAGCAAGGACTCCCAAGTACATTTATGGTTCTAACTTCCTCAGCAATTCCCCAATTTAAAAATTGTCTATCCCTCCATTTCTCCTTCCAAAGTGCAGAACACTTTTCCAGGTTGTATTCCATCTGCCACTTCTATGCCCACTCTCCTAGCCTGCCCAAATCCTTCTGTCGTCCCCTTGCTTCCTCAATATTATCTGTCCCTTTACAGATTGTTGTATCATCTGCAAACGTAGCAACAGTGCCTGCCGTTCCTTCTTCCAGATCATTAATGTTTATTGTGAAAAGATGTGGTCCCAGCACAGACCCCTGAGGCACACCACTACTCACCGGCTGCTATTCTGAAAAAGATCCCTTTATCCCCACTGTCTGCATTCTGACAATCAGCCAATCCTCTATCCATGCCAGGATCATACCCTGAACACCCTCCTTCTCTCACGCTCATTCTCTCTCATCCTCTTTTCCCCTAATCCTCTTCCTCTCTCACCCTCTTTCCGCCTCACTCTCTTTCTCTCTCACCCTTGTTCTCACTCACCCTCGTTTCCCACCCTCTTTCTCTCATTCTTTTTCACTGTCTTTCACCCTACCTTCCATCAGCACATCTCACAGACAAGTTCTCTCTCTTCCTCCACATCTCAATCCGCCTCCATTCCAGTTTAATTTTGTATATCAGATGGGGAGCCAGTATACGTGAGAGACGGGGAAATCGTTTTCAGAGCTGCTTTTTTTTTTGTTGCTCCATGTGGAATTGTGTTGTTATCTGCTGCAGGGTCTGAGTTTTATGAGGTTCTAATAATTCAAAATGTTTCTCAGTTTGAGGAACTGCATCAGATGTAGCTTTCGAATAATGTACTTCGGAGTTTAAATAGTTCCAGATTTTCGAGTCATTGAAATCTTCTATTTATGCTCACCCTTAAATAAATGGTGTGAATGAGCACTGTCGCTTAACAGTGTCAGGATGTCAGTTTCGATTCCTGGTTTGGGTCACTGTCTATGCGGGGTCTGCAGGTGTCTGTGTGGGTTTCATCTGGCTGCTCCGGTTTCCTCCCAAAGTCCCGAAAGTCGTGCTGTTAAGTGAATTGGACATTTGAATTCTCCGTCTGTGTACCCGAACAGCCCCGGAATGTGGCGACTAGGGGCTTTTCACAGTAACTTCATTGCAGTGTTAATGTAAGGTTACTTGTGACTATACAATAACGATTATTTTTATCACAGTTAAAGAGGCAAGTTACACCTCAGAGTGCAGTGGAACTACCAGAGAAAGATGCCGACAATTGGACCTGATTCACTGAATGGTCAAAGTAGAGCGACGGATGTCACTGAAAACATATGAGCTCGAGAGGTTGGATTGATGGTGTTTCAGTGACAGCATCCTTTTTGTTACTGTCCGTTGATCAATTTGATCATCACCGCCCATTGTTTGCAAAGTGCCAGTATCGTAATCTGTTCATATTTGTAAAAAATATAGGTTAACCGATGTTGCAACATCAATATCCCCGAGGTGGTTCCTCAGGGTCTCAATTAATGACTTTGGGAATATATAACTTCAGAGTTCTAGACAGAGAGACTGCCAGAAACACGAAGGGTCACATCCCTTCACACTCAACATGCTTCTTCCAATTGATATTGCTGAGAAAATATTCTACCCAATCCTTACTATTGTTGGTGTTCCTGGTAAGTGACTATCACCATTAAAGTTGTGTAAATCTGTGTGTGACCAGCACCTTGAGTTGAAACTGTGAATGAAAATGTTTCAAGCTGATCTCATGCTCAACGTTATACAGACATCTGATGAACGATGTAACTCACTTCAGTCAAATATCTTCCAACATGTCTCTGGTTTGAATCTCTTTCATCAACTGACATTAAACCGGTTTGTCATTCCTGGGATCTCTGATCAGTCATTTTTTTATTTTGAGTGGAATCTTGTATAATGTTAGTTTGGATCTCAGGGAAGGCATTCACTTTGAAGGAAGGTTTAGTGGGACTAAGAATGAAATCACACTGAGTGTGGGTCACTAACCAGAGTGGAATATCTGACAGCGGTGAATAAGTATTACTGGACGTATCTGTCAGTGTAGAATTGTACTGAGTGTGGGTCCCTCACCAGAGTGGAATATCTGACAGCAGTGAACAAGTATTACTGGAATTATCTGTCAGTGTAGAATTGTACTGAATGTATGTTTCTCACCGGAGTGGAATATCTGATACAATTATCTATCCATTACTGGGAATATCTGTCCTTGTGGAACTGTATCGAGTGTGGGTCAGAGATTAGAGTTAAATAATTTCGTTCTATTTTGGAATTATTTGTTTTGGTGATGGCCACTCAACTCTACGCATCTCTCTCTCTCGCACTCTCTCTCTATCTTTCTCTCTCTCTCGCTCTCCAACTCTCTCTCTGTCTATCTCGCTCTCTGTGCTTTACCTTTGAAATAGATTGAAAACAGGAAAACTTTGTTTTTGTTTTGTAGATGTTTGGTATTTATTGTGTGAAGTGAAGTGATATCTCTGTTGTATATTATTCTGTTCCAACAGAAACAGATAGGATCCACGCACTGATATGTAAACCCAACAACAATGCAGCATTTCTTTGGATAATATGAATAAAATATTTTATTTTTGACAGAAACCGCTCCAGTCCATTCAGACAGGTGTTTTCCAGGCTGTGATTGGGAGGCTTATTGTTCTGATCAAAATGTAGCAGCGGACAGTGAGGTATCGAGAAATTAATTTCCCATTAAAATATCCACTTTGCAAGTTTATAATTAATGATTAATGTGTTCGTGTACTTAGTTGTATTCTTCCTCTGTATTCACTGTCACTCTCAATTAGATTTTGACTGTAAATTGTGTAATTATCATTTTGCTTCCCGATCCCATACTGTTGATGGGAATGGTGAAGGAGAGTGATCCCAGTGCTGATCCTTGTGCAACACTACTTCCCGCATTCCACCAATCAGACTAAACCCCTTCAACTCCTCACCCTGTGTTCTGGTCTGCACTCCATTCTGCTATCGTGTCCCCTCACTCCACTGTGTCTGAAATTACTCATGAGTCTGGTATGTCGGAACTAACTGATGTCAAGGAATAGATTAAGAAACATTCCAATTAGATGTCGCATTGATCCAATAATTGGCAATGATATGTAAAGAGGCTACATGTGGACTTTGGAGCATGTGATGTGATGATAGAGTTTGGTGCTGAATGTGTTCAAAGAGAAATAAAGGTGTTTGGGAAAAGGAGCAGATCTCGTGATTCTTTACTCAACAGCGGCCAGAGGCTAACAACTGAAGGTCTTTCGAAATTAAAATTGTTTTACTCCTATTCTTCTAATAAAAGCTATCGTTTGTGATAGTCATTTAAACAATTCAATCAAATCTGTCAGGAATGATGTTGACTTTGCAATATGTGCTGACTATTTATTAGATACTGTGTTACTAGAATTATTTCCCTCATAATATTAAATCCATTTTCCCTACTATTGACGTTGTGACTGGGAGATTGTTTTCTTGAATTTTTTTAGTTCCAAGAATAGCAAAAACCGACTGAAGCCTTTCAATTGTTTGGCAATATTCTGACAATGACGAGTGAATAGACAGATAATATTGGCTGCTCTTTCGCATTGTCTATGTCAAGAACGTTTGACTTTCAAAGTCATCCGCCTCCCTCTACATGGACCCCATCTCCTCTCCTCTGGCCTCCTATCTGCTCTTGATATTGTTATTGAGATCTGTCAGTGCGACATCGACCGTCTCAATTTATCTGCCCCTCTCACCCATTCTATCCTGTCCCACTGAACTTACCCGAATGGTCTCCCTGATATCCAACCCTGGCCTGTTGATATAAGCTGCTCACAAGTGTGGTACCATTATTGTCAGGTGTACTGCCCTCTTCCTAGAATTTCGGCGGGAGCGGCGTGCAGGGCCTGCCGGTAGGTGAGTATTTGAGTTTAAAACACTTACCTGGTCCCGTTTCTGTTCTTCTTTTCTGTTTTATTTTTTATTTTATTTTTTTAAGGCGGGAACCTGAAGTTCGACCCGGACCGGACGTTCGACCCGCGGACTTCTGGAAAGGTCGCCGCCCCCCCCCCCCCACCAATAAATTCTGGTGGAGGGGAAACCCGAGACACTACACGTGTAGTGTCTCCCACCCGCCCTCCTCCTCTAACCTAATAATAAGACCCATTGGTGTGAGGTAAGTACCATATTTTATTATTATTATTTTTTTTAAAATGTATTTATTATCCAGATCTTGGTTGGAAGTTAGAGGGATGGCAGGGAAGAGAGTGCAATGTTCCTCCTGCAGGATGTTTGAGGTGAGGGATGCAGTTAGTGTCCCTGCTGATTTTACCTGCAGGAAGTGCTGCCATCTCCAGCTCCTGCAAGACCGAGTTAGGGAACTGGAGCTGGACTTGGAAGAACTTCGGATAATTCGGGAGGCAGAGGGGGTCATAGATAGCAGCTTCAGGGAATTAGTTACACCAAAGATTGGAGATAGATGGGTAACTGTAAGAGGGACTGGGGAGAAGCATTCAGTGCAGGGATCCCCTGCGGTCGTTCCCCTGAGTAACACGTATACCGCATTGGATACTTGTGGCGGAGGGGGGACGGACTTACCAGGGGTAAGCCATGGGGTACGGGCCTCTGGCACGGAGTCTGTCCCTGTTGCTCAGAAGGGAAGGGGGGAGTGGAGCAGAGCATTAGTAATTGGGGACTCGATAGTCAGGGGCACAGATAGGAGATTTTGTGGGATCGAGAGAGACTCACGTTTGGTATGTTGCCTCCCAGGTGCAAGGGTACGTGATGTCTCGGATCGTGTTTACCGGGTCCTTAGGGGGGAGGGGGAGCAGCCCCAAGTCGTGGTCCACGTTGGCACTAACGACATAGGTAGGAAAGGGTGCAAGGATGTCAGGCAGGCTTTCAGGGAGATAGGATGGAAGCTCAGAACGAGAACAAACAGAGTTGTTATCGCTGGGTTGTTGCCCGTGCCACATGATAATGAGATGAGGAATAGGGAGAGAGAGCAATTAAACAGGTGGCTACAGGGATGATGCAGGTGGGAGGGATTCAGATTTCTGGATAACTGGGGCTCTTTCTAGGGAAGGTGGGACCTCTACAGACAGAATGGTCTACATCTGAACCTGAGGGGCACAAATATCCTGGGGGGGGGGAGATGTGTTAGTGCTCTTTGTGGGGGGGGGGGGGTTAAACTAATGCAGCAGGGGCATGGGAACCTGGATTGTAGTTTTAGGGTACGGGAGAATGAGAGTATAGAGGTCAGGAGCACAGATTGGACTACACAGGAGGGGGCCAGTGTTCAGGTAGGTGGTTTGAAGTGTGTCTACTTCAATGCCAGGAGTATACAAAATAAGGTAGGGGAACAGGCAGCATGGGTTGGTACCTGGGACTTCGATGTTGTGGCCATTTCGGAGACATGGATAGAGCAGCGACAGGAATGGATGTTGCAGGTTCCGGGGTTTAGGTGTTTTAGTAAGCTCAGAGAAGGAGGCAAAAGAGGGGGAGGTGTGGCGCTGCTAGTCAAGAGCAGTATTACGGTGGCGGAGAGGATGCTAGATGGGGACTCTTCTTCCGAGGTAGTATGGGCTGAGGTTCGAAACAGGAAAGGAGAGGTCACCCTGTTGGGAGTTTTCTATAGGCCTCCAAATAGTTCTAGGGATGTAGAGGAAAGGATGGCGAAGATCATCCTGGATAAGAGCGAAAGTAACAGGGTACTTATTATGGGAGACTTTAACTTTCCAAATATTAACTGGAAAAGATATAGTTTGAGTACATTTGATGGGTCGTTTTTTGTACAATGTGTGCAGGAGGGTTTCCTGACACAATATGTTGACAGGCCAACAAGAGGCGAGGCCACTTTGGAATTGGTTTTGGGTAATGAACCAGGCCAGTTTTAGATTTCGAGGTAGGCGAGCACTTCGGGGACAGTGACCACAATTCGGTGACGTTTACATTAATGATGGAAATGGATAAGTATACCCCGCAGGGCAAGAGTTGTAGCTGGGGGAAGGGCAATTATGATGCCATGAGGCATGACTTGTGGAGGGGTGGGGGGTTGGAGATGTAGGCCGCAAGTGTTGGGCACACAGGATATGTGGCGTTTGTTCAAGGAACAGCTACTGCGTGTTCTTGATAAGTACGTGCCGGTCAGGCAGGGAGGATGGCGTCGAGCGAGGGAACCGTGGTTTACCAAAGAAGTGGAATCTCTTGTTAAGAGAAAGAGGGAGGCCTATGTGAAGATGAGGTGTGAAGTTTCAGTTGGGGCGATGGATAGTTACAAGGTAGCGAGTAAGGATCTGAAGAGAGAGCTAAGACGAGCAAGGAGGGGACATGAGAAGTATTTGGCAGGTAGGATCAAGGAAAACCCAAAATATTTCTATAGGTATGTCAAGAATAAAAGAATGAATAGGGTAAGAGTAGGGCTAATCAAGGAGAGGGGTGGAAAGTTGTGTGTGAAGTCTAAAGAGATAGGCGAGAGAATAAATGAATATTTTTCGTCAGTATTCACTCAGGAAAAAGATAATGTTGTGAAGGGGAATGCTGAGACCCAGGCTATTAGAATAGATGGCATTGAGGTACGTAGGGAAGAGGTGTTGGCAATTCTGGACAGGCTGAAAATAGATAAGTCCCCGGGGCCTGATGGGATTTTTCCTAGGATTCTCTGGGAAGCCAGTGAAGAGATTGCTGAGCCTTTGGCTTTGATTTTTATGTCATCATTGGCTACAGGAATACTGCCAGAGGACTGGAGGATAGCAAATGTGGTCCCTTTGTTCAAGACGGGGAGCAGAGACAACCCCGGCAACTATAGACCGTTGAGCCTCACGTCTGTTGTGGGTAAAGTTTTGGAGGGGATTATAAGAGACAAGATTTATAATCATCTAGATGGGAATAATATGATCAGGGATAGTCAGCATGGCTTTGTGAAGGGTAGGTCATGCCTCACAAACCTTATCGAGTTCTTTGAGATGGTGACTTAACAGGTAGACGAGGGTAGAGCAGTTGATGTGGTGTATATGGATTTCAGTAAAGCGTTTGATAAGGTTCCCCACGATAGGCTATTGCAGAAAATACGGAGGCTGGGGATTGAGGGTGATTTAGAGATGTGGATCAGATATTGTCTAGCTGAAAAAAGACAGAGGGTGGTGGTTGATGGGAAAGGATCAGAATGGAGTTCAGTTACAAGTGGCGTACCACAAGGATCTGTTCTGGGGCCGTTGCTGTTTGTCATTTTTATAAATGACCTGGAGGAGAGCGCAGAAGGGTGGGTGAGTAAATTTGCAGACGACACTAAAGTCAGTGGTGTTGTCGACAGTGCAGAAGGATGTTGCACGTTACAGAGGGAAATAGATAAGCTGCAGAGCAGCGCTGAGAGGTGGCAAATGGAGTTTAATGTAGAGAAGTGTGAGGTGATTCACTTTGGAAGGAATAACAGGAATGCGGAATATTTGGCTAATGGTAAAATTCTTGAAAGTGTGGATGAGCAGAGGGATCTCGGTGTCCATGTACATAGATACCTGAAAGTTGCCACCCAGGTTGATAAGGTTGTGAAGAAGGCCTATGGAGTTGTGGCCTTTATTGGTAGAGGGATTGAGTTCCGGAGTCATGAGGTCATGTTGCAGCTGTACAAAACTCTGGTACGGCTGCATTTGGAGTATTGCGTACAGTTCTGGTCACCTCATTATAGGAAGGACGTGGAAGTTTTGGAACGGGTGCAGAGGAGATTTACCAGGATGTTGCCTGGTATGGAGGGAAAATCTTATGTGGGAAGGCTGATGGACTTGAGGTTGTTTTCGTTAGAGCGAAGAAGGTTAAGAGGAGACTTAATAGAGGCATACAAAATGATCAGGCGGTTAGATAGGGTGGACAGTGAGAGCCTTCTCCCGTGGATGGAAATGGCTAGCGCGAGGGGACATAGCCTTAAACTGAGGGGTAATGGATATAGGACAGATGTCAGAGGTAGGTTCTTTACGCAAAGAGTGGTGAGGCCGTGGAATGCCCTAGCTGCAACAGTAGTGAACTCGCCAACATTGAGGAAATCCCTCAACACGCCTGTTACCCAACAGGAGGTTCTGAGGGCTCTCAACGTCCTCCTTGAGAGACTTCCGGTGGCGGCTATGGAGGAGTAAGTTGCACATTTGGTGATTCCCGCTGTGGTTGGACTTTTGGACATTTCCACCTGACATTTCTTCAGTTTTGATCGGAAGATTCGCTGGTTGAGGCAGCTGGGCACGGTTTACACGCATTGGTTTGTGGAAAAAAGGATCAGAAGTGTGCGAAAGGGCACGAACAAAATTCCAGTAGTCGGCGGTGTAGCTGTTGTAACTGGAGACAGTATGACCGCGTGGCAGCGCACCGTGCAGTGGACCAGTGATGCAGGCCATTCAGGATGGATTCGCCAGACAGAAGCGGGAATGCCTTGACCGATCAAGGGGTCAACGATTGCCTGGAAAGCAGACTAAACGCCCTCGACCGGGTGATACAGAAGGTGGAGTAGGCGCTGCTGGAACAAGAGGAGCACCAAACAGCTGTGGAGCTGGAGGTGGGGATGCTTCAAGAACATCAGAAAAGGCTCTTGAAGAAGGTGGAAGACCTTGAGAAACGTTCCCGCCGACACAATCTCAGAATCATCGGGCTTCCGGTGGGAGATGAGGGAGCAGATGCTGGAGCGTACATGGCGGGTGTGTTCGAAAAGCTGCTGGGGGAGGAGGAATTCCCCCGACCGCTGGAGGTGGACAGGGCTATCGGGCGCTTGCCAGGAAGCCGCGGGTGGGGGACACTCCGAGGGCGGTGGTGGTGAGATTCCACAGATTCCTTGACAAGGATTGTATTCTGCAGGACCTGAGCGTGGAGGTGGCGAGGAAGAGGGCAAGCTTCAATCAGGTCAAGGCAATTTTCATTGAGAAGCAGGTGAAGTTTAGCCTGCTGTAACCGGCGCGCCTGTGGGTTACGCACGAAGATCAACATCATTACTTTGAGTCTCCCGATGAGATGTTGACGATGCAAAAAGAAAAGGAAGCTTGCGAACTTTTGGGCTCAGTGACAATATGTTAGCCGATATTGGGCCCTTTTTCTTTGTCTGTTTATTTTCTGGGTTTTTTTTTGTTTATTTGTTTTTCTTCTCTTCCCCTTGGAATGTTGGTGGGGAATCGGGTGGGTTTTTTTTTCTTGCTGTTGTTAAAATTGGCTCTGTTTTTTCGTATTGTTTTGTATCAGTCTTCTTTTTGGAGCTCTGTTTAGGGGAGAGTAAGGGCGGGGGGGAATGGACTTTCCGTTTTCATTTTGGATCTTTCTTTTTGGGGTAGATGTTGGTAATGTTCCTTTTCTGTTTTATTTTGGATGATTATACTGTTGTGCACTTTGGTGGATGGAGACGTGCCTGTCTGGGTTGCGGTGGAAGGTGCTTCTGTCTTTGTGTTTTCTTCCTGCTGGGTGTAAGTTTGGGGACGGTTGGATGAGGGAACATGTTTACAGCAGAGGGGGGAGGGGAGTGAGGGAACAATGGGTGGGAGACTACTTGGCGCCAGAGGCGGGGTTCACCAAGCTAGCTGGGTGAGCTAGTTTATGGATGCACAGTGGGGGGGGGTGTATAAGCTTAGTTTATAAGCCGGGGTAGGATTTAGAATAGTGTTGCTCCGGGTGAGTGGGGGATGCGTTCTGTGGGAGGGACTTCGATGGAAGGTCGCTGAGGGGGTCGGGGGTGGGGGACGCCCCGGGGTAGGCCGGAGGAGGTGTGGAGCATGGGCTAGAAGCGGGCCCAAGAAGGATGATGGCTGAACGGCGGGGGTGGGGTGGGGGGAACTTTGCCCCCTAACTAGGCTGGTCACCTGGAATGTCCGGGGGCTAAATCGGCCGGTGAAGATGACTCGTGTTTTTGCCCACCTGAGGAGACTGAAGGCGGACGTGCTGATGTTGCAGGAGACGCACGTTAAAGTAGTGGATCGGTCAGGTTGAGGGAAGACTGGGTTAGTCAGGTTTTAGAATCGGGGCTAGACTCAAAGACAAGGGGGGCTGCGATTGCCATCAACAAGCAGTTGGCTTTTGAGGCAGGGAGGATAGTCTCGGATGTGGGAGGTCGATTTATCATGGTTAGTGGCAGGCTGCAGGGGATGACGGTACTACTGGTCAACGTATACGCGCCAAATTGGGACGATAGGGATTTTTTCAAGAGGGGACTGGAGAAGATTCCGGACCTGGATTCGCACAGGGTGATTATGGATGGGGAGTTCAACACAGTTATTGATCCAGGCCTGGACCGGGCATGTCCGAGAATGGGCAAGGTGCCAGCAAAGGAGCTGAGAGGGTTCATGGAGTACTTGGGGTGGTGGATCCGCGGAGATATAGGCAGCCGAGAGCCACGGAATTTTCTTTCTACATCCACGTTCACAAGGCGTTATTCCCGGGTAGATTTCTTTGATGTGGGCATGGCCCTGTTGGCGGGGGTGGTGGACACGGGCTTTCCGGCGCTTACGATCTCGGCCAATGCTCCACACTGGGTGAACCTTCAGGACAGTATGGATAGCAAGCAGCGCCCGCAATGGAGATATGGTGTGGGGCTGTTGGCGGACGAAGTGATCTGCGAGAGGTTGAGGAAGTGCATGCTGAACTATTTGCAGGTAAACGGCACGGGGGAGGTCTCAGCAATGGTGGCGTGGGAAGCGCTGACGGCAGTGGTGACAAGGGAGCCGATCTCGATCCGGGCTCACAGGAAATGACGGAAAGGGCAGAAAGGACCGACTTGTAAGAGAGATCCGACGAGTGGATAGGAGATATGCGGAGGCTCCACAGGCAGGGCTATTGAGGAAACACCGGAGGCCGCAGGCGGAATTCGGCTTCTTAACTACAGGTAGGGCAGTGGGACAGCTCATGAAGTGAAGGGAGCGATCTACAAGCACGGGGAAAAGGCCAGTAGGATGCTTGCACAGCAGCTCAGAAAGAGGGGGGCAGCTAGGGACATAGGGAAAGTTGTTGACCTGGGTGGGAAAGTAGTTGAGGACTCGGATGGGGTGAGCAAGCTCTTTCGGGACTTTTATAGTAGGTTGTATAGTTCGGAACCCCCTGGGGTCCGGAGGGGATGAGGCACTTCTTGGATGGGCTGACTTTCCGAAAGGTGGATGGGGAGCTGGTAGAAGGGCTGGGGGCCCCGGTCGGGCTGGAGGAGATAGTGGAAGGCATGATGGCCATGCATTGGCGGAAGGACCCGGTGCAGGACGGGTACCCAGTCGAGTTCTAGAAAAAGTTCTCCGGAATACTTGGGCCGGTGCGGCTGAAATTCTTTAACGAGGCCAAGGAAAGAGGGATTTTACCCCAGACGATGTCACAGGCCATGATATCGCTCATTTTGAAAAGGGACAAGGACCCGCAGCTGTGCGGTTCTTATAGGCCGATATCCTTGTTCAACGTGGATGCCAAACTCCTGGCCAAGATTCTGGCGTCTAGGTTTGAGGACTGTGTATGGGACATTATAGGGGAGGACCAGGCAGGGTTTTATAAGGGTACGCAGCTGGGGGCCAATGTGAGAAGTTGGTTCAATGTGATTATGATGCCTCCGGAAGGCAGGGAAGCTGAAGTGGTGGTTACAATGGACGCGGGAAAAGCGTTTGACCGGGTCGAGTGGGATTACATATGGTAGGTGCTGGAGGGGTTCGAGTTTGGGGGGCGCTTTGTTAACTGGGTTAGGCTTCTGTACCGGGTGCCGGTAGCTCGTGTATGGACAAATAGGACGACGTTGTAATATTTCAGACTACACCGGGGGACGAGACAGGGAAGTCCCGTTTCCCCACTGCAGTTTGCGCTGGCGATTGAGCCGCTGGCAATTGCTCTGAGGGCCTTAAGGGGATGGAAGGGGTTGGTTCCGTGGGGGGGGGGGGGGGGGGGGGGGGAATTGGAGCACAGAGTCTTGTTGTATGCGGATGACTTGCTGCTGTATGCCTCAGACCCAATGGAGCGGATGGGGTTAATTATGGGAATCCAATGGGAATTCGGCTGCTTTTCGGGTTACAAGATTAATATGGCGTACAGTGAGTTGTTTGTGGTTCAGGCGAGAGGTCAGGGGAGGCGACCAGGGGAACTGCCGTTCAGAGTGGTAGGGGACAGTTTGAGGTACTTGGGTATTCAGCTGGCGAGGGATTGGGGCGGGCTACACAAATTGAAGCTGGCCCGGTTGGTGGGCCAGATGAGTATCTCTGGAAATGGGACGCGCTCCCGTTGTCTCTGGCGCGTAGGGTGCAGTCGGTTAAAATTACAGTCCTGCCGAGGTTTCTCTTCGTTTTCCAGAGCCTCCCTGTCTTAATCCCGTGGTCCTTTATTAAGTGGATTAATACGATTATTGTGGGAGTCATGTGTGTGTGTGTGTGGGGGGGGGGGCTGGGGAGGGGGGGGGGGGGATGGGGGTGGGGTCAGACCCCGGGGGTGAAGAGGGCAATCCCCGAGCGGAATCTTGGAGATGGTGGACTGACGCTGCCGAATTTCAGTAATTATTACTGGGCAGCTAACACAGCCATGGTGAGGAGGTCATAGATGTCATAGAATTTACAGTGCAGAAGTAGGCCATTCGGCCCATTCAGTCTGCACCGGCTCTTGGAAAGATCAACCTACCCAAGATCCACACCTCCAGCCTATCCCCAAAACCCAACAACCCTACCCAACATTATGGGAAATTTTGGACACTAAGGACAATTTAGCATGGCCAATCCTCCTAGCCTGCACATCTTTCGACTGTGGGAGGAAACGGAGCACCCGGAGGAAACCCACGCACACACGGGGAGGATGTGCAGACTCTGCACAGGCAGTGACCCAAGCAGGAATCGACTCTGGGACCTGGAGCTGTGAAGCAATTGTGCTAGCCGCAATGCTACCGTGCTGCCCTGGTGGCTCGTGGGGGTGGGGGGGGGCGTGGGTCTGCATGGAGGCGGCTGCGAATGAAGACACAACTTTAGGGGCACTTCTAACGGAACCTCTACCGTTGTCGCCGGCGCGGTACTCCACCAGTCCGGTGATGGTGGCGGAGGGAACAGTGGATGAGGCATGTGGGAGCAGATGGGCCATCGGTGTAGTCCCCAATGTGCGACAATCATAGGTTTGCCCCGGGGAGGTCGGATGGGGGGTCCTTATTTGGTGGAGAGCGGGGATAGAGATGATGGGGGACTTGTTCTTGGAAGGCAGCTTCCCGAGTATGAGGGCGCTGGAGGAGAAGTTTGCACTGGCTGGAGGGAATGATCTCCGATTTGTGCAGAAACAGGACTTTTTGCGGAGGCAGCTACCTACCTTCCCACTCCCGCCGTTAAGGGGTTTTAGGACATGGTGGTCTCAGAGGATGGACTGCAGAGGGGAGCGTGTCGGTGATATATAAAGTGCTTATGGGTTCGAAAGAGACGCATACCGGAATGCTGAAGCGAAAGTAGGAGGAGGAGCTGGGGGGGGGGGTGGGCGGGAGAGATGGAGGAGGGTCGTTGGGCGGACGCGTTAGGAAAGGTCAATGCGACCTCAACATGTGTCAGGCTCAGCCTGATCCAGTTTGTAGTTGTTCACCGGGCTCAGATGACGGTGGCCCGGATGAGCAGATTCTTTGTGGTGGAGGACAAGTATGCGGGGGGGGGGGGGGCGGGGGCGCGAGGGGGGGGGGGGGCAGTGAACCATGTCCACATGTTCTGGGCATGTACAAAACTCAGGGGATTTTGGCAGGTGATTGACGACACCATGTCCACGGTATTAAGTACGAGGGTGGCAATGAGTCCGGAGTTGCCGATTTTGGGCGTATCGCAGGGCCCGGGAATCCAGGATGCCTTTGTTTCCCTGGTATCCCGGAGGTGTATATTGTTGGCGTGGAGGGCCTCAATGCCCCCTGAAACGGAGACCTGGCTTTCAGACATGGCAGGATTCCTCTGCCTGGAGAAAATTAAGTTCACCATAAGAAGGTCTCAGCTGGTGTTCGCCCGGAGGCGGCAACCATTCGTCGACTTCCTCGCAGAGAACTAATCGTCAGCAGAAAGGGGTGGAGGCGGCTAAGCTAGTCTGGGAGTAAGTAATGGCGAGACTTGCGGGAGAGGGTGGCGGAATTTGCACTATGTATATAGTTCTCTTATTATTTATATTGTTGATTTTGTTGCTGTTAAAATGTTTATGAAAAAAAATACTTCTTCTTTAATCGGATACCGGGACAATCCCGACCACGGTCTTCTGCTATTCCTTCACTCAATCAATTCTCCTTTAACTTGTCTGACTTCTTGCAAATAAAATGTGCGGCGATTGTCATTTTTTTGATTCTGTAAACACTCCTTGTTCCTGTTGTACGAGGCCCCTCACACAACTCAATCTCTGTGACAACGATGACTGTATCTGTGACACTTCACGTTCCCGTCTGGACCTGGAAACATGAATCGATTTTGCTTCCAATTTCCATCCCTCTCGCAGCTTTACAGAGTCCACCCCCGACATTTCCCTTCCCTTCCTTGACCTATCTGTCTCCAATTCCAGCGGAAGACTGACCACCTACACCCGTAACAAGCCATCGAATCCACAGCGATCTCGTTTACAGACCTTCACATCCTGCTTCCTGTAAGGACTGAATCCCATTCTCTCAGTTTTCCAGCCTGTCTCCCTCTGTTCTGATGATGCCATGTTCGAAATCGCCCTTCTGCCAGATCTGCCTTTCCAATAAGCGACGTTGCCTTCACCACCTTCCTTTGGTAAGCAGGGCTCTCAGTCGTGTTCAATTCATTTCTCGTATTTTCTGCATTCCTCAGGTGCCAATTCCTCCATGACACCCTTGTCAATTTCTCCATCACACCCAACACCCCTTTCACTTCTCACGGCACCTTTCCTTCCAATCACAAACGGTGCAACATTGGCCCAGTTATATCCTCCCGTCTAATGACTTTCAGCAGCCTTTCTGGTGGAGCAACATTTCACTTGTGCTTCCTTCAATGTGTTCTACTATGTTCGCTGCTCCCAATAACGTCTCCTCTACATTAGAACATAGAACATAGAACAATACGGCGCAGTACAGGCCCTTCGGCCCACGATGTTGCACCGAAACAAAAGCCATCCAACCTACACTATGCCATTATCATCCATATGTTTATCCAATAAACTTTTAAATGCCCTCAATGTTGGCGAGTTCACCACTGTAGCAGGTAGGGCATTCCACGGCCTCACTACTCTTTGCGTAAAGAACCTACCTCTGACCTCTGTCCTATATCTATTACCCCTCAGTTTAAAGTTATGTCCAATCGTGCCAGCCATATCCATCCGCGGGAGAAGGCTCTCACTGTCCACCCTATCCAACCCCCTGATCATTTTGTATGCCTCTATTAAGTCCCCTCTTAACTTTCTTCTCTCCAACGAAAACAACCTCAAGTCCATCAGCCTTTCCTCATAAGACTTTCCCTCCATACCAGGCAACATCCTGGTAAATCTCCTCTGCACCCGCTCCAAAGCCTCCACGTCCTTCCTATAATGCGGTGACCAGAACTGTACGCAATACTCCAAATGCGGCCGTACCAGAGTTCTGTACAGCTGCAACATGACCTCCTGACTCCGGAACTCAATCCCTCTACCAATAAAGGCCAACACTCCATAGGCCTTCTTCACAACCCTATCAACCTGGGTGGCAACTTTCAGGGATCTATGTACATGGACACCTAGATCCCTCTGCTCATCCACACTTTCAAGAACTTTACCATTAGCCAGATATTCCGCATTCCTGTTATTCCTTCCAAAGTGAATCACCTCACACTTCTCTACATTAAATTCCATTTGCCACCTCTCGGCCCAGCTCTGCAGCTTATCTATATCCCTCTGTAATCTGCTACATCCTTCCACACTATCGACAACACCACCGACTTTAGTATCGTCTACAAATTTACTCACCCACCCTTCTGCGCCTTCCTCTAGGTCATTGATAAAAATGACAAACAGCAACGGCCCCAGAACAGATCCTTGTGGTACTCCACTTGTGACTGTACTCCATTCTGAACATTTCCCATCAACCACCACCCTCTGTCTTCTTTCAGCTAGCCAATTTCTGATCCACATCTCTAAATCACCCTCAATCCCCAGCCTCCGTTTTTTTTGCAATAGCCTACCGTGGGGAACCTTATCAAACGCTTTGCTGAAATCCATATACACCACATCAACTGCTCTATCTCGTCTACCTGTTCAATCACCTTCTCAAAGAACTCAATAAGGGTTGTGAGGCATGACCTACCCTTCACAAAGCCATGCTGACTATCCCTGATCATATTATTCCTATCTAGATGATTATAAATCTTGTCTCTTATAATCCCCTCCAAGACTTTACCCACTACAGACGTGAGGCTCACCGGCCTATAGTTGCCGGGGTTGTCTCTGCTCCCCTTTTTGAACAAAGGGACCACATTTGCTGTCCTCCAGTCCTCTGGCACTATTCCTGTAGCCAATGATGACATAATAATCAAAGCCAAAGGTCCAGCAATCTCTTCCCTGGCCTCCCATAGAATCCTAGGATAAATCCCATCAGGTCCCGGGGACTTATCTATTTTCAGCCTGTCCAGAATTGCCAACACCTCTTCCCTACGTACCTCAATGCCATCTATTCTATTAGCCTGGGGCTCAGCATTCTCCTCCACAACATTATCTTTTTCCTGAGTGAATACTGACGAAAAATATTCATTTAGTATCTCGCCTATCTCTTCAGACTCCACACACAATTTCCCATCCCTGTCCTTGACTGGTCCTACTCTTTCCCTAGTCATTCGCTTATTCCTGACATACCTATAGAAAGCTTTTGGGTTTTCCTTGATCCTTCCTGCCAAATACTTCTCATGTCCCCTCCTTGCTCGTCTTAGCTCTCTCTTTAGATCCTTCCTCGCTACCTTGTAACTATCCATCGCCCCAACCGAAACTTCACACTTCATCTTCACATAGGCCTCCTTCTTCCTCTTAACAAGAGATTCCACTTCCTTGGTAAACCACGGTTCCCTCGCTCGACGCCTTCCTCCCTGTCTGACAGGTACATACTTATCAAGAACACGCAGTAGCTGATCCTTGAACAAGCCCCACTTATCCAGTGTGCCCAACACTTGCAGCCTACTTCTCCACCTTATCCCCCCCAGTCACGTCTAATGGCATCATAATTGCCCTTCCCCCAGCTATAACTCTTGCCCTGCGGTGTATACTTATCCCTTTCCATCATTAACGTAAACGTCACCGAATTGTGGTCACTGTCCCCAAAGTGCTCTCCTACCTCCAAATCCAACACCTGGCCTGGTTCATTACCCAAAACCAAATCCAACGTGGCCTCGCCTCTTGTTGGCCTGTCAACATATTGTTTCAGGAAACCCTCCTGCACACACTGTACAAAAAACGACCCATTGAAGGGACTAAACGCAGACTGTGTGACCGCTTTGCGGATCACCTTCACTCAGCCCCCAAGCATGAGCCTAGCCTTCCTTTTGAGCGGGATTTTGTCTCAGCACCTTGCTCTCATGCCCACATATATGTCCTTGGCCTGCTGCAAGGACCCACTGACGCCCAAAGCAAGCCGGTGGAGCAACATCTCATCATCTAATTAGACACGGCACAGTCCTGAATGCTCAAATTTAAACTCAGCCACTTTAGACTGGGAGTTTTCTCCTCCATCTTTAGCCCTGGTTTTTGGAATAGCCTACCTTTTTAATCGAATGCAATGGGTCGGAATCTGGAGAGAGTCTATCTGGCAAGTGAAACCTTGGTAATGTCCAATGCCGGAGAGGAAATATTGCTGAGACAACCTTTTCGGGGAATGTGTCCTAACCGGGTGAGGATGTTTCCTGGGGATGGTCTGATGTTGGTATCTTCGGGACATGAGAGTGGAGTATTCCTGGGAGAGGGTGCCTTACGGATGATTGAACCTGGGACGGGTGTGCTCTGGGAATGTTCTGGAGGCTGGACAGGCTCTATTCATCCCATGATTATGACCTGGGAACGTCCTACACTCATTACTTTTCCCATTGATCTTGGAGGATTCCAATAATCCAAGCGTGGTCTGCAACTCCATCAGTACTCCTGATCAGGGTAAGCTCTAATCCGGAGTGTGGTCCAAAGACTTGGAGTGAGGAGGGATGATAATTTCTGGTGTGTTTGTATCCGGTTTGGAAAACCTGGCCGGTCTGAGTTAATCCTTTAAATCAGACTGAATCGGTATTGTAACCTCTCCCAAACATCTGAGTTCTGAAAATTTCCCCAACAGTGACATCAAAATGACATGGATGAAATTCACAATTTTCCCCGTCCACCATCTCAAAGATTTGGGTTACATTTGCTATTTTAATCTCTGCAATGGTAATCTCTGCACCCACTACTCTACCAACACCTCCACCCTCCCACTGTCCGTTTTATTGATGCGGAAATCTCGGTTCAGACACGGAGAATGATTCAGCAGTAATTGTCTTGCTTTTCTCCCTTCTCAATCTGACAGTTAATATACTGGGAATTGCGATTCTGTGTAGGGGGAAGTGTGGCCTCTCTACCTGCACCACCCGCTACCTGGTGGCCATGGCAACGGCGGATCTACTGTTTCTAATCAATAACACCATACTGAACAGGATCAATGGTTACTATTTCCCCCTGAATTTCCTGGACCTCACCCCTGTGTGTAGTGTTAACATTGTTCTGGTGTCTGCAGCCACGGACTGTTCTGTCTGGTTCACCCTCATGTTCTCCTTTGATCGATTTGTGGCCATTCGCTGCCAGAAACTGAAAACGATATATTGCACCGGAAAAACTGCAGCTGTTGTTCTGTCAACCGCTAGCCTCCTGCTCTGTGTAAAAAACATCCCCTGGTACTTCAAGCATGAACCTGGATACATAATCAACAATGTCCAGTGGGAGTGTTGGATAAAGAGCAGCTATTGGACTGAACCCAGGTGGGTTGTGTTTTCCTGGTTTGATCAGGTTTTAACCCCGTTGATACCATTCTTCTCAATCCTGTTGATCAACGCTCTGACAGTCAGACACATTTTACTCACCAGTCGAGTCCGGAAGGCACTGAGGGCTCAGAGTCAGGGAGACAATCGCACCGACCCAGAGATGGAGAGCAGAAGGAAGTCAATGATTTTACTCTTCAGCATCTCCGGAACTTTCATCCTCCTCTGGACTGTGTCCGTTATTAAATTTTTCTATTTAGATTTAGCAGATTTTATTCACCTCACTGTTCCTCAATACAATTTACAAACAGTTGGATTCATGCTACTGGATTTAAATTGCTGTACAAATACATTTATTTATGTAGTGACTCAGTCCCGATTCAGGGAGCAGATCAGAATTGCGGTGAAATATCCGGTTACATCATTTATTAAATTAATCAATAAATAAAACAGACTAACAGCCCCTGAGACAGTCAGAAGCTCAAGCAGCTGCCTGACAGCCGCTCCGCCAATAAGGAGCTGCAGCCGCTGACCAACAGCCCCTCAGCCAACCCTTCCCGCCCTTCCCCCCACAACCAGCCTTGCCAGTGTCCTCCTGCCAGCGCGCCGCAACAGCCAGCCCTGCCATGCTCCGCCAGCAAGCCAGAAATAGCTTCAGCCAGTCAGACGACGCGCGTACTGCCTGCAAACAACCTGAAGCTAACCAGGAGAACGAACCTCTGACTCGCAGCCCAGAGAGCCAGTCAGGGAATTCGACATACTACCTGTGGAAAACATTCAGCCAATCAAACTGATAGGACTGACCTGCAGAGTCACGACCATGGGTTGGCTGAGGCGTCAATGACAGGGCTGGCTTTGGGGGACTGGTAGAGCTGTCTGGGAGGGGGGTGCCTTGCATGGCTGGCTGGGTATAGTGGTACAGGCAGGGCTCACTGTGGGCGGGGGGGCGGTCACCTGTAGGGCTGGAAGGGAGGTCACGGGAGGATTGGCTGAGGGGGCAATGGCTGGTGTGAGGAAGGCCACTGGCGGGGCTGACGGGGTCACTGGCAAAGCTGGCAGGGGAGTGCACTCGCAACGCACACAAGGGGTGAGGCACTGGCAGGGATGAATGGCGCCGGGGAAATATCAGGGCTGGCTGGGGCGGGGAAATGTCTAGGCTAGGTGTGGCGGTGGGGGGGGGGGGTTAATGGCAGGGCTGCCTAGCGGGAAGGACACTTCTAGGGCTGGCTTGGGTGGGGTGGCACTGGCATGGCTCACTGGGGGGGGGGAAGGGGGCACTCCAGCACTGCACTCTTCAACCTTGCACCTCAGCGCAATACGCACCACCGCTGCCCAGCACCCCAGTGCTCACCGTGCCAACATTCCCTCTCCCAACTGGCAGCCACACGTCGTGGATGTGGGCAGCACACCGGTGCCCATATATGAGGGCACCTGAATGTAGGTCTGTCAGATGTAGTGCCAGTCAATGTGATCCCTGGCACTGGGAAAGGTGTTGGGGCAAGAGGCCGGCACTGTGACTGGGCACCGTCAGAGCGAGGGGGATTGAGGACTGCGCGCCAGAGGGAGCGGCTGGTGCATGGGGATGGGGGAGGGAGGCAGATGCGGGGAAAGGAGCTGCAGAGAAAGCCGCGACCACCGTGTAGCCCGGTGGACGTGGTTGGGCGGAGTGTATGCACCATGTTAACCGGTGTGCCTTACACCCCCTGCAGATAACGGACTTGGGAATGCAAGCTTGCACGGTCGCCTCCATCCTGGCCACCGCAGCCCAGGAGGATGCACTGAGGCTCGGACAGGAGCTGCTGGAGACGGACCATACAGAACAGGATCTAGCCGCAGAAGAACAGGAGCCAGCCGGTGAGGATGGAGAACCGGCCGCCCAAGAGGCCGAGGAGGGGTAGGGTAGGAGGCACGGCATCAGGCTCCATGTGTACCACAGTGCCGGTCAGTAAAGGACCTGCTGGACCGGGCATGCCGTAGTAGACTCCGGCTGAGCAAGGGGCAAGTGCAAAATATCAGCCAGATGATGGGGCATCTGGCACCGGGGTGAGGGTGGTGGGTCGGGGCATCAACATCTGGGGCGGGATTCTTAGTTAGCCTTCGCCGAAACCTGGCAACAAGATTGGGCGGAGCATAGCTTCCGACACCAAACTGGCGGTAGGCGCTGGTTTGACGCAGTGACACCGTATGTATGGGTGGGCGCACCCTCGCAAGTTTCCCCGCCACAGCGCCACCCCGCACAACACAAAAAACCCGCCCAACCAGCCGCCAGTTAACCGGGACCATCCAGGGTCACAGCCATGGCAGCCCTCAGGGACGGCAGTCCCAACCAATGGTACGCCGGGCAGCAGCAACGGGCGCCAGGACTGGGGGCAGTGACGGTTCCGGATACCGACGGGGCATTGATGCGGGGCTGCATGTGGGACATGCTTTGCCTTGTCATTGTCATTGTCGTTGTCATTCATCTCAAGAGGCTTGGAATATAAAAGCAGGGATGTACTTCTGAAGCTTTATAAAGCATTAGTTAGGCCCCATTTAGAATACTGTGAGCAATTTTGGGCCCCACACCTCCGGAAGGACATACTGGCACTGGAGCGGGTCCAGCGGAGATTTACACGGATGATCCCAGGAATGGTAGGCCTAACATACGATGAACATCTGAGGATCCTGCGATTATATTCATTGGAGTTTAGGAGGTTGAGGGGAGATCTAATAGAAACTTACAAGATAATGAATGGCTTAGATAGGGTGGATGTAGGGAAGTTGTTTCCATCAGCAGGGGAGACTAGGACCCGGGGGCACAGCCTTAGAATAAAAGGGAGTCACTTTAAAACAGAGATGAGGAGAAATTTCTTCAGCCAGAGAGCGGTGGGTCTGTGGAATTCATTGCCACAGAAGGCGGTGGAGGCCGGGACGTTGAGTGTCTTTAAGACAGAAGTTGATAAATTCTTGATTTTTCGAGGAATTAAGGGCTATGGAGAGAGAGCGGGTGAATGGAGTTGAAATCAGCCATGATTGAATGGCGGAGTGGACTCGATGGGCCGAATGGCCTTTCTTCCGCTCCTATGTCTTATGGTCTTATGGCCTGGGCCCGCAGTGCTAACCGGGGCCATTTTGTAGTCCATGGAACCTCGTTGGGCACAGCATTATGCGTCATGCTAACATGTTGGTCTTCCACCCCTTGCAGACAATGGCGTTTGGCGTTCAACCAGCAATGCTCGCAGCCGTGGTGGTGGTCGCAGCTCTCTGATGCCCTGTGACCGCGAGAACGGGAGCCCGTTGGAGTGGAGGGGGGAGCTGCAGGAGCGGAGCGTGCAGCATCGACCGGCCAACAGTGAAGCGGGCTACAGGTGGGCAGGTGGCGGCCGGAGAGGGTGGAGGGCCTGCCGTCCAACGGGCCTAGGAGAAGGAGGTGCCATTGAGGTGGTGCAAGACGCCTCGTATCTACCGGCACCACCTGGCAGATCAGGCATGCCGTCGGAGACTCCGGATGAGCAGAGAGACAGTGCGACACATCTGCCCGATGATGGCATACCTGGCACCTCGGGGGTATGAGGGAGGACACCCACTCCCGGGGACCGTCAAGGTGACGGTCGCACTGAACAATCACGTGTCGGGGTCCTTGCACTCGAAGAGTGGGGACCGGGCTGGGATCTCACAGACCTGTGTGTACAGATGCGCCCGCACCGTCACGGACGCCCTATATCTCAAGGCGCCTCAAAACATCCAGTTCCATATGGACCGTGCCCACAAGGATGCCCAGGCAGATGGGGTTCGCTGCCATCGCTGGGAAAGGCCCGAGTCAGTGGGCGAAAGGCGGGATGCATGTCCCTCCATGGCACCTGCGGATAAAAGGCTGCTGTACATTAACCGAAGGGGGGACCACTCAAAGGACCTCCAGGTGTCTGTATCCATCAGCTACACACCGTACACCTCTACACCCGATATTCGGGCAGTGAGCAGGACTCGAAATGGAAAATGCTGGAAAATCTCAGCAGGTCTGGCAGCATCTGTAGGGAGAGGCGTACAGATGCTGCCACGCATGCTGAGATTTTCCAGCATTTCTCTTTCGTTTCAAATTCTATCATCCGCAGTAATTTGCTTTTATCCAGTGTGCAGGACTCCTTCATCCTGGCACACTCGCTGATTCCTGACGTGTCCGGTGGGCACCCCTCCCCGGCTGGGCGGTTGTCTCCTGGCAAATCATGGGCATCGTTACCCGATGACACCTATCCGGAGGCCACAGACCGACGTGGAGATCAGCTACAACTCCGCCCATACAGCGACCAGGAGTGTGTTCAAGCGGTGCTCCAGCCTCCAGAAGATGCGCTTCAGGTGGCTGGACCGCTCTGGAGGGGCCCTGCAGTATGATGACGAAATGGTTGTCCCGCATCGCGCTGGCCTGCTCCATCGTCCACTATATAGCAGAACAGCGAGGAAATGATGAGGATGAGGAGGAAGAGCAGGTCTCGTCCGAGGAGGAGAATGCGGAGGAGGAGGCCGATGCGATGGACATGGGGCGCAGGCAGGCGGGGCAGGTATTATCACCAGGGCCAACGTGCATGCGACGCTCTGATGGGCTCCAAGTGCAGCGACTAGGAGTGATGGAGTGGCGGGAGGTTACAGGCCAAGCGTAATGGACTCCACATTCCAGACCTACTCCGCCCAGCCCCCCCCCCCCCCCCCACCCCCACCCCCACTTTCCACAACGCCAAACCATCCAGTTGAAAACTCCTCCGTTATAAATACCTGCGGCGGTCCGAGCCGGGGGCACTGGGTTGGCAGTGACAGCGTGTCTGCTCCATGGGATGGAGGATGATGACAACCCGCTCTGAGATGAGCTTGCGCTCCGCATCGTATGACAATGTCTGACACGTGCCAACAGTTCCACCTTCCACCTGGGTGATCCCTGCATGCGGGCTAGCCAGTCCACGGTCCCGTCGAATCCCTGGAGTGGGAGTGCTGGAGACGGTCGGGGCAGGGGGCGGAGTTGGAAGGAGTGTGGGTGGGAAGCATGGTCCTCCAACAGGGTCTTCAACGGTTCCACCCACCATTGCCTGGGCCTGCCCGTACCAGCCCACCACCACACCCTTCAGACAGAACACCGAGACATGAATTAGCAATGTTAACAGGTGTTTATTGTGAAGAAATATATAGAATCTGTGCCCTTGCCCCATGACTGAACTCTACCCTGCGCCCATGCCAACGTAACTTGTGTCTAACTTTTCTAGCCTGACGGGCCCTCACGCTACGCCTATCTGGTTTCCCAGACGATATAGCCGGAGTGGAGGCGCACGGCTGTAACACCTGCCCTGTGACAAGAGCCTGAGGTGACGCGGCCTAAATGGGCCTGTCCGGTGCTCGGGTGTCCGTGTGCGTGGTGCCGCCCTGCTCTGCCCACTGCCCACCAGATGCACCAGGAACAGGAGCGGCAGCCCGAAGCGCCGCGGTGTTCTGGCACCTCCCCTGCGGGAGTCACTGGTGCGGGCCCCATCACCACATCCTCTCTCGGGGTGCCCGATGGACCACGGGCTACTCCATCGGGCGGGGTATGAGCGCAGCAATTCCCTGAGGTCTCCCCGCCACCTGGCACTGCCAGACCTGAGGCCCGCTCTGGTCTCGACCAGTGTCTGTACGCTCATGGCCATGGAGCACAAGGAGAGGACTATCACCGTCTGGGGCTCCAGCACATCACGCTGCGACGGTATCACCACCCTGTGGGTCTGTGCCACATCAGACAATGTCTCGGCCACCTCACTCTGTGTCTGAGCCACCTCACTCTGCATCTGGGCCACCTCCCTGTGGGTCTGGGCCATCTCCCTCTGTGTCTGGGCCACCTCCCTCTGGGTCTGGGCCACCTGCCTCTGGGTCTGGGCCACCTCCCTCTGGGTCTGGGCCATCTCCCTCTGTGTCTGGGCCACCTCCCTCTGTGTCAGGGCCACCTCCCTCTGGGTCTGGGCCATCTCCCTCTGTGTCAGGGCCATCTCCCTCTGTGTCTGGGCCACCGCCCTCTGTGTCTGGGCCACCTCCCTGTGGGTCTGGGCCATCTCCCTCTGTGTCTGGGCCACCTCACTCTGCGTCTGGGTCACCTCCCTCTGGGTCTCGGCCACCTCACTCTGCGTCTGGGTCACCTCCCTCTGGGTCTGGGCCATCTCCCTCTGTGTCTGGGCAACCTCCCGCTGCGTCTGGGCCACCTCACTCTGTGTCTGTGCCACCGCCCTCTATGTCTGGGCCACCTCCCTCTGGGTCTGGGCCATCTCCCTCTGTGTCTGGGCAACCTCCCTCTGGCACTGTGACACAGCCCTCTTGGTCTGGGCCACCTCCCTCTGGGTCTGGGCCATCTCCCTCTGTGTCTGGGCAACCTCCCTCTGGCACTGTGACACATCCCTCTGGGTCTGGGCCACCTCCCTCTGGGTCTGGGCCATCTCCCTCTGTGTCTGGGCAACCTCCCTCTGGCACTGTGACACATCCCTCTGGGTCTGGGCCACCTCCCTCTGTGTCTGGGCCATCTCCCTCTGTGTCTGAGCAACCTCCCGCTGCGTCTGGGCCAGCTCCCTTTGGGTCTGGGCCATCTCCCTCTGTGTCTGGGCCACCGCCCTCTATGTCTGGGCCGCCTCCCTCTGGGTCTGGGCCATCTCCCTCTGTGTCTGGGCAACCTCCCTCTGGCACTGTGACACATCCCTCTGGGTCTGGGCCACCTCCCTCTGGGTCTGGGCCATCTCCCTCTGTGTCTGGGCAACCTCCCTCTGGCACTGTGACACATCCCTCTGGGTCTGGGCCACCTCCCTCTGGGTCTGGGCCATCTCCCTCTTTGTCTGGGCAACCTCCCTCTGGCACTGTGACACATCCCTCTGGGTCTGGGACACCTCCCGCTGTGTCTGGGCCACCTCCCTCTGGGTCTGGGCCATCTCCCTCTGTGTCTGGGCCACCTCCCTCTGTGTCTGGGCCACCTCCCTCTGTGTCTGGGCCACCTCCCGCTGTGTCTGGGCCAACTCCCTCTGTGTCTGGGCCACCTCCCGCTGTGTCTGGGCCACCTCCCTCTGTGTCTGGGCCACCTCCCTCTGTGTCTGGGCCACCTCACTCTGTGTCTGGGCCACCTCCCGCTGTGTCTGGGCCACCTCCCGCTGCGTCTGGGCCACCTCACTCTGTGTCTGGGCCACCTCCCGCTGTGTCTGGGCCACCTCCCGTTGTGTCTGGGCCACCTCCCTCTGTGTCTGGGCCACCTCACTCTGTGTCTGGGCCACCTCACTCTGTGTCTGGGCCACCTCCCGCTGTGTCTGGGCCACCTCACTCTATGTCTGGGCCACCTCTTGCTGTGTCTGGGCCACCTCACCCTGTGTCTGGGCCACCTCCCGCTGTGTCTGGGCCACCTCCCTCTGTGTCTGGGCCACCTCCCGCTGTGTCTGGGCCACCTCCCGCTGTGTCTGGGCCACCTCCCTCTGTGTCTGGGCCACCTCCCTCTGTGTCTGAGCCACCTCACTCTGTGTCTGGGCCACCTCACTCTGTGTCTGGGCCACCTCCCGCTGTCTCTGGGCCACCTCCCTCTGTGTCTGGGCCACCTCCCTCTGGCACTGTGACACATCCCTCTGGGACTGGGACACCTCCACCTGGGAAAGACCACCTCGCCCAGTGTCTGTGCCACACCGGCCAGCGTATGAGCAATGCTGCCGACGTTCCCAGCTGCGATCTGAAGTTCACGGACTGGGCCACGCTGAGGTGCACCGCTACACTGTCCAGATGCCTGTGGCACCTGAGAGAGGGCAGCCCGTCCCTGGCCTCGGCCACCACCTGCACAGAATGCCGCATGGCCGAAACCATCGCCCCCAATGCTCCCACCGGGGACGCCACCCGTGCGGTTCCAGCCTGTGTCGCACACATGATCGGCACAATGCCCTACTCCTGCACACGGATCGACTCATCCACCTTCGCCTGCAGGTGCTGGATGCCCGCCGTCATCCCCTCCTCTAGTCCCTGTGTCTCTAACTGCACCTGCACCGTGGCTGGGTCTGGATACTCGAGAACCTGGCACCCGTCTGAACAGCAAATGCTTCCTGGGACTAGCTTGCCCTTCAACCTTCCTACCCCTCGGCCGCTCCTACCTCCACCTACTGTACCAAATGTGATGTTTGGTGCGCACCAGATAGTGTCCCAGGAGCCCCTTCGCCATGTGAGGTGATAGTCTCTGGGATGCTGGAGGGTGTAGCGGGCAGGTATGACGAAAATTCCGTGTCCTCCTCCGACCCGAGCTCTGGGAAGTTCTGAGTCTCGAACGGGGGTGCTGGTGTTCAGCCTGCTCTCTCTGTCAGCGCTCTGGCGGCACTGGCTCTGGCACGGGCTGGGAGCGGGGGCACCGGATGCACCAGCACCATCTCCGGCAGGCATTGTAAGACACAAGACGACATTTTGATTAGACAGCGGGTCGGGGGTCCGTGGGGGTGGACGTGATGGGGATGGGAGGGGGTGTGGCGTGAAGAAAGTTGGTGGTTGGGGTGGGGTGGTGTTGGAAGGCGGGGGTGTTGGGTTGAGGGGTGAAGGGGGTCTAGTGTGTGCGAGGGGGGTGGGGGGGGGGGACTGTGAGAGTGTGGTGCGGTGAGGGGGTTGTGGATCCACACATTAACTTGGGGATATGCAAATGAGCGGGGTCCCACTTCCTCGCCCGCCGCCGAACTCTGCCTCAGTGACCTCCCTTTCCGCCGGGCTACTGACAATGTCCAGATCCCTCTGCTCTTGAGTGGTAAGTCTGCCCTGGCACACTGAGGGGCCGCACGTCTTGTGGTCCCCCTCCAGGGGTGTGGGGGTGGGTCACAAAAAGAAAAATGGTTTGACGGTCCGACGTATGCAGCCCAGGAGCTGGGTAGATGGTGGCCTCAGTGACCAGGACACCCGGATATGACGGCTGGCACGGTTACTGGCATGTGGAGCAGTGTCTTTGTTCGGTTGTCGCCCGGGATGGAGTGGTCGGTTTACGGGTGTGTGGGTGGTCGGGGTTGGTGCGCAGTGCAAGGCGCTGCCTTCTCTACCTAGCCACCCTGAGGAGGCCGTGACTTCTCTTCCTCCACTGGATGCCAGTCCGGGTGACTTTGTCCACGGCACTGATGGCGACTGCCACCTGCGCCCAGGTACGGCGAACAGCGGGGCCTGGCGGCCTTTCTCCCGGGCTAGGGCACAGGGTCACCTGCCTCTCCTCCGCGGCGTCCATGAGGGTTTCCAGCTCAGCGGCCCTGAACCATAGCGCTGCTCTCCTTCCAGCCACCTTGTTGATGGGACGGTGTGTGTGGGGGGGGGGGGGGGGGGGGGAGGGGGGGGGGATTGCTTAAGTGACGCACCCTGCGACTCCGGCATAGTTTTGTATGGAATTGATTGTGTTCCACGTGGCGATGCTGCTAGCCCATTTAGAGTTGCTGAATCGGTGCAGCTGTTGCGCCATTTTTGCTGTTGTAAAACACCGCTGTTTCCACGCCGGCGTCGGCACATGGTCTCAAAATCTGAGAATCCAGACTCGGGTTAAGGGAGAAGTCGGACTGGCAGCTCACTATTGCGGGTATAGCATCTACTGGTTAGACCGGTGTAGGGGGAGGCATAGTAGAAGATCTGGTGTTGCAACATTGATCAACGAATGAATTATCGCAGTGAGGTCGGATGATGTCTTAGCAGGCCCCTCAAATTAGGTGGTATGGGTGAAACATGAAAACAAAAAGACGGTAATCGCCTTTCTGGGTGTGTTATCTCCAAACAGTCAGGGAGAGATCGAAGCGCAGATTTGGAGGCAAATCTCAGAGAAGAGTAAATACAATAGTGTAATAATGGTAGGTGATTGGAACTTCCCAAATATTAATTGGGATATTCAGAGTTTGAAAATCTTAGATGAGGCAGAATTCGTAAAGTGCATTCAGGAGGGCTTTTGGAACCAGAAAGTGCAACATCCTACAGTCGAGGAGGCAGGACTTGACTGAGTCTTAAGGAATGAAGCCGCGCAGGTGGCAAAAACGTCACTGAGGAATATTTTTGTGACAGTTACCATAACTCAGTTAGATATCAGGCAGTTCGGAAAAAGATAAAGATGTTACAGAAATAAAGGTCCTGAATTGTGGAAATAACGATTAATTAGGGAAAACGGGAGATGGCCAAATTGGATTGCAGGAACGACTTGTCGGAAAATGCACATCTG
The DNA here is from genome assembly GCF_047496885.1 of Scyliorhinus torazame. NCBI lineage: Eukaryota > Metazoa > Chordata > Chondrichthyes > Carcharhiniformes > Scyliorhinidae > Scyliorhinus > Scyliorhinus torazame. The sequence goes on from NC_092726.1 coordinate 103,108,332, forward strand.
CGCAGTGGGAGTTATTTGCACAGCAAATGTGAAGGGAGAGGTGAAGGGTGTGACCAGATGCACTGAGAACGCTGGATGGCAAGGGAAATACAGGATTGGATCAGGGAGAAGAATGAAGCCTAATGGAGAGGGAGAGGGCTGAAAAATGTGATGCCTGGAAGATTATTGAATGTGCAGGGATATTTAAAAATGTCATGGGGTCATGTGATCTGTGCGCATGACGGCTGTATTTTGGGAGCTACGCCTCTGCTCATCTTCTAATCCGTCATTTCATCCTGTTCCACATTTCGTATTTGGCTTTCTTCGCTTACACGGCTCGTACTGTCCCAGGAACCTGTTGATTGGTGTATTTGCAAGAGAGAACCTGGATAAAGTGTTTCAATCCTCTTTGTTCCATCAAGATGGAATCGGCTGGACTGGGGCCCTCTCTGTCTTGGAACAGTTTCTGCTGAGTGTGTTCCGGATGGAGTGGGGTCCTCTTTGTATTGGTACTGTTTCTGCTGAGAGTGTTCTCGCTGGGGTGGGGCCCTGTTTGTATTGGTACAGTTTCTGCTGAGAGTGTTCTCGCTGGGGTGGGGCCCTGTTTGTATTGGTACTGTTTCTGCTGAGAGTGTTCTCGCTGGGGTGGGGCCCTGTTTGTATTGGTACAGTTTCTGCTGAGCGGGTTCTCGCTGGGGTGGGGCCCTGTTTGTATTGATACAGTTTCTGATGAGTGTGTTCTCGATGGGGTGGGCCCCTGTTTCTATTGGTACAGTTTCTGATGAGTGTGTTCTCGATGGGGTGGGCCCCTGTTTCTATTGGTACAGTTTCTGATGAGTGTGTTCTCGATGGAGTGGGGTCCTCTTTGTATTGGTACTGTTTCTGCTGAGAGGGTTCTCGATGGGGCGTGGCCCTGTTTGTATCGGTACAGGTTCTGCTGAGCGGGTGTCCGAAGGCGTGGGGCCCTGTTTGTATTGGTACAGTTTCTGCTGAGTGGGTTCACAATGGGGTGGGGCCCTGTTTGTATTGGTACAGTTTCTGATGAGCGGGTTCTCGCTGGGGTGGGGCCCTGTTTGTATTGGTACAGTTTCTGATGAGTGGGTTCTCGCTGGGGTGGGGCCCTGTTTGTATTGGTACTGTTTCTGCTGAGTGGGTTCACAATGGGGTGGGGCCCTGTTTGTATTGGTACAGTTTCTGATGAGTGGGTTCCCGATGGGGTGGGGCCCTATTTGTATTGGTACAGTTTCTGATGAGCGGGTTCTCGCTGGGGTGGGGCCCTGTTTGTATTGGTACAGTTTCTGCTGAGAGGGTTCTCGATGGGGTGGGCCCCTGTTTGTATTGGTACAGTTTCCGCTGAGTGGGTTGTCGATGGGGTGGGACCCTGTTTGTATTGGTACAGTTTCTGATCAGTGGGTTCTCGATGGGGTGAGGTCCTGTTTGTATTGGTACAGTTTCTGCTGAGTGGGTTGTCGATGGGGTGGGACCCTGTTTGTATTGGTACAGTTTCTGATCCGCGGGTTCTCGATGGGGTGAGGTCCTGTTTGTATTGGTACAGTTTCCGCTGAGTGGGTTGTCGATGGGGTGAGGTCCTGTTTGTATTGGTACAGTTTCCGCTGAGTGGGTTGTCGATGGGGTGGGACCCTGTTTGTATTGGTACAGTTTCTGATCAGCGGGTTCTCGATGGGGTGGGGTCCTGTTTGTATTGGTACAATTTCTTATCAGTGGGTTCTCGATGGGGTGGGGTCCTGTTTGTATTGATACCGTTTCTGATGAGTGGGTTCTCGATGAGGTGGGGCCCTGTTAGTATTGGTACAGTTTGTGATGAGTGGGTTCTTGATAGGGTTTAGTCCTGTTTGTATTTGGACAGTTTCTGATGAGTGGGTTCTCGATGGATGGGACCCTGTTTGTATTGGGACAGTTGCTGATGAGTGGGTTCTGGATGGATGGGGCCCTGTTTGTATTGGGACAGTTTCTGATGAGTGGGTTCCCGAAGGGGTGGGGCCCTGTTTGTATTGGTACAGTTTCTGATGAGCGGGTTCTCGATGGGGTGGGATCCTGTTTGTATTGGTACAGTTTCTGATGAGCGGGTTCTCGATGGGGTGGGGCCCTGTTTGTATTGGTAAAGTTTCTGATGAGTGGGTTCTCGATGAGCTGGGGTCCTGTTTGTATTGGTACAGTTTCTGATGAGTGTGTTCTCGATGGGGTGGGGTCCTGTTTGTATTGATACAGTTTCTGATGAGCGGGTTCTCGATGGGATGGGGCCCTGTTTGCATTGGTACAGTTTCCGCTGAGTGGGTTCCCGATGGGATGGGGCCCTGTTTGTATTGGTACAGTTTCTAATGAGTGGGTTCTCGATGGGGTGAGGTCCTGTTTGTATTGGTACAGTTTCTGATGAGTGGGTTCTCGATGGGGTGGGGCCCGGTTTGTATTGGTACAGTTTCTGATGAGTGTTTTCTCGATGGGGTGGGGTCCTGTTTGTATTGGTACAGTTTCTGCTGAGTGGGTTCTCGATGGGGTGGGGCCCTGTTTGTATTGGTACAGTTTCTGATGAGTGGGTTCTCGATGGGGTGGGGCCCTGTTTGTATTGGTACAGTTTCTAATGAGTGGGTTCTCGATGGGGTGAGGTCCTGTTTGTATTGGTACAGTTTTTGATGAGTGTGTTCTCGATGGGGTGGGGCCCTGTTTGTATTGCTACAGTTTCTGCTGAGAGTGTTCTCGGTGGGGTGGGGCCCTGTTTGTATTGATACAGTTTCTGATGAGTGGGTTCTCGATGGGATGGGGCCCTGTTTGTATTGGTAAAAATTTCTGATGAGTGGGTTCTCGATGGGGTGGGGTCCTCTTTGTATTGATACAGTTTCTGATAAGTGGGTTCTCGATGGGGTGGGGTCCTGTTTGTATTGGTACAGTTTCTGATGAGGGGGTTCTCGATGGGGTGGGGTCCTGTTTGTATTGGTACAGTTTCTGATGAGTGGGTTCTCGATGGGGTGGGGACCAGTCTGTATTGGTACAGTTTCTGCTGAGTGGGTTCCCGATGGGGTGGGGACCTTTGTGCATTAATGCCGTTTCAGCTGTGTGGTTCTCGTTGGGGTGGGGCCCTGTTTGTATTGGTACCGTTTCTGCTGAGTGTGTTGCTGATGGGGTGATGCCCTGTTTGCATTGGTACAGTTTCTGCTGCGTGGGTTCTCAATGGGGCGGGGTCCTCGTTGTATTGGTGCAGTTTCTGCTGAGTGGGGGCACGATGAGGTGGGGCCCTGTTTCTATTGGTACAGTATTTGCTGAGTGGGTTCTCAATGATATAGGGTCCTCTTTCTAATGGTACAGTTTCTCATGAGTGTTTTTTCGATGGAGTCTGGCCCTGTTTGTATTGGGACAGAATCTGCTGTGTGGGTTCTCGCCGTGGTGCATGATGGCTGCAATGCAACATGTTCCCTTTACAGATACTCTCGGTTTTGAATGGTACATCCTCAGAAACGGCTTCCGCACCCTCTCTAAAGCCGCCACATCCTTTTGGTAGTGTGGGAACCAGAATTGAACTCTATACTCCAAGTATGTTGGAGTATGTTTGGCCTTAGTATGTTTAAACATCGGTGGCCATGCGTTGGGATGTTTGACTTACATGCTGGGTGCATCAGATTTGATGATGCACGCCATATTGTCTTTTCAATGTCAGTGATGCTTGGGACCACTGACCACTGCTCCTGGATTTCCCCCTTCTCGATGTTTGTCGTTTGGAGTTGTAGGTGACTGAGGTGGCACAGGTATTCCCCCGGACCGGCGCCTAGGTTCCCGACAGCTTGTGTGTTGTTGAGGTGAGACGGTGGAAGTAATGGTGTCTCTTGCTTAAATCTTCATTGATTGGAATCATTGAGTGATCCTGAAGAGTTGATTCTACATTATACTTTACATTTGCCTTTTCGCTAAACAAGGAAGACGTTTTCATTCTGTGGACGGACCTGCGACTATTCTGTTATCCATGACGTCAATCCCTCTTCCCTATGATTGTCATCGTTATCTCCTTCACGGAGTGGAAACGTGACGCTGTGATCTCTCTCGTTGATTGTCCTGATTTGGTGGTTGCATTTTAAGTGCAAAATGTGAACTCTTTTAATCTTCTCTGATGTTGTCTTGGCTTGTGTCCGATACTGCTGGTGGCTGTGGGATAGGGATGCACCCTTCTATTATAACCCTGGCGGCTGTGGGATAGGGATGCACCCATCGATTATAATCCTGGCGGCTGTGGGATAGGGATGCACCCTTCTATTATAATCCTGGCAGCTGTGGGATAGGGATGCACCCTTCTATTATAATCCTAGCGGATGTGGGATAGGGATGCACACTTCTATAATAATTATGGCGGCTGTGGGATAGGGATGCACCCTTCTATTATAATTCTGGCGGCTGTGGGATAGGGATGCACCCTTCTATTATAATCCTGGCGGCTGTGGGATAGGGATGCACCCTTCTATTATAATTCTGGCGGCTGAGGGATAGGGATGCACCCTTCTATTATAATCCTGGCGGCTGTGGGATATGGATGCACCCTTCTATTATAATCCTGGCGGCTGTGGGATAGGGATGCACCCTTCTATTATACTCCTGGCGGCTGTGGGATAGGGGGGCACCTTTCTATTACAATCCTGGCGGCGGTGGGATAGGGATGCACCCTTCTATTATAATCCTGGCAGCTGTGGGATAGGGATGCACCCTTCTATTATAATCCTGGCGGCTGTGGGATAGGGATGCGCCCTTCTATTATAATCCTGGCGGCTGTGGGATAGGGATGCACCCTTCTCTTATAATACTGGCGGCTGTGGCATAGGGATGCACCCTTCTGTTATACTCCTGGCGGCTGTGGGATAGGGATGCACCCTTCTATTATAATCCTGGCGGCTGTGGGATAGGGATGCATCCTTCTATTGTAATCCTAGCGGCTGTGGGATAGGGGTGCAACCCTTCTATTATAATCCTGGCGGCTGTGGGATAGGGATGCACCCTTCTATTATAGTCCTGGCGGCTGTGGGATAGGGATGCACCCTTCTATTATAATCCTAGCGGCTGTGGGATAGGGATGCACCCTTCTATTATAGTCCTGGCGGCTGTGGGATAGGGATGCACCCTTCTATTATAATCCTAGCGGCTGTGGGATAGGGATGCACCTTTCTATTATAATCCTGGCGGCGGTGGGAGAGGGATGCATCCTTCTATTATAATCCTGGCAGCTGTGGGATAGGGATGCACCCTTCTATTATAATCCTGGCGGCTGTGGGATAGGGATGCACCCTTCTATTATAATTCTGGCGGCTGTGGGATAGGGATGCACCCTTCTATTATAATCCTGGCGGCTGTGGGATATGGATGCACCCTTCTATTATAATCCTGGCGGCTGTGGGATAGGGATGCGCCCTTCTATTATAATCCGCGCGGCTGTGGGATAGGGATGCACCCTTCTATTATAATCCTGGGGGCTGTGGGATAGGTATGCACCCTTCTATTATACTATTATAAACCTGGCGGCTGTTAGATAGGGATGCACCCTTCTATTATAATCCTGGCGGCTGTGGGTCAGGGATGCACCCTTCTATTATAGTCCTGGCGGCTGTGGGATAGGGATGCACTCTTCTATTATAATCCTGGCGGCTGTGGGATAGGGATGCACCCTTCTATTATAATCCTGGTGGCTGTGGGATAGGGATGCACTCTTCTATTATAATCCTGGCGGCTGTGGGATAGGGATGCACCCTTCTATTATAACCCTGGCAGCTGTGGGATAGGGATGCATCCTTCAATTATGACCCTGGCGGCTGTGGGATAGGGATGCACCCTTCTAGTATAATCCTGGCGGCTGTGGGATAGGGATGCACCCTTCTATTATAATCCTGGCGGATGTGGGATAGGGATGCACCCTTCTATTATAATCCTGGCGGCTGTGGGATAGGGATGCACCCTTCTATTATAATCCTGGCGGATGTGGGATAGGGATGCACCCTTCTATTATACTCCTGGCGGCTGAGGGATAGGGATGCACCCGTCTATTATGATCCTGGCGGTTGTGGGATAGGGATGCACCCTTCTATTATAATCCTGGCGGCTGTGGGATAGGGATGCACCCTTCTATTATAATCCTGGGGGCTGTGGGATAGGGATGCACCCTTCTATTATAATCCTGGCGGATGTGGGATAGGGATGCACCCTTCTATTATAATCCTGGCGGATGTGGGATAGGGATGCACCCTTCTATTATACTCCTGGCGGCTGTGGGATAGGGATGCACCCGTCTATTATAACCCTCGCGGCTGTTGGATAGGGATGCCCCCTTCTCTTATAATACTGGCGGCTGTGGGATAGGGATGCACCCTTCTATTATAATCCTGGCGGCTGTGGGATAGGGATGCACCCTTCTATTATAATCCTGGGGGCTGTGGGATAGGGATGCACCCTTCTATTATAATCCTGGCGGATGTGGGATAGGGATGCACCCTTCTATTATAATCCTGGCGGATGTGGGATAGGGATGCACCCTTCTATTATACTCCTGGCGACTGTGGGATAGGGATGCACCCGTCTATTATGATCCTGGCGGTTGTGGGATAGGGATGCACCCTTCTATTATAACCCTCGCGGCTGTGGGATAGGGATGCACCCTTCTATTATAATCCTGGCGGCTGTGGGATAGGGATGCACCCTTCTATTATAATCCTGGGGGCTGTGGGATAGGGATGCACCCGTCTATTATGATCCTGGCGGTTGTGGGATAGGGATGCACACTTCTATTATAATCCTGGCGGCTGTGGGATAGGGGTGCAGCCTCGATTATAATCCTGGGCGCAGTGGGATAGGGATGCACCCTTCTATTATAATCCTGGCGGCTGTGGGATAGGGATGCACCCGTCTATTATGACACTGGCGGTTGTGGGATAGGGATGCACACTTCTCTTATAATACTGGCGGCTGTGGGATAGGGATGCACCCTTCTATTATAATCCTGGCGGCTGTGGGATAGGGATGCACCCTTCTATTATAATCCTGGGGGCTGTGGGATAGGGATGCACCCGTCTACTATGATCCTGGCGGTTGTGGGATAGGAATGCACCCTTCTATTATAATCCTGGCGGCTGTGGGATAGGGATGCACCATTCTATTATAACCCTGGCGGCTGTGGGATAGGGATGCACACTTCTCTTATAATACTGGCGGCTGTGGGATAGGGATGCACCCTTCTCTTATAATACTGGCGGCTGTGGGATAGGGATGCACCCTTCTATTATAATCCTGGCGGCTGTGGGATAGGGATGCACCCTTCTATTATAATCCTGGGGGCTGTGGGGTAGGGATGCACCCGTCTATTATGATCCTGGCGGTTGTGGGATAGGGATGCACCCTTCTATTATAATCCTGGCGGCTGTGGGATATGGATGCACCCTTCTATTATAATCCTGGCGGCTGTGGGATAGGGATGCACCTTTCTGTTACAATCCTGGCGGCTGTGGGATAGGGATGCACCCTTCTATTATAATCCTGGCGGCTGTGGGATAGGGATGCACACTTCTATTATAATCCTGGCGGCTGTGGGATAGGGATGCAGCCTTCTATTATAATCCTGGCGACTGTTGGATAGGGATGCACCCTTCTATTATAATCCTGGCGGCTGTGGGATAGGGTTGCACCCTTCTATTATAATCCTGGCGGCTGTGGGATAGGCTTGCACCCTTCTATTATACTATTATAATCCTGGCGGCTGTGGGATAGGGATGCACCCTTCTATTATAATCCTGGCGGCTGTGGGACAGGGATGCACCCTTCTATTATAGTCCTGGCGGCTGTGGGATAGGGATGCACCCTTCTATTTTAACCCTGGCGGCTGTGGTATAGGGATGCACCCTTCTATTATAATCCTGGCGGCTGTGGGATATGGATGCACCCTTCTATTATAATCCTTGCGGCTGTGGGATAGGGATGCACCCTTCTATTATAACCTTGGCGGCTGTGGGATAGGGATGCACCCTTCTATTATAATCCTGGGGGCTGTGGGATAGGGATGCACCCGTCTATAATGATCCTGGCGGTTGTGGGATAGGGATGCACCCTTCTATTATAATCCTGGCGGCTGTGGGATAGGGATGCACCCTTCTATTATAATCCTGGGGGCTGTGGGATAGGGATGCACCCGTCTATAATGATCCTGGCGGTTGTGGGATAGGGATGCACCCTTCTATTATAATCCTGGCGGCTGTCGGATAGGGATGCACCCTTCTATTATAATCCTGGCGGCTGTGGGATAGGGATGCACCCTTCTCTTATAATACTGGCGGCTGTGGGATAGGGATGCACCCTTCTATTATAATCCTTGCGGCTGTGGGATAGGGATGCACCCGTCCAATATGATCTTGGCGCTTGTGGGATAGGGATGCACACTTCTATTATAATCCTGGCGGCTGTGGGATAGGGGTGCACCCTTCTATTATAATCCTGGGCGCTATGGGATAGGGATGCACCCTTCTATTATAATCCTGGCGGCTGTGGGATAGGGATGCACCCGTCTATTATGATCCTAGCGGTTGTGGGATAGGGATGCACCCTTCTCTTATAATACTGGCGGCTGTGGGATAGGGATGCACCCTTCTATTATAATCCTGGCGGCTGTGGGATAGGGATGCACCCTTCTATTATAACCATGGCGGCTGTGGGATAGGGATGCACTCTTCTATTATAATCCTGGCGGATGTGGAATATGGATGCATCCTTTTATTATAATCCTGGCGGCTGTGGGATAGGGATGCACCCTTCTATTATAATCCTGGCGGCTGTGGGATCGGGATGCACCCTTCTATTATAATGCTGGTGGCTGTGGGATAGGGATGCACCCTTCTATTATAACCCCGGCGGCTGTGGGATAGGGATGCACCCTTCTATTATAATCCTGGCGGCTGTGGGATCGGGATGCACCCTTCTATTATAACCCCGGCGGCTGTGGGATAGGGATGCACCCTTCTATTATAATCCTGGCGGCTGTGGGATCGGGATGCCCCCTTCTATTATAACCCTGGCGGCTGTGGGATAGGGATGCACCCTTCTATTATAACCCTGGTGGCTGTGGGATAGGAATGCACCATTCTGTTATAATCCTGACGGCTGTGGGATAGGGATGCACCATTCTATTATAAACCTGGCGGCTGTGGAATATGGATGCACCCTTCTATTATAATCCTGGCGGCTGTGGGATAGGGATGCAGCCTTCTATTATAATCCTGGCGGCTGTGGGATAGGGATGCACCCTTCTATTATAATCCTGGCGGCTGTGGGATAGGGATGCACCCTTCTATTATAATCCTGGCGGCTGTGGGATAGGGATGCACCCTTCTATTATAATACTGGCGGCTGTGGCATAGGAATGCACCCTTCTATTATAATGTTGGCGGCTGTGGGATAGGGATGCACCCTTCTGTTATAATCCTGGCGGCTGTGGGATAGGGATGCACCCTTCTATTATAATACTGGCGGCTGTGGCATAGGAATGCACCCTTCTATTATAATGTTGGCGGCTGTGGGATAGGTATGCACCCTTCTATTATACTATTATAATCCTGGCGGCTGGTAGATAGGGATGCACCCTTCTATTATAATCCTGGCGGCTGTGCGACAGGAATGCACCCCTCTATTATAGTCCTGGCGGCTGTGGGATAGGGATGCACCCTTCTATTATAAACCTGGTGGCTGTGGGATAGGGATGCACCCTTCTATTATAATCCTGGCGGCTGTGGGATCGGGATGCATCCTTCTATTATAATCCTGGCGGCTGTGGGATAGGGATGCACCCTTCTATTATAATCCTGGCGGTTGTGGGATCGGGATGCATCCTTCTATTATAATCCTGGGGGCTGTGGGATAGGGATGCACCCGTCTATTATGATCCTGGCGGTTGTGGGATAGGGATGCACCCTTCTATTATAACCCTCGCGGCTGTTGGACAGGGATGCCCCCTTCTCTTATAATACTGGCGGCTGTGGGATAGGGATGCACCCTTCTATTATAATCCTGGCGGCTGTGGGATAGGGATTGCACCCTTCTATTATAACCCTGGCGGCTGTGGGATAGGGATTGCACCCTTCTATTATAATCCTGGCGGCTGTGGGATAGGGATGCACCCTTCTATTATAATCCTGGGGGCTGTGGGATAGGGATCCACCCGTCTATTATGATCCTGGCGGTTGTGGGATAGGGATGCACACTTCTATTATAATCCTGGCGGTTGTGGGATAGGGGTGCAGCCTCGATTATAATCCTGGGCGCAGTGGGATAGGGATGCACCCTTCTATTATAATCCTGGCGGCTGTGGGATAGGGATGCACCCGTCTATTATGACCCTGGCGGTTGTGGGATAGGGATGCACACTTCTCTTATAACACTGGCGGCTGTGGGATAGGGATGCACCCTTTTATTATAATCCTGGCGGCTGTGGGATAGGGATGCACCCTTCTATTATAATCCTGGGGGCTGTGGGATAGGGATGCACCCGTCTATTATGATCCTGGCGGTTGTGGGATAGGAATGCACCCTTCTATTATAACCCTGGCGGCTGTGGGATAGGGATGCACCCTTCTCTTATAATACTGGCGGCTGTGGGATAGGGATGCACCCTTCTATTATAATCCTGGCGGCTGTGGGATAGGGATGCACCCTTCTATTATAATCCTGGGGGCTGTGGGGTAGGGATGCACCCGTCTATTATGATCCTGGCGGTTGTGGGATAGGGATGCACACTTCTATTATAATCATGGCGGCTGTGGGATAGGGATGCAGCCTTCTATTATAATCCTGGCGGCTGTGGGATAGGGATGCACCCGTCTATTATGATCCTGGCGGTTGTGGGATAGGGATGCACACTTCTATTATAATCCTGGCGGCTGTGGGATAGGGATGCAGCCTTCTATTATAATCCTGGCGGCTGTGGGATAGGGATGCACCCTTCTATTATAATCCTGGCGGCTGTGGGTCAGGGATGCACCCTTCTATTATAATCCTGGCGACTGTGGGATAGGCTTGCACCCTTCTATTATACTATTATAATCCTGGCGGCTGTTAGATAGGGATGTACCCTTCTATTATAATCCTGGCGGCTGTGGGACAGGGATGCACCCTTCTATTATAATCCTGGCGGCTGTGGGATAGGAATGTACCCTTCTATTTTAACCCTGGCGGCTGTGGGATAGGGATGCACCCTTCTATTATAATCCTGGCGGCTGTGGGATATGGATGCACCCTTGTATTATAATCCTGGCGGCTGTGGGATAGGGATGCACCCTTCTATTATAATCCTTGCGGCTGTGGGATAGGGATGCACCCTTCTATTATAATCCTGGCGGCTGTGGGATAGGGATGCACCCTTCTATTATAATCCTGGGGGCTGTGGGATAGGGATGCACCCGTCTATAATGATCCTGGCGGTTGTGGGATAGGGATGCACCCTTCTATTATAATCCTGGCGGCTGTGGGATAGGGATGCACCCTTCTATTATAATCCTGGCGGCTGAGGGATTCGGATGCACCCTTCTATTATAATCCTGGGGGCTGTGGGATAGGGATGCACCCTTCTATTATAGTCCTGGCGGCTGTGGGATAGGGATGCACCCTTCTCTTATAATACTGGCGGCTGTGGGATAGGGATGCACCCTTCTATTATAATCCTTGCGGCTGTGGGATAGGGATGCACCCTTCTATTATAATCCTGGGGGCTGTGGGATAGGGATGCACCCGTCTATTATGATCCTGGCGCTTGTGGTATAGGGATGCACCCTTCTATTATAACCTTGGCGGCTGTGGTATAGGGATGCACCCTTCTATTATAATCCTGGCGGCTGTGGGATAGGGATGCACCCTTCTATTATAATCCTGGGGGCTGTGGGATAGGGATGCACCCGTCTATAATGATCCTGGCGGTTGTGGGATAGGGATGCACCCTTCTATTATAATCCTGGCGGCTGTGGGATAGGGATGCACCCTTCTATTATAATCCTGGCGGCTGAGGGATTCGGATGCACCCTTCTATTATAATCCTGGGGGCTGTGGGATAGGGATGCACCCTTCTATTATAATCCTGGCGGCTGTGGGATAGGGATGCACCCTTCTCTTATAATACTGGCGGCTGTGGGATAGGGATGCACCCTTCTATTATAATCCTTGCGGCTGTGGGATAGGGATGCACCCGTCTATTATAATCCTGGCGGCTGTGGGATAGGGATGCACCCTTCTATTATAATCCTGGCGGCTGTGGGTCAGGGATGCACCCTTCTATTATAATCCTGGCGGCTGTGGGATAGGCTTGCACCCTTCTATTATACTATTATAATCCTGGCGGCTGTTAGATAGGGATGTACCCTTCTATTATAATCCTGGCGGCTGTGGGACAGGGATGCACCCTTCTATTATAATCCTGGCGGCTGTGGGATAGGAATGTACCCTTCTATTTTAACCCTGGCGGCTGTGGGATAGGGATGCACCCTTCTATTATAATCCTGGCGGCTGTGGGATATGGATGCACCCTTGTATTATAATCCTGGCGGCTGTGGGATAGGGATGCACCCTTCTATTATAATCCTTGCGGCTGTGGGATAGGGATGCACCCTTCTATTATAATCCTGGCGGCTGTGGGATAGGGATGCACCCTTCTATTATAATCCTGGGGGCTGTGGGATAGGGATGCACACGTCTATAATGATCCTGGCGGTTGTGGGATAGGGATGCACCCTTCTATTATAATCATGGCGGCTGTGGGATAGGGATGCACCCTTCTATTATAATCCTGGCGGCTGAGGGATTCGGATGCACCCTTCTATTATAATCCTGGGGGCTGTGGGATAGGGATGCACCCTTCTATTATAGTCCTGGCGGCTGTGGGATAGGGATGCACCCTTCTCTTATAATACTGGCGGCTGTGGGATAGGGATGCACCCTTCTATTATAATCCTTGCGGCTGTGGGATAGGGATGCACCCTTCTATTATAATCCTGGGGGCTGTGGGATAGGGATGCACCCGTCTATTATGATCCTGGCGCTTGTGGTATAGGGATGCACCCTTCTATTATAACCTTGGCGGCTGTGGTATAGGGATGCACCCTTCTATTATAATCCTGGCGGCTGTGGGATAGGGATGCACCCTTCTATTATAATCCTGGGGGCTGTGGGATAGGGATGCACCCGTCTATAATGATCCTGGCGGTTGTGGGATAGGGATGCACCCTTCTATTATAATCCTGGCGGCTGTGGGATAGGGATGCACCCTTCTATTATAATCCTGGCGGCTGAGGGATTCGGATGCACCCTTCTATTATAATCCTGGGGGCTGTGGGATAGGGATGCACCCTTCTATTATAATCCTGGCGGCTGTGGGATAGGGATGCACCCTTCTCTTATAATACTGGCGGCTGTGGGATAGGGATGCACCCTTCTATTATAATCCTTGCGGCTGTGGGATAGGGATGCACCCTTCTATTATAATCCTGGGGGCTGTGGGATAGGGATGCACCCGTCTATTATGATCCTGGCGCTTGTGGTATAGGGATGCACACTTCTATTATAATCCTGGCGGCTGTGGGATAGGGGTGCACCCTTCTATTATAATCCTGGGCGCTATGGGATAGGGATGCACCCTTCTTTTATAATCCTGGCGGCTGTGGGATAGGGATGCACCCTTCTATTATAATCCTGGGGGCTGTGGGATAGGGATGCACCCGTCTATTATGATCCTGGCGGTTGTTGGATAGGACTGCACCCTTCTATTATAACCCTGGCGGCTGTGGGATAGGGATGCACCCTTCTCTTATAATACTGGCGGCTGTGGGATAGGGATGCACCCTTCTATTATAATTCTGGCGGCTGTGGGATAGGGATGCACCCTTCTATCATAATCCTGGCGGCTGTGGGATAGGGATGCACCCTTCTATTATAATCCTGGCGGCTGTGGGATAGGGATGCACCTATCTATTATAATCCTAGCGGCTGTGGGATAGGGAGGCACCTTTCTATTATAATCCTGGCGGCGGTGGGATAGGGATGCACCCTTCTATTATAATCCTGGCAGCTGTGGGATAGGGATGCACCCTTCTATTATAATCCTGGCGGCTGTGGGATAGGGATGCACCCTTCTATTATAATTCTGGCGGCTGTGGGATAGGGATGCACCCTTCTATTATAATCCTGGCGGCTGTGGGATATGGATGCACCCTTCTATTATAATCCTGTCGGCTGTGGGATAGGGATGCACACTTCTATTATAATCCTGGCAGCTGTGGGATAGGGAGGCACCTTTCTATTATATTCCTGACGGCGGTGGGATAGGGATGCACCCTTCTATTATAATCCTGGCAGCTGTGTGATAGGGAAGCACCCTTCTATTATAATCCTGGCGGCTGTGGGATAGGGATGCACCCTTCTATTATAATTCTGGCGGCTGTGGGATAGGGATGCACCCTTCTATTATAATCCTGGCGGCTGTGGGATATGGATGCACCCTTCTATTATAAACCTGGCGGCTGTGGGATAGGGATGCACACTTCTATTATAATCCTGGCAGCTGTGGGATAGGGATGCAACCTTCTATTACAATCCTGGCGGCGGTGGGATAGGGATGCACACTTCTATTATAATCCTGGCAGCTGTGGGATAGGGATGCAACCTTCTATTATAATCCTGGCGGCTGTGGGATAGGGATGCGCCCTTCTATTATAATCCTGGCGGCTGTGGGATAGGGATGCACCCTTCTCTTATAATACTGGCGGCTGTGGCATAGGGATGCACCCTTCTGTTATACTCCTGGCGGCTGTGGGATAGGGATGCACCCTTCTATTATAATCCTGGCGGCTGTGGGATAGGGATGCATCCTTCTATTGTAATCCTGGCGGCTGTGGGATAGGGGTGCACACTTCTATTATAATCCTGGAGGCTGTGGGGTAGGGATGCACCCTTCTATTATAATCCTGGCGGCTGTGGGATAGGGATGCACCCTTCTATTATAATCCTGGCGGCTGTGGGATAGGGATGCATCCTTCTATTGTAATCCTGGCGGCTGTGGGATAGGGGTGCACACTTCTATTATAATCCTGGAGGCTGTGGGGTAGGGATGCACCCTTCTATTATAATCCTGGCGGCTGTGGGATAGGGATGCACCCTTCTATTATAATCCTGGCGGCTGTGGGATAGGGATGCACCCTTCTATCATAATCCTGGCGGCTGTGGGATAGGGATGCACCCTTCTATTATAATCCTGGCGGCTGTGGGATAGGGATGCACCCTTCTATTATAATCCTAGCGGTTGTGGGATAGGGAGGCACCTTTCTATTATAATCCTGGCGGCGGTGGGAGAGGGATGCATCCTTCTATTATAATCCTGGCAGCTGTGGGATAGGGATGCACCCTTCTATTATAATCCTGGCGGCTGTGGGATAGGGATGCACCCTTCTATTATAATTCTGGCGGCTGTGGGATAGGGATGCACCCTTCTATTATAATCCTGGCGGCTGTGGGATATGGATGCACCCTTCTATTATAATCCTGGCGGCTGTTGGATAGGTATGCACCATTCTATTATAATCCTGGCGGCTGTGGGATAGGGATGCGCCCTTCTATTATAATCCGGGCGGCTGTGGGATAGGGATGCACCCTTCTATTATACTATTATAAACCTGGCGGCTGTTAGATAGGGATGCACCCTTCTATTATAATCCTGGCGGCTGTGGGTCAGGGATGCACCCTTCTATTATAGTCCTGGCGGCTGTGGGATAGGGATGCACCCTTCTATTATAATCCTGGTGGCTGTGGGATAGGGATGCACTCTTCTATTATAATCCTGGCGGCTGTGGGATAGGGATGCACCCTTCTATTATAATCCTGGCAGCTGTGGGATAGGGATGCATCCTTCAATTATGACCCTGGCGGCTGTGGGATAGGGATGCACCCTTCTAGTATAATCCTGGCGGCTGTGGGATAGGGATGCACCCTTCTATTATAATCCTGGAGGCTGTGGGAGAGGGATGCACCCGTCTATTATAATCCTGGCGGTTCTGGGATAGGGATGCACCCTTCTATTATAATCCTGGCGGCTGTGGGATAGGGGTGCACTCTTCTATTATAATCCTGGGCGCTGTGGGATAGGGATGCACCCTTCTATTATAATCCTGGCCGCTGTGGGATAGGGATGCACCCTTCTATTATAATCCTGGCGGCTGTGGGATAGGGATGCACCATTCTATTATAATCCTGGCGGCTGTGGGATAGGGATGCACCCTTCTATTATAATCCTGGCGGCTGTGGGATAGGGATGCACCCTTCTATTGTAATCCTGGCGGATGTGGGATAGGGATGCACCCTTCTATTATACTCCTGGCGGCTGTGGGATAGGGATGCACCCGTCTATTATGATCCTGGCGGTTGTGGGATAGGGATGCACCCTTCTATTATAACCCTCGCGGCTGTTGGATAGGGATGCCCCCTTCTCTTATAATACTGGCGGCTGTGGGATAGGGATGCACCCTTCTATTATAAACCTGGTGGCTGTGGGATAGGGATGCACCCTTCTATTATAATCCTGGCGGCTGTGGGATCGGGATGCATCCTTCTATTATAATCCTGGCGGCTGTGGGATAGGGATGCACCCTTCTATTATAATCCTGGCGGATGTGGGATAGGGATGCACCCTTCTATTATACTCCTGGCGGCTGTGGGATAGGGATGCACCCGTCTATTATGATCCTGGCGGTTGTGGGATAGGGATGCACCCTTCTATTATAATCCTGGGGGCTGTGGGATAGGGATGCACCCGTCTATTATGATCCTGGCGGTTGTGGGATAGGGATGCACACTTATATTATAATCCTGGCGGTTGTGGGATAGGGGTGCAGCCTCGATTATAATCCTGGGCGCAGTGGGATAGGGATGCACCCTTCTATTATAATCCTGGCGGCTGTGGGATAGGGATGCACCCGTCTATTATGACCCTGGCGGTTGTGGGATAGGGATGCACACTTCTCTTATAATACTGGCGGCTGTGGGATAGGGATGCACCCTTTTATTATAATCCTGGCGGCTGTGGGATAGGGATGCTCCCTTCTATTATAATCCTGATGGCTGTGGGATAGGGATGCACCCGTCTATTATGATCCTGGCGGTTGTGGGATAGGAATGCACCCTTCTATTATAACCCTGGCGGCTGTGGGATAGGGATGCACCCTTCTCTTATAATACTGGCGGCTGTGGGATAGGGATGCACCCTTCTATTATAATCCTGGCGTCTGTGGGATAGGGATGCTCCCTTCTATTATAATCCTGGGGGCTGTGGGATAGGGATGCACCCTTCTATTATAATCCTGGAGGCTGTGGGATAGGGATGCTCCCTTCTATTATAATCCTGGGGGCTGTGGGATAGGGATGCACCCGTCTATTATGATCCTGGCGGTTGTGGGATAGGAATGCACCCTTCTATTATAACCCTGGCGGCTGTGGGATAGGGATGCACCCTTCTCTTATAATACTGGCGGCTGTGGGATAGGGATGCACCCTTCTATTATAATCCTGGCGGCTGTGGGATAGGGATGCACCCTTCTATTGTAATCCTGGGGGCTGTGGGGTAGGGATGCACCCGTCTATTATGATCCTGGCGGTTGTGGGATAGGGATGCACACTTCTATTATAATCCTGGCGGCTGTGGGATAGGGATGCAGCCTTCTATTATAATCCTGGGGGCTGTGGGATAGGGATGCACCCGTCTATTATAATCCTGGCGGTACTGGGATAGGGATGCACCCTTCTATTATAATCCTGGCGGCTGTGGGATAGGGGTGCACTCTTCTATTATAATCCTGGGCGCTGTGGGATAGGGATGCACCCTTCTATTATAATCCTGGCCGCTGTGGGATAGGGATGCACCCTTCTATTATAATCCTGGCGGCTGTGGGATAGGGATGCACCATTCTATTATAATCCTGGCGGCTGTGGGATAGGGATGCACCCTTCTATTATAATCCTGGCGGCTGTGGGATAGGGATGCACCCTTCTATTATACTCCTGGCGGCTGTGGGATAGGGATGCACCCGTCTATTATGATCCTGGCGGTTGTGGGATAGGGATGCACCCTTCTATTATAACCCTCGCGTCTGTTGGATAGGGATGCCCCCTTCTCTTATAATACTGGCGGCTGTGGGATAGGGATGCACCCTTCTATTATAAACCTGGTGGCTGTGGGATAGGGATGCACCCTTCTATTATAATCCTGGCGGCTGTGGGATCGGGATGCATCCTTCTATTATAATCCTGGCGGCTGTGGGATAGGGATGCACCCTTCTATTATAATCCTGGCGGATGTGGGATAGGGATGCACCCTTCTATTATACTCCTGGCGGCTGTGGGATAGGGATGCACCCGTCTATTATGATCCTGGCGGTTGTGGGATAGGGATGCACCCTTCTATTATAATCCTGGGGGCTGTGGGATAGGGATGCACCCGTCTATTATGATCCTGGCGGTTGTGGGATAGGGATGCACACTTCTATTATAATCCTGGCGGTTCTGGGATAGGGGTGCAGCCTCGATTATAATCCTGGGCGCAGTGGGATAGGGACGCACCCTTCTATTATAATCCTGGCGGCTGTGGGATAGGGATGCACCCGTCTATTATGACCCTGGCGGTTGTGGGATAGGGATGCACACTTCTCTTATAATACTGGCGGCTGTGGGATAGGGATGCACCCTTTTATTATAATCCTGGCGGCTGTGGGATAGGGATGCTCCCTTCTATTATAATCCTGGGGGCTGTGGGATAGGGATGCACCCGTCTATTATGATCCTGGCGGTTGTGGGATAGGAATGCACCCTTCTATTATAACCCTGGCGGCTGTGGAATAAGGATGCACCCTTCTCTTATAATACTGGCGGCTGTGGGATAGGGATGCACCCTTCTATTATAATCCTGGCGTCTGTGGGATAGGGATGCTCCCTTCTATTATAATCCTGGGGGCTGTGGGATAGGGATGCACCCTTCTATTATAATCCTGGCGGTTGTGGGATAGGGATGCTCCCTTCTATTATAATCCTGGGGGCTGTGGGATAGGGATGCACCCGTCTATTATGATCCTGGCGGTTGTGGGATAGGAATGCACCCTTCTATTATAACCCTGGCGGCTGTGGGATAGGGATGCACCCTTCTCTTATAATACTGGCGGCTGTGGGATAGGGATGCACCCTTCTATTATAATCCTGGCGGCTGTGGGATAGGGATGCACCCTTCTATTATAATCCTGGGGGCTGTGGGGTAGGGATGCACCCGTCTATTATGATCCTGGCGGTTGTGGGATAGGGATGCACACTTCTATTATAATCCCGGCGGCTGTGGGATAGGGATGCAGCCTTCTATTATAATCCTGGCGGCTGTGGGATAGGGATGCACCCTTCTGTTATAATACTGGCGGCTGTGGGATAGGGATGCACCCTCCTATTATAATCCTGGCGGCTGTGGGTCAGGGATGCACCCTTCTATTATAATCCTGGCGGCTGTGGGATAGGCTTGCACCCTTCTATTATACTATTATAATCCTGGCGGCTGTTAGATAGGGATGCACCCTTCTATTATAATCCTGGCGGCTGTGGGACAGGGATGCACCCTTCTATTATAATCCTGGCGGCTGTGGGATAGGAATGTACCCTTCTATTTTAACCCTGGCGGCTGTGGGATAGGGATGCACCCTTCTATTATAATCCTGGCGGCTGTGGGATATGGATGCACCCTTGTATTATAATCCTGGCGGCTGTGGGATAGGGATGCACCCTTCTATTATAATCCTGGCGGCTGTGGGATAGGGATGCACTCTTCTATTATAATCCTGGGCGCTGTGGGATAGGGATGCACCCTTCTATTATAACCTTGGCGGCTGTGGGATAGGGATGCACCCTTCTATTATAATCCTGGCGGCTGTGGGATAGGGATGCACCCTTCTATTATAATCCTGGGGGCTGTGGGATAGGGATGCACCCGTCTATAATGATCCTGGCGGTTGTGGGATAGGGATGCACCCTTCTATTATAATCCTGGCGGCTGTGTGATAGGGATGCACCCTTCTATTATAATCCTGGCGGCTGTGGGATAGGGATGCACCCTTCTATTATAATCCTGGCGGCTGTGGGATAGGGATGCACCCTTCTATTATAATCCTGGCGGCTGTGGGATAGGGATGCACCCTTCTATTATAATCCTGGCGGCTGTGGGATAGGGATGCACCCTTCTATTATAATCCTGGGGGCTGTGGGATAGGGATGCACCCTTCTATTATAATCCTGGCGGCTGTGGGATAGGGATGCACCCTTCTCTTATAATACTGGCGGCTGTGGGATAGGGATGCACCCTTCTATTATAATCCTTGCGGCTGTGGGATAGGGATGCACCCGTCTATTATGATCCTGGCGCTTGTGGTATAGGGATGCACACTTCTATTATAATCCTGGCGGCTGTGGGATAGGGGTGCACCCTTCTATTATAATCCTGGGCGCTATGGGATAGGGATGCACCCTTCTTTTATAATCCTGGCGGCTGTGGGATAGGGATGCACCCTTCTATTATAATCCTGGGGGCTGTGGGATAGGGATGCACCCGTCTATTATGATCCTGGCGGTTGTGGGATAGGAATGCACCCTTCTATTATAACCCTGGCGGCTGTGGGATAGGGATGCACCCTTCTCTTATAATACTGGCGGCTGTGGGATAGGGATGCACCCTTCTATTATAACCCTGGCGGCTGTGGGATAGGGATGCACCCTTCTCTTATAATACTGGCGGTTGTGGGATAGGAATGCACCCTTCTATTATAACCCTGGCGGCTGTGGGATAGGGATGCACCCTTCTATTATAATCCTAGCGGCTGTGGGATAGGGAGGCACCTTTCTATTATAATCCTGGCGGCGGTGGGATAGGGATGCACCCTTCTATTATAATCCTGGCAGCTGTGGGATAGGGATGCACCCTTCTATTATAATCCTGGCGGCTGTGGGACAGGGATGCACCCTTCTATTATAATTCTGGCGGCTGTGGGATAGGGATGCACCCTTCTATTATAATCCTGGCGGCTGTGGGATATGGATGCACCCTTCTATTATAATCCTGGCGGCTGTGGGATAGGGAGGCACCTTTCTATTACAATCCTGGCGGCGGTGGGATAGGGATGCACACTTCTATTATAATCCTGGCATGCTGTGGGATAGGGATGCAACCTTCTATTATAATCCTGGCGGCTGTGGGATAGGGATGCGCCCTTCTATTATAATCCTGGCGGCTGTGGGATAGGGATGCACCCTTCTCTTATAATACTGGCGGCTGTGGCATAGGGATGCACCCTTCTGTTATACTCCTGTCGGCTGTGGGATAGGGATGCACCCTTCTATTATAATCCTGGCGGCTGTGGGATAGGGATGCATCCTTCTATTGTAATCCTGGCGGCTGTGGGATAGGGGTGCACACTTCTATTATAATCCTGGAGGCTGTGGGGTAGGGATGCACCCTTCTATTATAATCCTGGCGGCTGTGGGATAGGGATGCACCCTTCTATTATAATCCTGGCGGCTGTGGGATAGGGATGCACCCTTCTATCATAATCCTGGCGGCTGTGGGATAGGGATGCACCCTTCTATTATAATCCTGGCGGCTGTGGGATAGGGATGCACCCTTCTATTATAATCCTAGCGGCTGTGGGATAGGGATGCACCTTTCTATTATAATCCTGGCGGCGGTGGGAGACGGATGCATCCTTCTATTATAATCCTGGCAGCTGTGGGATAGGGATGCACCCTTCTATTATAATCCTGGCGGCTGTGGGATAGGGATGCACCCTTCTATTATAATTCTGGCGGCTGTGGGATAGCGATGCACCCTTCTATTATAATCCTGGCGGCTGTGGGATATGGATGCACCCTTCTATTATAATCCTGGCGGCTGTGGGATAGGGATGCGCCCTTCTATTATAATCCGGGCGGCTGTGGGATAGGGATGCACCCTTCTATTATAATCCTGCCGGCTGTGGGATAGGTATGCACCCTTCTATTATACTATTATAAACCTGGCGGCTGTTAGATAGGGATGCACCCTTCTATTATAATCCTGGCGGCTGTGGGTCAGGGATGCACCCTTCTATTATAGTCCTGGCGGCTGTGGGATAGGGATGCACCCTTCTATTATAATCCTGGTGGCTGTGGGATAGGGATGCACTCTTCTATTATAATCCTGGCGGCTGTGGGATAGGGATGCACCCTTCTATTATAATCCTGGCAGCTGTGGGATAGGGATGCATCCTTCAATTATGACCCTGGCGGCTGTGGGATAGGGATGCACCCTTCTAGTATAATCCTGGCGGCTGTGGGATAGGGATGCACCCTTCTATTATAATCCTGGGGGCTGTGGGATAGGGATGCACCCGTCTATTATAATCCTGGCGGTTGTGGGATAGGGATGCACCCTTCTATTATAATCCTGGCGGCTGTGGGATAGGGGTGCACTCTTCTATTATAATCCTGGGCGCTGTGGGATAGGGATGCACCCTTCTATTATAATCCTGGCCGCTGTGGGATAGGGATGCACCATTCTATTATAATCCTGGCGGCTGTGGGATAGGGATACACCCTTCTATTATAGTCCTGGGCGCTGGGGGATAGGGATGCACCCTTCTATTATAATCCTGGCGGCTGTGGGATAGGGATGCACCCTTCTATTATAATCCTGGCGGATGTGGGATAGGGATGCACCCTTCTATTATACTCCTGGCGGCTGTGGGATAGGGATGCACCCGTCTATTATGATCCTGGCGGTTGTGGGATAGGGATGCACCCTTCTATTATAATCCTGGCGGCTGTGGGATAGGGATGCACCCTTCTATTATAATCCTGGCGGATGTGGGATAGGGATGCACCCTTCTATTATACTCCTGGCGGCTGTGGGATAGGGATGCACCCGTCTATTATAATCCTGGCGGCTGTGGGATAGGGATGCACCCTTCTATTATAATCCTGGCGGATGTGGGATAGGGATGCACCCTTCTATTATACTCCTGGCGGCTGTGGGATAGGGATGCACCCGTCTATTATGATCCTGGCGGTTGTGGGATAGGGATGCACCCTTCTATTATAACCCTCGCGGCTGTTGGATAGGGATGCCCCCTTCTCTTATAATACTGGCGGCTGTGGGATAGGGATGCACCCTTCTATTATGATCCTGGCGGTTGTGGGATAGGGATGCACACTTCTATTATAATCCTGGAGGCTGTGGGATAGGGGTGCAGCCTCGATTATAATCCTGGGCGCAGTGGGATAGGGATGCACCCTTCTATTATAATCCTGGCGGCTGTGGGATAGGGATGCACCCGTCTATTATGACCCTGGCGGTTGTGGGATAGGGATGCGCACTTCTCTTATAATACTGGCGGCTGTGGGATAGGGATGCACCCTTCTATTATAATCCTGGCGGCTGTGGGATAGGGATGCACCCTTCTATTATAATCCTGGGGGCTGTGGGGTAGGGATGCACCCTTCTATTATAATCCTGGGGGTTGTGGGATAGGGATGCACCCGTCTATTATGATTCTGGCGGCTGTGGGATAGGAATGCACCCTTCTATTATAACCCTATCGGCTGTGGGATAGGGATGCACACTTCTCTTATAATACTGGCGGCTGTGGGATAGGGATGCACCCTTCTCTTATAATACTGGCGGCTGTGGGATAGGGAAGCACACTTCTATTATAATCCTGGCGGCTGTGGGATAGGGATGCACCCTTCTATTATAATCGTGGGGGCTGTGGGGTAGGGATGTACCCGTCTATTATGATCCTGGCGGTTGTGGGATAGGGATGCACCCTTCTATTATAATCCTGGCGGCTGTGGGATAGGGATGCACCTTTCTGTTACAATCCTGGCGGCTGTGGGATAGGGATGCACCTTTCTGTTACAATCCTGGCGGCTGTGGGATAGGGATGCACCCTTCTATTATAGTCCTGGCGGCTGTGGGATAGGGATGCACCCTTCTATTATAATCCTGGCGGCTGTGGGATAGGGATGCACACTTCTATTATAATCCTGTCGGCTGTGGGATAGGGATGCAGCCTTCTATTATAATCCTGGCGGCTGTGGGATAGGGATGCACCCTTCTATTATAATCCTGGCGGCTGTGGGATAGGGTTGCACCCTTCTATTATAATCCTGGCGGCTGTGGGATAGGCTTGCACCCTTCTATTATACTATTATAATCCTGGCGGCTGTGGGATAGGGATGCACCCTTCTATTATAATCCTGGCGGCTGTGGGATAGGGATGCACCCTTCTATTATACTCCTGGCGGCTGTGGGACAGGGATGCACCCTTCTATTATAGTCCTGGCGGCTGTGGAATAGTGATGCACCCTTCTATTATAATCCTGGCGGCTGTGGGATAGGAATGTACCCTTCTATTTTAACCCTGGCGGCTGTGGTATAGGGATGCACCCTTCTATTATAATCCTGGCGGCTGTGGGATATGGATGCACCCTTCTATTATAATCCTTGCGGCTGTGGGATAGGGATGCACCCTTCTATTATAACCTTGGCGGCTGTGGGATAGGGATGCACCCTTCTATTATAATCCTGGCGGATGTGGGATAGGGATTCACCCTTCTATTATAATCCTGGGGACTGTGGGATAGGGATGCACCCGTCTATAATGATCCTGGCGGTTGTGGGATAGGGATGCACCCTTCTATTATAATCCTGGCGGCTGTGGGATAGGGATGCACCCTTCTATTATAATCCTGGCGGCTGTGGGATAGGGATGCACCCTTCTCTTATAATACTGGCGGCTGTGGGATAGGGATGCACCCTTCTATTATAATCCTTGCGGCTGTGGGATAGGGATGCACCGTCTATTATGATCTTGGCGCTTGTGGGATAGGGATGCACACTTCTATTATAATCCTGGCGGCTGTGGGATAGGGGTGCACCCTTCTATTATAATCCTGGGCGCTATGGGATAGGGATGCACCCTTCTATTATAATCCTGGCGGCTGTGGGATAGGGATGCACCCGTCTATTATGATCCTAGCGGTTGTGGGATAGGGATGCACCCTTCTCTTATAATACTGGCAGCTGTGGGATACGGATGCACCCTTCAATTATAATCCTGGCGGCTGTGGGATAGGGATGCACCCTTCTATTATAATCCTGGGGGCAGTGGGATAGGGATGCACGCGTCTATTATGATCCTGGCGGTTGTGGGATAGGGATGCACCCTTCTATTATAACCCTGGCGGCTGTGGGATAGGGATGCACCCTTCTCTTATAATACTGGCGGCTGTGGGATAGGGATGCACCCTTCTATTATAATCCTGGCGGCTGTGGGATAGGGATGCACCCTTCTATTATAATCATGGGGGCTGTGGGATAGGGATGCACCCGTCTATTATAATCCTGGCGGCTGTGGGATAGGGATGCACCCTTCTATTATAATCCTGGCGGCTGTGGGATAGGGATGCACCATTCTATTATAATCCTGGCGGCTGTGGGATAGGGATGCACCATTCTATTATAGCCCTGGCGGCTGTGGGATAGGAATGCACCCTTCTATTATAACCATGGCGGCTGTGGGATAGGGATGCACCCTTCTATTATAATCCTGGCGGATGTGGAATATGGATGCATCCTTTAATTATAATCCTGGCGGCTGTGGGATAGGGATGCACCCTTCTATTATAATCCTGGCGGCTGTGGGATCGGGATGCACCCTTCTATTATAATGCTGGTGGCTGTGGGATAGGGATGCACCCTTCTATTATAACCCCGGCGGCTGTGGGATAGGGATGCACCCTTCTATTATAATCCTGGCGGCTGTGGGATCGGGATGCACCCTTCTATTATAACCCCGGCGGCTGTTGGATAGGGATGCACCCTTCTATTATAATCCTGGCGGCTGTGGGATCGGGATGCACCCTTCTATTATAACCCTGGCGGCTGTGGGATAGGGATGCACCCTTCTATTATAACCCTGGTGGCTGTGGGATAGGAATGCACCATTCTGTTATAATCCTGACGGCTGTGGGATAGGGATGCAGCCTTCTATTATAATCCTGGCGGCTGTGGGATAGGGATGCACCCTTCTATTATAATCCTGGCGGCTGTGGGATAGGGATGCACCCTTCTATTATAATCCTGGCGGCTGTGGGATAGGGATGCACCCTTCTATTATAATACTGGCGACTGTGGCATAGGAATGCACCCTTCTATTATAATCCTGGCGGCTGTGGGATTGGGATGCACCCTTCTATTATAATGTTGGCGGCTGTGGGATAGGGATGCACCCTTCTGTTATAATCCTGGCGGCTGTGGGATAGGGATGCACCCTTCTATTATAATCCTGGCGGCTGTGGGATAGGTATGCACCCTTCTATTATACTATTATAATCCTGGCGGCTGGTAGATAGGGATGCACCCTTCTATTATAATCCTGGCGGCTGTGGGATAGGGATGCACCCTTCTATTATAATCCTGGCGGCTGTGCGACAGGAATGCACCCCTCTATTATAGTCCTGGCGGCTGTGGGATAGGGATGCACCCTTCTATTATAATCCTGGCGGCTGTGGGATCGGGATGCATCCTTCTATTATAATCCTGGCGGCTGTGGGATAGGGATGCACCCTTCTATTATAATCCTGGCGGATGTGGGATAGGGATGCACCCTTCTATTATAATCCTGGCGGATGTGGGATAGGGATGCACCCTTCTATTATAAACCTGGTGGCTGTGGGATAGGGATGCACCCTTCTATTATAATCCTGGCGGCTGTGGGATCGGGATGCATCCTTCTATTATAATCCTGGCGGCTGTGGGATAGGGATGCACCCTTCTATTATAATCCTGGCGGATGTGGGATAGGGATGCACCCTTCTATTATACTCCTGGCGGCTGTGGGATAGGGATGCACCCGTCTATTATGATCCTGGCGGTTGTGGGATAGGGATGCACCCTTCTATTATAATCCTGGCGGCTGTGGGATAGGGATGCCCCCTTCTCTTATAATACTGGCGGCTGTGGGATAGGGATGCACACTTCTATTATAATCCTGGCGGCTGTGGGATAGGGATGCACCCTTCTATTATAATCCTGGGGGCTGTGGGATAGGGATGCACCCGTCTATTATGATCCTGGCGGTTGTGGGATAGGGATGCACACTTCTATTATAATCCTGGCGGTTGTGGGATAGGGGTGCAGCCTCGATTATAATCCTTGGCGCAGTGGGATAGGGATGCACCCTTCTATTATAATCCTGGCGGCTGTGGGATAGGGATGCACCCGTCTATTATGACCCTGGCGGTTGTGGGATAGGGATGCACACTTCTCTTATAATACTGGCGGCTGTGGGATAGGGATCCACCCTTTTATTATAATCCTGGCGGCTGTGGGATAGGGATGCACCCTTCTATTATAATCCTGGGGGCTGTGGGATAGGGATGCACCCGTCTATTATGATCCTGGCGGTTGTGGGATAGGAATGCACCCTTCTATTATAACCCTGGCGGCTGTGGGATAGGGATGCACCCTTCTATTATAATCCTGGCGGCTGTGGGATAGGGATGCACACTTCTATTATAATCCTGGCGGCTGTGGGATAGGGATGCAGCCTTCTATTATAATCCTGGCGGCTGTGGGATAGGGATGCACCCTTCTATTATAATCCTGGCGGCTGTGGGATAGGGTTGCACCCTTCTATTATAATCCTGGCGGCTGTGGGATAGGGATGCACCCTTCTATTATAATCCTGGCGGCTGTGGGATAGGGATGCACCCTTCTATTATAATCCTGGCGGCTGTGGGATAGGGATGCACCCTTCTATTATAACCTTGGCGGCTGTGCGATAGGGATGCACCCTTCTTTTATAATCCTGGCGGCTGTGGGATAGGGATGCACCCTTCTATTATAATCCTGGCGGCTGTGGGATAGGGATGCACCCTTCTATTATAATCCTGGCGGCTGTGGGACAGGGATGCACCCTTCTATTATAGTCCTGGCGGCTGTGGGATAGTGATGCACCCTTCTATTATAATCCTGGCGGCTGTGGGATAGGAATGTACCCTTCTATTTTAACCCTGGCGGCTGTGGGATAGGGATGCACCCTTCTATTATAATCCTGGCGGCTGTGGGATATGGATGCACCCTTGTATTATAATCCTGGCGGCTGTGGGATATGGATGCACCCTTGTATTATAATCCTGGCGGCTGTGGGATAGGGATGCACCCTTCTATTATAATCCTTGCGGCTGTGGGATAGGGATGCACCCTTCTATTATAACCTTGGCGGCTGTGGGATAGGGATGCACCCTTCTATTATAATCCTGGCGGCTGTGGGATAGGGATGCACCCTTCTAATATAATCCTGGGGGCTGTGGGATAGGGATGCACCCGTCTATAATGATCCTGGCGGTTGTGGGATAGGGATGCACCCTTCTATTATAATCCTGGGGGCTGTGGGATAGGGATGCACCCTTCTATTATAATCCTGGCGGCTGTGCGATAGGGATGCACCCTTCTCTTATAATACTGGCGGCTGTGGGATAGGGATGCACCCTTCTATTATAATCCTTGCGGCTGTGGGATAGGGATGCACCCGTCTATTATGATCCTGGCGCTTGTGGTATAGGGATGCACACTTCTATTATAATCCTGGCGGCTGTGGGATAGGGGTGCACCCTTCTATTATAATCCTGAGCGCTATGGGATAGGGATGCACCCTTCTTTTATAATCCTGGCGGCTGTGGGATAGGGATGCACCCTTCTATTATAATCCTGGCGGCTGTGGGATAGGGATGCACCCTTCTATTATAATCCTGGGGGCTGTGGGGTAGGGATGCACCCTTCTATTATAATCCTGGCGGCTGTGGGATAGGGATGCAGCCTTCTATTATAATCCTGGGGGCTGTGGGGTAGGGATGCACCCGTCTATTATGATCCTGGCGGTTGTGGGTTAGGGATGCACCCTCCTATTATAATCCTGGCGGCTGTGGGATACGGATGCACCTTTCTGTTACAATCCTGGCGGCTGTGGGATAGGAATGCACCCTTCTATTATAATCCTGGCGGCTGTGGGATAGGGATGCACACTTCTATTATAATCCTGGCGGCTGTGGGATAGGGATGCAGCCTTCTATTATAATCCTGGCGGCTGTGGGATAGGGATGCACCCTTCTATTATAATCCTGGCGGCTGTGGGATAGGGATGCACCCTTCTATTATAATCCTGGCGGCTGTGGGATAGGCTTGCACCCTTCTATTATACTATTGTAATCCTGGCGGCTGTTAGATAGGGATGCACCCTTCTATTATAGTCCTGGCGGCTGTGGGATAGTGATGCACCCTTCTATTATAATCCTTGCGGCTGTGGGATAGGGATGCACCCTTCTATTATAACCTTGGCGGCTGTGGGATAGGGATGCACCCTTCTATTATAATCCTGGCGGCTGTGGGATAGGGATGCACCCTTCTATTATAATCCTGGCGGCTGTGGGATAGGGATGCACCCGTCTATAATGATCCTGGCGGTTGTGGGATAGGGATGCACCCTTCTATTATAATCCTGGCGGCTGTGGGATAGGGGTGCACCCTTCTATTATAATCCTGGGGGCTGTGGGATAGGGATGCACCCTTCTATTATAATCCTGGCGGCTGTGGGATAGGGATTCACCCTTCTCTTATAATCCTGGGGGCTGTGGGATAGGGATGCACCCTTCTATTATAATCCTTGCGGCTGTGGGATAGGGATGCACCCGTCTATTATGATCCTGGCGATTGTGGGATAGGGATGCACACTTCTATTATAATCCTGGCGGCTGTGGGATAGGGGTGCACCCTTCTATTATAATCCTGGGCGCTATGGGATAGGGATGCACCCTTCTTTTATAATCCTGGCGGCTGTGGGATAGGGATGCAGCCGTCTATTATGATCCTGGCTTTTGTGGGATAGGGATGCACCCTTCTATTATAATCCTGGCGGCTGTGGGATAGGGATGCACCCTTCTATTATAATCCTGGGGGCAGTGGGATAGGGATGCACCCGTCTATTATGATCCTGGCGGTTGTGGGATAGGGATGCACCCTTCTATTATAACCCTGGCGGCTGTGGGATAGGGATGCACCCTTCTCTTATAATACTGGCGGCTGTGGGATAGGGATGCACCCTTCTATTATAATCCTGGCGGCTGTGGGATAGGGATGCACCCTTCTATTATAATCCTGACGGCTGTGGGATAGGGATGCACCCGTCTATTATAATCCTGGCGGCTGTGGGATAGGGATGCACACTTCTATTATAATCCTGGCGGCTGTGGGATAGGGATGCACCGTTCTATTATAATCCTGGCGGCTGTGGGATAGTGATGCACCATTCTATTATAACCCTGGCGGCTGTGGGATAGGGATGCACCTTCTATTATAACCATGGCGGCTGTGGGATAGGGATGCACCCTTCTATTATAATCCTGGCGGATGTGGAATATGGATGCATCCTTTTATTATAATCCTGGCGGCTGTGGGATAGGAATGCACCGTTCTATTATAATCCTGGCGGCTGTGGGATCGGGATGCACCCTTCGATTATAATGCTGGTGGCTGTGGGATAGGGATGCACCCTTCTATTATAATCCTGTCGGCTGTGGAATATGGATGCAACCTTCTATTATAACCCTGGTGGCTGTGGGATAGGAATGCACCATTCTGTTATAATCCTGACGGCTGTGGGATAGGGATGCACCATTCTATTATAAACCTGGCGGCTGTGGAATATGGATGCACCCTTCTAATATAATCCTGGCGGCTGTGGGATAGGGATGCAGCCTTCTATTATAATCCTGGCGGCTGTGGGATAGGGATGCACCCTTCTATTATAATCCTGGCGGCTGTGGGATAGGGATGCACCCTTCTATAATAATCCTGGCGGCTGTGGGATAGGGATGCACCCTTCTATTATAATACTGGCGGCTGTGGCATAGGAATGCACCCTTCTATTATAACCTGGCGGCTGTGGGATTGGGATGCACCCTTCTATTATAATGCTGGCGGCTGTGGGATAGGGATGCACCCTTCTGTTATAATCCTGGCGGCTGTGGGATAGGGATGCACCCTTCTATTATAATCCTGGCGGCTGTGGGATAGGGATGCACCCTTCTATTATAATCCTGGCGGCTGTGGGATAGGGATGCACCCTTCTATTATAATCCTGGCGGCTGTGGGATAGGGATGCACCCTTCTATTATATTCCTGGCGGCTGTGGGATCGGGATGCATCCTTCTATTATAATCATGGCGGCTGTGGGATAGGGATGCACCCTTCTATTATAATCCTGGCGGCTGTGGGATAGGGATGCACCCTCCTATTATAACCCTGGCGGCTGTGGGATAGGGATGCATCCTTTAATTATTACCCTGGCGGCTGTGGGATAGGGATGCACCCTTCTAGTATAATCCTGGCGGCTGTGGGATAGGGATGCACCCTTCTATTATAATCCTGGGGGCTGTGGGATAGGGATGCACCCGTCTATTATGTTCCTGGCGGTTGTGTGATAGGGATGCACCCTTCTATTGTAATCCTGGCGGCTGTGGGATAGGGATGCACCCTTCTAGTATAATCCTGGCGGCTGTGGGATAGGGATGCACCCTTCTATTGTAATCCTGGCGGCTGTGGGATAGGGATGCACCCTTCTATTATAATCCTGGGCGCTGTGGGATAGGGATGCACCCTTCTATTATAATCCTGGCGGCTGTGGGATAGGGATGCACCATTCTATTATAATCCTGGCGGCTGTGGGATAGGGATGCACCCTTCTATTATAATCCTGGGCGCTGGGGGATAGGGATGCCCCCTTCTATTATAATCCTGGCGGCTGTGGGATAGGGATGCACCCTTCTATTATAATCCTGGCGGCTGTGGGATAGGGATGCACCCTTCTATTATAATCCTGGCGGCTGTGGGATAGGGATGCACCCTTCTATTATAATCCTTGCGGCTGTGGGATAGGGATGCACCCTTCTATTATAATACTGGCGGTAGTGGGATAAGGATGCACCCTTCTATTATAATCCTGGCGGCTGTGGGATAGGGATGCACCCGTCTATTATGGTCCTGGCGGTTGTGGGATAGGGATGCACCCTTCTCTTATAATACTGGCGGTTGTGGGATAGGGATGCACCCTTCTCTTATAATACTCGCGGCTGTGGGATAGGGATGCACACTTCTATTATAATCCTGGCGGCTGTGGGATAGGGGTGCACCCTTCTATTATAATCCTGGGCGCTGTGGGATAGGGATGCACCCGTCTATTATGATCCTGGCGGTTGTGAGATAGGGATGCACCCTTCTCTTATAATACTGGCGGCTGTGGGATAGGGATGCACCCTTCAATTATAATCCTGGCGGCTGTGGGATAGGGATGCACCCTTCTATTATAATCCTGGTGGCTGTGGGATAGGGATGCACCCTTCTCTTATAATACTGGCGGCTGTGGGATAGGGATGCACCCTTCTATTATAATCCTGGCGGCTGTGGGATAGGGATGCACCCTTCTATTATAATCCTGGGGGCTGTGGGATAGGGATGCACCCTTCTCTTATAATACTGGCGGCTGTGGGATAGGGATGCACCCTTCTCTTATAATACTGGCGGCTGTGGGATAGGGATGCACCCTTCTATTATAATCCCGACGGCTGTGGGATAGGGATGCACCCTTCTATTATAATCCTGGCGGCTGTGGGATAGGGATGCACCCTTCTATTATAATCCTGGCGGCTGTGGGATAGGGATGCACCCTTCTATTATAATCCTGGCGGCTGTGGGATAGGGATGCACCCTTCTATTATAATCCTGGCGGATGTGGGATAGGGATGCACCCTTCTATTATACTCCTGGCGGCTGTGGGATAGGGATGCACCCGTCTATTATGATCCTGGCGGTTGTGGGATAGGGATGCACCCTTCTATTATAATCCTGGCGGCTGTGGGATAGGGAAGCCCCCTTCTCTTATAATACTGGCGGCTGTGGGATAGGGATGCACACTTCTATTATAATCCTGGCGGCTGTGGGATAGGGATGCACCCTTCTATTATAATCCTGGGGGCTGTGGGATAGGGATGCACCCGTCTATTATGATCCTGGCGGTTGTGGGATAGGGATGCACACTTCTATTATAATCCTGGCGGTTGTGGGATAGGGGTGCAGCCTCGATTATAATCCTTGGCGCAGTGGGATAGGGATGCACCCTTCTATTATAATCCTGGCGGCTGTGGGATAGGGATGCACCCGTCTATTATGACCCTGGCGGTTGTGGGATAGGGATGCACACTTCTCTTATAATACTGGCGGCTGTGGGATAGGGATGCACCCTTTTATTATAATCCTGGCGGCTGTGGGATAGGGATGCACCCTTCTATTATAATCCTGGGGGCTGTGGGATAGGGATGCACCCGTCTATTATGATCCTGGCGGTTGTGGGATAGGAATGCACCCTTCTATTATAACCCTGGCGGCTGTGGGATAGGGATGCACCCTTCTATTATAATCCTGGCGGCTGTGGGATAGGGATGCACACTTCTATTATAATCCTGGCGGCTGTGGGATAGGGATGCAGCCTTCTATTATAATCCTGGCGGCTGTGGGATAGGGATGCACCCTTCTATTATAATCCTGGCGGCTGTGGGATAGGGTTGCACCCTTCTATTATAATCCTGGCGGCTGTGGGATAGGGATGCACCCTTCTATTATAATCCTGGCGGCTGTGGGATAGGGATGCACCCTTCTATTATAATCCTGGCGGCTGTGGGATAGGGATGCACCCTTCTATTATAACCTTGGCGGCTGTGGGATAGGGATGCACCCTTCTATTATAATCCTGGCGGCTGTGGGATAGGGATGCACCCTTCTATTATAATCCTGGCGGCTGTGGGATAGGGATGCACCCTTCTATTATAATCCTGGCGGCTGTGGGACAGGGATGCACCCTTCTATTATAGTCCTGGCGGCTGTGGGATAGTGATGCACCCTTCTATTATAATCCTGGCGGCTGTGGGATAGGAATGTACCCTTCTATTTTAACCCTGGCGGCTGTGGGATAGGGATGCACCCTTCTATTATAATCCTGGCGGCTGTGGGATATGGATGCACCCTTGTATTATAATCCTGGCGGCTGTGGGATATGGATGCACCCTTGTATTATAATCCTGGCGGCTGTGGGATAGGGATGCACCCTTCTATTATAATCCTGGCGGCTGTGTGATAGGGATGCACCCTTCTATTATAATCCTTGCGGCTGTGGGATAGGGATGCACTCTTCTATTATAACCTTGGCGGCTGTGGGATAGGGATGCACCCTTCTATTATAATCCTGGCGGCTGTGGGATAGGGATGCACCCTTCTAATATAAACCTGGGGGCTGTGGGATAGGGATGCACCCGTCTATAATGATCCTGGCGGTTGTGGGATAGGGATGCACCCTTCTATTATAATCCTGGGGGCTGTGGGATAGGGATGCACCCTTCTATTATAATCCTGGCGGCTGTGCGATAGGGATGCACCCTTCTCTTATAATACTGGCGGCTGTGGGATAGGGATGCACCCTTCTATTATAATCCTTGCGGCTGTGGGATAGGGATGCACCCGTCTATTATGATCCTGGCGCTTGTGGTATAGGGATGCACACTTCTATTATAATCCTGGCGGCTGTGGGATAGGGGTGCACCCTTCTATTATAATCCTGAGCGCTATGGGATAGGGATGCACCCTTCTTTTATAATCCTGGCGGCTGTGGGATAGGGATGCACCCTTCTATTATAATCCTGGCGGCTGTGGGATAGGGATGCACCCTTCTATTATAATCCTGGGGGCTGTGGGGTAGGGATGCACCCTTCTATTATAATCCTGGCGGCTGTGGGATAGGGATGCAGCCTTCTATTATAATCCTGGGGGCTGTGGGGTAGGGATGCACCCGTCTATTATGATCCTGGCGGTTGTGGGTTAGGGATGCACCCTCCTATTATAATCCTGGCGGCTGTGGGATACGGATGCACCTTTCTGTTACAATCCTGGCGGCTGTGGGATAGGAATGCACCCTTCTATTATAATCCTGGCGGCTGTGGGATAGGGATGCACACTTCTATTATAATCCTGGCGGCTGTGGGATAGGGATGCAGCCTTCTATTATAATCCTGGCGGCTGTGGGATAGGGATGCACCCTTCTATTATAATCCTGGCGGCTGTGGGATAGGGATGCACCCTTCTATTATAATCCTGGCGGCTGTGGGATAGGCTTGCACCCTTCTATTATACTATTGTAATCCTGGCGGCTGTTAGATAGGGATGCACCCTTCTATTATAGTCCTGGCGGCTGTGGGATAGTGATGCACCCTTCTATTATAATCCTTGCGGCTGTGGGATAGGGATGCACCCTTCTATTATAACCTTGGCGGCTGTGGGATAGGGATGCACCCTTCTATTATAATCCTGGCGGCTGTGGGATAGGGATGCACCCTTCTATTATAATCCTGGCGGCTGTGGGATAGGGATGCACCCGTCTATAATGACCCTGGCGGTTGTGGGATAGGGATGCACCCTTCTATTATAATCCTGGCGGCTGTGGGATAGGGGTGCACCCTTCTATTATAATCCTGGGGGCTGTGGGATAGGGATGCACCCTTCTATTATAATCCTGGCGGCTGTGGGATAGGGATTCACCCTTCTCTTATAATACTGGCGGCTGTGGGATAGGGATGCACCCTTCTATTATAATCCTTGCGGCTGTGGGATAGGGATGCACCCGTCTATTATGATCCTGGCGCTTGTGGGATAGGGATGCACACTTCTATTATAATCCTGGCGGCTGTGGGATAGGGGTGCACCCTTCTATTATAATCCTGGGCGCTATGGGATAGGGATGCACCCTTCTTTTATAATCCTGGCGGCTGTGGGATAGGGATGCAGCCGTCTATTATGATCCTGGCTTTTGTGGGATAGGGATGCACCCTTCTATTATAATCCTGGCGGCTGTGGGATAGGGATGCACCCTTCTATTATAATCCTGGGGGCAGTGGGATAGGGATGCACCCGTCTATTATGATCCTGGCGGTTGTGGGATAGGAATGTACCCTTCTATTTTAACCCTGGCGGCTGTGGGATAGGGATGCACGCTTCTATTATAATCCTGGCGGCTGTGGGATATGGATGCACCCTTGTATTATAATCCTGGCGGCTGTGGGATATGGATGCACCCTTGTATTATAATCCTGGCGGCTGTGGGATAGGGATGCACCCTTCTATTATAATCCTTGCGGCTGTGGGATAGGGATGCACTCTTCTATTATAACCTTGGCGGCTGTGGGATAGGGATGCACCCTTCTATTATAATCCTGGCGGCTGTGGGATAGGGATGCACCCTTCTAATATAATCCTGGGGGCTGTGGGATAGGGATGCACCCGTCTATAATGATCCTGGCGGTTGTGGGATAGGGATGCACCCTTCTATTATAATCCTGGGGGCTGTGGGATAGGGATGCACCCTTCTATTATAATCCTGGCGGCTGTGCGATAGGGATGCACCCTTCTCTTATAATACTGGCGGCTGTGGGATAGGGATGCACCCTTCTATTATAATCCTTGCGGCTGTGGGATAGGGATGCACCCGTCTATTATGATCCTGGCGCTTGTGGTATAGGGATGCACACTTCTATTATAATCCTGGCGGCTGTGGGATAGGGGTGCACCCTTCTATTATAATCCTGAGCGCTATGGGATAGGGATGCACCCTTCTTTTATAATCCTGGCGGCTGTGGGATAGGGATGCACCCTTCTATTATAATCCTGGCGGCTGTGGGATAGGGATGCACCCTTCTATTATAATCCTGGGGGCTGTGGGGTAGGGATGCACCCTTCTATTATAATCCTGGCGGCTGTGGGATAGGGATGCAGCCTTCTATTATAATCCTGGGGGCTGTGGGGTAGGGATGCACCCGTCTATTATGATCCTGGCGGTTGTGGGTTAGGGATGCACCCTCCTATTATAATCCTGGCGGCTGTGGGATACGGATGCACCTTTCTGTTACAATCCTGGCGGCTGTGGGATAGGAATGCACCCTTCTATTATAATCCTGGCGGCTGTGGGATAGGGATGCACACTTCTATTATAATCCTGGCGGCTGTGGGATAGGGATGCAGCCTTCTATTATAATCCTGGCGGCTGTGGGATAGGGATGCACCCTTCTATTATAATCCTGGCGGCTGTGGGATAGGGATGCACCCTTCTATTATAATCCTGGCGGCTGTGGGATAGGCTTGCACCCTTCTATTATACTATTGTAATCCTGGCGGCTGTTAGATAGGGATGCACCCTTCTATTATAGTCCTGGCGGCTGTGGGATAGTGATGCACCCTTCTATTATAATCCTTGCGGCTGTGGGATAGGGATGCACCCTTCTATTATAACCTTGGCGGCTGTGGGATAGGGATGCACCCTTCTATTATAATCCTGGCGGCTGTGGGATAGGGATGCACCCTTCTATTATAATCCTGGCGGCTGTGGGATAGGGATGCACCCGTCTATAATGACCCTGGCGGTTGTGGGATAGGGATGCACCCTTCTATTATAATCCTGGCGGCTGTGGGATAGGGGTGCACCCTTCTATTATAATCCTGGGGGCTGTGGGATAGGGATGCACCCTTCTATTATAATCCTGGCGGCTGTGGGATAGGGATTCACCCTTCTCTTATAATACTGGCGGCTGTGGGATAGGGGTGCACCCTTCTATTATAATCCTGGGCGCTATGGGATAGGGATGCACCCTTCTTTTATAATCCTGGCGGCTGTGGGATAGGGATGCAGCCGTCTATTATGATCCTGGCTTTTGTGGGATAGGGATGCACCCTTCTATTATAATCCTGGCGGCTGTGGGATAGGGATGCACCCTTCTATTATAATCCTGGGGGCAGTGGGATAGGGATGCACCCGTCTATTATGATCCTGGCGGTTGTGGGATAGGGATGCACCCTTCTATTATAACCCTGGCGGCTGTGGGATAGGGATGCACCCTTCTCTTATAATACTGGCGGCTGTGGGATAGGGATGCACCCTTCTATTATAATCCTGGCGGCTGTGGGATAGGGATGCACCCTTCTATTATAATCCTGACGGCTGTGGGATAGGGATGCACCCGTCTATTATAATCCTGGCGGCTGTGGGATAGGGATGCACACTTCTATTATAATCCTGGCGGCTGTGGGATAGGGATGCACCGTTCTATTATAATCCTGGCGGCTGTGGGATAGTGATGCACCATTCTATTATAACCCTGGCGGCTGTGGGATAGGGATGCACCTTCTATTATAACCATGGCGGCTGTGGGATAGGGATGCACCCTTCTATTATAATCCTGGCGGATGTGGAATATGGATGCATCCTTTTATTATAATCCTGGCGGCTGTGGGATAGGAATGCACCGTTCTATTATAATCCTGGCGGCTGTGGGATCGGGATGCACCCTTCGATTATAATGCTGGTGGCTGTGGGATAGGGATGCACCCTTCTATTATAATCCTGGCGGCTGTGGAATATGGATGCAACCTTCTATTATAACCCTGGTGGCTGTGGGATAGGAATGCACCATTCTGTTATAATCCTGACGGCTGTGGGATAGGGATGCACCATTCTATTATAAACCTGGCGGCTGTGGAATATGGATGCACCCTTCTAATATAATCCTGGCGGCTGTGGGATAGGGATGCAGCCTTCTATTATAATCCTGGCGGCTGTGGGATAGGGATGCACCCTTCTATTATAATCCTGGCGGCTGTGGGATAGGGATGCACCCTTCTATAATAATCCTGGCGGCTGTGGGATAGGGATGCACCCTTCTATTATAATACTGGCGGCTGTGGCATAGGAATGCACCCTTCTATTATAACCTGGCGGCTGTGGGATTGGGATGCACCCTTCTATTATAATGCTGGCGGCTGTGGGATAGGGATGCACCCTTCTGTTATAATCCTGGCGGCTGTGGGATAGGGATGCACCCTTCTATTATAATCCTGGCGGCTGTGGGATAGGGATGCACCCTTCTATTATAATCCTGGCGGCTGTGGGATAGGGATGCACCCTTCTATTATAATCCTGGCGGCTGTGGGATAGGGATGCACCCTTCTATTATAATCCTGGCGGCTGTGGGATCGGGATGCATCCTTCTATTATAATCATGGCGGCTGTGGGATAGGGATGCACCCTTCTATTATAATCCTGGCGGCTGTGGGATAGGGATGCACCCTCCTATTATAACCCTGGCGGCTGTGGGATAGGGATGCATCCTTTAATTATTACCCTGGCGGCTGTGGGATAGGGATGCACCCTTCTAGTATAATCCTGGCGGCTGTGGGATAGGGATGCACCCTTCTATTATAATCCTGGGGGCTGTGGGATAGGGATGCACCCGTCTATTATGTTCCTGGCGGTTGTGAGATAGGGATGCACCCTTCTATTGTAATCCTGGCGGCTGTGGGATAGGGATGCACCCTTCTAGTATAATCCTGGCGGCTGTGGGATAGGGATGCACCCTTCTATTGTAATCCTGGCGGCTGTGGGATAGGGATGCACCCTTCTATTATAATCCTGGGCGCTGTGGGATAGGGATGCACCCTTCTATTATAATCCTGGCGGCTGTGGGATAGGGATGCACCATTCTATTATAATCCTGGCGGCTGTGGGATAGGGATGCACCCTTCTATTATAATCCTGGCGGCTGTGGGATAGGGATGCACACTTCTATTATAATCCTGGCGGCTGTGGGATAGGGATGCACCGTTCTATTATAATCCTGGCGGCTGTGGGATAGTGATGCACCATTCTATTATAACCCTGGCGGCTGTGGGATAGGGATGCACCTTCTATTATAACCATGGCGGCTGTGGGATAGGGATGCACCCTTCTATTATAATCCTGGCGGATGTGGAATATGGATGCATCCTTTTATTATAATCCTGGCGGCTGTGGGATAGGAATGCACCGTTCTATTATAATCCTGGCGGCTGTGGGATCGGGATGCACCCTTCGATTATAATGCTGGTGGCTGTGGGATAGGGATGCACCCTTCTATTATAATCCTGGCGGCTGTGGAATATGGATGCAACCTTCTATTATAACCCTGGTGGCTGTGGGATAGGAATGCACCATTCTGTTATAATCCTGACGGCTGTGGGATAGGGATGCACCATTCTATTATAAACCTGGCGGCTGTGGAATATGGATGCACCCTTCTAATATAATCCTGGCGGCAGTGGGATAGGGATGCAGCCTTCTATTATAATCCTGGCGGCTGTGGGATAGGGATGCACCCTTCTATTATAATCCTGGCGGCTGTGGGATAGGGATGCACCCTTCTATAATAATCCTGGCGGCTGTGGGATAGGGATGCACCCTTCTATTATAATACTGGCGGCTGTGGCATAGGAATGCACCCTTCTATTATAACCTGGCGGCTGTGGGATTGGGATGCACCCTTCTATTATAATGCTGGCGGCTGTGGGATAGGGATGCACCCTTCTGTTATAATCCTGGCGGCTGTGGGATAGGGATGCACCCTTCTATTATAATCCTGGCGGCTGTGGGATAGGGATGCACCCTTCTATTATAATCCTGGCGGCTGTGGGATAGGGATGCACCCTTCTATTATAATCCTGGCGGCTGTGGGATAGGGATGCACCCTTCTATTATAATCCTGGCGGCTGTGGGATCGGGATGCATCCTTCTATTATAATCATGGCGGCTGTGGGATAGGGATGCACCCTTCTATTATAATCCTGGCGGCTGTGGGATAGGGATGCACCCTCCTATTATAACCCTGGCGGCTGTGGGATAGGGATGCATCCTTTAATTATTACCCTGGCGGCTGTGGGATAGGGATGCACCCTTCTAGTATAATCCTGGCGGCTGTGGGATAGGGATGCACCCTTCTATTATAATCCTGGGGGCTGTGGGATAGGGATGCACCCGTCTATTATGTTCCTGGCGGTTGTGAGATAGGGATGCACCCTTCTATTGTAATCCTGGCGGCTGTGGGATAGGGATGCACCCTTCTATTATAATCCTGGGCGCTGTGGGATAGGGATGCACCCTTCTATTATAATCCTGGCGGCTGTGGGATAGGGATGCACCATTCTATTATAATCCTGGCGGCTGTGGGATAGGGATGCACCCTTCTATTATAATCCTGGGCGCTGGGGGATAGGGATGCCCCCTTCTATTATAATCCTGGCGGCTGTGGGATAGGGATGCACCCTTCTATTATAATCCTGGCGGCTGTGGGATAGGGATGCACCCTTCTATTATAATCCTGGCGGCTGTGGGATAGGGATGCACCCTTCTATTATAATCCTTGCGGCTGTGGGATAGGGATGCACCCTTCTATTATAATACTGGCGGTAGTGGGATAAGGATGCACCCTTCTATTATAATCCTGGCGGCTGTGGGATAGGGATGCACCCGTCTATTATGGTCCTGGTGGTTGTGGGATAGGGATGCACCCTTCTCTTATAATACTGGCGGTTGTGGGATAGGGATGCACCCTTCTCTTATAATACTCGCGGCTGTGGGATAGGGATGCACACTTCTATTATAATCCTGGCGGCTGTGGGATAGGGGTGCACCCTTCTATTATAATCCTGGGCGCTGTGGGATAGGGATGCACCCGTCTATTATGATCCTGGCGGTTGTGAGATAGGGATGCACCCTTCTCTTATAATACTGGCGGCTGTGGGATAGGGATGCACCCTTCAATTATAATCCTGGCGGCTGTGGGATAGGGATGCACCCTTCTATTATAATCCTGGTGGCTGTGGGATAGGGATGCACCCTTCTCTTATAATACTGGCGGCTGTGGGATAGGGATGCACCCTTCTATTATAATCCTGGCGGCTGTGGGATAGGGATGCACCCTTCTATTATAATCCTGGGGGCTGTGGGATAGGGATGCACCCTTCTCTTATAATACTGGCGGCTGTGGGATAGGGATGCACCCTTCTCTTATAATACTGGCGGTTGTGGGATAGGGATGCACCCTTCTATTATAATCCCGACGGCTGTGGGATAGGGATGCACCCTTCTATTATAATCCTGGCGGCTGTGGGATAGGGATGCACCCTTCTATTATAATCCTGGCGGCTGTGGGATAGGGATGCACCCTTCTATTATAATCCTGGCGGCTGTGGGATAGGGATGCACCCTTCTATTATAATCCTGGCGGCTGTGGGATAGGGATGCACCCTTCTATTATAATCCTGAGGGCTGTGGGATAGGGATGCACCCTTCTATTATAACCCTGGCGGCTGTGGGATAGGGATGCACCCTTCTCTTATAAACCTGGTGGCTGTGGGATAGGGATGCACCCTTCTATTATAATCCTGGCGGCTGTGGGATCGGGATGCATCCTTCTATTATAATCCTGGCGGCTGTGGGATAGGGATGCACCCTTCTATTATAATCCTGGCGGCTGTGGGATAGGGATGCACCCTTCTATTATAATCCTGGCGGCTGTGGGATCGGGATGCATCCTTCTATTATAGTCCTGGCGGCTGTGGGATAGGGATGCACCCTTCTCTTATAAACCTGGTGGCTGTGGGATAGGGATGCACCCTTCTATTATAATACTGGCGGCTGTGGGATAGGGATGCACCCTCCTATTATAACCCTGGCGGCTGTGGGATAGGGATGCATCCTTCAATTATGACCCTGGCGGCTGTGGGATAGGGATGCACCCTTCTAGTATAATCCTGGCGGCTGTGGGATAGGGATGCACCCTTCTATTATAATCCTGGGGGCTGTGGGATAGGGATGCACCCGTCTATTATGATCCTGGCGGTTGTGAGATAGGGATGCACCCTTCTA
The DNA here is from genome assembly GCF_047496885.1 of Scyliorhinus torazame. NCBI lineage: Eukaryota > Metazoa > Chordata > Chondrichthyes > Carcharhiniformes > Scyliorhinidae > Scyliorhinus > Scyliorhinus torazame. The sequence goes on from NC_092726.1 coordinate 103,151,246, forward strand.
TTGTAATCCTGGCGGCTGTGGTATAGGGGTGCACCCTTCTTTTATAATCCTGGGCGCTGTGGGATAGGGATGCACCCTTCTATTATAATCCTGGCGGCTGTGGGATAGGGATGCACCATTCTATTATAATCCTGGCGGCTGTGGGATAGGGATGCACCCTTCTATTATAATCCTGGGCGCTGGGGGATAGGGATGCACCCTTCTATTATAATCCTGGCGGCTGTGGGATAGGGATGCACCCTTCTATTATATTCCTGGCGGCTGTGGGATAGGGATGCACCCTTCTATTATAATCCTGGCGGCTGTGGGATAGGGATGCACCCTTCTATTATAATCCTGGGGGCTGTGGGATAGGGATGCACCCTTCTATTATAATCCTGGGGGCTGTGGGATAGGGATGCACCCTTCTATTATGATCCTGGCGGTTGTGGGATAGGGATGCACCCTTCTATTATAACCCTCGCGGCTGTGGGATAGGGATGCTCCCTTCTCTTATAATACTGGCGGCTGTGGGATAAGGATGCACCCTTCTATTATAATCCTGGCGGCTGTGGGATAGGGGTGCACCCTTCTATTATAATCCTGGGCGCTGTGGGATAGGGGTGCACCCTTCTATTATAATCCTGGGCGCTGTGGGATAGGGATGCACCCTTCTATTATAGTCCTGGCGGCTGTGGGATAGGGATGCACCCTTCTCTTATAATACTGGCGGCTGTAGGATAGGGATGCACCCTTCTATTATAATCCTGAGGGCTGTGGGATAGGGATGCACCCGTCTGTTATGATCCTGGCGGTTGTGGGATAGGGACGCACCCTTCTATTATAACCCTGGCGGCTGTGGGATAGGTATGCACCCTTCTCTTATAATACTGGCGGCTGTGGGATAGGGATGCACCATTCTATTATAATCCTAGGGGCTGTGGGATAGGGATGAACACGTCTATTATGATCCTGGCGGTTGTGGGATAGGGATGCAAACTTCTATTATAATCCTGGCGGCTGTGGGATAGGGATGCACCTTTCTATTATAATCCTGGCGGCCGTGGGATAGGGATGCACCCTTCTATTATAATCCTGCCGGCTGTGGGATAGGGATGCACCCTTCTATTATAATCCTGGCGGCTGTGGGATAGGGATGCACACTTCTATTATAATCCTGGCGGCTGTGGGATAGGTATGCACCCTTCTATTATACTATTATAATCCTGGCGGCTGTTAGATAGGGATGCACCCTTCTATTATAATCCTGGCGGCTGTGGGATAGGGATGCACCCTTCTATTATAATCCTGGCGGCTGTGGGACAGGGATGCACCCTTCTATTATAGTCCTGGCGGCTGTGGGATAGGGATGCACTCTTCTATTATAATCCTGGCGGCTGTGGGATAGGAATGCACCCTTCTATTTTAACCCTGGCGGCTGTGGGATAGGGATGCACCCTTCTATTATAATCCTGGCGGCTGTGGGATATGGATGCACCCTTGTATTATAATCCTGGCGGCTGTGGGATAGGGATGCACCCTTCTATTATAATCCTTGCGGCTGTGGGATAGGGATGCACCCTTCTATTATAACCTTGGCGGCTGTGGGATAGGGATGCACCCTTCTATTATAATCCTGGCGGCTGTGGGATAGGGATGCACCCTTCTATTATAATCCTGGCGGCTGTGGGATAGGGATGCACCCTTCTATTATAACCTTGGCGGCTGTGGGATAGGGATGCACCCTTCTATTATAATCCTGGCGGCTGTGGGATAGGGATGCACCCTTCTATTATAATCCTGGCGGCTGTGGGATAGGGATGCACCCTTCTATTATAATCCTGGCGGCTGTGGGATAGGGATGCACCATTCTATTATAATCCTGGCGGCTGTGGGATAGGGATGCACCATTCTATTCTAACCCTGGCGGCTGTGGGATAGGGATGCACCCTTCTATTATAACCCTGGCGGCTGTGGGATAGGGATGCACCCTTCTATTATAATCCTGGCGGATCCGGAATATGGATGCATCCTTTTATTATAATCCTGGCGGCTGTGGGATAGGGATGCACCCTTCTATTATAATCCTGGTGGCTGTGGGATAGGGATGCACCCGTCTATTATGATCCTGGCGGTTGTGGGATGGGGATGCACACTTCTATTATAATCCTTGCGGCTGTGGGATAGGGGTGCACCCTTCTATTATAATCCTGGGCACTGTGGGATAGGGATGCACCGTTCTATTATAATCCTGGCGGCTGTGGGATAGGGATGCACCCGTCTATTATGATCCTGGCGGTTGTGGGATAGGGATGCACCCTTCTCTTATAATATTGGCGGCTGTGGGATAGGGATGCACCCTTCTATTATAATGCTGGCGGCTGTGGGATAGTGATGCACCCTTCCATTATAATCCTGGGGGCTGTGGGATTGGGATGCACCCGTCTATTATGATCCTGGCGGTTGTGGGATAGGGATGCACCCTTCTATTATAACCCTATCGGCTGTGGGATAGGGATGCACCCTTCTCTTATAATACTCGCGGCTGTGGGATAGGGATGCACCCTTCTATTATAATCCTGGCGCCTATGGGATAGGGATGCACCCTTCTATTATAGTCCTGAGGGCTGTGGGATAGGGATGCACCCTTCTCTTATAATACTCGCGGCTGTGGGATAGGGATGCACCCTTCTATTATGATCCTGGCGGTTGTGGGATAGCGATGCACCCTTCTATTATAATACTGGCGGCTGTGGGAGAGGGATGCACCCTTCTATTATAATCCTGGGGCTGTGGGATAGGGATGCACCCTTCTATTATAATCCTGGCGGCTGTGGGAGAGGGATGCACCCTTCTATTATAATCCTGGGGCTGTGGGATAGGGATGCACCCGTCTATTATAATCCTGACGGCTGTGGGATAGCGATGCACCCTTCTATTATAATCCTGGGGGCTGTGGGATAGGGATGCACCCGTCTATTATGATCCTGGCGGTTGTGGGATAGGGATGCACCCTTCTATTATAACCCTATCGGCTGTGGGATAGGGATGCACCCTTCTCTTATAATACTGGCGGCTGTGGGATAGGGATGCACCCTTCTATTATAATCCTGGCGGCTGTGGGATAGGGATGCACCCTTCTATTATAATCCTGGCGGCTGTGGGATAGGGATGCACCCTTCTATTATAATCCTGGCGGCTGTGGGATAGGGATGCACCCTTCTATTATAATCCTGGCGGCTGTGGGATAGGGATGCACCCTTCTATTATAATCCTGGGGGCTGTGGGATAGGAATGCACCCGTCTATTATGATCCTGGCGGTTGTGGGATAGGGATGCACCATTCTATTATAATCCTGGCGGCTGTGGGATAGGGATGCACCCTTCTATTATAAACCTGGCGGCTGTGGGATAGGGATGCACACTTCTATTATAATCCTGGCGGCTGTGGGATAGGTATGCACCCTTCTATTATACTATTATAATCCTGGCGGCTGTTAGATAGGGATGCACCCTTCTATTATAATCCTGGCGGCTGTGGGACAGGGATGCACCCTTCTATTATAGTCCTGGCGGCTGTGGGATAGGGATGCAACCTTCTATTATAATCCTGGCGGCTGTGGGATAGGAATGCACCCTTCTATTTTAACCCTGGCGGCTGTGGGATAGGGATGCACCCTTCTATTATAATCCTGGAGGCTGTGGGATAGGGATGCACCCTTCTATTATAATCCTGGCGGCTGTGGGACAGGGATGCACCCTTCTATTATAATCCTGGCGGCTGTGGGATAGGGATGCACCCTTCTATTATAATCCTGGAGGCTGTGGGATAGGGATGCACCCTTCTATTATAATCCTGGCGGCTGTGGGATAGGGATGCACCCTTGTATTATAATCCTGGAGGCTGTGGGATAGGGATGCACCCTTCTATTATAATCCTGGCGGCTGTGGGATAGGGATGCACCCTTGTATTATAATCCTGGCGGCTGTGGGATAGGGATGCACCCTTCTATTATAATCCTGGCGGCTGTGGGATAGGGATGCACCCTCCTATTATAACCCTGGCGGCTGTGGGATAGGGCTGCATCCTTCAATTATGACCCTGGCGGCTGTGGGATAGGGATGCACCCTTCTAGTATAATCCTGGCGGCTGTGGGATAGGGATGCACCCTTCTATTATAATCCTGGGGGCTGTGGGATAGGGATGCACCCGTCTATTATGATCCTGGCGGTTGTGAGATAGGGATGCACCCTTCTATTGTAATCCTGGCGGCTGTGGGATAGGGGTGCACCCTTCTTTTATAATCCTGGGCGCTGTGGGATAGGGATGCACCCTTCTATTATAATCCTGGGGGCTGTGGGATTGGGATGCACCCGTCTATTATGATCCTGGCGGTTGTGGGATAGGGATGCACCCTTCTATTATAACCCTATCGGCTGTGTGATAGGGATGCACCCTTCTCTTATAATACTGGCGGCTGTGGGATAGGGATGCACCCTTCTATTATAATCCTGGCGGCTGTGGGATAGGGATGCACCCTTCTATTATAATCCTGGGGGCTGTGGGATAGGAATGCACCCGTCTATTATGATCCTGGCGGTTGTGGGATAGGGATGCACCCTTCTATTATAATCCTGGTGGCTGTGGGATAGGGATGCACCCTTCTATTATAATCCTGGCGGCTGTGGGATAGGGATGCACACTTCTATTATAATCCTGGCGGCTGTGGGATAGGTATGCACCCTTCTATTATACTATTATAATCCTGGCGGCTGTCAGATAGGGATGAACCCTTCTATTATAATCCTGGCGGCTGTGGGACAGGGATGCACCCTTCTATTATAGTCCTGGCGGCTGTGGGATAGGGATGCACCCTTCTCTTATAATCCTGGGGGCTGTGGGATAGGGATGCACCCTTCTATTATAATCCTGGGGGCTGTGGGATAGGGATGCACCCTTCTATTATGATCCTGGCGGTTGTGGGATAGGGATGCACCCTTCTATTATAACCCTCGCGGCTGTGGGATAGGGATGCTCCCTTCTCTTATAATACTGGCGGCTGTGGGATAAGGATGCACCCTTCTATTATAATCCTGGCGGCTGTGGGATAGGGGTGCACCCTTCTATTATAATCCTGGGCGCTGTGGGATAGGGATGCACCCTTCTATTATGAGCCTGGCGGTTGTGGGATAGGGATGCACCCTTCTCTTATAATACTGGCGGCTGTAGGATAGTGATGCACCCTTCTATTATAATCCTGAGGGTTGTGGGATAGGGATGCACCCGTCTGTTATGATCCTGGCGGTTGTGGGATAGGGACGCACCCTTCTATTATAACCCTGGCGGCTGTGGGATAGGGATGCACCCTTCTCTTATAATACTGGCGGCTGTGGGATAGGGATGCACCCTTCTATTATAATCCTAGGGGCTGTGGGATAGGGATGAACACGTGTATTATGATCCTGGCGGTTGTGGGATAGGGATGCAAACTTCTATTATAATCCTGGCGGCTGTGGGATAGGGAAGCACCTTTCTATTATAATCCTGGCGGCCGTGGGATAGGGATGCACCCTTCTATTATAATCCTGCCGGCTGTGGGATAGGGATGCACCCTTCTATTATAATCCTGGCGGCTGTGGGATAGGGATGCACACTTCTATTATAATCCTGGCGGCTGTGGGATAGGTATGCACCCTTCTATTATACTATTATAATCCTGGCGGCTGTTAGATAGGGATGCACCCTTCTATTATAATCCTGGCGGCTGTGGGATAGGGATGCACCCTTCTATTATAATCCTGGCGGCTGTGGGACAGGGATGCACCCTTCTATTATTGTCCTGTCGGCTGTGGGATAGGGATGCACTCTTCTATTATATTCCTGGCGGCTGTGGGATAGGAATGCACCCTTCTATTTTAACCCTGGCGGCTGTGGGATAGGGATGCACCCTTCTATTATAATCCTGGCGGCTGTGGGATATGGATGCACCCTTGTATTATAATCCTGGCGGCTGTGGGATAGGGATGCACCCTTCTATTATAATCCTTGCGGCTGTGGGATAGGGCTGCACCCTTCTATTATAACCTTGGCGGCTGTGGGATAGGGATGCACCCTTCTATTATAATCCTGGCGGCTGTGGGATAGGGATGCACCCTTCTATTATAATCCTGGCGGCTGTGGGATAGGGATGCACCCTTCTATTATAACCTTGGCGGCTGTGGGATAGGGATGCACCCTTCTATTATAATCCTGGCGGCTGTGGGATAGGGATGCACCCTTCTATTATAATCCTGGCGGCTGTGGGATAGGGATGCACCCTTCTATTATAATCCTGGCGGCTGTGGGATAGGGATGCACCATTCTATTATAATCCTGGCGGCTGTGGGATAGGGATGCACCATTCTATTCTAACCCTGGCGGCTGTGGGATAGGGATGCACCCTTCTATTATAACCCTGGCGGCTGTGGGATAGGGATGCACCCTTCTATTATAATCCTGGCGGATCCGGAATATGGATGACTCCTTTTATTATAATCCTGGCGGCTGTGGGATAGGGGTGCACCCTTCTATTATAATCCTGGGGGCTGTGGGATAGGGATGCACCCTTCTATTATAATCCTGGGGGCTGTGGGATAGGGATGCACCCTTCTATTATAATCCTGGGGGCTGTGGGATAGGGATGCAACCGTCTATTATGATCCTGGCGGTTGTGGGATGGGGATGCACACTTCTATTATAATCCTTGCGGCTGTGGGATAGGGGTGCACCCTTCTATTATAATCCTGGGCACTGTGGGATAGGGATGCACCGTTCTATTATAATCCTGGCGGCTGTGGGATAGGGATGCACCCGTCTATTATGATCCTGGCGGTTGTGGCATAGGGATGCACCCTTCTCTTATAATATTGGCGGCCTTGGGATAGGGATGCACCCTTCTATTATAATCCTGGCGGCTGTGGGATAGTGATGCACCCTTCCATTATAATCCTGGGGGCTGTGGGATTGGGATGCACCCGTCTATTATGATCCTGGCGGTTGTGGGATAGGGATGCACCCTTCTATTATAACCCTATCGGCTGTGGGATAGGGATGCACCCTTCTATTATAATCCTGGCGGCTATGGGATAGGGATGCACCCTTCTATTATAGTCCTGAGGGCTGTGGGATAGGGATGCACCCTTCTCTCATAATACTCGCGGCTGTGGGATAGGGATGCACCCTTCTATTATGATCCTGGCGGTTGTGGGATAGCGATGCACCCTTCTATTATAATCCTGGGGCTGTGGGATAGGGATGCACCCTTCTATTATAATCCTGGCGGCTGTGGGAGAGGGATGCACCCTTCTATTATAATCCTGGCGGCTGTGGGATAGGGATGCACACTTCTATTATAATCCTGGGGGCTGTGGGATAGGGATGCACCCGTCTATTATGATCCTGGCGGTTGTGAGATAGGGATGCACCCTTCTATTGTAATCCTGGCGGCTGTGGGATAGGGGTGCACCCTTCTTTTATAATCCTGGGCGCTGTGGGATAGGGATGCGCCCTTCTATTATAATCCTGGGGGCTGTGGGATTGGGATGCACCCGTCTATTATGATCCTGGCGGTTGTGGGATAGGGATGCACCCTTCTATTATAACCCTATCGGCTGTGGGATAGGGATGCACCCTTCTCTTATAATACTGGCGGTGTGGGATAGGGATTCACCCTTCTATTATAATCCTGGCGGCTGTGGGATAGGGATGCACCCTTCTATTATAATCCTGGGGGCTGTGGGATAGGAATGCACCCGTCTATTATGATCCTGGCGGTTGTGGGATAGGGATGCACCCTTCTATTATAAACCTGGCGGCTGTGGGATAGGGATGCACCCTTCTATTATAATCCTGGTGGCTGTGGGATAGGGATGCACCCTTCTATTATAATCCTGGCGGCTGTGGGATAGGGATGCACACTTCTATTATAATCCTGGCGGCTGTGGGATAGGTATGCACCCTTCTATTATACTATTATAATCCTGGCGGCTGTCAGATAGGGATGCACCCTTCTATTATAATCCTGGCGGCTGTGGGACAGGGATGCACCCTTCTATTATAGTCCTGGCGGCTGTGGGATAGGGATGCACCCTTCTCTTATAATCCTGGCGGCTGTGGGATAGGGATGCACCCTTCTATTATAATCCTGAGGGCTGTGGGATAGGGATGCACCCGTCTGTTATGATCCTGGCGGTTGTGGGATAGGGACGCACCCTTCTATTATAACCCTGGCGGCTGTGGGATAGGGATGCACCCTTCTCTTATAATACTGGCGGCTGTGGGATAGGGATGCACCCTTCTATTATAATCCTGGCGGCTGTGGGATAGGGATGCACCCTTCTATTATAATCCTAGGGGCTGTGGGATAGGGATGCACACGTCTATTATGATCCTGGCGGTTGTGGGATAGGGATGCAAACTTCTATTATAATCCTGGCGGATGTGGGATAGGGATGCACCTTTCTATTATAATCCTGGCGGTCGTGGGATAGGGATGCACCCTTCTATTATAATCCTGCCGGCTGTGGGATAGGGATGCACCCTTCTATTATAATCCTGGCGGCTGTGGGATAGGGATGCACACTTCTATTATAATCCTGGCGGCTGTGGGATAGGTATGCACCCTTCTATTATACTATTATAATCCTGGCGGCTGTTAGATAGGGATGCACCCTTCTATTATAATCCTGGCGGCTGTGGGACAGGGATGCACCCTTCTATTATAGTCCTGGCGGCTGTGGGATAGGGATGCACTCTTCTATTATAGTCCTGGCGGCTGTGGGATAGGGATGCACTCTTCTATTATAGTCCTGGCGGCTGTGGGATAGGAATGCACCCTTCTATTTTAACCCTGGCGGCTGTGGGATAGGGATGCACCCTTCTATTATAATCCTGGCGGCTGTGGGATAGGGATGCACCCTTCTATTATAATCCTTGCGGCTGTGGGATAGGGATGCACCCTTCTATTATAACCTTGGCGGCTGTGGGATAGGGATGCACCATTCTATTATAATCCTGGCGGCTGTGGGATAGTGATGCACCTTTCTATTATAATCCTGGCGGCTGTGGGATAGGGATGCACCATTCTATTATAATCCTGGCGGCTGTGGGATAGGGATGCACCATTCTATTCTAACCCTGGCGGCTGTGGGATAGGGATGCACCCTTCTATTATAACCCTGGCGGCTGTGGGATAGGGATGCACCCTTATGTTATAATCCTGGCGGATCCGGAATATGGATGCATCCTTTTATTATAATCCTGGCGGCTGTAGGATAGGGATGCACCCTTCTATTATAATCCTGGCGGCTGTGGGATAGGGATGCACCATTCTATTCTAACCCTGGCGGCTGTGGGATAGGGATGCACCCTTCTATTATAACCCTGGCGGCTGTGGGTTAGGGATGCACCCTTATGTTATAATCCTGGCGGATCCGGAATATGGATGCATCCTTTTATTATAATCCTGGCGGCTGTGGGATAGGGATGCACCCTTCTATTATAATCCTGGCGGCTGTGGGATAGGGATGCCCCCTTCTATTATAATCCTGGGGGCTGTGGGATAGGGATGCACCCGTCTATTATGATCCTGGCGGTTGTGGGATGGGGATGCACACTTCTATTATAATCCTTGCGGCTGTGGGATAGGGGTGCACCCTTCTATTATAATCCTGGGCGCTGTGGGATAGGGATGCACCGTTCTATTATAATCCTGGCGGCTGTGGGATAGGGATGCACCCGTCTATTATGATCCTGGCAGTTGTGGGATAGGGATGCACCCTTCTATTATAATCCTGGCGGCTGTGGGATAGCGATGCACCCTTCCATTATAATCCTGGGGGCTGTGGGATTGGGATGCACCCGTCTATTATGATCCTGGCGGTTGTGGGATAGGGATGCACCCTTCTATTATAATCCTGGCGGCTGTGGGATAGGGATGCACCCTTCTATTATAGTCCTGAGGGCTGTGGGATAGGGATGCACCCTTCTATTATAATCCTGGGGGCTGTGGGATAGGGATGCACCCGTCTATTATGATCCTGGCGGTTGTGGGATAGCGATTCACCCTTCTATTATAACCCTCGCGGCTGTGGGATAGGGATGCACCCTTCTATTATAACCCTATCGGCTGTGGGAGAGGGATGCACCCTTCTATTATAATCCTGGGGGCTGTGGGATTGGGATGCACCCGTCTATTATGATCCTGGCGGTTGTGGGATAGGGATGCACCCTTCTATTATAACCCTATCGGCTGTGGGATAGGGATGCACCATTCTCTTATAATACTGGCGGCCGTGGTATAGGGATGCACCCTTCTATTATAATCCTGGCGGCTGTGGGATTGGGATGCACCCTTCTATTATAATCCTGGGGGCTGTGGGAGAGGGATGCACCCTTCTATTATAATCCTGGCGGCTGTGGGAGAGAGATGCACCCTTCTATTATAATCCTGCGGGCTGTGGGATAGGGATGCACCCGTCTATTATAATCCTGACGGCTGTGGGATAGCGATGCACCCTTCTATTATAATCCTGGGGGCTGTGGGATTGGGATGCACCCGTCTATTATGATCCTGGCGGTTGTGGGATAGGGATGCACCCTTCTATTATAACCCTATCGGCTGTGGGATAGGGATGCACCCTTCTCTTATAATACTGGCGGCTGTGGGATAGGGATGCACCCTTCTATTATAATCCTGGCGGCTGTGGGATAGGGATGCACCCTTCTATTATAATCCTGGGGGCTGTGGGATAGGAATGCACCCGTCTATTATGATCCTGGCGGTTGTGGGATAGGGATGCACCCTTCTATTATAATCCTGGCGGCTGTGGGATAGGGATGCACCCTTCTATTATAGTCCTGGCGGCTGTGGGATAGGGATGCACCCTTCTATTATAATCCTGGCGGCTGTGGGATAGGAATGCACCCTTCTATTTTAACCCTGGCGGCTGTGGGATAGGAATGCACCCTTCTATTTTAACCCTGGCGGCTGTGGGATAGGGATGCACCCTTCTATTATAATCCTGGCGGCTGTGGGATATGGCTGCACCCTTGTATTATAATCCTGGCAGCTGTGGGATAGGGATGCACCCTTCTATTATAATCCTGGCGGCTGTGGGATAGGGATGCACCCTCCTATTATAACCCTGGCGGCTGTGGGATAGGGATGCATTCTTCAATTATGACCCTGGCGGCTGTGGGATAGGGATGCACCCTTCTAGTATAATCCTGGCGGCTGTGGGATAGGGATGCACCCTTCTATTATAATCCTGGGGGCTGTGGGATAGGGATGCACCCGTCTATTATGATCCTGGCGGTTGTGAGATTGGGATGCACCCTTCTATTGTAATCCTGGCGGCTGTGGGATAGGGGTGCACCCTTCTTTTATAATCCTGGGCGCTGTGGGATAGGGATGCACCCTTCTATTATAATCCTGGGGGCTGTGGGATAGGGATGCACCCTTCTATTATAATACTGGCGGCTGTGGGGTAGGGATGCACCCTTCTATTATAATCCTGGCGGCTGTGGGATAGGGATGCACCCTTCTATTATAATCCTAGGGGCTGTGGGATAGGGATGCGCACGTCTATTATGATCCTGGCGGTTGTGGGATAGGGATGCAAACTTCTATTATAATCCTGGCGGCTGTGGGATAGGGATGCACCTTTCTATTATAATCCTGGCGGCCGTGGGATAGGGATGCACCCTTCTATTATAATCCTGCCGGCTGTGGGATAGGGATGCACCCTTCTATTATAATCCTGGCGGCTGTGGGATAGGGATGCACACTTCTATTATAATCCTGGCGGCTGTGGGATAGGTATGCACCCTTCTATTATACTATTATAATCCTGGCGGCTGTTAGATAGGGATGCACCCTTCTATTATAATCCTGGCGACTGTGGGACAGGGATGCACCCTTCTATTATAGTCCTGGCGGCTGTGGGATAGGGATGCACTCTTCTATTATAATCCTGGCGGCTGCGGGATAGGAATGCACCCTTCTATTTTAACCCTGGCGGCTGTGGGATAGGGATGCACCCTTCTATTATAATCCTGGCGGCTGTGGGATATGGATGCACCCTTGTATTATAATCCTGGCGGCTGTGGGATAGGGATGCACCCTTCTATTATAATCCTTGCGGCTGTGGGATAGGGATGCACCCTTCTATTATAACCTTGGCGGCTGTGGGATAGGGATGCACCATTCTATTATAATCCTGGCGGCTGTGGGATAGTGATGCACCTTTCTATTATAATCCTGGCGGCTGTGGGATAGGGTTGCACCCTTCTATTATAATCCTGGCGGCTGTGGGATAGGGATGCACCGTTCTATTATAATCCTGGCGGCTGTGGGATAGGGATGCACCATTCTATTCTAACCCTGGCGGCTGTGGGATAGGGATGCACCCTTCTATTATAACCCTGGCGGCTGTGGGATAGGCATGCACCCTTCTATTATAATCCTGGCGGCTGTGGGATAGTGATGCACCCTTCCATTATAATCCTGGGGGCTGTGGGATTGGGATGCACCCGTCTATTATGATCCTGGCGGTTGTGGGATAGGGATGCACCCTTCTATTATAACCCTGGCGGCTGTGGGATAGGGATGCACCCTTCTATTATAGTCCTGGCGGCTGTGGGATAGGAATGCACCCTTCTATTATAATCCTGGCGCCTATGGGATAGGGATGCACCCTTCTATTATAGTCCTGAGGGCTGTGGGATAGGGATGCACCCGTCTATTATGATCCTGGCGGTTGTGGGATAGCGATGCACCCTTCTATTATAATCCTGGCGGCTGTGGGAGAGGGATGCACCCTTCTATTATAATCCTGGGGGCTGTGGGATAGGGATGCACCCGTCTATTATAATCCTGACGGCTGTGGCATAGCGATGCACCCTTCTATTATAATCCTGGGGGCTGTGGGATTGGGATGCACCCGTCTATTATGATCCTGGCGGTTGTGGGATAGGGATGCACCCTTCTATTATAACCCTATCGGCTGTGGGATAGGGATGCACCCTTCTCTTATAATACTGGCGGCTGTGGGATAGGGATGCACCCTTCTATTATAATCCTGGCGGCTGTGGGATAGGGGTGCAACCTTCTATTATAATCCTGGGGGCTGTGGGATAGGAATGCACCCGTCTATTATGATCCTGGCGGTTGTGGGATAGGGATGCACCCTTCTATTATAATCCTGGCGGCTGTGGGATAGGGATGCACCCTTCTATTATAATCCTGGCGGCTGTGGGATAGGGATGCACACTTCTATTATAATCCTGGCGGCTGTGGGATAGGTATGCACCCTTCTATTATAATCCTGGCGGCTGTGGGACAGGGATGCACCCTTCTATTATAGTCCTGGCGGCTGTGGGATAGGGATGCAACCTTCTATTATAATCCTGGCGGCTGTGGGATAGGAATGCACCCTTCTATTTTAACCCTGGCGGCTGTGGGATAGGGATGCACCCTTCTATTATAATCCTGGCGGCTGTGGGATATGGCTGCACCCTTGTATTATAATCCTGGCAGCTGTGGGATAGGGATGCACCCTTCTATTATAATCCTGGCGGCTGTGGGATAGGGATGCACCCTCCTATTATAACCCTGGCGGCTGTGGGATAGGGATGCATCCTTCAATTATGACCCTGGCGGCTGTGGGATAGGGATGCACCCTTCTAGTATAATCCTGGCGGCTGTGGGATAGGGATGCACCCTTCTATTATAATCCTGGGGGCTGTGGGATAGGGATGCACCCGTCTATTATGATCCTGGCGGTTGTGAGATAGGGATGCACCCTTCTATTGTAATCCTGGCGGCTGTGGGATAGGGGTGCACCCTTCTTTTATAATCCTGGGCGCTGTGGGATATGGATGCACCCTTCTATTATAATCCTGGGGGCTGTGGGATTGGGATGCACCCTTCTATTATGATCCTGGCGGTTGTGGGATAGGGATGCACCCTTCTATTATAACCCTATCGGCTGTGGGATAGGAATGCACCCGTCTATTATGATCCTGGCGGTTGTGGGATAGGGATGCACCCTTCTATTATAATCATGGCGGCTGTGGGATAGGGATGCACCCTTCTATTATAATCCTGGCGGCTGTGGGATAGGGATGCACACTTCTATTATAATCCTGGCGGCTGTGGGATAGGTATGCACCCTTCTATTATACTATTATAATCCTGGCGGCTGTTAGATAGGGATGCACCCTTCTATTATAATCCTGGCGGCTGTGGGACAGGGATGCACCCTTCTATTATAGTCCTGGCGGCTGTGGGATAGGGATGCAACCTTCTATTATAATCCTGGCGGCTGTGGGATAGGAATGCACCCTTCTATTTTGACCCTGGCGGCTGTGGGATAGGGATGCACCCTTCTATTATAATCCTGGCGGCTGTGGGATATGGCTGCACCCTTGTATTATAATCCTGGCGGCTGTGGGATAGGGATGCACCCTTCTATTATAATCCTTGCCGCTGTGGGATAGGGATGCACCATTCTATTATAACCCTGGCGGCTGTGGGATAGGGATGCACCCTTCTATTATAATCCTGGCGGATGTGGAATATGGATGCATCCTTTTATTATAATCCTGGCGGCTGTGGGATAGTGATGCACCCTTCTATTATTATCCTGGCGGCTGTGGGATCGGGATGCACCCTCCTATTATAATGCTGGTGGCTGTGGGATAGGGATGCACCCTTCTATTATAATCCTGGCGGCTGTGGGATAGGGATGCACCCTTCTATTATAATCCTGGCGGCTGTGGAATATGGATGCAACCTTCTATTATAACCCTGGTGGCTGTGGGATAGGAATGCACCCTTCTGTTATAATCCTGACGGCTGTGGGATAGGGATGCACCCTTCTATTATAAACCTGGCGGCTGTGGAATATGGATGCACCCTTCTATTATAATCCTGGCGGCTGTGGGATAGGGATGCACCCTTCTATTATAATCCCGACGGCTGTGGGATAGGGATGCACCCTTCTATTATAATCCTGGCGGCTGTGGGATAGGGATGCAACCTTCTATAATAATCCTGGCGGCTGTGGCATAGGGATGCACCCTTCTATTATAATCCTGGCGGCTGTGGCATAGGAATGCACCCTTCTATTATAATCCTGGCGGCTGTGGGATTGGGATGCACCCTTCTATTATAATGCTGGCGGCTGTGGGATTGGGATGCACCCTTCTGTTATAATCCTGGCGGCTGTGGGATAGGGATGCACCCTTCTATTAAAATCCTGGCGGCTGTGGGATAGGGATGCACCCTTCTATTGTAATCCTGGCGGCTGTGGGATAGGGATGCACCCTTCTATTATAATCCTGGCGGCTGTGGGGTAGGGATGCACCCTTCTATTATAATCCTGGCGGCTGTGGGATAGGGATGCACCCTTCTATTATAATCCTGGCGGCTGTGGGATAGGTATGCACCCTTCTATTATACTATTATAATCCTGGCGGCTGGTAGATAGGGATGCACCCTTCTATTATAATCCTGGCGGCTGTGCGATAGGGATGCACCCTTCTATTATAATCCTGGGGGCTGTGGGATAGGGATGCACCCTTCTATTATTGTCCTGGCGGCTGTGGGATAGGGATGCACCGATCTATTATAAACCTGGTGGCTGTGGGATAGGGATGCACCCTTCTATTATAATCCTGGCGGCTGTGGGATCGGGATGCATCCTTCTATTATAATCCTGGCGGCTGTGGGATAGGAATGCACCCTTCTATTTTAACCCTGGCGGCTGTGGGATAGGGATGCACCCTTCTATTATAATCCTGGCGGCTGTGGGATAGGGATGCACCCTTCTATTATAATCCTTGCGGCTGTGGGATAGGGATGCACCCTTCTATTATAACCTTGGCGGCTGTGGGATAGGGATGCACCATTCTATTATAATCCTGGCGGCTGTGGGATAGTGATGCACCTTTCTATTATAATCCTGGCGGCTGTGGGATAGGGATGCACCATTCTATTATAATCCTGGCGGCTGTGGGATAGGGATGCACCATTCTATTCTAACCCTGGCGGCTGTGGGATAGGGATGCACCCTTCTATTATAACCCTGGCGGCTGTGGGATAGGGATGCACCCTTATGTTATAATCCTGGCGGATCCGGAATATGGATGCATCCTTTTATTATAATCCTGGCGGCTGTAGGATAGGGATGCACCCTTCTATTATAATCCTGGCGGCTGTGGGATAGGGATGCACCATTCTATTCTAACCCTGGCGGCTGTGGGATAGGGATGCACCCTTCTATTATAACCCTGGCGGCTGTGGGTTAGGGATGCACCCTTATGTTATAATCCTGGCGGATCCGGAATATGGATGCATCCTTTTATTATAATCCTGGCGGCTGTGGGATAGGGATGCACCCTTCTATTATAATCCTGGCGGCTGTGGGATAGGGATGCCCCCTTCTATTATAATCCTGGGGGCTGTGGGATAGGGATGCACCCGTCTATTATGATCCTGGCGGTTGTGGGATGGGGATGCACACTTCTATTATAATCCTTGCGGCTGTGGGATAGGGGTGCACCCTTCTATTATAATCCTGGGCGCTGTGGGATAGGGATGCACCGTTCTATTATAATCCTGGCGGCTGTGGGATAGGGATGCACCCGTCTATTATGATCCTGGCGGTTGTGGGATAGGGATGCACCCTTCTATTATAATCCTGGCGGCTGTGGGATAGCGATGCACCCTTCCATTATAATCCTGGGGGCTGTGGGATTGGGATGCACCCGTCTATTATGATCCTGGCGGTTGTGGGATAGGGATGCACCCTTCTATTATAATCCTGGCGGCTGTGGGATAGGGATGCACCCTTCTATTATAGTCCTGAGGGCTGTGGGATAGGGATGCACCCTTCTATTATAATCCTGGGGGCTGTGGGATAGGGATGCACCCGTCTATTATGATCCTGGCGGTTGTGGGATAGCGATTCACCCTTCTATTATAACCCTCGCGGCTGTGGGATAGGGATGCACCCTTCTATTATAACCCTATCGGCTGTGGGAGAGGGATGCACCCTTCTATTATAATCCTGGGGGCTGTGGGATTGGGATGCACCCGTCTATTATGATCCTGGCGGTTGTGGGATAGGGATGCACCCTTCTATTATAACCCTATCGGCTGTGGGATAGGGATGCACCATTCTCTTATAATACTGGCGGCCGTGGTATAGGGATGCACCCTTCTATTATAATCCTGGCGGCTGTGGGATTGGGATGCACCCTTCTATTATAATCCTGGGGGCTGTGGGAGAGGGATGCACCCTTCTATTATAATCCTGGCGGCTGTGGGAGAGGGATGCACCCTTCTATTATAATCCTGCGGGCTGTGGGATAGGGATGCACCCGTCTATTATAATCCTGACGGCTGTGGGATAGCGATGCACCCTTCTATTATAATCCTGGGGGCTGTGGGATTGGGATGCACCCGTCTATTATGATCCTGGCGGTTGTGGGATAGGGATGCACCCTTCTATTATAACCCTATCGGCTGTGGGATAGGGATGCACCCTTCTCTTATAATACTGGCGGCTGTGGGATAGGGATGCACCCTTCTATTATAATCCTGGCGGCTGTGGGATAGGGATGCACCCTTCTATTATAATCCTGGGGGCTGTGGGATAGGAATGCACCCGTCTATTATGATCCTGGCGGTTGTGGGATAGGGATGCACCCTTCTATTATAATCCTGGCGGCTGTGGGATAGGGATGCACCCTTCTATTATAGTCCTGGCGGCTGTGGGATAGGGATGCACCCTTCTATTATAATCCTGGCGGCTGTGGGATAGGAATTCACCCTTCTATTTTAACCCTGGCGGCTGTGGGATAGGAATGCACCCTTCTATTTTAACCCTGGCGGCTGTGGGATAGGGATGCACCCTTCTATTATAATCCTGGCGGCTGTGGGATATGGCTGCACCCTTGTATTATAATCCTGGCAGCTGTGGGATAGGGATGCACCCTTCTATTATAATCCTGGCGGCTGTGGGATAGGGATGCACCCTCCTATTATAACCCTGGCGGCTGTGGGATAGGGATGCATTCTTCAATTATGACCCTGGCGGCTGTGGGATAGGGATGCACCCTTCTATTATAGTCCTGGCGGCTGTGGGATAGGAATGCACCCTTCTATTATAATCCTGGCGCCTATGGGATAGGGATGCACCCTTCTATTATAGTCCTGAGGGCTGTGGGATAGGGATGCACCCGTCTATTATGATCCTGGCGGTTGTGGGATAGCGATGCACCCTTCTATTATAATCCTGGCGGCTGTGGGAGAGGGATGCACCCTTCTATTATAATCCTGGGGGCTGTGGGATAGGGATGCACCCGTCTATTATAATCCTGACGGCTGTGGCATAGCGATGCACCCTTCTATTATAATCCTGGGGGCTGTGGGATTGGGATGCACCCGTCTATTATGATCCTGGCGGTTGTGGGATAGGGATGCACCCTTCTATTATAACCCTATCGGCTGTGGGATAGGGATGCACCCTTCTCTTATAATACTGGCGGCTGTGGGATAGGGATGCACCCTTCTATTATAATCCTGGCGGCTGTGGGATAGGGGTGCAACCTTCTATTATAATCCTGGGGGCTGTGGGATAGGAATGCACCCGTCTATTATGATCCTGGCGGTTGTGGGATAGGGATGCACCCTTCTATTATAATCCTGGCGGCTGTGGGATAGGGATGCACCCTTCTATTATAATCCTGGCGGCTGTGGGATAGGGATGCACACTTCTATTATAATCCTGGCGGCTGTGGGATAGGTATGCACCCTTCTATTATAATCCTGGCGGCTGTGGGACAGGGATGCACCCTTCTATTATAGTCCTGGCGGCTGTGGGATAGGGATGCAACCTTCTATTATAATCCTGGCGGCTGTGGGATAGGAATGCACCCTTCTATTTTAACCCTGGCGGCTGTGGGATAGGGATGCACCCTTCTATTATAATCCTGGCGGCTGTGGGATATGGCTGCACCCTTGTATTATAATCCTGGCAGCTGTGGGATAGGGATGCACCCTTCTATTATAATCCTGGCGGCTGTGGGATAGGGATGCACCCTCCTATTATAACCCTGGCGGCTGTGGGATAGGGATGCATCCTTCAATTATGACCCTGGCGGCTGTGGGATAGGGATGCACCCTTCTAGTATAATCCTGGCGGCTGTGGGATAGGGATGCACCCTTCTATTATAATCCTGGGGGCTGTGGGATAGGGATGCACCCGTCTATTATGATCCTGGCGGTTGTGAGATAGGGATGCACCCTTCTATTGTAATCCTGGCGGCTGTGGGATAGGGGTGCACCCTTCTTTTATAATCCTGGGCGCTGTGGGATATGGATGCACCCTTCTATTATAATCCTGGGGGCTGTGGGATTGGGATGCACCCTTCTATTATGATCCTGGCGGTTGTGGGATAGGGATGCACCCTTCTATTATAACCCTATCGGCTGTGGGATAGGAATGCACCCGTCTATTATGATCCTGGCGGTTGTGGGATAGGGATGCACCCTTCTATTATAATCATGGCGGCTGTGGGATAGGGATGCACCCTTCTATTATAATCCTGGCGGCTGTGGGATAGGGATGCACACTTCTATTATAATCCTGGCGGCTGTGGGATAGGTATGCACCCTTCTATTATACTATTATAATCCTGGCGGCTGTTAGATAGGGATGCACCCTTCTATTATAATCCTGGCGGCTGTGGGACAGGGATGCACCCTTCTATTATAGTCCTGGCGGCTGTGGGATAGGGATGCAACCTTCTATTATAATCCTGGCAGCTGTGGGATAGGAATGCACCCTTCTATTTTGACCCTGGCGGCTGTGGGATAGGGATGCACCCTTCTATTATAATCCTGGCGGCTGTGGGATATGGCTGCACCCTTGTATTATAATCCTGGCGGCTGTGGGATAGGGATGCACCCTTCTATTATAATCCTTGCCGCTGTGGGATAGGGATGCACCATTCTATTATAACCCTGGCGGCTGTGGGATAGGGATGCACCCTTCTATTATAATCCTGGCGGATGTGGAATATGGATGCATCCTTTTATTATAATCCTGGCGGCTGTGGGATAGTGATGCACCCTTCTATTATTATCCTGGCGGCTGTGGGATCGGGATGCACCCTCCTATTATAATGCTGGTGGCTGTGGGATAGGGATGCACCCTTCTATTATAATCCTGGCGGCTGTGGGATAGGGATGCACCCTTCTATTATAATCCTGGCGGCTGTGGAATATGGATGCAACCTTCTATTATAACCCTGGTGGCTGTGGGATAGGAATGCACCCTTCTGTTATAATCCTGACGGCTGTGGGATAGGGATGCACCCTTCTATTATAAACCTGGCGGCTGTGGAATATGGATGCACCCTTCTATTATAATCCTGGCGGCTGTGGGATAGGGATGCACCCTTCTATTATAATCCCGACGGCTGTGGGATAGGGATGCACCCTTCTATTATAATCCTGGCGGCTGTGGGATAGGGATGCAACCTTCTATAATAATCCTGGCGGCTGTGGCATAGGGATGCACCCTTCTATTATAATCCTGGCGGCTGTGGCATAGGAATGCACCCTTCTATTATAATCCTGGCGGCTGTGGGATTGGGATGCACCCTTCTATTATAATGCTGGCGGCTGTGGGATTGGGATGCACCCTTCTGTTATAATCCTGGCGGCTGTGGGATAGGGATGCACCCTTCTATTAAAATCCTGGCGGCTGTGGGATAGGGATGCACCCTTCTATTGTAATCCTGGCGGCTGTGGGATAGGGATGCACCCTTCTATTATAATCCTGGCGGCTGTGGGGTAGGGATGCACCCTTCTATTATAATCCTGGCGGCTGTGGGATAGGGATGCACCCTTCTATTATAATCCTGGCGGCTGTGGGATAGGTATGCACCCTTCTATTATACTATTATAATCCTGGCGGCTGGTAGATAGGGATGCACCCTTCTATTATAATCCTGGCGGCTGTGCGATAGGGATGCACCCTTCTATTATAATCCTGGGGGCTGTGGGATAGGGATGCACCCTTCTATTATTGTCCTGGCGGCTGTGGGATAGGGATGCACCGATCTATTATAAACCTGGTGGCTGTGGGATAGGGATGCACCCTTCTATTATAATCCTGGCGGCTGTGGGATCGGGATGCATCCTTCTATTATAATCCTGGCGGCTGTGGGATAGGAATGCACCCTTCTATTTTAACCCTGGCGGCTGTGGGATAGGGATGCACCCTTCTATTATAATCCTGGCGGCTGTGGGATAGGGATGCACCCTTCTATTATAATCCTTGCGGCTGTGGGATAGGGATGCACCCTTCTATTATAACCTTGGCGGCTGTGGGATAGGGATGCACCATTCTATTATAATCCTGGCGGCTGTGGGATAGTGATGCACCTTTCTATTATAATCCTGGCGGCTGTGGGATAGGGATGCACCATTCTATTATAATCCTGGCGGCTGTGGGATAGGGATGCACCATTCTATTCTAACCCTGGCGGCTGTGGGATAGGGATGCACCCTTCTATTATAACCCTGGCGGCTGTGGGATAGGGATGCACCCTTATGTTATAATCCTGGCGGATCCGGAATATGGATGCATCCTTTTATTATAATCCTGGCGGCTGTAGGATAGGGATGCACCCTTCTATTATAATCCTGGCGGCTGTGGGATAGGGATGCACCATTCTATTCTAACCCTGGCGGCTGTGGGATAGGGATGCACCCTTCTATTATAACCCTGGCGGCTGTGGGTTAGGGATGCACCCTTATGTTATAATCCTGGCGGATCCGGAATATGGATGCATCCTTTTATTATAATCCTGGCGGCTGTGGGATAGGGATGCACCCTTCTATTATAATCCTGGCGGCTGTGGGATAGGGATGCCCCCTTCTATTATAATCCTGGGGGCTGTGGGATAGGGATGCACCCGTCTATTATGATCCTGGCGGTTGTGGGATGGGGATGCACACTTCTATTATAATCCTTGCGGCTGTGGGATAGGGGTGCACCCTTCTATTATAATCCTGGGCGCTGTGGGATAGGGATGCACCGTTCTATTATAATCCTGGCGGCTGTGGGATAGGGATGCACCCGTCTATTATGATCCTGGCGGTTGTGGGATAGGGATGCACCCTTCTATTATAATCCTGGCGGCTGTGGGATAGCGATGCACCCTTCCATTATAATCCTGGGGGCTGTGGGATTGGGATGCACCCGTCTATTATGATCCTGGCGGTTGTGGGATAGGGATGCACCCTTCTATTATAATCCTGGCGGCTGTGGGATAGGGATGCACCCTTCTATTATAGTCCTGAGGGCTGTGGGATAGGGATGCACCCTTCTATTATAATCCTGGGGGCTGTGGGATAGGGATGCACCCGTCTATTATGATCCTGGCGGTTGTGGGATAGCGATTCACCCTTCTATTATAACCCTCGCGGCTGTGGGATAGGGATGCACCCTTCTATTATAACCCTATCGGCTGTGGGAGAGGGATGCACCCTTCTATTATAATCCTGGGGGCTGTGGGATTGGGATGCACCCGTCTATTATGATCCTGGCGGTTGTGGGATAGGGATGCACCCTTCTATTATAACCCTATCGGCTGTGGGATAGGGATGCACCATTCTCTTATAATACTGGCGGCCGTGGTATAGGGATGCACCCTTCTATTATAATCCTGGCGGCTGTGGGATTGGGATGCACCCTTCTATTATAATCCTGGGGGCTGTGGGAGAGGGATGCACCCTTCTATTATAATCCTGGCGGCTGTGGGAGAGGGATGCACCCTTCTATTATAATCCTGCGGGCTGTGGGATAGGGATGCACCCGTCTATTATAATCCTGACGGCTGTGGGATAGCGATGCACCCTTCTATTATAATCCTGGGGGCTGTGGGATTGGGATGCACCCGTCTATTATGATCCTGGCGGTTGTGGGATAGGGATGCACCCTTCTATTATAACCCTATCGGCTGTGGGATAGGGATGCACCCTTCTCTTATAATACTGGCGGCTGTGGGATAGGGATGCACCCTTCTATTATAATCCTGGCGGCTGTGGGATAGGGATGCACCCTTCTATTATAATCCTGGGGGCTGTGGGATAGGAATGCACCCGTCTATTATGATCCTGGCGGTTGTGGGATAGGGATGCACCCTTCTATTATAATCCTGGCGGCTGTGGGATAGGGATGCACCCTTCTATTATAGTCCTGGCGGCTGTGGGATAGGGATGCACCCTTCTATTATAATCCTGGCGGCTGTGGGATAGGAATTCACCCTTCTATTTTAACCCTGGCGGCTGTGGGATAGGAATGCACCCTTCTATTTTAACCCTGGCGGCTGTGGGATAGGGATGCACCCTTCTATTATAATCCTGGCGGCTGTGGGATATGGCTGCACCCTTGTATTATAATCCTGGCAGCTGTGGGATAGGGATGCACCCTTCTATTATAATCCTGGCGGCTGTGGGATAGGGATGCACCCTCCTATTATAACCCTGGCGGCTGTGGGATAGGGATGCATTCTTCAATTATGACCCTGGCGGCTGTGGGATAGGGATGCACCCTTCTAGTATAATCCTGGCGGCTGTGGGATAGGGATGCACCCTTCTATTATAATCCTGGGGGCTGTGGGATAGGGATGCACCCGTCTATTATGATCCTGGCGGTTGTGAGATTGGGATGCACCCTTCTATTGTAATCCTGGCGGCTGTGGGATAGGGGTGCACCCTTCTTTTATAATCCTGGGCGCTGTGGGATAGGGATGCACCCTTCTATTATAATCCTGGGGGCTGTGGGATAGGGATGCACCCTTCTATTATAATACTGGCGGCTGTGGGGTAGGGATGCACCCTTCTATTATAATCCTGGCGGCTGTGGGATAGGGATGCACCCTTCTATTATAATCCTAGGGGCTGTGGGATAGGGATGCGCACGTCTATTATGATCCTGGCGGTTGTGGGATAGGGATGCAAACTTCTATTATAATCCTGGCGGCTGTGGGATAGGGATGCACCTTTCTATTATAATCCTGGCGGCCGTGGGATAGGGATGCACCCTTCTATTATAATCCTGCCGGCTGTGGGATAGGGATGCACCCTTCTATTATAATCCTGGCGGCTGTGGGATAGGGATGCACACTTCTATTATAATCCTGGCGGCTGTGGGATAGGTATGCACCCTTCTATTATACTATTATAATCCTGGCGGCTGTTAGATAGGGATGCACCCTTCTATTATAATCCTGGCGGCTGTGGGACAGGGATGCACCCTTCTATTATAGTCCTGGCGGCTGTGGGATAGGGATGCACTCTTCTATTATAATCCTGGCGGCTGCGGGATAGGAATGCACCCTTCTATTTTAACCCTGGCGGCTGTGGGATAGGGATGCACCCTTCTATTATAATCCTGGCGGCTGTGGGATATGGATGCACCCTTGTATTATAATCCTGGCGGCTGTGGGATAGGGATGCACCCTTCTATTATAATCCTTGCGGCTGTGGGATAGGGATGCACCCTTCTATTATAACCTTGGCGGCTGTGGGATAGGGATGCACCATTCTATTATAATCCTGGCGGCTGTGGGATAGTGATGCACCTTTCTATTATAATCCTGGCGGCTGTGGGATAGGGTTGCACCCTTCTATTATAATCCTGGCGGCTGTGGGATAGGGATGCACCGTTCTATTATAATCCTGGCGGCTGTGGGATAGGGATGCACCATTCTATTCTAACCCTGGCGGCTGTGGGATAGGGATGCACCCTTCTATTATAACCCTGGCGGCTGTGGGATAGGCATGCACCCTTCTATTATAATCCTGGCGGCTGTGGGATAGTGATGCACCCTTCCATTATAATCCTGGGGGCTGTGGGATTGGGATGCACCCGTCTATTATGATCCTGGCGGTTGTGGGATAGGGATGCACCCTTCTATTATAACCCTGGCGGCTGTGGGATAGGGATGCACCCTTCTATTATAGTCCTGGCGGCTGTGGGATAGGAATGCACCCTTCTATTATAATCCTGGCGCCTATGGGATAGGGATGCACCCTTCTATTATAGTCCTGAGGGCTGTGGGATAGGGATGCACCCGTCTATTATGATCCTGGCGGTTGTGGGATAGCGATGCACCCTTCTATTATAATCCTGGCGGCTGTGGGAGAGGGATGCACCCTTCTATTATAATCCTGGGGGCTGTGGGATAGGGATGCACCCGTCTATTATAATCCTGACGGCTGTGGCATAGCGATGCACCCTTCTATTATAATCCTGGGGGCTGTGGGATTGGGATGCACCCGTCTATTATGATCCTGGCGGTTGTGGGATAGGGATGCACCCTTCTATTATAACCCTATCGGCTGTGGGATAGGGATGCACCCTTCTCTTATAATACTGGCGGCTGTGGGATAGGGATGCACCCTTCTATTATAATCCTGGCGGCTGTGGGATAGGGGTGCAACCTTCTATTATAATCCTGGGGGCTGTGGGATAGGAATGCACCCGTCTATTATGATCCTGGCGGTTGTGGGATAGGGATGCACCCTTCTATTATAATCCTGGCGGCTGTGGGATAGGGATGCACCCTTCTATTATAATCCTGGCGGCTGTGGGATAGGGATGCACACTTCTATTATAATCCTGGCGGCTGTGGGATAGGTATGCACCCTTCTATTATAATCCTGGCGGCTGTGGGACAGGGATGCACCCTTCTATTATAGTCCTGGCGGCTGTGGGATAGGGATGCAACCTTCTATTATAATCCTGGCGGCTGTGGGATAGGAATGCACCCTTCTATTTTAACCCTGGCGGCTGTGGGATAGGGATGCACCCTTCTATTATAATCCTGGCGGCTGTGGGATATGGCTGCACCCTTGTATTATAATCCTGGCAGCTGTGGGATAGGGATGCACCCTTCTATTATAATCCTGGCGGCTGTGGGATAGGGATGCACCCTCCTATTATAACCCTGGCGGCTGTGGGATAGGGATGCATCCTTCAATTATGACCCTGGCGGCTGTGGGATAGGGATGCACCCTTCTAGTATAATCCTGGCGGCTGTGGGATAGGGATGCACCCTTCTATTATAATCCTGGGGGCTGTGGGATAGGGATGCACCCGTCTATTATGATCCTGGCGGTTGTGAGATAGGGATGCACCCTTCTATTGTAATCCTGGCGGCTGTGGGATAGGGGTGCACCCTTCTTTTATAATCCTGGGCGCTGTGGGATATGGATGCACCCTTCTATTATAATCCTGGGGGCTGTGGGATTGGGATGCACCCTTCTATTATGATCCTGGCGGTTGTGGGATAGGGATGCACCCTTCTATTATAACCCTATCGGCTGTGGGATAGGAATGCACCCGTCTATTATGATCCTGGCGGTTGTGGGATAGGGATGCACCCTTCTATTATAATCATGGCGGCTGTGGGATAGGGATGCACCCTTCTATTATAATCCTGGCGGCTGTGGGATAGGGATGCACACTTCTATTATAATCCTGGCGGCTGTGGGATAGGTATGCACCCTTCTATTATACTATTATAATCCTGGCGGCTGTTAGATAGGGATGCACCCTTCTATTATAATCCTGGCGGCTGTGGGACAGGGATGCACCCTTCTATTATAGTCCTGGCGGCTGTGGGATAGGGATGCAACCTTCTATTATAATCCTGGCGGCTGTGGGATAGGAATGCACCCTTCTATTTTGACCCTGGCGGCTGTGGGATAGGGATGCACCCTTCTATTATAATCCTGGCGGCTGTGGGATATGGCTGCACCCTTGTATTATAATCCTGGCGGCTGTGGGATAGGGATGCACCCTTCTATTATAATCCTTGCCGCTGTGGGATAGGGATGCACCATTCTATTATAACCCTGGCGGCTGTGGGATAGGGATGCACCCTTCTATTATAATCCTGGCGGATGTGGAATATGGATGCATCCTTTTATTATAATCCTGGCGGCTGTGGGATAGTGATGCACCCTTCTATTATTATCCTGGCGGCTGTGGGATCGGGATGCACCCTCCTATTATAATGCTGGTGGCTGTGGGATAGGGATGCACCCTTCTATTATAATCCTGGCGGCTGTGGGATAGGGATGCACCCTTCTATTATAATCCTGGCGGCTGTGGAATATGGATGCAACCTTCTATTATAACCCTGGTGGCTGTGGGATAGGAATGCACCCTTCTGTTATAATCCTGACGGCTGTGGGATAGGGATGCACCCTTCTATTATAAACCTGGCGGCTGTGGAATATGGATGCACCCTTCTATTATAATCCTGGCGGCTGTGGGATAGGGATGCACCCTTCTATTATAATCCCGACGGCTGTGGGATAGGGATGCACCCTTCTATTATAATCCTGGCGGCTGTGGGATAGGGATGCAACCTTCTATAATAATCCTGGCGGCTGTGGCATAGGGATGCACCCTTCTATTATAATCCTGGCGGCTGTGGCATAGGAATGCACCCTTCTATTATAATCCTGGCGGCTGTGGGATTGGGATGCACCCTTCTATTATAATGCTGGCGGCTGTGGGATTGGGATGCACCCTTCTGTTATAATCCTGGCGGCTGTGGGATAGGGATGCACCCTTCTATTAAAATCCTGGCGGCTGTGGGATAGGGATGCACCCTTCTATTGTAATCCTGGCGGCTGTGGGATAGGGATGCACCCTTCTATTATAATCCTGGCGGCTGTGGGGTAGGGATGCACCCTTCTATTATAATCCTGGCGGCTGTGGGATAGGGATGCACCCTTCTATTATAATCCTGGCGGCTGTGGGATAGGTATGCACCCTTCTATTATACTATTATAATCCTGGCGGCTGGTAGATAGGGATGCACCCTTCTATTATAATCCTGGCGGCTGTGCGATAGGGATGCACCCTTCTATTATAATCCTGGGGGCTGTGGGATAGGGATGCACCCTTCTATTATTGTCCTGGCGGCTGTGGGATAGGGATGCACCGATCTATTATAAACCTGGTGGCTGTGGGATAGGGATGCACCCTTCTATTATAATCCTGGCGGCTGTGGGATCGGGATGCATCCTTCTATTATAATCCTGGCGGCTGTGGGATAGGGATGCACCCTTCTATTATAATCCTGGCGGCTGTGGGATAGGGATGCACCCTCCTATTATAACCCTGGCGGCTGTGGGATAGGGATGCATCCTTCAATTATGACCCTGGCGGCTGTGGGATAGGGATGCACCCTTCTAGTATAATCCTGGCGGCTGTGGGATAGGGATGCACCCTTCTATTATAATCCTGGGGGCTGTGGGATAGGGATGCACCCGTCTATTATGATCCTGGCGGTTGTGAGATTGGGATGCACCCTTCTATTGTAATCCTGGCGGCTGTGGGATAGGGATGCACCCTTCTATTATAATCCTGGCGGCTGTGGGATAGGGATGCACCATTCTATTATAATCCTGGCGGCTGTGGGATAGGGATGCACCCTTCTATTATAATCCTGGGCGCTGGGGGATAGGGATGCACCCTTCTATTATAATCCTGGCGGATGTGGGATAGGGATGCACCCTTCTATTATAATCCTGGCGGCTGTGGGATAGGGATGCACCCTTCTATTATAATCCTGGCGGCTGTGGGATAGGGATGCACCTTTCTATTATAATCCTGGGGGCTGTGGGATAGGGATGCACCCGTCTATTATGATCCTGGCGGTTGTGGGATAGGGATGCACCCTTCTATTATAACCCTCGCGGCTGTGGGATAGGGATGCCACCTTCTCTTATAATACTGGCGGCTGTGGGATAAGGATGCACCCTTCTATTATAATCCTGGCGGCTGTGGGATAGGGGTGCACCCTGCTATTATGATCCTGGCGGTTGTGGGATAGGGATGCACCCTTCTCTTATAATACTGGCGGCTGTGGGATAGGGATGCACCCTTCTATTATAATCCTGGCGGCTGTGGGATAGGGATGCACCCTTCTATTATAATCCTGATGGCTGTGGGATAGGGATGCACCCGTCTGTTATGATCCTGGCGGTTGTGGGATAGGGACGCACCCTTCTATTATAACCCTGGCGGCTGTGGGATAGGGATGCACCCTTCTCTTATAATACTGGCGGCTGTGGGATAGGGATGCACCCTTCTATTATAATCCTGGCGGCTGTGGGATAGGGATGCACCCTTCTATTATAATCCTAGGGGCTGTGGGATAGGGATGCACCCTTCTATTATAACCTTGGCGGCTGTGGGATAGGGATGCACCCAGCTATTATAATCCTGGCGGCTGTGGGATAGGGATGCACCCTTCTATTATAATCCTGGCGGCTGTGGGATAGGGATGCACCATTCTATTATAATCCTGGCGGCTGTGGGATAGGGATGCACCATTCTATTATAACCCTGGCGGCTGTGGGATAGGGATGCACCCTTCTATTATAACCCTGGCGGCTGTGGGATAGGGATGCACCCTTCTATTATAATCCTGGCGGATCCGGAATATGGATGCATCCTTTTATTATAATCCTGGCGGCTGTGGGATAGGGATGTACCCTTCTATTATAATCCTGGCGGCTGTGGGATAGGGATGCCCCCTTCTCTTATAATACTGGCGGCTGTGGGATGGGGATGCACCCTTCTATTATAATCCTGGCGGCTGTGGGATAGGGATGCACCCTTCTATTATAATCCTGAGGGCTGTGGGATAGGGATGCACCCGTCTATTATGATCCTGGCGGTTTTGGGATGGGGATGCACACTTCTATTATAATCCTTGCGGCTGTGGGATAGGGGTGCACCCTTCTATTATAATCCTGGGCGCTGTGGGATAGGGATGCACCGTTCTGTTATAATCCTGGCGGCTGTGGGATAGGGATGCACCCTTCTATTATAATCCTGGGGGCTGTGGGATAGGGATGCACCCGTCTATTATGATCCTGGCGGTTATGGGATAGGGATGCACCCTTCTATTATAATCCTGGCGGCTGTGGGATAGGGATGCACCCTTCTATTAGAATCCTGGCGGCTGTGTGATAGGGATGCACACTTCTATTATAATCCTGGCGGCTGTTAGATAGGGATGCACCCTTCTATTATAATCCTGGCGGCTGTGGGACAGGGATGCACACTTCTATTATAATCCTGGCGGCTGTGGCATAGGGATGCACCCGTCTATTATGATCCTGGCGGTTGTGGGATGGGGATGCACACTTCTATTATAATCCTGGCGGCTGTGGGATAGGAATGCACCCTTCTATTTTAACCCTGGCGGCTGTGGGATAGGGATGCACCCTTCTATTATAATCCTGGCGGCTGTGGGATATGGCTGCACCCTTGTATTATAATCCTGGCGGCTGTGGGATAGGGATGCACCCTTCTATTATAATCCTTGCCGCTGTGGGATAGGGATGCACCCTTCTATTATAACCCTGGCGGCTGTGGGATAGGGATGCACCCTTCTATTATAATCCTGGCGGATGTGGAATATGGATGCATCCTTTTATTATAATCCTGGCGGCTGTGGGATAGGGATGCACCCTTCTATTATTATCCTGGCGGCTGTGGGATCGGGATGCACCCTCCTATTATAATGCTGGTGGCTGTGGGATAGGGATGCACCCTTCTATTATAATCCTGGCGGCTGCGGAATATGGATGCAACCTTCTATTATAACCCTGGTGGCTGTGGGATAGGAATGCACCCTTCTGTTATAATCCTGACGGCTGTGGGATAGGGATGCACCCTTCTATTATAAACCTGGCGGCCGTGGAATATGGATGCACCATTCTATTATAATCCTGGCGGCTGTGGAATAGGGATGCACCCTTCTATTATAATCCTGGCGGCTGTGGGATAGGGATGCACCCTTCTCTTATAATCCTGGCGGCTGTGGGATAGGGATGCACCCTTCTATTATAATCCTGGCGGCTGTGGGATAGGGATGCAACCTTCTATTATAATCCTGGCGGCTGTGGCATAGGGATGCACCCTTCTGTTATAATCCTGGCGGCTGTGGGATGGGGATGCACCCTTCTATTAAAATCCTGGCGGCTGTGGGATAGGGATGCACCCTTCTATTGTAATCCTGGCGGCTGTGGGATAGGGATGAACCCTTCTATTATAACCCTGGCGGCTGTGGGATAGGGATGCACCCTTCTATTATAATCCTGGCGGATGTGGAATATGGATGCATCCTTTTATTATAATCCTGGCGGGTGTGGGATAGGGATGCACCCTTCTATTATAATACTGGCGGCTGTGGGATAGGGGTGCACCCTTCTATTATAATCCTGGCGGCTGTGGGATAGGGATGCACCCGTCTATTATGATCCTGGCGGTTGTGGGATAGGGATGCACCCTTCTCTTATAATACTGGCGGCTGTGGGATAGGGATGCACCCTTCTATTATAATTCTGGCGGCTGTGGGATAGCGATGCACCCTTCTATTATAATCCTGGGGGCTGTGGGATTGGGATGCACCCGTCTATTATGATCCTGGCGGTTGTGGGATAGGGATGCACCCTTCTATTATAACCCTATCGGCTGTGGGATAGGGATGCACCCTTCTCTTATAATACTCGCGGCTGTGGGATAGGGATGCACCCTTCTATTATAATCCTGGCGGCTGTGGGATAGGGATGCACCCTTCTATTATAATCCTGGGGGCTGTGGGATAGGGATGCACCCGTCTATTATGATCCTGGCGGTTGTGGGATAGCGATGCACCCTTCTATTATAATACTGGCGGCTGTGGGATAGGGATGCACCCTTCTAGTATAATCCTGGCGGCTGTGGGTTAGGGATGCACCCTTCTATTATAATCCTGGGGGCTGTGGGATAGGGATGCACCCGTCTATTATAATCCTGACGGCTGTGGGATAGGGATGCACCCTTCTATTATATCCCTATCGGCTGTGGGATAGGGATGCACCCTTCTCTTATAATACTGGCGGCTGTGGGATAGGGATGCACCCTTCTATTATAATCCTGGCGGCTGTGGGATAGGGATGCACCCTTCTATTATAATCCTGGGGGCTGTGGGATAGGGATGCACCCGTCTATTATGATCCTGGCGGTTGTGGGATAGGGATGCACCCTTCTATTATAATCCTGGCGGCTGTGGGATAGGGATGCACCCTTCTATTATAATCCTGGCGGCTGTTTGATAGGGATGCACCCTTCTATTATAATCCTGGCGGCTGTGGGACAGGGATGCACCCTTCTATTATAGTCCTGGCGGCTGTGGGATAGGGATGCACCCTTCTATTATAATCCTGGCGGCTGTGGGATAGGAATGCACCCTTCTATTTTAACCCTGCCGGCTGTGGGATAGGGATGCACCCTTCTCTTATAATCCTGGCGGCTGTGGAATAGGGATGCACACTTCTCTTATAATCCTGGCGGCTGTGGGATAGGTATGCACCCTTCTATTATACTATTATAATCCTGGCGGCTGTTAGATAGGGATGCACCCTTCCATTATAATCCTGGCGGCTGTGGGACAGGGATGCACCCTTCTATTATAGTCCTGGCGGCTGTGGGATAGGGATGCACCCTTCTATTATAATCCTGGCGGCTGTGGTATAGGAATGCACCCTTCTATTTTAACCCTGGCGGCTGTGGGATAGGGATGCACCCTTCTATTATAATCCTGGCGACTGTGGGATATGGATGCACCCTTGTATTATAATCCTGGCGGCTGTGGGACAGGGATGCACCCTTCTATTATAATCCTTGCGGCTGTGGGATAGGGATGCACCCATCTATTATAACCTTGGCGGCTGTGGGATAGGGATGCACCCTTCTATTATAATCCTGGCGGCTGTGGGATAGGGATGCACCCTTCTATTATAATCCTGGCGGCTGTGGGATAGGGATGCACCATTCTATTATAGTCCTGGCGGCTGTGGGATCGGGATGCACCATTCTATTATAACCCTGGCGGCTGTGGGATAGGGATGCACCCTTCTATTATAACCCTGGCGGCTGTGGGATAGGGATGCACCCTTCTATTATAATCCTGGCGGATCCGGAATATGGATGCATCCTTTTATTATAATCCTGGCGGCTGTGGGATAGGGATGTACCCTTCTATTATAATCCTGGCGGCTGTGGGATAGGGATGCCCCCTTCTCTTATAATACTGGCGGCTGTGGGATAGGGATGCACCCTTCTATTATAATCCTGGCGGCTGTGGGCTAGCGATGCACCCGTCTATTATGATCCTGGCGGTTGTGGGATGGGGATGCACATTTCTATTATAATCCTTGCGGCTGTGGGATAGGCGTGCACCCTTCTATTATAATCCTGGGCGCTGTGGGATAGGGATGCACCCTTCTATTATAATCCTGGGGGCTGTGGGATAGGGATGCACCCTTCTATTATAATCCTGGCGGCTGTGGGATAGGGATGCACCCTTCTATTATAATCCTGGCGGCTGTGGGATAGGGATGCACCCTTCTATTATAATCCTGGCGGCTGTGGGATAGGGATGCACCCTTCTATTATAATCCTGGCGGCTGTGGGATAGGGATGCACCCTTCTATTATAATCCTGGCGGCTGTGGCATAGGGATGCACCCTTCTGTTATAATCCTGGCGGCTGTGGGATGGGGATGCACCCTTCTATTAAAATCCTGGCGGCTGTGGGATAGGGATGCACCCTTCTATTGTAATCCTGGCGGCTGTGGGATAGGGATGAACCCTTCTATTATAACCCTGGCGGCTGTGGGATAGGGATGCACCCTTCTATTATAATCCTGGCGGATGTGGAATATGGATGCATCCTTTTATTGTAACCCTGGCGGGTGTGGGATAGGGATGCACCCTTCTATTATAATCCTGGCGGCTGTGGGATAGGGATGCCCCCTTCTCTTATAATACTGGCGGCTGTGGGATAGGGATGCACCCTTCTATTATAATCCTGGCGGCTGTGGGATAGGGATGCACCCTTCTATTATAATCCTGGGGGCTGTGGGATAGGGATGCACCGGTCTATTATGATCCTGGCGGTTGTGGGATGGGGATGCACACTTCTATTATAATCCTGGCGGCTGTGGGATAGGGGTGCACCCTTCTATTATAATCCTGGGCGCTGTGGGATAGGGGTGCACCCTTCTATTATAATCCTGGCGGCTGTGGGATAGGGATGCACCCGTCTATTATGATCCTGGCGGTTGTGGGATAGGGATGCACCCTTCTCTTATAATACTGGCGGCTGTGGGATAGGGATGCACCCTTCTATTATAATTCTGGCGGCTGTGGGATAGCGATGCACCCTTCTATTATAATCCTGGGGGCTGTGGGATTGGGATGCACCCGTCTATTATGATCCTGGCGGTTGTGGGATAGGGATGCACCCTTCTATTATAACCCTATCGGCTGTGGGATAGGGATGCACCCGTCTATTATGATGCTGGCGGTTGTGGGATAGGGATGCACCCTTCTATTATAATCCTGGCGGCTGTGGGATAGTGATGCATCCTTCTATTATAATCCTGGCGGCTGTGGGATAGGGATGCACCCTTCTATTATAATCCTGGCGGCTGTGGGATAGGGATGCACACTTCTATTATAATCCTGGCGGCTGTGGGATAGGTATGCACCCTTCTATTATACTATTATAATCCTGGCGGCTGTTAGATAGGGATGCACCCTTCTATTATAATCCTGGCGGCTGTGGGACAGGGATGCACCCTTCTATTATAGTCCTGGCGGCTGTGGGATAGGGATGCACCCTTCTATTATAATCCTGGCGGCTGTGGGATAGGAATGCACCCTTCTATTTTAACCCTGGCGGCTGTGGGATAAAGATGCACCATTCTATTATAATCCTGGCGGCTGTGGGATATGGCTGCACCCTTGTATTATAATCCTGGCGGCTGTGGGATAGGGATGCACCCTTCTATTATAATCCTTGCCGCTGTGGGATAGGAATGCACCCTTCTATTATAACCCTGGCGGCTGTGGGATAGGGATGCACCCTTCTATTATAATCCTGGCGGCTTTGGGATAGGGATGCACCCTTTTATTATAATCCTGGCGGCTGTGGGATAGGGATGCACCCTTCTATTATTATCCTGGCGGCTGTGGGATCGGGATGCACCCTCCTATTATAATGCTGGTGGCTGTGGGATAGGGATGCACCCTTCTATTATAATCCTGGCGGCTGTGGGATAGGGATGCACCCTTCTATTATAATCCTGGCGGCTGTGGAATATGGATGCAACCTTCTATTATAACCCTGGTGGCTGTGGGATAGGAATGCACCCTTCTGTTATAATCCTGACGGCTGTGGGATAGGGATGCACCCTTCTATTATAATCCTGGCGGCTATGGGATAGGGATGCACCCTTCTATTATAATCCTGGGGGCTGTGGGATAGGGATGCACCCGTCTATTATGATCCTGGCGGTTGTGGGATAGCGATGCACCCTTCTATTATAATACTGGCGGCTGTGGGATAGGGATGCACCCTTCTATTATAATCCTGGGGGCTGTGGGATAGGGATGCACCCGTCTATTATAATCCTGACGGCTGTGGGATAGCGATGCACCCTTCTATTATAATCCTGGGGGATGTGGGATTGGGATGCACCCTTCTATTATAATCCTGGCGGCTGTGGGATGGGGATGCACCCTTCTATTATAATCCTGGGGGCTGTGGGATAGGGATGCACCCGTCTATTATAATCCTGACGGCTGTGGGATAGCGATGCACCCTTCTATTATAATCCTGGGGGATGTGGGATTGGGATGCACCCTTCTATTATAATCCTGGGGGCTGTGGGATTGGGATGCACCCGTCTATTATGATCCTGGCGGTTGTGGGATAGGGATTCACCCTTCTATTATAACCCTATCGGCTGTGGGATAGGGATGCACCCTTCTCTTATAATACTGGCGGCTGTGGGATAGGGATGCACCCTTCTATTATAATCCTGGCGGCTGTGGGATAGGGGTGCAACCTTCTATTATAATCCTGGGGGCTGTGGGATAGGAATGCACCCGTCTATTATGATCCTGGCGGTTGTGGGATAGGGATGCACCCTTCTATTATAATCCTGGCGGCTGTGGGATAGGGATGCACCCTTCTATTATAATCCTGGCGGCTGTGGGATAGGGATGCACACTTCTATTATAATCCTGGCGGCTGTGGGATAGGTATGCACCCTTCTATTATAATCCTGGCGGCTGTGGGACAGGGATGCACCCTTCTATTATAGTCCTGGCGGCTGTGGGATAGGGATGCAACCTTCTATTATAATCCTGGCGGCTGTGGGATAGGAATGCACCCTTCTATTTTAACCCTGGCGGCTGTGGGATAGGGATGCACCCTTCTATTATAATCCTGGCGGCTGTGGGATATGGCTGCACCCTTGTATTATAATCCTGGCAGCTGTGGGATAGGGATGCACCCTTCTATTATAATCCTGGCGGCTGTGGGATAGGGATGCACCCTCCTATTATAACCCTGGCGGCTGTGGGATAGGGATGCATCCTTCAATTATGACCCTGGCGGCTGTGGGATAGGGATGCACCCTTCTAGTATAATCCTGGCGGCTGTGGGATAGGGATGCACCCTTCTATTATAATCCTGGGGGCTGTGGGATAGGGATGCACCCGTCTATTATGATCCTGGCGGTTGTGAGATAGGGATGCACCCTTCTATTGTAATCCTGGCGGCTGTGGGATAGGGGTGCACCCTTCTTTTATAATCCTGGGCGCTGTGGGATATGGATGCACCCTTCTATTATAATCCTGGGGGCTGTGGGATTGGGATGCACCCTTCTATTATGATCCTGGCGGTTGTGGGATAGGGATGCACCCTTCTATTATAATCATGGCGGCTGTGGGATAGGGATGCACCCTTCTATTATAATCCTGGCGGCTGTGGGATAGGGATGCACACTTCTATTATAATCCTGGCGGCTGTGGGATAGGTATGCACCCTTCTATTATACTATTATAATCCTGGCGGCTGTTAGATAGGGATGCACCCTTCTATTATAATCCTGGCGGCTGTGGGACAGGGATGCACCCTTCTATTATAGTCCTGGCGGCTGTGGGATAGGGATGCAACCTTCTATTATAATCCTGGCGGCTGTGGGATAGGAATGCACCCTTCTATTTTGACCCTGGCGGCTGTGGGATAGGGATGCACCCTTCTATTATAATCCTGGCGGATGTGGAATATGGATGCATCCTTTTATTATAATCCTGGCGGCTGTGGGATAGGGATGCACCCTTCTATTATTATCCTGGCGGCTGTGGGATCGGGATGCACCCTCCTATTATAATGCTGGTGGCTGTGGGATAGGGATGCACCCTTCTATTATAATCCTGGCGGCTGTGGGATAGGGATGCACCCTTCTATTATAATCCTGGCGGCTGTGGAATATGGATGCAACCTTCTATTATAACCCTGGTGGCTGTGGGATAGGAATGCACCCTTCTGTTATAATCCTGACGGCTGTGGGATAGGGATGCACCCTTCTATTATAAACCTGGCGGCTGTGGAATATGGATGCACCCTTCTATTATAATCCTGGCGGCTGTGGGATAGGGATGCACCCTTCTATTATAATCCCGACGGCTGTGGGATAGGGATGCACCCTTCTATTATAATCCTGGCGGCTGTGGGATAGGGATGCAACCTTCTATAATAATCCTGGCGGCTGTGGGATAGGGATGCACCCTTCTATTATAATCCTGGCGGCTGTGGCATAGGAATGCACCCTTCTATTATAATCCTGGCGGCTGTGGGATTGGGATGCACCCTTCTATTATAATGCTGGCGGCTGTGGGATAGGGATGCACCCTTCTGTTATAATCCTGGCGGCTGTGGGATAGGGATGCACCCTTCTATTAAAATCCTGGCGGCTGTGGGATAGGGATGCACCCTTCTATTGTAATCCTGGCGGCTGTGGGATAGGGATGCACCCTTCTATTATAATCCTGGCGGCTGTGGGGTAGGGATGCACCCTTCTATTATAATCCTGGCGGCTGTGGGATAGGGATGCACCCTTCTATTATAATCCTGGCGGCTGTGGGATAGGTATGCACCCTTCTATTATACTATTATAATCCTGGCGGCTGGTAGATAGGGATGCACCCTTCTATTATAATCCTGGCGGCTGTGCGATAGGGATGCACCCTTCTATTATAATCCTGGGGGCTGTGGGATAGGGATGCACCCTTCTATTATTGTCCTGGCGGCTGTGGGATAGGGATGCACCGATCTATTATAAACCTGGTGGCTGTGGGATAGGGATGCACCCTTCTATTATAATCCTGGCGGCTGTGGGATCGGGATGCATCCTTCTATTATAATCCTGGCGGCTGTGGGATAGGGATGCACCCTTCTATTATAATCCTGGCGGCTGTGGATAGGGATGCACCCTCCTATTATAACCCTGGCGGCTGTGGGATAGGGATGCATCCTTCAATTATGACCCTGGCGGCTGTGGGATAGGGATGCACCCTTCTAGTATAATCCTGGCGGCTGTGGGATAGGGATGCACCCTTCTATTATAATCCTGGGGGCTGTGGGATAGGGATGCACCCGTCTATTATGATCCTGGCGGTTGTGAGATTGGGATGCACCCTTCTATTGTAATCCTGGCGGCTGTGGGATAGGGATGCACCCTTCTATTATAATCCTGGCGGCTGTGGGATAGGGATGCACCATTCTATTATAATCCTGGCGGCTGTGGGATAGGGATGCACCCTTCTATTATAATCCTGGGCGCTGGGGGATAGGGATGCACCCTTCTATTATAATCCTGGCGGATGTGGGATAGGGATGCACCCTTCTATTATAATCCTGGCGGCTGTGGGATAGGGATGCACCCTTCTATTATAATCCTGGCGGCTGTGGGATAGGGATGCACCTTTCTATTATAATCCTGGGGGCTGTGGGATAGGGATGCACCCGTCTATTATGATCCTGGCGGTTGTGGGATAGGGATGCACCCTTCTATTATAACCCTCGCGGCTGTGGGATAGGGATGCCACCTTCTCTTATAATACTGGCGGCTGTGGGATAAGGATGCACCCTTCTATTATAATCCTGGCGGCTGTGGGATAGGGGTGCACCCGGCTATTATGATCCTGGCGGTTGTGGGATAGGGATGCACCCTTCTCTTATAATACTGGCGGCTGTGGGATAGGGATGCACCCTTCTATTATAATCCTGGCGGCTGTGGGACAGGGATGCACCCTTCTATTATAATCCTGAGGGCTGTGGGATAGGGATGCACCCGTCTGTTATGATCCTGGCGGTTGTGGGATAGGGACGCACCCTTCTATTATAACCCTGGCGGCTGTGGGATAGGGATGCACCCTTCTCTTATAATACTGGCGGCTGTGGGATAGGGATGCACCCTTCTATTATAATCCTGGCGGCTGTGGGATAGGGATGCACCCTTCTATTATAATCCTAGGGGCTGTGGGATAGGGATGCACCCTTCTATTATAACCTTGGCGGCTGTGGGATAGGGATGCACCCAGCTATTATAATCCTGGCGGCTGTGGGATAGGGATGCACCCTTCTATTATAATCCTGGCGGCTGTGGGATAGGGATGCACCATTCTATTATAATCCTGGCGGCTGTGGGATAGGGATGCACCATTCTATTATAACCCTGGCGGCTGTGGGATAGGGATGCACCCTTCTATTATAACCCTGGCGGCTGTGGGATAGGGATGCACCCTTCTATTATAATCCTGGCGGATCCGGAATATGGATGCATCCTTTTATTATAATCCTGGCGGCTGTGGGATAGGGATGTACCCTTCTATTATAATCCTGGCGGCTGTGGGATAGGGATGCCCCCTTCTCTTATAATACTGGCGGCTGTGGGATGGGGATGCACCCTTCTATTATAATCCTGGCGGCTGTGGGATAGGGATGCACCCTTCTATTATAATCTTGGGGGCTGTGGGATAGGGATGCACCCGTCTATTATGATCCTGGCGGTTTTGGGATGGGGATGCACACTTCTATTATAATCCTTGCGGCTGTGGGATAGGGGTGCACCCTTCTATTATAATCCTGGGCGCTGTGGGATAGGGATGCACCGTTCTGTTATAATCCTGGCGGCTGTGGGATAGGGATGCACCCTTCTATTATAATCCTGGGGGCTGTGGGATAGGGATGCACCCTTCTATTATAATCCTGGCGGCTGTGGGATAGGGATGCACCCTTCTATTAGAATCCTGGCGGCTGTGTGATAGGGATGCACACTTCTATTATAATCCTGGCGGCTGTTAGATAGGGATGCACCCTTCTATTATAATCCTGGCGGCTGTGGGACAGGGATGCACACTTCTATTATAATCCTGGCGGCTGTGGCATAGGGATGCACCCGTCTATTATGATCCTGGCGGTTGTGGGATGGGGATGCACACTTCTATTATAATCCTGGCGGCTGTGGGATAGGAATGCACCCTTCTATTTTAACCCTGGCGGCTGTGGGATAGGGATGCACCCTTCTATTATAATCCTGGCGGCTGTGGGATATGGCTGCACCCTTGTATTATAATCCTGGCGGCTGTGGGATAGGGATGCACCCTTCTATTATAATCCTTGCCGCTGTGGGATAGGGATGCACCCTTCTATTATAACCCTGGCGGCTGTGGGATAGGGATGCACCCTTCTATTATAATCCTGGCGGATGTGGAATATGGATGCATCCTTTTATTATAATCCTGGCGGCTGTGGGATAGGGATGCACACTTCTATTATTATCCTGGCGGCTGTGGGATCGGGATGCACCCTCCTATTATAATGCTGGTGGCTGTGGGATAGGGATGCACCCTTCTATTATAATCCTGGCGGCTGTGGAATATGGATGCAACCTTCTATTATAACCCTGGTGGCTGTGGGATAGGAATGCACCCTTCTGTTATAATCCTGACGGCTGTGGGATAGGGATGCACCCTTCTATTATAAACCTGGCGGCCGTGGAATATGGATGCACCCTTCTATTATAATCCTGGCGGCTGTGGAATAGGGATGCACCCTTCTATTATAATCCTGGCGGCTGTGGGATAGGGATGCACCCTTCTCTTATAATCCTGGCGGCTGTGGGATAGGGATGCACCCTTCTATTATAATCCTGGCGGCTGTGGGATAGGGATGCACCCTTCTATTATAATCCTGGCGGCTGTGGCATAGGGATGCACCCTTCTGTTATAATCCTGGCGGCTGTGGGATGGGGATGCACCCTTCTATTAAAATCCTGGCGGCTGTGGGATAGGGATGCACCCTTCTATTGTAATCCTGGCGGCTGTGGGATAGGGATGAACCCTTCTATTATAACCCTGGCGGCTGTGGGATAGGGATGCACCCTTCTATTATAATCCTGGCGGATGTGGAATATGGATGCATCCTTTTATTATAATCCTGGCGGGTGTGGGATAGGGATGCACCCTTCTCTTATAATACTGGCGGCTGTGGGATAGGGATGCACCCTTCTATTATAATCCTGGCGGCTGTGGGATAGGGATGCACCCTTCTATTATAATCCTGGGGGCTGTGGGATAGGGATGCACCCGTCTATTATGATCCTGGCGGTTGTGGGATAGGGATGCACCCTTCTATTATAATCGTGGCGGCTGTGGGATAGGGATGCACCCTTCTATTATAATCCTGGCGGCTGTGGGATAGGGATGCACCCTTCTATTATAATCCTGGCGGCTGTGGGACAGGGATGCACCCTTCTATTATAGTCCTGGCGGCTGTGGGATAGGGATGCACCCTTCTATTATAATCCTGGCGGCTGTGGGATAGGAATGCACCCTTCTATTTTAACCCTGCCGGCTGTGGGATAGGGATGCACCCTTCTCTTATAATCCTGGCGGCTGTGGAATAGGGATGCAAACTTCTATTATAATCCTGGCGGCTGTGGGATAGGTATGCACCCTTCTATTATATATTATAATCCTGGCGGCTGTTAGATAGGGATGCACCCTTCTATTATAATCCTGGCGGCTGTGGGACAGGGATGCACCCTTCTATTATAGTCCTGGCGGCTGTGGGATAGGGATGCACCCTTCTATTATAATCCTGGCGGCTGTGGTATAGGAATGCACCCTTCTATTTTAACCCTGGCGGCTGTGGGATAGGGATGCACCCTTCTATTATAATCCTGGCGACTGTGGGATATGGATGCACCCTTGTATTATAATCCTGGCGGCTGTGGGACAGGGATGCACCCTTCTATTATAATCCTTGCGGCTGTGGGATAGGGATGCACCCATCTATTATAACCTTGGCGGCTGTGGGATAGGGATGCACCCTTCTATTATAATCCTGGCGGCTGTGGGATAGGGATGCACCCTTCTATTATAATCCTGGCGGCTGTGGGATAGGGATGCACCATTCTATTATAGTCCTGGCGGCTGTGGGATAGGGATGCACCATTCTATTATAACCCTGGCGGCTGTGGGATAGGGATGCACCCTTCTATTATAACCCTGGCGGCTGTGGGATAGGGATGCACCCTTCTATTATAATCCTGGCGGATCCGGAATATGGATGCATCCTTTTATTATAATCCTGGCGGCTGTGGGATAGGGATGTACCCTTCTATTATAATCCTGGCGGCTGTGGGATAGGGATGCCCCCTTCTCTTATAATACTGGCGGCTGTGGGATAGGGATGCACCCTTCTATTATAATCCTGGCGGCTGTGGGATAGGGATGCACCCGTCTATTATGATCCTGGCGGTTGTGGGATGGGGATGCACATTTCTATTATAATCCTTGCGGCTGTGGGATAGGCGTGCACCCTTCTATTATAATCCTGGGCGCTGTGGGATAGGGATGCACCGTTCTGTTATAATCCCGGCGGCTGTGGGATAGGGATGCACCCTTCTATTATAATCCTGGGGGCTGTGGGATAGAGATGCACCCTTCTATTATAATCCTGGCGGCTGTGGGATAGGGATGCACCCTTCTATTATAATCCTGGCGGCTGTGGGATAGGGATGCACCCTTCTATTATAATCCTGGCGGCTGTGGGATAGGGATGCACCCTTCTATTATAATCCTGGCGGCTGTGGGATAGGGATGCACCCTTCTATTATAATCCTGGCGGCTGTGGCATAGGGATGCACCCTTCTGTTATAATCCTGGCGGCTGTGGGATGGGGATGCATCCTTCTATTAAAATCCTGGCGGCTGTGGGATAGGGATGCACCCTTCTATTGTAATCCTGGCGGCTGTGGGATAGGGATGAACCCTTCTATTATAACCCTGGCGGCTGTGGGATAGGGATGCACCCTTCTATTATAATCCTGGCGGATGTGGAATATGGATGCATCCTTTTATTGTAACCCTGGCGGGTGTGGGATAGGGATGCACCCTTCTATTATAATCCTGGCGGCTGTGGGATAGGGATGCCCCCTTCTCTTATAATACTGGCGGCTGTGGGATAGGGATGCACCCTTCTATTATAATCCTGGCGGCTGTGGGATCGGGATGCACCCTTCTATTATAATCCTGGGGGCTGTGGGATTGGGATGCACCGGTCTATTATGATCCTGGCGGTTGTGGGATGGGGATGCACACTTCTATTATAATCCTGGCGGCTGTGGGATAGGGGTGCACCCTTCTATTATAATCCTGGGCGCTGTGGGATAGGGGTGCACCCTTCTATTATAATCCTGGCGTCTGTGGGATAGGGATGCACCCGTCTATTATGATCCTGGCGGTTGTGGGATAGGGATGCACCCTTCTCTTATAATACTGGCGGCTGTGGGATAGGGATGCACCCTTCTATTATAATTCTGGCGGCTGTGGGATAGCGATGCACCCTTCTATTATAATCGTGGGGGCTGTGGGAT
Source organism: Scyliorhinus torazame (assembly GCF_047496885.1). Lineage (NCBI taxonomy): Eukaryota > Metazoa > Chordata > Chondrichthyes > Carcharhiniformes > Scyliorhinidae > Scyliorhinus > Scyliorhinus torazame. The sequence continues at coordinate 103,195,163 of NC_092726.1, forward strand.
TGGGATGCACCCGTCTATTATGATCCTGGCGGTTGTGGGATAGGGATGCACCCTTCTATTATAACCCTATCGGCTGTGGGATAGGGATGCACCCGTCTATTATGATCCTGGCGGTTGTGGGATAGGGATGCACCCTTCTATTATAATCCTGGCGGCTGTGGGATAGTGATGCATCCTTCTATTATAATCCTGGCGGCTGTGGGATAGGGATGCACCCTTCTATTATAATCCTGGCGGCTGTGGGATAGGGATGCACACTTCTATTATAATCCTGGCGGCTGTGGGATAGGTATGCACCCTTCTATTATACTATTATAATCCTGGCGGCTGTTAGATAGGGATGCACCCTTCTATTATAATCCTGGCGGCTGTGGGCCAGGGATGCACCCTTCTATTATAGTCCTGGCGGCTGTGGGATAGGGATGCACCCTTCTATTATAATCCTGGCGGCTGTGGGATAGGAATGCACCCTTCTATTTTAACCCTGGCGGCTGTGGGATAAAGATGCACCATTCTATTATAATCCTGGCGGCTGTGGGATATGGCTGCACCCTTGTATTATAATCCTGGCGGCTGTGGGATAGGGATGCACCCTTCTATTATAATCCTTGCCGCTGTGGGATAGGGATGCACCCTTCTATTATAACCCTGGCGGCTGTGGGATAGGGATGCACCCTTCTATTATAATCCTGGCGGCTTTGGGATAGGGATGCACCCTTTTATTATAATCCTGGCGGCTGTGGGATAGGGATGCACCCTTCTATTATTATCCTGGCGGCTGTGGGATCGGGATGCACCCTCCTATTATAATGCTGGTGGCTGTGGGATAGGGATGCACCCTTCTATTATAATCCTGGCGGCTGTGGGATAGGGATGCACCCTTCTATTATAATCCTGGCGGCTGTGGAATATGGATGCAACCTTCTATTATAACCCTGGTGGCTGTGGGATAGGAATGCACCCTTCTGTTATAATCCTGACGGCTGTGGGATAGGGATGCACCCTTCTATTATAATCCTGGCGGCTATGGGATAGGGATGCACCCTTCTATTATAATCCTGGGGGCTGTGGGATAGGGATGCACCCGTCTATTATGATCCTGGCGGTTGTGGGATAGCGATGCACCCTTCTATTATAATACTGGCGGCTGTGGGATAGTGATGCACCCTTCTATTATAATCCTGGGGGCTGTGGGATAGGGATGCACCCGTCTATTATAATCCTGACGGCTGTGGGATAGCGATGCACCCTTCTATTATAATCCTGGGGGATGTGGGATTGGGATGCACCCTTCTATTATAATCCTGGCGGCTGTGGGATGGGGATGCACCCTTCTATTATAATCCTGGGGGCTGTGGGATAGGGATGCACCCGTCTATTATAATCCTGACGGCTGTGGGATAGCGATGCACCCTTCTATTATAATCCTGGGGGATGTGGGATTGGGATGCACCCTTCTATTATAATCCTGGGGACTGTGGGATAGGGATGCACCCGTCTATTATGATCCTGGCGGTTGTGGGATAGGGATGCACCCTTCTATTATAACCCTATCGGCTGTGGGATAGGGATGCACCCTTCTCTTATAATACTGGCGGCTGTGGGATAGGGATGCACCCTTCTATTATAATCCTGGCGGCTGTGGGATAGGGATGCACCCTTCTATTATAATCCTGGGGGCTCTGGGATAGGGATGCACCCGTCTATTATGATCCTGGCGGTTGTGGGATAGGGATGCACCCTTCTATTATAATCCTGGCCGCTGTGGGATAGGGATGCACCCTTCTATTATAATCCTGGCGGCTGTGGGATAGGGATGCACACTCCTATTATAATCCTGGCGGCTGTGGGATAGGTATGCACCCTTCTATTATACTATTTTAATCCTGGCGGCTGTTAGATAGGGATGCACCCTTCTATTATAATCCTGGCGGCTGTGGGATAGGGGTGCACCCTTCTATTATAATCCTGGCGGCTGTGGGACAGGGATGCATCCTTCTATTATAGTCCTGACGGCTGTGGGATAGGGATGCACCCTTCTATTATAATCCTGGCGGCTGTGGGATAGGAATGCACCCTTCTATTTTAACCCTGGCGGCTGTGGGATATGGATGCACCCTTCTATTATAATCCTGGCGGCTGTGGAATATGGCTGCACCCTTGTATTATAATCCTGGCGGCTGTGGGATAGGGATGCACCCTTCTATTATAATCCTTGCCGCTGTGGGATAGGGATGCACCCTTCTATTATAACCCTGGCGGCTGTGGGATAGGGATGCACCCTTCTATTATAATCCTGGCGGATGTGGAATATGGATGCATCCTTTTATTATAATCCTGGCGGCTGTGGGATAGGGATGCACCCTTCTATTATTATCCTGGCGGCTGTGGGATCGGGATGCACCCTCCTATTATAATGCTGGTGGCAGTGGGATAGGGATGCACCCTTCTATTATAATCCTGGCGGCTGTGGGAGAGGGATGCACCCTTCTATTATAATCCTGGCGGCTGTGGGATAGGGATGCACCCTTCTATTATAATCCTGGGGGCTGTGGGATAGGGATGCACCCGTCTATTATGATCCTGGCGGTTGTGGGATAGCGATGCACCCTTCTATTATAATACTGGCGGCTGTGGGAAAGGGATGCACCCTTCTATTATAATCCTGGCGGCTGTGGGATAGGGATGCACCCTTCTATTATAATCCTGGGGGCTGTGGGATAGGGATGCACCCGTCTATTATAATCCTGACGGCTGTGGTATAGCGATGCACCCTTCTATTATAATCCTGGGTGATGTGGGATTGGGATGCACCCGTCTATTATGATCCTGGCGGTTGTGGGATAGGGATGCACCCTTCTATTATAACCCTATCGGCTGTGGGATAGGGATGCACCCTTCTCTTATAATACTGGCGGCTGTGGGATAGGGATGCACCCTTCTATTATAATCCTGGCGGCTGTGGAATAGGGATGCACCCTTCTATTATGATCCTGGCGGTTGTGGGATAGGGATGCACCCTTCTATTATAATCCTGGCGGCTGTGGGATAGGGATGCACCCTTCTATTATAATCCTGGCGGCTGTGGGATAGGGATGCACACTTCTATTATAATCCTGGCGGCTGTGGGATAGGTATGCACCCTACTATTATACTAGTATAATCCTGGCGGCTGTTAGATGGGGATGCACCCGTCTATTATAATCCTGGCGGCTGTGGGACAGTGATGCACCCTTCTATTATAATACTGGCGGCTGTGGGATAGGGATGCACCCTTCTATTATAATTCTGGCGGCTGTGGGATAGCGATGCACCCTTCTATTATAATCGTGGGGGCTGTGGGATTGGGATGCACCCGTCTATTATGATCCTGGCGGTTGTGGGATAGGGATGCACCCTTCTATTATAACCCTATCGGCTGTGGGATAGGGATGCACCCGTCTATTATGATCCTGGCGGTTGTGGGATAGGGATGCACCCTTCTATTATAATCCTGGCGGCTGTGGGATAGTGATGCATCCTTCTATTATAATCCTGGCGGCTGTGGGATAGGGATGCACCCTTCTATTATAATCCTGGCGGCTGTGGGATAGGGATGCACACTTCTATTATAATCCTGGCGGCTGTGGGATAGGTATGCACCCTTCTATTATACTATTATAATCCTGGCGGCTGTTAGATAGGGATGCACCCTTCTATTATAATCCTGGCGGCTGTGGGCCAGGGATGCACCCTTCTATTATAGTCCTGGCGGCTGTGGGATAGGGATGCACCCTTCTATTATAATCCTGGCGGCTGTGGGATAGGAATGCACCCTTCTATTTTAACCCTGGCGGCTGTGGGATAAAGATGCACCATTCTATTATAATCCTGGCGGCTGTGGGATATGGCTGCACCCTTGTATTATAATCCTGGCGGCTGTGGGATAGGGATGCACCCTTCTATTATAATCCTTGCCGCTGTGGGATAGGGATGCACCCTTCTATTATAACCCTGGCGGCTGTGGGATAGGGATGCACCCTTCTATTATAATCCTGGCGGCTTTGGGATAGGGATGCACCCTTTTATTATAATCCTGGCGGCTGTGGGATAGGGATGCACCCTTCTATTATTATCCTGGCGGCTGTGGGATCGGGATGCACCCTCCTATTATAATGCTGGTGGCTGTGGGATAGGGATGCACCCTTCTATTATAATCCTGGCGGCTGTGGGATAGGGATGCACCCTTCTATTATAATCCTGGCGGCTGTGGAATATGGATGCAACCTTCTATTATAACCCTGGTGGCTGTGGGATAGGAATGCACCCTTCTGTTATAATCCTGACGGCTGTGGGATAGGGATGCACCCTTCTATTATAATCCTGGCGGCTATGGGATAGGGATGCACCCTTCTATTATAATCCTGGGGGCTGTGGGATAGGGATGCACCCGTCTATTATGATCCTGGCGGTTGTGGGATAGCGATGCACCCTTCTATTATAATACTGGCGGCTGTGGGATAGTGATGCACCCTTCTATTATAATCCTGGGGGCTGTGGGATAGGGATGCACCCGTCTATTATAATCCTGACGGCTGTGGGATAGCGATGCACCCTTCTATTATAATCCTGGGGGATGTGGGATTGGGATGCACCCTTCTATTATAATCCTGGCGGCTGTGGGATGGGGATGCACCCTTCTATTATAATCCTGGGGGCTGTGGGATAGGGATGCACCCGTCTATTATAATCCTGACGGCTGTGGGATAGCGATGCACCCTTCTATTATAATCCTGGGGGATGTGGGATTGGGATGCACCCTTCTATTATAATCCTGGGGACTGTGGGATAGGGATGCACCCGTCTATTATGATCCTGGCGGTTGTGGGATAGGGATGCACCCTTCTATTATAACCCTATCGGCTGTGGGATAGGGATGCACCCTTCTCTTATAATACTGGCGGCTGTGGGATAGGGATGCACCCTTCTATTATAATCCTGGCGGCTGTGGGATAGGGATGCACCCTTCTATTATAATCCTGGGGGCTCTGGGATAGGGATGCACCCGTCTATTATGATCCTGGCGGTTGTGGGATAGGGATGCACCCTTCTATTATAATCCTGGCCGCTGTGGGATAGGGATGCACCCTTCTATTATAATCCTGGCGGCTGTGGGATAGGGATGCACACTCCTATTATAATCCTGGCGGCTGTGGGATAGGTATGCACCCTTCTATTATACTATTTTAATCCTGGCGGCTGTTAGATAGGGATGCACCCTTCTATTATAATCCTGGCGGCTGTGGGATAGGGGTGCACCCTTCTATTATAATCCTGGCGGCTGTGGGACAGGGATGCATCCTTCTATTATAGTCCTGACGGCTGTGGGATAGGGATGCACCCTTCTATTATAATCCTGGCGGCTGTGGGATAGGAATGCACCCTTCTATTTTAACCCTGGCGGCTGTGGGATATGGATGCACCCTTCTATTATAATCCTGGCGGCTGTGGAATATGGCTGCACCCTTGTATTATAATCCTGGCGGCTGTGGGATAGGGATGCACCCTTCTATTATAATCCTTGCCGCTGTGGGATAGGGATGCACCCTTCTATTATAACCCTGGCGGCTGTGGGATAGGGATGCACCCTTCTATTATAATCCTGGCGGATGTGGAATATGGATGCATCCTTTTATTATAATCCTGGCGGCTGTGGGATAGGGATGCACCCTTCTATTATTATCCTGGCGGCTGTGGGATCGGGATGCACCCTCCTATTATAATGCTGGTGGCAGTGGGATAGGGATGCACCCTTCTATTATAATCCTGGCGGCTGTGGGAGAGGGATGCACCCTTCTATTATAATCCTGGCGGCTGTGGGATAGGGATGCACCCTTCTATTATAATCCTGGGGGCTGTGGGATAGGGATGCACCCGTCTATTATGATCCTGGCGGTTGTGGGATAGCGATGCACCCTTCTATTATAATACTGGCGGCTGTGGGAAAGGGATGCACCCTTCTATTATAATCCTGGCGGCTGTGGGATAGGGATGCACCCTTCTATTATAATCCTGGGGGCTGTGGGATAGGGATGCACCCGTCTATTATAATCCTGACGGCTGTGGTATAGCGATGCACCCTTCTATTATAATCCTGGGTGATGTGGGATTGGGATGCACCCGTCTATTATGATCCTGGCGGTTGTGGGATAGGGATGCACCCTTCTATTATAACCCTATCGGCTGTGGGATAGGGATGCACCCTTCTCTTATAATACTGGCGGCTGTGGGATAGGGATGCACCCTTCTATTATAATCCTGGCGGCTGTGGAATAGGGATGCACCCTTCTATTATGATCCTGGCGGTTGTGGGATAGGGATGCACCCTTCTATTATAATCCTGGCGGCTGTGGGATAGGGATGCACCCTTCTATTATAATCCTGGCGGCTGTGGGATAGGGATGCACACTTCTATTATAATCCTGGCGGCTGTGGGATAGGTATGCACCCTACTATTATACTAGTATAATCCTGGCGGCTGTTAGATGGGGATGCACCCTTCTATTATAATCCTGGCGGCTGTGGGACAGTGATGCACCCTTCTATTATAGTCCTGGCGGCTGTGGGATAGGGATGCACCCTTCTATTATAATCCTGGCGGCTGTGGGATAGGAATGCACCCTTCTATTTTAACCCTGGCGGCTGTGGGATAGGGATGCACCCTTCTATTATAATCCTGGCGGCTGTGGGATAGGGATGCACCCTTCTATTATAATCCTGGCGGCTGTGGGATAGAGATGCACCCTTCTATTATAATCCTGGCGGCTGTGGGATATGGCTGCACCCTTCTATTATAATCCTGGCGGCTGTGGGATAGGGATGCACCCTTCTATTATAATCCTTGCCGCTGTGGGATAGGGATGCACCCTTCTATTATAACCCTGGCGGCTGTGGGATAGGGATGCACCCTTCTATTATAATCCTGGCGGATGTGGAATATGGATGCATCCTTTTATTATAATCCTGGCGGCTGTGGGATAGGGATGCACCCTTCTCTTATTATCCTGGCGGCTGTGGGATCGGGATGCACCCTCCTATTATAATGCTGGTGGCTGTGGGATAGGGATGCACCCTTCTATTATAATCCTGGCGGCTGTGGGTTAGGGATGCACCCTTCTATTATAATCCTGGCGGCTGTGGAATATGGATGCAACCTTCTATTATAACCCTGGTGGCTGTGGGATAGGAATGCACCCTTCTGTTATAATCCTGACGGCTGTGGGATAGGGATGCACCCTTCTATTATAAACCTGGCGGCTGTGGATTATGGATGCACCCTTCTATTATAATCCTGGCGGCTGTGGGATAGGGATGCACCCTTCTATTATAATCCTGGCGTCTGTGGGATAGGGATGCACCCTTCTGTTATAATCCTGACGGCTGTGGGATAGGGATGCACCCTTCTATTATAAACCTGGCGGCTGTGGATTATGGATGCACCCTTCTATTATAATCCTGGCGGCTGTGGGATAGGGATGCACCCTTCTATTATAATCCTGGCGTCTGTGGGATAGGGATGCACCCTTCTATTATAATCCTGGCGGCTGTGGGATAGGGATGCACCCTTCTATTGTAATCCTGGCGGCTGTGGGATAGGGATGAACCCTTCTATTATAACCCTGGCGGCTGTGGGATAGGGATGCATCCTTCAATTATAATCCTGGCGGATGTGGAATATGGATGCATCCTTTTATTATAATCCTGGCGGTTGTGGGATAGGGATGCACCCTTCTATTATAATCCTGGCGGCTGTGGGATAGGGATGCACCCTTCTATTATAATTCTGGCGGCTGTGGGATACGGATGCACCCTTCTATTATAATCCTGGCGGCTGTGGGTTAGGGATGCACCCTTCTATTATACTATTATAATCCTGGCGGCTGTTAGATAGGGATGCACCCTTCTATTATAATCCTGGCGGCTGTGGGACAGGGATGCACCCTTCTATTATAATCCTGGCGGCTGTGGGATAGGAATGCACCCTTCTATTTTAACCCTGGCGGCTGTGGGATAGGGATGCACCCTTCTATTATAATCCTGGCGGCTGTGGGATATGGCTGCACCCTTGTATTATAATCCTGGCGGCTGTGGGATGGGAATGCACCCTTCTATTATAATCCTTGCCGCTGTGGGATAGGGATGCACCCTTCTATTATAACCCTGGCGGCTGTGGGATAGGGATGCACCCTTCTATTATAGTCCTGGCGGCTGTGGGATCGGGATGCACCCTCCTATTATTATCCTGGCGGCTGTGGGATCGGGATGCACCCTCCTATTATAATGCTGGTGGCTGTGGGATAGGGATGCACCCTTCTATTATAATCCTGGCGGCTGTGGAATATGGATGCAACCTTCTATTATAACCCTGGTGGCTGTGGGATAGGAATGCACCCTTCTGTTATAATCCTGACGGCTGTGGGATAGGGATGCACCCTTCTATTATAAACCTGGCGGCTGTGGAATATGGTTGCACCCTTCTATTATAATCCTGGCGGCTGTGGGATAGGGATGCACCCTTCTATTATAATCCTGGCGGCTGTGGGATAGGGATGCACCCTTCTATTATAATCCTGGCGGCTGTGGGATAGGGATGCACCCTTCTATTATAATCCTGGCGGCTGTGGGATAGGGATGCACCCTTCTATTATAATCCTGGCGGCTGTGGCATAGGGATGCACCCTTCTGTTATAATCCTGGCGGCTGTGGGATGGGGATGCACCCTTCTATTAAAATCCTGGCGGCTGTGGGATAGGGATGCACCCTTCTATTGTAATCCTGGCGGCTGTGGGATAGGGATGAACCCTTCTATTATAACCCTGGCGGCTGTGGGATAGGGATGCACCCTTCTATTATAATCCTGGCGGATGTGGAATATGGATGCATCCTTCTATTATAATCCTGGCGGCTGTGGGATAGGGATGCCCCCTTCTCTTATAATACTGGCGGCTGTGGGATAGGGATGCACCCTTCTATTATAATCCTGGCGGCTGTGGGATAGGGATGCACCCTTCTATTATAATCCTGGGGGCTCTGGGATAGGGATGCACCGGTCTATTATGATCCTGGCGGTTGTGGGATGGGGATGCACAATTCTATTATAATCCTGGCGGCTGTGGGATAGGGGTGCACCCTTCTATTATAATCCTGGGCGCTGTGGGATAGGGGTGCACCCTTCTATTATAATCCTGGCGGCTGTGGGATAGGGATGCACACGTCTATTATGATCCTGGCGGTTGTGGGATAGGGATGCACCCTTCTCTTATAATACTGGCGGCTGTGGGATAGGGATGCACCCTTTTATTATAATTCTGGCGGCTGTGGGATAGCGATGCACCCTTCTATTATAATCCTGGGGGCTGTGGGATTGGGATGCACCCGTCTATTATGATCCTGGCGGTTGTGGGATAGGGATGCACCCTTCTATTATAACCCTATCGGCTGTGGGATAGGGATGCACCCTTCTCTTATAATACTCGCGGCTGTGGGATAGGGATGCACCCTTATATTATAATCCTGGCTGCTGTGGGATAGGGATGCACCCTTCTATTATAATCCTGGGGGCTGTGGGATAGGGATGCACCCGTCTATTATGATCCTGGCGGTTGTGGGATAGCGATGCACCCTTCTATTATAATACTGGCGGCTGTGGGATAGGGATGCACCCTTCTAGTATAATCCTGGCGGCTGTGGGATAGGGATGCACCCTTCTATTATAATCCTGGGGGCTGTGGGATAGGGATGCACCCGTCTATTATAATCCTGACGGCTGTCGGATAGGGATGCACCCTTCTATTATAATCCTGGGGGCTGTGGGATTGGGATGCACCCGTCTATTATGATCCTGGCGGTTGTGGGATAGGGATGCACCCTTCTATTATAACCCTATCGGCTGTGGGATAGGGATGCACCCTTCTCTTATAATACTGGCGGCTGTGGGATAGGGATGCACCCTTCTATTATAATCCTGGCGGCTGTGGGATAGGGATGCACCCTTCTATTATAATCTAGGCGGCTGTGGGATAGGGATGCACCCTTCTATTATAATCCTGGCGGCTGTGGGATAGGGATGCACCCTACTATTATAATCCTGGGGGCTGTGGGATTGGGATGCACCCGTCTATTATGATCCTGGCGGTTGTGGGATAGGGATGCACCCTTCTATTATAACCCTATCGGCTGTGGGATAGGGATGCACCCTTCTCTTATAATACTGGCGGCTGTGGGATAGGGATGCACCCTTCTATTATAATCCTGGCGGCTGTGGGATAGGGATGCACCCTTCTATTATAATCCTGGCGGCTGTGGGATAGGGATGCACCCTTCTATTATAATCCTGGCGGCTGTGGGATAGGGATGCACCCTACTATTATAATCCTGGGGCTGTGGGATAGGGATGCACCCGTCTATTATGATCCTGGCGGTTGTGGGATAGGGATGCACCCTTCTATTATAATCCTGGCGGCTGTGGGATAGGGATGCACCCTTCTATTATAATCCTGGCGGCTGTGGGATAGGGATGCACCCTTCTATTATAATCCTGGCGGCTGTGGGATAGGGATGCACCCTTCTATTATAATCCATGGGGCTGTGGGATAGGGATGCACACTTCTATTATAATCCTGGCGGCTGTGGGATAGGTATGCACCCTTCTATTATACTATTATAATCCTGGCGGCTGTTAGATAGGGATGCACCCTACTATTATAATCCTGGGGGCTGTGGGATAGGAATGCACCCGTCTATTATGATCCTGGCGGTTGTGGGATAGGGATGCACTCTTCTATTATAATCCTGGCGGCTGTGGGATAGGGATGCACCCTTCTATTATAATCCTGGCGGCTGTGGGATAGGGATGCACACTTCTATTATAATCCTGGCGGCTGTGGGATAGGTATGCACCCTTCTATTATACTATTATAATCCTGGCGGCTGTTAGATAGGGATGCACCCTTCTATTATAATCCTGGCGGCTGTGGGACAGGGATGCACCCTTCTATTATAGTCCTGGCGGCTGTGGGATAGGGATGCACCCTTCTATTATAATCCTGGCGGTTGTGGAATATGGATGCATCCTTTTATTATAATCCTGGCGGCTGTGGGATAGGGATGCACTCTTCTATTATTATCCTGGCGGCTGTGGGATCGGGATGCACCCTCCTATTATAATGCTGGTGGCTGTAGGATAGGGATGCACCCTTCTATTATAATGCTGGTGGCTGTGGGATAGGGATGCATCCTTCTATTATAATCCTGGTGGCTGTGGAATATGGATGCAACCTTCTATTATAATCCTGGCGGCTGTGGGATAGGGATGCACCCTTCTGTTATAATCCTGACGGCTGTGGGATAGGGATGCACCCTTCTATTATAAACCTGGCGGCTGTGGAATATGGATGCACCCTTCTATTATAATCCTGGCGGCTGTGGGATAGGGATGCACCCTTCTATTATAATCCTGGCGGCTGTGGGATAGGTATGCACCCTTCTATTATAATCCTGGCGGCTGTGGGATAGGGATGCACCCTTCTATTATAATCCTGGCGGCTGTGGGATAGGGATGCACCCTTCTATTATAATCCTGGCGGCTGTGGGATAAGGATGCACCCTTCTATTATAATCCTGGCGGCTGTGGCATAGGGATGCACCCTTCTGTTATAATCCTGGCGGCTGTGGGATAGGGATGCACCCTTCTATTAAAATCCTGGCGGCTGTGGGATAGGGATGCACCCTTCTATTGTAATCCTGGCGGCTGTGGGATAGGGATTAACCCTTCTATTATAATCCTGGCGGCTGTGGGATAGGTATGCACCCTTCTATTATACTATTATAATCCTGGCGGCTGTTAGATAGGGATGCACCCTTCTATTATAATCCTGGGGGCTGTGGGATAGGGATGCACCCTTCTATTATAATCCTGGCGGCTGTGGCATAGGGATGCACCCTTCTGTTATAATCCTGGCGGCTGTGGGATAGGGATGCACCCTTCTATTAAAATCCTGGCGGCTGTGGGATAGGGATGCACCCTTCTATTATAATCCTGGCGGCTGTGGCATAGGGATGCACCCTTCTGTTATAATCCTGGCGGCTGTGGGATAGGGATGCACCCTTCTATTAAAATCCTGGCGGCTGTGGGATAGGGATGCACCCTTCTATTGTAATCATGGCGGCTGTGGGATAGGGATGAACCCTTCTATTATAATCCTGGCGGCTGTGGGATAGGTATGCACCCTTCTATTATACTACTATAATCCTGGCGGCTGTTAGATAGGGATGCACCCTCCTATTATAATCCTGGTGGCTGTGGGATAGGGATGCACCCGTCTATTATGATCCTGGCGGTTGTGGGATAGGGATGCACCCTTCTATTATAATCCTGGCGGCTGTGGGATAGGGGTGCACCCTTCGATTATAATCCTGGGCGCAGTGGGATAGGGGTGCACCCTTCTATTATAATCCTGGCGGCTGTGGGATAGGGATGCACCCTTCTATTATAATCCTGGCGGCTGTGGGATAGGGATGCACCCTTCTATTATAATCCTGGGCGCTGGGGGATAGGGATGCACCGTTCTATTATAATCCTGGCGGCTCTGGGATAGGGATGCATCCTTCTATTATAATCCTGGCGGCTGTGGGATGGGGATGCACCCTTCTATTATAATCCTGGCGGCTGTGGGATAGGGATGCACCCTTCTATTATAATCCTGGGGGCTGTGGGATAGGGATGCACCCGTCTATTATGATCCTGGCGGTTGTGGGATAGGGATGCAACCTTCTATTATAACCCTCGCGGCTGTGGGATAGGGATGCCCCATTCTCTTATAATACTGGCGGCTGTGGGATAGGGATGCACCCTTCTATTATAATCCTGGCGGCTGTGGGATAGGGATGCACTCTTCTATTATAATCCTGGGGGCTGTGTGATAGGGATACACCCGTCTATTATGATCCTGGCGGTTGTTGGATAGGGATGCACCCTTCTATTATAACCCTCGCGGCTGTGGGATAGGGATGCCCCATTCTCTTATAATACTGGCGGCTGTGGGATAGGGATGCACCCTTCTATTATAATCCTGGCGGCTGTGGGATAGGGATGCACCCTTCTATTATAATCCTGGCGGCTGTGGGATAGGGGTGCAACTAACAGGCTGTGTCTGTCACCCCCTCACATTGAAACACTAACAGGCTGTGCCTGTCCCCCCTCACATTGAAACACTAACAGGCAGTGTCTGTCCCCCCCCCCTCACATTGAAACACTAACAGGATGTACCTTCCCCCCCCCCCCTCACATTGAAACACTAACAGGCTGTGCCTGCCCCCCTCCCTCACATTGAAACACTAACAGGCTGAGTCTGCCCCTCCTCACATTGAAACACTAACAGGCAGTGCCTGCCCCCTCCCCTCACATTGAAACACTAACAGGCTGTGTCTGCCCCCCCTCACATTGAAACACAAACAGGCTGTGCCTGTCCCCCCCTCACATTGAAACAATAACAGGCTGTGCCTGTCATCCACCCTCACATTGAAACACTAACAGGCTGTGTCTCTCCCCCCCGCCACATTAAAACACTAACAGACTGTGTCTGCCCCCCCCCCCTCACATTGAAACACTAACAGGCTGTGCCTGTCCCCCCCCCCTAACATTGAAACACTAACAGGCTGTGCCTGCCCCCCCTCACATTGAAACACTAACAGGCTGTGTCTGTCCCCCCTCACATTGGAACACTAACAGGCTGTGTCTGTCCCCCCCCCCCTCACATTGAAACACTAACAGGCTGTGTCTGCCCCCCCCCTCACATTGAAACACTAACAGGCTGTGCCTGCCCCCCCCTCACATTGAAATACTAACAGGCTGAGTCTGTTCCCCCCACCCACATTGATACACTAACAGGCTGTGTCTGCCCCCCCTCACATTGAAACACTAACAGGCTGTGTCTCTCCCCCCCCCCTCACATTGAAACACTAACAGGCTATGACCCCCCTTCTCACATTGAAACAATAACAGACTGTGTCTGTTCCCCCCCTCAAATTGAAACACTAACAGGCTGTGCCTGTCCCCCACCCCCTCACATTGAAACACTAACAGGCTGTGTCTGTCCCCCCACCCTCACATTGAAACACTAACAGGCTGTGTCTGTCCCCTTCTCACATTGAAACATTAACAGGCTGTGTCTGTACCCCCCCACTCACATTGAAACACTAACAGGCTGTGTCTGTCCCCCGTCTCACATTGAAACACTAACAGGCTGCGTCTGTCCCCCCTCACATTGGAACACTAAGAGGCTGTGTCTCTCCCCCCCCCTCACATTGAAACACTAGCAGGCTATGTCCCCCCCCTCACATTGAAACACTAACAGGCTGTGTCTGTTCTCCCCCCCCTCACATTGAAACAATAACAGGCTGTGTCTGTTCCCCCCCTCAAATTGAAACACTAACAGGCTGTGCCTGTCCCCCACCCCCTCACATTGAAACACTAACAGGCTTTGTCTGTCCCCCCACCCTCACATTGAAACACTAACAGGCTGTGTCTGTCCCCTTCTCACATTGAAACACTAACATGCTGTGTCTGTACCACCCCCACTCACATTGAAACACTAACAGGCTGTGTCTGACCCCCGCCTCACATTGAAACACTAACAGGCTGTGTCTGTCCTCCCCGCTCACATTGAAACACTAACAGGCTGTGCCTGTGCCCCCCTCACATTGAAACACTAACAGGCTGTGCCTGTCCCCAACTCCCATTGAAGCAATAACAGGCTGTTTCTGTCCCCCCCCCCTCACATTGAAACACTAACAGGCTGTGCCTGAACCCCCCCCTCACATTGAAACACTAACAGCTGTGCCTGAACCCCCCTCACATTGAAACACTAACGGGCTGAGTCTGACCCCCCCTCACATTGAAACCCTAACAGGCTGTGCCTGTCCCCCTCCCCCTCACATTGAAACACTAACAGGCTGTGCCTGTCCCCCCCCTCACATTGAAACACTAACAGGCTGTGCCTCTCCCCCCCTCACATTGAAACACTAACAGGCTGTGTCTGCCCCCCCCCTCATTGAAACACTAACAGGCTGTGCCTGCGCCCCCCTCACATTGAAACACTAACAGGCTGTGTCTGCCCCACCCCCTCATATTGAAACATTAACAGGCTGAGTCTGTCTCCCCCCCTCACATTGAAACACGAACAGGCTGTGCCTGTCCCCCCCCCCTTACATTGAGGCACGAACAGGCTGTGTCTGCCCCCCGCCTCACATTGAAACACTAACAGGCTGTGTCTGTCCCCCCCTCACATTAAAACAAAAACAGGCTGTGTCTGTCATCCCCCTCATATTGAAACACTAACAGGCTGTGTCTGTCCCCCCCCCTCATATTGAAACACTAACAGGCTGTGTCTGCCCCCCCCTCACATTGAAACACTAACAGGCTGTGTCTGTTCCCCCCCCCACCCTCACATTGAAACACTAACAGGCTGTGCCTGTCCCCCCCTCACATTGAAACACTAACAGGCTGTGCCTGCCCCCCCTCACATTGAAACATTTACAGGCTGTGTCTGTAACCCCCCCCCTTACATTGAAACACTAACAGGCTGTGTCTGTTCCCCCCCCCCACCCTCACATTGAAACACTAACAGGCTGTGCCTGTCCCCCCCTCACATTGAAACACTAACAGGCTGTGCCTGCCCCCCCTCACATTGAAACACTAACAGGCTGTGTCTGTAACCCCACCCTCACATTGAAACACTAACAGGCGGTGTCTGTCCCCCACCCTCACATTGAAACACTAACAGGCTGTGTCTGTCCCCCTCCCCCCTCACATTGAAACACTAACAGGCTGTGTCTGTCCACCCCCCTCACATTGAAACACTAACAGGCTGTGTCTGTCCCCCCCCCTCGCATTGAAACACTAACAGGCTGTGTCTGTCCCCCCCCTCACATTGAAACACTAACAGGCTGTGTCTGCCCCCCCCCCCACGTTGAAACACTAACAGGCTGTGCCTGTCCCCACCTCCCATTGAAGCAATAACAGGCTGTGTATGTCCCCCCCCCCTCACATTGAAATACTAACAGGCTGTGCCTGTCTCCCCCCCCTCACATTGAAACACTAACAGGCTGTGCCTGTCCCCCCCCCCTCATTGAAACACTAACAGGCTGTGCCTGCGCCCCCCTCACATTGAAACACTAACAGGCTGTGCCTGTCCCCCCCCCCTCACAATGAAACACTAACAGGCTGTATCTGCGCCCCCCCCTCACATTGAAACACTAACAGGCTGTGCCCGCCCCCCCCCTCACATTGAAATACTAACAGGCTGTGCCTGTCCCCTCCCCTCACATTGAAACACTAACAGGCTGTGTCTGCCCCCCCCCTCATATTGAAACATTAACAGGCTGTGTCTGTCTCCCACCCTCACATTGAAACCCTAACAGGCTGTGCCTCTCCCCCCCCCCTTACATTGAGACACTAACAGGCTGTGTCTGTCCCCCCCTCACATTAAAACACTAACAGGCTGTGTCTGTCACCCCCCTCACATTGAAACACTAACAGGCTGTGTCTTTCCCACCCTCACATTAAAACACTAACAGGCAGTGACTGTCCACCCCCTCACATTGAAACACTAACAGGCTGTGTCTGTCCCCCCCCCCCCCACCCTCACATTGAAACACTAACAGGCTGTGCCTGTCCCCCCTCACATTGAAACACTAACAGGCTGTGTCTGTCCTGTCCCTCACATTGAAACACTAACAGGCTGTGTCTGTCCAACCCCCTCACATTGAAACATTAACAGGCTGTGTCTGTCACTCCCCTCACATTGAAACACTAACAGGCAGTGCCTGTCCACCCCCTCACATTGAAACACTAACAGGCTGTGTCTGTCCCCCCCCCCCCTCACATTGAAACACTAACAGGCTGTGCCTGCCCCCCCCCACCCTCACATTGAAACACTAACAGGCTGTGTCTGTCCCCCCCCCTCACATTGAAACACTAACAGGCTGTGTCTGTCCCACCCCCCCACCCTCACATTGAAACACTAACAGGCTGTGCCTGTCCCCCCTCACATTGAAACACTAACAGGCTGTGTCTGTCCTGTCCCTCACATTGAAACACTAACAGTCTGTGCCTGTCCACCCCCCTCCACCCTCACATTGAAACACTAACAGGTCGTGTCTGTCCCCCCCTTACATTGAAACACTAACAGGCTGTGTCTGTTCCCCCCCCCCCACCCTCACATTGAAACACAACAGGCTGTGTCCCCCCCCCCTCACATTGAAACACTAACAGGCTGTGTCTGTACCCCCACCCTCACATTGAAACACTAACAGGCTGTGTCTGTCCCCCACCCTCACATTGAAACACTTACAGGCTGTGTCTGTCCCCCTCCCCCCTCACATTGAAACACTAACAGGCTGTGTCTGTCCACCCCCCCCGCCCCCCACCCTCACATTGAAGCACTAACAGGCTGTGCCTGTCCCCCCCTCTCATTGAAACACTAACAGTCTGTCTGTCGCTCTCACACTGTCTCTTTCTCTCTGCCTGTCTCTCTCTCTCGCACTCATGTCTATCTCGCTCTGTCTGCCTCTCTGTCCCTCTCTCATCTCTCTCTCTCTGTCTCCCCCTCTCCCCCCCCCCCAACTATGTTTCTCTCCGTCTCTTTGTCTCTCTCTCTCTCTCTCTCTGTCTCTGTCTCTCTATCTCTCTCTGTCTCTCTCGCTCTCTCTCTGTCTCTCTTTCTCTCTCTCTCTGTCTTTCTCTCTCTCTGTCTCTCTCTCTCTCTCTCTCTGTCTCGCTGTCTCTCTCGCTCCCTCTCTGACTCTCTCTCTCTCTTTCTCTCTCTCTCTGTCTGACAGTCTGTCTGACTCTGTCTCGGTCTCTATCTCTCTCTCTCTTTCTCTGTCTCACTCTCCCTGTCTCTCTCTCTCTGTCTTTCTCGCTCTCTCTCTCTGCCTATCTTTCTCTGTCTCTGTCTCTGTCTCTGTTTCTGTCTCTCTCTGTCTCTCTCTCTCTCCCTCTCACTCTCTGTATCTCTCTCTCTCTGTCTGTCTGTCTCTGTCTGACTGTCTGTCTGATTCTCTCTTTCTGTCACTCTGTCTCTCTGTCTTTCTCTCTCTCTGTGTCTCTCTCTGTCTCACTCTCTCTCTGTCTCTCCCTCTCTCAGTCTCTCGCGCTCTCTCTGTGTTTCTCTCACTCTCTCTCTCTCTGTCTCTTTCTGTCTTTCTCTGTCTCTCTCTCTCTCAGTCTCTCGAACTCAGTCTCTCTGCCTCTCGCTGTCTCTCTCATTCTGTCTCTCTCCCTCTGTGTCTCTCTCCCTCGGTGTCTCTCTCTCTGTCTGTCTGTCTCTCTCTCTCACTCACTCTCACTCTCTCTCGCTCTGTCTCTCTCTCTCTGTCCCTGTCTCTCTCTCTGTCTCCCTCTGTCGCCTTGTCACTCTCTGTCTCTCTCTCTCTCTCGCTGTCTCTCTCTGTCTTTTTCCCCCTCACTCTCTCTGTCCCCCCCTCTCTCTGTCTCTCTCACTGTCTCTCTCTGTCTCTCCCTCTGACTGTCTATCTGTCTCTCTCTCGCTGTCACTCTCTCTCACTCTCTCTCCCTCTCTGTCACTCCCTCTCTGTCTCTCCCTCTGACTGTCTATCTGTCTCTCTCTCGCTGTCACTCTCTCTCACTCTCTCTCCCTCTCTGTCACTCCCTCTCTGTCTCTCCCTCTCTCGGTGTATCACGCTCTCTCTCTGTCTCTCCCTGTCTCTCTCTCTCTCTGTCTCTCTCTCTCTCTGACTGTCTCTCTCTCTCTCCCTGTCTCTGTCTCTCTATGTCTCTATGTCTCGCTCTGTCTTTCTGTCTCTCTCTGTCTCTCTCGCTCTGTCTCTCTCTCTCGCTGTCTCCCTCCATCTCTGTCTCTGTCTCTGTCTCTCTGTCTCTGTCTCTCTCGCTCCCTCTCTCTGTCTCTCTCTGTCTCTGTCTGGCTGTCGGGTCGTCTCTCTTTCTCTCTCAATCTCTCGCTCTGTCTCTCCCTTTCTCGATCCCTCTCTCGGTCTCTCCAGCTCTCTCTCTGTCTCTCTCACTCTATCTAACTCTGATTCTCTCTGTCTCTCACACTCTCTCTGGCTCTGTCTCTCACTCTGTCTGTCTCTCTAACTGTCTCTCAGTCTCTCTCTCTCTCTGTCTCTGTCTCTCTCAGTCTCTATCTGCCTTACTCACACTCTCGCTCTTTCTCTCTCCCTCTGCCTCTCTCTCTCTGTCTCGCTCTTTCTGTCGGTCTCTGTTCGTCTCTCTGTCTCTCCCTCTGTTTCTCTCTCTCTGTCTTTCTCTCTCTGTCTCTCTCTCTGTGTCTCTCTCCCCCTGTCTCTCTCTCTGTCTGCCTCTCTCTCTCTCTCTCTGTCCCTCTCTGTCTCTCTCACGCTGTGTCTCTTTGTCTCTATCTGGGTCTCTATTTCTCTCTCGCTCTGCCTGTCTCTCTCGCTCTCTCTCTGTCTCTCCCTCTGTCTCTCCGTCTCTCTCTCTGTGTCTCTCTGTCTCTCTCACTCTGTCCCTCTGTCTCACTCTCTGTCTCTCTCTCTCTCGCCATCTCTGTCTCTCTCTGTGTCTCTCACGCTGTCTGTCTCTCTCTGTCTCTCTCTCTGTCTCTCTCTCTCAGTCTCTTTCTCTGTCTCTCTCACTCTGTCTCTCTCTGTCTCTCTCTGTCGCTCTCTCTGTCTCTCTCTGTCGCTCTCTCTGTCGCTCTCTCTGTCTATTATAACCCGGGCGGCTGTGGGATAGGGATGCACCCTCCTATTATAATCCTGGCGGCTGTGGGATAGGGATGCACCCTTCTATTATAATCCTGGCGGCTGTGGGATAGGGATGCACCATTCTATTATAATCCTGGCGGCTGTGGGATAGGGATGCACCCTTCTATTATAATCCTGGTTGCTGTGGGAGAGGGATGCACCCTTCTATTATAATCCTGGCGGCTGTGGGAGAGGGATGCACCCTTCTATTATAATCCTGGCGGCTGTGGGATAGGGATGCACCCTTCTATTATAATCCTGGCGGCTGTGGGATAGGGCTGCAGCCTTCTATTTTAGTCCTGGCGGCTCTGGGATAGGGATGCACCCTTCTATTAAAATCCTGGCGGCTGTGGGATAGGGATGCACCCTCCTATTATAATCCTGGCGGCTGTGGGATCGGGATGCACCCTTCTATTATAATACTGGCGGCTGTGGGATAGGGATGCACTCTTCTATTAAAATCCTGGCGGCTGTGGGATAGGGATGCACCCTCCTATTATAATCCTGGCGCTGTGGGATTGGGATGCACCCTTCTATTATAATTCTGGCGGCTGGGATATAGGGATGCACCCTTCTATTATAGTCCTGGCGGCTGTGGGATAGGGATGCACTCTTCTATTATAATCCTGGCGGCTGTGGGATAGGGATGCACTCTTCTATTATAATCCTGGCGGCTGTGGGATAGGGATGCAGCCTTCTATTATAATCCTGGCGGCTGTGGGATAGGGATGCACTCTTCTATTAAAATCCTGGCGGCTGTGGGATAGGGATGCACCCTCCTATTATAATCCTGGCGCTGTGGGATGGGGATGCACCCTTCTATTATAATTCTGGCGGCTGGGATATAGGGATGCACCCTTCTATTATAGTCCTGGCGGCTGTGGGATAGGGATGCACCCTTCTATTATAATCCTGGCGGCTGTGGGATAGGGATGCACTCTTCTATTATAATCCTGGCGGCTGTGTGATCGGGATGCACCCTTCTATTATAATCCTGGCGGCTGTGGGATAGGGATGCACCCTTCTATTATAATCCTGGCGGCTGTGGGATAGGGATGCACCATTCTATTATAATCCTGGCGGCTGTGGGATAGGGATGCACCCTTCTATTATAATCCTGGCGGCTGTCGGATAGGGATGCACCCTTCTATTATAATCCTGGCGGCTGTGGGATAGGGATGCACCCTTCTATTATAATCCTGGCGGCTGGGGGATAGGGATGCAGCATTCTATTATAATCCTGGCGGCTGTCGGATAGGGATGCACCGTTCTATTATAATCCTGGCGGCTGGGGGATAGGGATGCAGCCTTCTATTATTTTACTGGCGGCTGTGGGATAGGGATGCACCCTTCTATTATAATCCTGGCGGCTGTGGGATAGGGATGCACCCTTCTATTATAATCCTGGCGGCTGTGGGATAGGGATGCACCCTTCTATTATATCCTGGCGGCTGTGGGATAGGGATGCACCCTTCTATTATAATCCTGGCGGCTGTGCGATAGGGATGCTCCCTTCTATTATAATCCTGGCGGCTGTGGGATAGGGATGCACCCTTCTATTATAATCCTGGCGGCTGTGGGATAGGGATGCACCCTTCTATTATAACCCAGCGGCTGTGGGATAGGGATGCACCCTTCTATTATAATCCTGGCGGCTGTGGGATAGGGATGCACTCTTCTATTATAATCCTGGCGGCTGTGGGATAGGGATGCACCCTTCTATTATAACCCTGGCGGCTGTGGGATAGGAATGCACCCCTCTATTAAAATCCTGGCGGCTGTGGGATAGGGATGCACCCTTCTATTGTAATCCTGGCGGCTGTGGGATAGGGATGAACCCTTCTATTATAACCCTGGCGGCTGTGGGATAGGGATGCACCCTTCTATTGTAATCCTGGCGGCTGTGGGATAGGGATGCACCCTTCTATTGTAATCCTGGCGGCTGTGGGATAGGGATGCACCCTTCTATTATAATCCTGGCGGATGTGGAATATGGATGCATCCTTTTATTATAATCCTGGCGGGTGTGGGATAGGGATGCACCCTTCTATTATAATCCTGGCGGCTGTGGGATAGGGATGCCCCCTTCTCTTATAATACTGGCGGCTGTGGGATAGGGATGCACCCTTCTATTATAATCCTGGCGGCTGTGGGATAGGGATGCACCCTTCTATTATAATCCTGGGGGCTCTGGGATAGGGATGCACCGGTCTATTATGATCCTGGCGGTTGTGGGATGGGGATGCACAATTCTATTATAATCCTGGCGGCTGTGGGATAGGGATGCACCCTTCTATTATAATCCAGGGCGCTGTGGGATAGGGGTGCACCCTTCTATTATAATCCTGGCGGCTGTGGGATAGGGATGCACACGTCTATTATGATCCTGGAGGTTGTGGGATAGGGATGCACCCTTCTATTATAACCCTGGCGGCTGTGGGATAGGAATGCACCCTTCTATTGTAATCCTGGCGGCTGTGGGATAGGGATGCACCCTTCTATTGTAATCCTGGCGGCTGTGGGATAGGGATGCACCCTTCTATTATAATCCTGGCGGATGTGGAATATGGATGCATCCTTTTATTATAATCCTGGCGGGTGTGGGATAGGGATGCACCCTTCTATTATAATCCTGGCGGCTGTGGGATAGGGATGCCCCCTTCTCTTATAATACTGGCGGCTGTGGGATAGGGATGCACCCTTCTATTATAATCCTGGCGGCTGTGGGATAGGGATGCACCCTTCTATTATAATCCTGGGGGCTCTGGGATAGGGATGCACCGGTCTATTATGATCCTGGCGGTTGTGGGATGGGGATGCACAATTCTATTATAATCCTGGCGGCTGTGGGATAGGGATGCACCCTTCTATTATAATCCTGGGCGCTGTGGGATAGGGGTGCACCCTTCTATTATAATCCTGGCGGCTGTGGGATAGGGATGCACACGTCTATTATGATCCTGGAGGTTGTGGGATAGGGATGCACCCTTCTCTTATAATACTGGCGGCTGTGGGATAGGGATGCACCCTTCTATTATAATTCTGGCGGCTGTGGGATAGCGATGCACCCTTCTATTATAATCCTGGGGGCTGTGGGATTGGGATGCACCCGTCTATTATGATCCTGGCGGTTGTGGGATAGGGATGCACCCTTCTATTATAACCCTATCGGCTGTGGGATAGGGATGCACCCTTCTCTTATAATACTCGCGGCTGTGGGATAGAGATGCACCCTTATATTATAATCCTGGCGGCTGTGGGATAGGGATGCACCCTTCTATTATAATCCTGGGGGCTGTGGGATAGGGATGCACCCGTCTATTATGATCCTGGCGGTTGTGGGATAGCGATGCACCCTTCTATTATAATACTGGCGGCTGTGGGATAGGGATGCACCCTTCTAGTATAATCCTGGCGGCTGTGGGATAGGGATGCACCCTTCTATTATAATCCTGGGGGCTGTGGGATAGGGATGCACCCGTCTATTATAATCCTGACGGCTGTGGGATAGCGATGCACTCTTCTATTATAATCCTGGGGGCTGTGGGATTGGGATGCACCCGTCTATTATGATCCTGGCGGTTGTGGGATAGGGATGCACCCTTCTATTATAACCCTATCGGCTGTGGGATAGGGATGCACCCTTCTCTTATAATACTGGCGGCTGTGGGATAGGGATGCACCCTTCTATTATAATCCTGGCGGCTGTGGGATAGGGATGCACCCTTCTATTATAATCCTGGCGGCTGTGGGATAGGGATGCACTCTTCTATTATAATCCTGGCGGCTGTGGGATAGGGATGCACCCTTCTATTATAATCCTGGCGGCTGTGGGATAGGGATGCACCCTTCTATTATAATCCTGGCGGCTGTGGGATAGGGATGCACCCTACTATTATAATCCTGGGGGCTGTGGGATAGGGATGCACCCGTCTATTATGATCCTGGCGGTTGTGGGATAGGGATGCACCCTTCTATTATAATCCTGGCGGCTGTGGGATAGGGATGCACCCTTCTATTATAATCCTGGCGGCTGTGGGATAGGGATGCACCCTTCTATTATAATCCTGGCCGCTGTGGGATAGGGATGCACACTTCTATTATAATCCTGGCGGCTGTGGGATAGGTATGCACCCTTCTATTATACTATTATAATCCTGGCGGCTGTTAGATAGGGATGCACCCTACTATTATAATCCTGGGGGCTGTGGGATAGGAATGCACCCGTCTATTATGATCCTGGCGGTTGTGGGATAGGGATGCACCCTTCTATTATAATCCTGGCGGCTGTGGGATAGGGATGCACCCTTCTATTATAATCCTGGCGGCTGTGGGATAGGGATGCACACTTCTATTATAATCCTGGCGGCTGTGGGATAGGGATGCACCCTTCTATTATACTATTATAATCCTGGCGGCTGTTAGATAGGGATGCACCCTTCTATTATAATCCTGGCGGCTGTGGGACAGGGATGCACCCTTCTATTATAGTCCTGGCGGCTGTGGGATAGGGATGCACCCTTCCATTATAATCCTGGCGGCTGTGGAATATGGATGCAACCTTCTATTATAACCCTGGTGGCTGTGCGATAGGAATGCACCCTTCTGTTATAATCCTGACGGCTGTGGGATAGGGATGCACCCTTCTATTATAAACCTGGCAGCTGTGGGATAGGGATGCACCCTTCTATTATAATCCTGGCGGCTGTGGGATAGGGATGCACCCTTCTATTATAATCCTGGCGGCTGTGGGATAGGGATGCACCCTTCTATTATAACCCTGGTGGCTGTGGGATAGGGATGCACCCTTCTATTATAATCCTGGCGGCTGTGGCATAGGGATGCACCCTTCTGTTATAATCCTGGCGGCTGTGGGATAGGGATGCACCCTTCTATTAAAATCCTGGCGGCTGTGGGATAGGGATGCACCCTTCTATTGTAATCCTGGCGGCTGTGGGATAGGGATGAACCCTTCTATTATAATCCTGGCGGCTGTGGGATAGGTATGCACCCTTCTATTATACTATTATAATCCTGGCGGCTGTTAGATAGGGATGCACCCTTCTATTATAATCCTGGGGGCTGTGGGATCGGGATGCACCCTTCTATTATAATACTGGCGGCTGTGGGATAGGGATGCACCCTTCTATTATAATCCTGGCGGCTGTGGCATAGGGATGCACCCTTCTGTTATAATCCTGGCGGCTGTGGGATAGGGATGCACCCTTCTATTAAAATCCTGGCGGCTGTGGGATAGGGATGCACCCTTCTATTATAATCCTGGCGGCTGTGGCATAGGGATGCACCCTTCTGTTATAATCCTGGCGGCTGTGGGATAGGGATGCACCCTTCTATTAAAATCCTGGCGGCTGTGGGATAGGGATGCGCCCTTCTATTGTAATCATGGCGGCTGTGGGATAGGGATGAACCCTTCTATTATAATCCTGGCGGCTGTGGGATAGGTATGCACCCTTCTATTATGCTACTATAATCCTGGCGGCTGTTAGATAGGGATGCACCCTCCTATTATAATCCTGGTGGCTGTGGGATAGGGATGCACCCGTCTATTATGATCCTGGCGGTTGTGGGATAGGGATGCACCCTTCTATTATAATCCTGGCGGCTGTGGGATAGGGGTGCACCCTTCGATTATAATCCTGGGCGCAGTGGGATAGGGGTGCACCCTTCTATTATAATCCTGGCGGCTGTGGGATAGGGATGCACCCTTCTATTATAATCCTGGGCGCTGGGGGATAGGGATGCACCCGTCTATTATAACCTTGGCGGCTGTGGGATTGGGATGCACCCGTCTATTATGATCCTGGCGGTTGTGGGATAGGGATGCACCCTTCTATTATAACCCTATCGGCTGTGGGATAGGGATGCACCCTTCTCTTATAATACTCGCGGCTGTGGGATAGGGATGCACCATTATATTATAATCCTGGCGGCTGTGGGATAGGGATGCACCCTTCTATTATAATCCTGGGGGCTGTGGGATAGGGATGCACCCGTCTATTATGATCCTGGCGGTTGTGGGATAGCGATGCACCCTTCTATTATAATACTGGCGGCTGTGGGATAGGGATGCACCCTTCTAGTATAATCCTGGCGGCTGTGGGATAGGGATGCACCCTTCTATTATAATCCTGGGGGCTGTGGGATAGGGATGCACCCTTCTATTATAATCCTGGGGGCTGTGGGATTGGGATGCACCCGTCTATTATGATCCTGGCGGTTGTGGGATAGGGATGCACCCTTCTATTATAACCCTATCGGCTGTGGGATAGGGATGCACCCTTCTCTTATAATACTGGCGGCTGTGGGATAGGGATGCACCCTTCTATTATAATCCTGGCGGCTGTGGGATAGGGATGCACCCTTCTATTATAATCCTGGCGGCTGTGGGATAGGCTTGCACCCTTCTATTATAATTCTGGCGGCTGTGGGATAGGGATGCACCCTTCTATTATAACCCTGGCGGCTGTGGGATAGGGATGCACCCTTCTATTATAATCCTGGCGGCTGTGGGATAGGGATGCACCCTTCTATTATAATCCTGGCGGCTGTGGGATAGGGATGCACCCTACTATTATAATCCTGGGGGCTGTGGGATAGGGATGCACCCGTCTATTATGATCCTGGCGGTTGTGGGATAGGGATGCACCCTTCTATTATAATCCTGGCGGCTGTGGGATAGGGATGCACCCTTCTATTATAATCCTGGCGGCTGTGGGATAGGGATGCACCCTTCTATTATAATCCTGGCGGCTGTGGGATAGGGATGCACACTTCTATTATAATCCTGGCGGCTGTGGGATAGGTATGCACGCTTCTATTATACTATTATAATCCTGGCGGCTGTTAGATAGGGATGCACCCTACTATTATAATCCTGGGGGCTGTGGGATAGGAATGCACCCGTCTATTATGATCCTGGCGGTTGTGGGATAGGGATGCACCCTTCTATTATAATCCTGGCGGCTGTTAGATAGGGATGCACCCTCCTATTATAATCCTGGTGGCTGTGGGATAGGGATGCACCCGTCTATTATGATCCTGGCGGTTGTGGGATAGGGATGCACCCTTCTATTATAATCCTGGCGGCTGTGGGATAGGGGTGCACCCTTCGATTATAATCCTGGGCGCAGTGGGATAGGGGTGCACCCTTCTATTATAATCCTGGCGGCTGTGGGATAGGGATGCACCCTTCTATTATAATCCTGGGCGCTGGGGGATAGGGATGCACCCGTCTATTATAACCTTAGCGGCTGTGGGGTTGGGATGCACCCGTCTATTATGATCCTGGCGGTTGTGGGATAGGGATGCACCCTTCTATTATAACCCTATCGGCTGTGGGATAGGGATGCACCCTTCTCTTATAATACTCGCGGCTGTGGGATAGGGATGCACCATTATATTATAATCCTGGCGGCTGTGGGATAGGGATGCACCCTTCTATTATAATCCTGGGGGCTGTGGGATAGGGATGCACCCGTCTATTATGATCCTGGCGGTTGTGGGATAGCGATGCACCCTTCTATTATAATACTGGCGGCTGTGGGATAGGGATGCACCCTTCTAGTATAATCCTGGCGGCTGTGGGATAGGGATGCACCCTTCTATTATAATCCTGGGGGCTGTGGGATAGGGATGCACCCTTCTATTATAATCCTGGGGGCTGTGGGATTGGGATGCACCCGTCTATTATGATCCTGGCGGTTGTGGGATAGGGATGCACCCTTCTATTATAACCCTATCGGCTGTGGGATAGGGACGCACCCTTCTCTTATAATACTGGCGGCTGTGGGATAGGGATGCACCCTTCTATTATAATCCTGGCGGCTGTGGGATAGGGATGCACCCTTCTATTATAATCCTGGCGGCTGTGGGATAGGCTTGCACCCTTCTATTATAATTCTGGCGGCTGTGGGATAGGGATGCACCCTTCTATTATAACCCTGGCGGCTGTGGGATAGGGATGCCCCCTTCTATTATAATCCTGGCGGCTGTGGGATAGGGATGCACCCTTCTATTATAATCCTGGCGGCTGTGGGATAGGGATGCACCCTACTATTATAATCCTGGGGGCTGTGGGATAGGGATGCACCCGTCTATTATGATCCTGGCGGTTGTGGGATAGGGATGCACCCTTCTATTATAATCCTGGCGGCTGTGGGATAGGGATGCACCCTTCTATTATAATCCTGGCGGCTGTGGGATAGGGATGCACCCTTCTATTATAATCCTGGCGGCTGTGGGATAGGGATGCACACTTCTATTATAATCCTGGCGGCTGTGGGATAGGTATGCACGCTTCTATTATACTATTATAATCCTGGCGGCTGTTAGATAGGGATGCACCATACTATTATAATCCTGGGGGCTGTGGGATAGGAATGCACCCGTCTATTATGATCCTGGCGGTTGTGGGATAGGGATGCACCCTTCTATTATAATCCTGGCGGCTGTGGGATAGGGATGCACCCTTCTATTATAATCCTGGCGGCTGTGGGATAGGGATGCACACTTCTATTATAATCCTGGCGGCTGTGGGATAGGTATGCACCCTTCTATTATACTATTATAATCCTGGCGGCTGTTAGATAGGGATGCACCCTTCTATTATAATCCTGGCGGCTGTGGGACAGGGATGCACCCTTCTATTATAGTCCTGGCGGCTGTGGGATAGGGATGCACCCTTCTATTATAATCCTGGCGGCTGTGGAATATGGATGCAACCTTCTATTATAACCCTGGTGGCTGTGCGATAGGAATGCACCCTTCTGTTATAATCCTGACGGCTGTGGGATAGGGATGCACCCTTCTATTATAAACCTGGCAGCTGTGGGATAGGGATGCACCCTTCTATTATAATCCTGTCGGCTGTGGGATAGGGATGCACCCTTCTATTATAATCCTGGCGGCTGTGGGATAGGTATGCACCCTTCTATTATAATCCTGGCGGCTGTGGGATAGGGATGCACCCTTCTATTATAACCCTGGTGGCTGTGGGATATGAATGCACCCTTCTATTATAATCCTGGCGGCTGTGGCATAGGGATGCACCCTTCTGTTATAATCCTGGCGGCTGTGGGATAGGGATGCACCCTTCTATTAAAATCCTGGCGGCTGTGGGATAGGGATGCACCCTTCTATTGTAATCCTGGCGGCTGTGGGATAGGGATGAACACTTCTATTACAATCCTGGCGGCTGTGGGATAGGTATGCACCCTTCTATTATACTATTATAATCCTGGCGGCTGTTAGATAGGGATGCACCCTTCTATTATAATCCTGGGGGCTGTGGGATCGGGATGCACCCTTCTATTATAATCCTGGCGGCTGTGGGATAGGTATGCACCCTTCTATTATACTATTATAATCCTGGCGGCTGTTAGATAGGGATGCACCCTTCTATTATAATCCTGGGGGCTGTGGGATCGGGATGCACCCTTCTATTATAATCCTGGCGGCTGTGGCATAGGGATGCACCCTTCTGTTATAATCCTGGCGGCTGTGGGATAGGGATGCACCCTTCTATTAAAATCCTGGCGGCTGTGGGATAGGGATGCACCCTTCTATTATAATCCTGGCGGCTGTGGCATAGGGATGCACCCTTCTGTTATAATCCTGGCGGCTGTGGGATAGGGATGCACCCTTCTATTAAAATCCTGGCGGCTGTGGGATAGGGATGCACCCTTCTATTGTAATCATGGCGGCTGTGGGATAGGGATGAACCCTTCTATTAGAATCCTGGCGGCTGTGGGATAGGTATGCACCCTTCTATTATACTACTATAATCCTGGCGGCTGTTAGATAGGGATGCACCCTCCTATTATAATCCTGGTGGCTGTGGGATAGGGATGCACCCGTCTATTATGATCCTGGCGGTTGTGGGATAGGGATGCACCCTTCTATTATAATCCTGGCGGCTGTGGGATAGGGGTGCACCCTTCGATTATAATCCTGGGCGCAGTGGGATAGGGGTGCACCCTTCTATTATAATCCTGGCGGCTGTGGGATAGGGATGCACCGTTCTATTATAATCCTGGGCGCTGGGGGATAGGGATGCACCCGTCTATTATAACCTTGGCGGCTGTGGGATAGGGATGCACCGTTCTATTATAATCCTGGCGGCTGTGGGATAGGGATGCATCCTTCTATTATAATCCTGGCGGCTGTGGGATGGGGATGCACCCTTCTATTATAATCCTGGCGGCTGTGGGATAGGGATGCACCCTTCTATTATAATCCTGGGGGCTGTGGGATAGGGATGCACCCGTCTATTATGATCCTGGGGGCTGTGTGATAGGGATGCACCCGTCTATTATGATCCTGGCGGTTGTTGGATAGGGATGCAACCTTCTATTATAACCCTCGCGGCTGTGGGATAGGGATGCCCCATTCTCTTATAATACTGGCGGCTGTGGGATAGGGATGCAACCTTCTATTATAATCCTGGCGGCTGTGGGATAGGGATGCACCCTTCTCTTATAATCCTGGCGGCTCTGTGATAGGGATGCACCCTTCTATTATAATCCTGGCGGCTGTGGGATAGGGATGCACCCTTCTATTATAATCCTGGCGGCTGTGGGATAGGGGTGCAACTAACAGGCTGTGTCTGTCAACCCCTCACATTGAAACACTAACAGGCTGTGCCTGTCCCCCCTCACATTGAAACACTAACAGGAAGTGTCTGTCCCCTCCCCCCCCCTCACATTGAAACACTAACAGGATGTACCTTTCCCCCCCCCTCACATTGAAACACTAACAGGCTGTGCCTGCCCCCCTCCCTCACATTGAAACACTAACAGGCTGAGTCTGCCCCTCCTCACATTGAAACACTAACAGGCAGTGCCTGCCCCCTCCCCTCACATTGAAACACTAACAGGCTGTGTCTGCCCCCCCTCACATTGAAACACAAACAGGCTGTGCCTGTCCCCCCCTCACATTGAAACAATAACAGGCTCTGCCTGTCATCCCCCCTCACATTGAAACACTAACAGGCTGTGTCTCTCCCCCCCGCCACATTAAAACACTAACAGACTGTGTCTGCCCCCCCACCCTCACATTGAAACACTAACAGGCTGTGCCTGTCCCCCCCCCTCACATTGAATCACTAACAGGCTGTGTCTGTCCCCCCTCACATTGAAACACTAACAGGCTGTGTCTGCCCCCCCCCCTCACATTGAAACACTAACAGGCTGTGTCTGCCCCCCCCCCCCTCACATTGAAACACTAACAGGCTGTGCCTGCCCCCCCCCTCACATTGAAATACTAACAGGCTGAGTCTGTTCCCCCCACCCACATTGATACACTAACAGGCTGTGTCTGCCCCCCCTCACATTGAAACACTAACAGGCTGTGTCTCTCCCCCCCCCCCTCACATTGAAACACTAACAGGCTATGTCCCCCCTTCTCACATTGAAACAATAACAGACTGTGTCTGTTCCCCCCCTCTCATTGAAACACTAACAGGCTGTGCCTGTCCCCCACCCCCTCACATTGAAACACTAACAGGCTGTGTCTGTCCCCCCACCCTCACATTGAAACACGAACAGGCTGTGTCTGTCCCCTTCTCACATTGAAACATTAACAGGCTGCGTCTGTCCCCCGTCTCACATTGAAACACTAACAGGCTGCGTCTGTCCCCCCTCACATTGGAACACTAACAGGCTGTGTCTCTCCCCCCCCTCACATTGAAACACTAGCAGGCTATGTCCCCCCCCCCCCCCTCACATTGAAACACTAACAGGCTGTGTCTGTTCTCCCCCCCCCTCACATTGAAACAATAACAGGCTGTGTCTGTTCCCCCCCTCAAATTGAAACACTAACAGGCTGTGCCTGTCCCCCACCCCCTCACATTGAAACACTAACAGGCTTTGTCTGTCCCCCCACCCTCACATTGAAACACTAACAGGCTGTGTCTGTCCCCTTCTCACATTGAAACACTAACAGGCTGTGTCTGTACCCCCCCCCCACTCACATTGAAACACTAACAGGCTGTGTCTGTCCCCCGCCTCACATTGAAACACTAACAGGCTGTGTCTGTCCTCCCCGCTCACATTGAAACACTTACAGGCTGTGCCTGTGCCCCCCTCACATTGAAACACTAACAGGCTGTGCCTGTCCCCAACTCCCATTGAAGCAATAACAGGCTGTGTCTGTCCCCCCCCCCTCACATTGAAACACTAACAGGCTGTGCCTGTCCCCCCCCCCCTCACATTGAAACACTAACAGCTGTGCCTGAACCCCCCTCACATTGAAACACTAACGGGCTGAGTCTGACCCCCCCTCACATTGAAACCCTAACAGGCTGTGCCTGTCCCCCTCCCCCTCACATTGAAACACTAACAGGCTGTGCCTGTCCCCCCCTCACATTGAAACACTAACAGGCTGTGCCTCTCCCCCCCTCACATTGAAACACTAACAGGCTGTGTCTGCCCCCCCCCTCATTGAAACACTAACAGGCTGTGCCTGCGCCCCCCTCACATTGAAACACTAACAGGCTGTGTCTGCCCCACCCCCTCATATTGAAACACTAACAGGCTGAGTCTGTCTCCCCCCCTCACATTGAAACACGAACAGGCTGTGCCTGTCCCCCCCCCTTACATTGAGGCACGAACAGGCTGTGTCTGCCCCCCGCCTCACATTGAAACACTAACAGGCTGTGTCTTTCCCCCCCTCACATTAAAACACTAACAGGCTGTGTCTGTCATCCCCCTCATATTGAAACACTAACAGGCTGTGTCTGTCCCCCCCCCTCATATTGAAACACTAACAGGCTGTGTCTGCCCCCCCCCCTCACATTGAAACACTAACAGGCTGTGTCTGTTCCCCCCCCACCCTCACATTGAAACACTAACAGGCTGTGCCTGTCCCCCCCTCACATTGAAACACTAACAGGCTGTGCCTGCCCCCGCTCACATTGAAACATTTACAGGCTGTGTCTGTAACCCCCCCCTTACATTGAAACACTAACAGGCTGTGTCTGTTCCCCCCCCCACCCTCACATTGAAACACTAACAGGCTGTGCCTGTCCCCCCCTCACATTGAAACACTAACAGGCTGTGCCTGCCCCCCCTCACATTGAAACACTAACAGGCTGTGTCTGTAACCCCACCCTCACATTGAAACACTAACAGGCGGTGTCTGTCCCCCACCCTCACATTGAAACACTAACAGGCTGTGTCTGTCCCCCTCCCCCCTCACATTGAAACACTAACAGGCTGTGTCTGTCCACCCCCCTCACATTGAAACACTAACAGGCTGTGTCTGTCCCCCCCCTCGCATTGAAACACTAACAGGCTGTGTCTGTCCCCCCCTCACAGTGAAACACTAACAGGCTGTGTCTGCCCCCCCCCCCCCACGTTGAAACACTAACAGGCTGTGCCTGTCCCCACCTCCCATTGAAGCAATAACAGGCTGTGTCTGTCCCCCCCCCCCTCACATTGAAATACTAACAGGCTGTGCCTGTCTCCCCCCCCCCTCACATTGAAACACTAACAGGCTGTGCCTGTCCCCCCCCCTCATTGAAACACTAACAGGCTGTGCCTGCGCCCCCCTCACATTGAAACACTAACAGGCTGTGCCTGTCCCCCCCCCCCCTCACAATGAAACACTAACAGGCTGTATCTGCGCACCCCCCCCTCACATTGAAACACTAACAGGCTGTGCCCGCCCCCCCCCCTCACATTGAAATACTAACAGGCTGTGCCTGTCCCCTCCCCTCACATTGAAACACTAACAGGCTGTGTCTGCCCCCCCCCCTCATATTGAAACATTAACAGGCTGTGTCTGTCTCCCCCCCTCACATTGAAACCCTAACAGGCTGTGCCTCTCCCCCCCCCTTACATTGAGACACTAACAGGCTGTGTCTGTTCCCCCCTCACATTACAACACTAACAGGCTGTGTCTGTCACCCCCCTCACATTGAAACACTAACAGGCTGTGTCTTTCCCACCCTCACATTAAAACACTAACAGGCAGTGACTGTCCACCCCCTCACATTGAAACACTAACAGGCTGTGTCTGTCCCCACCCCCCCCACCCTCACATTGAAACACTAACAGGCTGTGCCTGTCCCCCCTCACATTGAAACACTAACAGGCTGTGTCTGTCCTGTCCCTCACATTGAAACACTAACAGGCTGTGTCTGTCCACCCCCCCTCACATTGAAACATTAACAGGCTGTGTCTGTCACCCCCCTCACATTGAAACACTAACAGGCAGTGCCTGTCCACCCCCTCACATTGAAAGACTAACAGGCTGTGCCTGTCCCCCCCTCACATTGAAACACTAACAGGCTGTGTCTGTCCCCCCCCCTCACATTGAAACACTAACAGGCTGTGCCTGCCCCCCCCACCCTCACATTGAAACACTAACAGGCTGTGTCTGTCCCCCCCCCCTCACATTGAAACACTAACAGGCTGTGTCTGTCCCACCCCCCCACCCTCACATTGAAACACTAACAGGCTGTGCCTGTCCCCCCCTCACATTGAAACACTAACAGGCTGTGTCTGTCCTGTCCCTCACATTGAAACACTAACAGTCTGTGCCTGTCCACCCCCCTCCACCCTCACATTGAAACACTAACAGGTCGTGTCTGTCCCCCCCTTACATTGAAACACTAACAGGCTGTGTCTGTTCCCCCCCCCCCACCCTCACATTGAAACACAACAGGCTGTGTCCCCCCCCCCCCCTCACATTGAAACACTAACAGGCTGTGTCTGTACCCCCACCCTCACATTGAAACACTAACAGGCTGTGTCTGTCCCCCACCCTCACATTGAAACACTTACAGGCTGTGTCTGTCCCCCTCCCCCCTCACATTGAAACACTAACAGGCTGTGTCTGTCCACCCCCCCCCCCGCCCCCCACCCTCACATTGAAGCACTAACAGGCTGTGCCTGTCCCCCCTCACATTGAAACACTAACAGTCTGTCTGTCTCTCTCACACTGTCTCTTTCTCTCTGCCTGTCTCTCTCTCTCGCACTCATGTCTATCTCGCTCTGTCTGCCTCTCTGTCCCTCTCTCATCTCTCTCTCTCTGTCTCCCCCTCTCCCCCCCCCCAACTATGTTTCTCTCCGTCTCTTTGTCTCTCTCTGTCTCTCTCTCTGTCTCTGTCTCTCTATCTCTCTCTGTCTCTCTCGCTCTCTCTCTGTCTCTCTTTCTCTCTCTCTCTGTCTTTCTCTCTCTCTGTCTCTCTCTCTCTCTCTCTCTGTCTCGCTGTCTCTCTCGCTCCCTCTCTGACTCTCTCTCTCTCTTTCTCTCTCTCTCTGTCTGACAGTCTGTCTGACTCTGTCTCGGTCTCTATCTCTCTCTCTCTTTCTCTGTCTCACTCTCCCTGTCTCTCTCTCTCTGTCTTTCTCGCTCTCTCTCTCTGCCTATCTTTCTCTGTCTCTGTCTCTGTCTCTGTTTCTGTCTCTCTCTGTCTCTCTCTCTCCCTCTCACTCTCTGTATCTCTCTCTCTCTGTCTGTCTGTCTCTGTCTGACTGTCTGTCTGATTCTCTCTTTCTGTCACTCTGTCTCTCTGTCTTTCTCTCTCTCTGTGTCTCTCTCTGTCTCACTCTCTCTCTGTCTCTCCCTCTCTCAGTCTCTCGCGCTCTCTCTGTGTTTCTCTCACTCTCTCTCTCTCTGTCTCTTTCTGTCTTTCTCTGTCTCTCTCTCTCTCAGTCTCTCGAACTCAGTCTCTCTGCCTCTCGCTGTCTCTCTCATTCTGTCTCTCTCCCTCTGTGTCTCTCTCCCTCGGTGTCTCTCTCTCTGTCTGTCTGTCTCTCTCTCTCACTCACTCTCACTCTCTCTCGCTCTGTCTCTCTCTCTCTGTCCCTGTCTCTCTCTCTGTCTCCCTCTGTCGCCTTGTCACTCTCTGTCTCTCTCTCTCTCTCGCTGTCTCTCTCTGTCTTTTTCCCCCTCACTCTCTCTGTCCCCCCCTCTCTCTGTCTCTCTCACTGTCTCTCTCTGTCTCTCCCTCTGACTGTCTATCTGTCTCTCTCTCGCTGTCACTCTCTCTCACTCTCTCTCCCTCTCTGTCACTCCCTCTCTGTCTCTCCCTCTGACTGTCTATCTGTCTCTCTCTCGCTGTCACTCTCTCTCACTCTCTCTCCCTCTCTGTCACTCCCTCTCTGTCTCTCCCTCTCTCGGTGTATCACGCTCTCTCTCTGTCTCTCCCTGTCTCTCTCTCTCTCTGTCTCTCTCTCTCTCTGACTGTCTCTCTCTCTCTCCCTGTCTCTGTCTCTCTATGTCTCTATGTCTCGCTCTGTCTTTCTGTCTCTCTCTGTCTCTCTCGCTCTGTCTCTCTCTCTCGCTGTCTCCCTCCATCTCTGTCTCTGTCTCTGTCTCTCTGTCTCTGTCTCTCTCGCTCCCTCTCTCTGTCTCTCTCTGTCTCTGTCTGGCTGTCGGGTCGTCTCTCTTTCTCTCTCAATCTCTCGCTCTGTCTCTCCCTTTCTCGATCCCTCTCTCGGTCTCTCCAGCTCTCTCTCTGTCTCTCTCACTCTAACTAACTCTGATTCTCTCTGTCTCTCACACTCTCTCTCTGGCTCTGTCTCTCACTCTGTCTGTCTCTCTAACTGTCTCTCAGTCTCTCTCTCTCTCTGTCTCTGTCTCTCTCAGTCTCTATCTGCCTTACTCACACTCTCGCTCTTTCTCTCTCCCTCTGCCTCTCTCTCTCTGTCTCGCTCTTTCTGTCGGTCTCTGTTCGTCTCTCTGTCTCTCCCTCTGTTTCTCTCTCTCTGTCTTTCTCTCTCTGTCTCTCTCTCTGTGTCTCTCTCCCCCTGTCTCTCTCTCTGTCTGCCTCTCTCTCTCTCTCTCTGTCCCTCTCTGTCTCTCTCACGCTGTGTCTCTTTGTCTCTATCTGGGTCTCTATTTCTCTCTCGCTCTGCCTGTCTCTCTCGCTCTCTCTCTGTCTCTCCCTCTGTCTCTCCGTCTCTCTCTCTGTGTCTCTCTGTCTCTCTCACTCTGTCCCTCTGTCTCACTCTCTGTCTCTCTCTCTCTCGCCATCTCTGTCTCTCTCTGTGTCTCTCACGCTGTCTGTCTCTCTCTGTCTCTCTCTCTGTCTCTCTCTCTCAGTCTCTTTCTCTGTCTCTCTCACTCTGTCTCTCTCTCTATCTCTCTCTGTCGCTCTCTCTGTCTCTCTCTGTCGCTCTCTCTGTCGCTCTCTCTGTCTATTATAACCCGGGCGGCTGTGGGATAGGGATGCACCCTCCTATTATAATCCTGGCGGCTGTGGGATAGGGATGCACCCTTCTATTATAATCCTGGCGGCTGTGGGATAGGGATGCACCATTCTATTATAATCCTGGCGGCTGTGGGATAGGGATGCACCCTTCTATTATAATCCTGGCGGCTGTGGGAGAGGGATGCACCCTTCTATTATAATCCTGGCGGCTGTGGGATAGGGCTGCAGCCTTCTATTTTAGTCCTGGCGGCTGTGGGATAGGGATGCACCCTTCTATTAAAATCCTGGCGGCTGTGGGATAGGGATGCACCCTCCTATTATAATCCTGGCGGCTGTGGGATCGGGATGCACCCTTCTATTATAATACTGGCGGCTGTGCGATAGGGATGCACTCTTCTATTAAAATCCTGGCGGCTGTGGGATAGGGATGCACCCTCCTATTATAATCCTGGCGCTGTGGGATGGGGATGCACCCTTCTATTATAATTCTGGCGGCTGGGATATAGGGATGCACCCTTCTATTATAGTCCTGGCGGCTGTTGAATAGGGATGCACCCTTCTATTATAATCCTGGCGGTTGTGGGATAGGGATGCACCCTTCTATTATAATCCTGACGGCTGTGGGATAGGGATGCACCCTTCTATTATAATCCTGGCGGCTGTGGGATAGGGATGCACCCTTCTATTATAATCCTGGCGGCTGTGGGATAGGGATGCACCCTTCTATTATAATCCTGGCGGCTGTGGGATAGGGATGCACCCTTCTATTATAATCCTGGCGGCTGTGGGATAGGGATGCACCCTTCTATTATAACCCTGGCGGCTGGGGGATAGGGATGCACCCTTCTATTATAATCCTGGCGGCTGTGGGATAGGGATGCACCCCTCTATTATAACCCTGGCGGCTGGGGGATAGGGATGCACCCTTCTATTATAATCCTGGCGCCTGTGGGATAGGGATGCACCCTTCTATTATAACCCTGGCGGCTGTGGGATAGGGATGCACCCTTCTATTATAATCCTGGCGGCTGTGGGATAGGGATGCACCCTTCTATTATAATCCTGGCGGCTGTGGGATAGGGATGCACCCTTCTATTATAACTCTGGCGGCTGGGGGATAGGGATGCACCCTTCTATTATAATCCTGGCGCCTGTGGGATAGGGATGCACCCTTCTATTATAACCCTGGCGGCTGTGGGATAGGGATGCACCCTTCTATTATAATCCTGGCGGCTGTGGGATAGGGATGCACCCTTCTATTATAGTCCTGGCGGCTGTGGGATAGGGATGCACCCTTCTATTATAATCCTGGCGGCTGTGG
Source organism: Scyliorhinus torazame (assembly GCF_047496885.1). Taxonomy (NCBI): domain Eukaryota; kingdom Metazoa; phylum Chordata; class Chondrichthyes; order Carcharhiniformes; family Scyliorhinidae; genus Scyliorhinus; species Scyliorhinus torazame. The sequence goes on from NC_092726.1 coordinate 103,233,451, forward strand.
GATAGCGATGCACCCTTCTATTATAATCCTGGCGGCTGGGGGATAGGGATGCACCCTTCTATTATAATCCTGGCGGCTGTGGGATAGGGATGCACCCTTCTATTATTTTACTGGCGGCTGTGGGATAGGGATGCACCCTTCTATTATAATCCTGGCGGCTGTGGGAGAGGGATGCACCCGTCTATTATAATCCTGGCGGCTGTGGGATAGGGATGCACCCTTCTATTATATCCTGGCGGCTGTGGGATAGGGATGCACCCTTCTATTATAATCCTGGCGGCTGTGGGATAGGGATGCTCCCTTCTATTATAATCCTGGCGGCTGTGGGATAGGGATGCACCCTTCTATTATAATCCTGGCGGCTGTGGGATAGGGATGCACCCTTCTATTATAACCCGGCGGCTGTGGGATAGGGATGCACCCTTCTATTATAATCCTGGCGGCTGTGGGATAGGGATGCACTCTTCTATTATAATCCTGGCGGCTGTGGGATAGGGATGCACCCTTCTATTATAACCCTGGCGGCTGTGGGATAGGGATGCACCCTTCTATTATAATCCTGGCGGCTGTGAGATAGGGATGCACCATTCTATTATAATCCTGGCGGCTGTGGGATAGGGATGCACCCTTCTATTATAATCCTGGCGGCTGTCGGATAGGGATGCACCCTTCTATTATAATCCTGGCGGCTGTGGGAGAGGGATGCACCCTTCTATTATAATCCTGGCGGCTGTGGGATAGGGATGCACCCTTCTATTATAATCCTGGCGGTTGTGGGATAGGGATGCACCCTTCTATTATAATCCTGGCGGCTGTGGGATAGGGCTGCACCCTTCTATTATAGTCCTGGCGGCTGTGGGATAGGGATGCACCCTTCTATTATAATCCTGGCGGCTGTGGGATAGGGATGCACTCTTCTATTATAATCCTGGCGGCTGTGGGATAGGGATGCACTCTTCTATTATAATCCTGGCGGCTGGGGGATAGGGATGCAGCCTTCTATTATTTTACTGGCGGCTGTGGGATAGGGATGCACCCTTCTATTATAATCCTGGCGGCTGTGGGATAGGGATGCACCCTTCTATTATAATCCTGGCGGCTGTGGGATAGGGATGCACCCTTCTATTATAATCCTGGCGGCTGTGGGATAGGGATGCAGCCTTCTATTATAATCCTGGCGGCTGTGGGATAGGGATGCACCCTTCTATTATAATCCTGGCGGCTGTGGGATAGGGATGCACCCTTCTATTATAATCCTGGCGGCTGTGGGATAGGGATGCACCCTTCTATTATATCCTGGCGGCTGTGGGATAGGGATGCACTCTTCTATTATAATCCTGGCGGCTGTGGGATAGGGATGCACCCTTCTATTATAATCCTGGCGGCTGTGGGATAGGGATGCACCCTTCTATTATATCCTGGCGGCTGTGGGATAGGGATGCACCCTTCTATTATAATCCTCGCGGCTGTGGGATAGGGATGCACCCTTCTATTATAATCCTGGCGTCTGTGGGATAGGGATGCACCCTTCTATTATAATCCTGGCGGCTGTGGGATAGGGATGCACCCTTCTATTATATCCTGGCGGCTGTGGGATAGGGATGCACCCTTCTATTATAATCCTGGCGGCTGTGGGATAGGGATGCACCCTTCTATTGTAATCCTGGCGGCTGTGGGATAGGGATGCACCCTTCTATTATAATCCTGGCGGCTGTGGGATAGGGATGCATCCTTCTATTATAATCCTGGCGGCTGTGGGATAGGGATGCACCCTTCTATTATAATCCTGGCGTCTGTGGGATAGGGATGCACCCTTCTATTATAATCCTGGCGGCTGTGGGATAGGGATGCACCCTTCTATTATAATCCCAAAGAAGGCAAAAACAAATAATGTGTTTTGTCCCCCCTCCTGTGAGGTGAAGCCGGGCCACATTTCTCTCCATGTAGCCGGGGACTAGTGTGCTGCATGATGCCTATTGCAGCAACTGAGTAAAAGAACACAAAGTGACTGAGGGAGAAAGAAAAGGGGGTGGACTCCTAAACGACGGGCGGAGCACAACCCAAAAAGAACAAAAAGGAGAAACAAAAACTTAACAAAACGCCGTCAAATGAAAGTGTGAGAATCCGGGTCAGTCCGGCAGCCCAACCCCTGCGGGGCCCACCGAGCCCGGAAAGCTTCGAGTGCGCCCGTGGACAGCGCATGCTCCCGTGCCAGGGACACCCGGCCGCCAACCAGGCCGCGGAAGAGGGGCAGACAGCCGGGCCGGACGGCCCCCTCAGTCGCCCGCTGCCTGGACCTAGAAATGGGAAGTTTGGCCCGGCCCAGGAGCAGGTTGACGAGGAGACCCTCCGCCTTACCCGCCCCCGCCCCTCCGCACCGGATGTCCGTAGATCAGGAGCGTGGGGCTGAAGTGCAAAGAAAACCTCAACAACAACGTTGCCAAGAAATCAAAGCGGGAGAGCAGCCGAGGACAGACAACATGGACAAGCTCCACGGTCCCCACCAGGCCGCAAAAGAGGCAGGTCTGTGGGGAGGCCGAGAAGTGATAGACTCTGTGATTGGGCGGCACTGCCGTGTGCAGCACCCTCCGCCCCAGGTCCCCCAGTTTTATGGGGAGGACACCTCCGTAGAGGCCCCCCAGCAGGGACCTCCGCTGCCGGACGCCAAGGCGTGTGGGGAGGGCGGGCGAGGTAAAGGCGGTGGAAGGTGTGCCACAGCAGGTCGGACAGGAAACCCCACCGCGCAGTGCGGAAAGGCAAGGAGGGCATTTCCATGAGGCGGCTGCGGCTGTGGGGCGCCGGCGCCCGGCGGGTGCACCGGGGCCTGGGACCAATGTGTAATTCCGTCCGAGCAGGGGTTCGATCAGACGGGATGCCAACCTCACACCCACGCCGCCTCAAGCTCCAGTGTGCCCGCGGGGCCGGACACGGCCGTTTTGAGGCTTGGATGGCACTGGCGGGGCGCCGGACAGACACCGCCCCGCGCTCAGCGAGCTCGTGGGGTGTCAGCCAGCCCGGCCCTCCGCCACCCAGCCCTTCCCACGGCACCCACAGCCCGGCCCTCCGCCACCCAGCCCTTCCCACGGCATCCACAGCCCGGCCCTCCGCCACCCAGCCCTTCCCACGGCATCCTCAGCCCGGCTCTCCGCCACCCAGCCCTTCCCACGGCATCCTCAGCCCGGCTCTCCGCCACCCAGCCCTTCCCACGGCATCCTCAGCCCGGCCCTCCGCCACCCAGCCCTTCCCACAGCATCCTCAGCCCGGCTCTCCGCCACCCAGCCCTTCCCACGGCACCCACAGCCCGGCCCTCCGCCACCCAGCCCTTCCCACGGCACCCACAGCCCTCCGCCACCCAGCCCTTCCCACGGCATCCACAGCCCGGCCCTCCGCCACCCAGCCCTTCCCACGGCATCCACAGCCCGGCCCTCCGCCACCCAGCCCTTCCCACGGCACCCACAGCCCTCCGCTCCGCCAGCCACCCGAATGGAGATTGGCGGAGGTGCGGATTCCTGAGCAGCGGCTCCCTTACGACAGCCGCCACTCCTGACGGGGGAGAGCTGCGGCGCGTGGCGACCATGTTCCAGACTTTGAGGAGGTCCTGGTACAAGACGGGCAGCGCCAACAGAGAGTTCCGAAGACCCTGCTGGTCAACGAACAGGAGCTTCGCGTCGTAGTTCAGGCCGAGCACTTGGGGGAAGAAATCCGTCGCCAGGGCACCACCGTGGAGGAGGCTCAGCGTACAGGTAACGCTGCAGAGTCTGAGGGTGGAAAGTGGCAGTCTGGGTGCGGAGGCACACCAGCGCCTGACCGCCCTCCGCAATCGGGAGACTCCAGACCTCCGCAGCGACCCCGTGCAGTCGATTGTCCCAGAGGAACCGAAGCTGGGCTCTCTGGATGGTGTGACAAAGCCAGGGGGGGAGTCAGTGACCAGCCGGGACCACAGCATGGAGGCAATCAGCTGGTTTATGACGAGAACTCGGCCCCTGTAGGACAGCACTCGGAGCCGTCCTGTCCAGCGTCCCAGGCCAGCGGTGACCTTGGTCGCCAGCTCCTGCCAGTTCGCCGGCCAGGCTTCCTCTGCCGGGCAAAGATGGACTCCCAAGTAGAGGCTGTTAGTCCGACTCCAGCTGAAGGGCCCGAGCTCCTCCGGGAGTGGGTCCATCTGCCACGGACCGACGAGGAGTCTGGAACATTTAGCCCAGTTAATTCGTGGGGAAGACGCAGCAGAGTAGACAGCTTGGCTCTCTCGCATCCTCCGCAGGTCACCGGGGTCAGTGACCATGAGGAACACGTCATCAGCGTCCGCCGAGAGGACCACCCCACGTCCGGCTCGCGCAGAACCTGCCCCGTTAACCTCCTCCGCAGGAAGCACAGGAAAGGCTCCACGCATAGGGAATAATGTTGACCGGACAGGGGGCAGCCCTGACGCACTCCTCTCCCAAAGCGAAGGGGCGCAGTCAGGGACCCGTTAACCTTAATCAGACTCTCCGAGGCGGCGGACAGTAACCGGATACGGGCGACAAAATACCACCCCAACCCGAAAGCTCGCAGTCCCGAGCAAATCCCCGGGCCCCACCCTGTCGAACGCCTTCTCCTGGGCAAGAGACAGGGAGGCGCTCGACATACCAGTCCTCTGGGAAAAATGGATAATGTCCCGGGCAAGGTGGATATTGTCATAGATTGTGCGGTCCGGGACTGTGTAGGACTGGTCAGTGTGGATCATGTGGTCCAGCTCGGGGCCAAGGTGTAAATACAGCACCTTGCAAAGATTTTATAGTCCGTGCTGAGGAGGGAGACCGGTCGCCAGTTCTTAAGTCGGCGGAGATCCCCCTTCTTGGGCAGCAAGGCAATGACGGACCTGCGCACGAAAGGGGCATCTCCCCGGTCGCGATACATTCCCCCAGGACCCCCGCATAGTCGCTCCCCAGGACGTCCCAGCACGCCCTGAAGAACTCCACGGTCAGTCCGTCCAGCCCTGGGGATTTGCCCCGTGAGAGGCTGTCCAGGGCGCCGGTCAGCTCTTGGAGGTTGATGACATTATCGAGCTTCCCGGCGCCCTCCGGGCCGACCTGCGGCAGCTCCTCCCACAGAACTCTGCAAGCGTCCTCGCTGGACGGATCCGGAGAGAAGAGGTCGGAGTGAAAATCCCTGATCAGGGTCCTGACCCCCTGCGGATCCGAGACGAGGGACCCGTCGTCGGCCAGCAGCGTAGAAATCTGCCGACGGGCCCCGTGTCCTCTTTCCAGCGAGTAGAAGAAGCGGGAGCCGCGGTCAATGTCCGTTAGGAGACGGATCCGCGACCTCACGTCCGCGCCGCGGGACCCGGCGAGTTGCAAGTCCCGCAGCGCGCCCCTCTTCTCCCTGTACACCAGCCCCAGGGCCGGGCCTCATCGGGCTGAGCGAGACGTGACTCCAGATCGAGGAGTTCCTCAGCCAGGTTGGCGATCGTGGAGTTCCGCCCGCCGAAGACCCCTTTGTGTACCCCTGACAGAAGGCACGGATCTGGGCCTTGCCCACATCCCACCGTAGCCTCAAGGAGGGGAAGCCACCCCGCTTCCTTCTCCAGCCGGCCCAGAAACGGCGGAACGAGTCCAGGAACCGCCCGTCCTCCAGCAGCAGGTTGTTGAAGTGCCAGTACGCGGACCGTGTCTGAGCGCGGGACGGGGCGAGACCCGCCCACACCACGTGGTGATCCGAGCTCGGCACCTGCCCAATGGAGGCCGTCGGAACGCTGGGCAAGTACGTCTTGGAAATGTAAAGACGGTCGATTCTGGACGCTCTGAACGGGGGCCGCACAGAGGTGCGCACCCGCAATTCAGGATGGAGAGTCCGCCAGACATCCACCAAGTCAAAGGACCTAACCAGGTCCCCCAACTTCACCACCGCCGCCGCGCTGCGCTGGACTCCACCACGGTCCTTGTCCTGGGGGTGCAATTAAAATCCCCTCCGAGGACGATGCACTCGCCCACCGGGATGGTGCCGAGAAGAGTGGACACCTTTTGGAAGAAAGTCGCCTGCTGCGGTCCGGCCACGGGAGCGGATACATTTACAAAGTGAATCACCGCCGCCCCGTCCCGGGCCTTTAGGTGCAGCAGACGGCCTGGCACCGACTCCTTGACCCTCCAAGATCTCCGGCTGGAAATGTGGAGCCAACAAGATAGCCACCCCGCCCGAACGTGGGGCCAGGTGACTCATGAAGACTCCTCCTTGCCCCTCCAGGGTCCACTGAGCTTCGTCACCCGGATGGCCTGGGTTTCCTGCAGGAAGCACACCCCGTACTTTCCGTCCCGGAGGATAGACAAGAACTGGAAACGGTGGTGCGCGTGGCTGCTGCCGTTGGTGTTTAGGCTGGCCATGGTTACCTCCGTGTCAGTAGTATTGTCTATCCGTCACCAATATCTTCAGTGCTCAGAGGGAGGTTCAACGCCCCTTCCACTCCCTCAGGAGTCCCACAAGGAACTGAGCAGCTTGGCGCTGCTCCTCCTAGTCTTGATCGAACTCCCGGGCCTCTCTGGCATAGGCGCGGACGGAGCCCAGGAGCAGCCCCAGATTTCCCCAGCTACCCGGGGGCAGCCGCAAACAATCTGGGTGACCGTGATGTTTACCCAGAAATGTTGGGAGTTCCCCTGAGTGGATGAGGGGAGACTCGGTGCTGGGTGTGAGGGTGCCCTCTGCCTCGCTGCAGAGAGCGTCTAAATCCTCCTCCTCACCCGCCACCAAGCCGCCTTCCTCAACTGAACGGCCACCACCTGAACTCGAGTCCCCCGCCACATGGAGTGTGGGCGGGATGGGCCCACAGGCTAACCCTAGGCCGGGTAGACCCCAACCCCAGGGTCGCCCTCAGGCAGATCCCTCGCAGGCCGCTGGCCTTGGTTTTCTTATTCTGTGCGCAGGGCTGGGTGTCAGGGATGGGAACCAGCACGGTAAACACCCGCCACCCCCCTCACCCGGGGAGGGGGCAGCAAGACCCCCCATTCAGCCGGGGAGGGGGCAGCAAGAACCCCAACTCAACCGGGGAGGGGGCAGAGAGACCCACCCCCCTCACCCTGGGAGGGGGCAGCAAGACCGACCCCCCTCACCTGGGGAGGGAGCATTGAGACCCACCTCCTCACCCGGGGAGGGGGCAGCGAGACCCACCCCCATCATACGGGGAGGGGGCAGCGAAATCCACCCCCTTCTCCCGGGATGGCGGCAGCGAGGCCCACCCACCTCACCCGGGGAGGAGGCAGCAAGCCCCATCCCCCTCACCCGGGGAGGGGGCAGCGAGACCCCCAGTAGGTTGGGATGAGGGAGGAGGAGCTGAGTGGGGAGGGAGGGCGGGACGTTTGATAGAACAACATGTTCTGAGGTGGCCTCCATCGGCTCCACCGCCACGTGTGTCCCGCCCACCGTGAGCCCCCTTTCCAGGGCCCGGTGGGCCGCCTGCTCGGCCCGCAGGAAAAACACGGATTTGCCGTACATCCGCGAAGCGGCTACGATGGCCGAGGGGCCGACAACCCCGGCCATCGCACGGGTGCACGCCTCAATGGTCATGGTAGGGTGGGCATAGCACTTCACCCCCAGCTGCCGCGTGAGCAGGCGGAAGGGCGAGGGCGCCGCGGAGGCAGCGGAGCGACGGGAGGCTGCCGCCCCCGCATGATGTCTTGGCCGCCCTACCCCCGGCAGAGTGGAGGATGCCCCCAAGGTGCTGGCCATGCCCACCCCTGGTACCACCCGGCCGTGTAAAACGGCAAAGGACAGGGAAGGTGGGGAGGTGGCAGCCTAAATGCAGGGACCACAAGGGAAGGCGCCGCAGGGCAATAGCAGAGCTGGGCAGCTCTGTCCAAAGATGCCCCACACCAGACGCAGGTGGTAAAGCGGGCGGACCACAGTCTTCAGCTCTGCCGGAGCCCAAAACAAAGTATTTCGCTGCAGCCCCAGGTGGTTCCACTCCCACCTCAGGCAGAGTGGTGGGAGGACAGGAGGCTGGGCCTGCAGCCCTGGATGGTCCAACTCCCACCCCAGGCAGAGGGGAGGGAGGAGAGGAGACTGGGCCTACAGCCCTGGATGGTCGCACACCCACCTCAGGCAGAGGGGTGGGAGGACAGGAGGCTGGGCCTGGAGCCCCAGGTGGTCCCACTCCCACCACACAAGCTGGGGCAGGTTGGATCGGGGAACTCCACTTCCTCACACCACCAACAGCTCTCACTTCAAACTGAAGCTCCACTCAGCAACACACGCAGACACACACTGAACAAGAGGGGCAATGTTTTCAGTGAAGTCGGAGGATTGGTTTGAAAACTGGGGCGGGATTCTCCGACCCCCCACCGCGTCGGACAATCGCCGGGGACTGGCGTGAATCCCGCCCCTGCTGGTTGCCGAATTCTCCACCACCGGATATTCGGCGGGGTGGGTATCGCGCCGCGCAGGTTGGCGCCCCCCACCCCCCGCGATTCTCCGGTCCGGATGGGCCGCAATCCCGCCGCTAAAATGCCTGTCTCGCCGGCGTAAATGAAACCACCTACCTTACCGGCGGGACAAGGCGGCGCGGGCGGGCTCCGGGGTTCTGGGGGGGGGGGCGCGGGGCCATCTGGCCCCGGGGGGTGCCCCCACGGTGGGCCTGTGCCGCGGGGGCACTCATTTCCTTCCGCCTTCGCCACGGTCTCCACCATGGCGGAGGCAGAAGATACTCTCTCCACTACGCATGTGCGGGAAGGCCGTCAGCGGCTGCTGAAGCTCCCGCGCATGCGCCGCCCGGAGATGTCATTTCCGCGCCAGCTGGCGGGGCAGAAATTCGTCCGGCGCCGACCTAGCCCCTCAAGGTTGGGGCTCAGCCCCCAAAGATGCGGAGCATTCCGCACCTTTGGGGCGGCGCGATGTCCGACTGATTTGCGCCATTTTGGGCGCTAGTCGGCGGACATCGCGCCGATACCGGGGAATTTCACCCCAGATGTCCCTCAGACTCAGATTTATCCTCAGTGAGCTGTGAGCAAACTCCAGCCGTAGTCTCTGACACGTGTGGAATGTCTGCCTCTGAGGACAGCTCACTGTTGACATGTAAATGACTGACAAGAGGTACCAATCTCCTTACTGTTGATAAATGACGCAGCAATGGATCCAGCAAGCTGCTGTCTTAACACAATCCTCCCACAGGGACCACATTTCTGTATCACAGAATTGAAGCATAAGTTAAAATTCTATTGGGAAATTATTAGAAACAGTATTGGTTGGGATCTCCTCAGAGATCTGTGCGCAGACATACCCACTGCCTTTCTCTCATAAATGTTTTCAGTCTGTCAGCTGTGATTGTTTACTAAAGATGTGACTTCACAGGAGAGGCCAGAGGTATTTGTCTGTCTGTGGTTATTTTAATTCAGGGCACAGCAACAGATCTAGCAATGTCCTGTCCTTACTTCCGTCTTGATGTTAATATTTATAACCCCCTGAATTTCTGACTAGTTTGGGATGTCTATTCTCTCTGTCTCCCAAGGAGAGCGTTCTATACAATGAGTAAAGACCGGCAAGAAATCCCAGGACGTTGTGTCTTGGGAGTCTTTGATGGGGACAATCTTATTCTGTTGCTCACAGACAGATTTCTTCAGTCAGCTGCTCTATAAATTTGGATTCAATTTGATTTTTCCCACTGGGAGACGTAAAGTTTATTCCTGAATATTCACAGGGTCATCGCCAACAACATCATTTTATTCACCTGAGGAAGGAGCAGCGCTCCGAAAGCTAGTGACTTCGAAACAAACTTGTTGGACTTTAACCTGGTGTTATAAGACTTCGTACTGTGCTCACCCCAGTCCAACGCCGGCATCTCCACATCATCATTTTATTAGACAGGGAGGATCAATGGGGTTTTTCACTGAAATCTTCTGATGTCAATTTCTGAGATTAGAATTTATATTGAAACAATTTAGATTAAATTAAAACGGTCAGTATGATAACCCCAACTGCTTTCTGTTAACGATCCTCTCACCTTGTTTTTAATTTGGGGAATTATGCAGGCAGCTTGTGCACAGGAAGACCCCAAAAATGGGGAACTTTCAAAATTAAGTTCAGACTCTCTGAAGATGGATTTCTATCTCGCTTTCTGCTCGAAGGTGAACAAACTGACAGCAGGCAGATTGATTGCACAGTAAGATTCCACAATCAGAAATGTGATCAGAATATAAAATTCCCCACAAGGCTATAGGGAGAGTGGGATTAGTTTGGGGATTGACACTGGGCTGTGGGGAGAGTGGGATTAGTTTGGGGATTGACACAGGGCTGTGGGGAGAGTGGGATTAGTTTGGGGATTGACACAGGGCTGTGGGGAGAGTGGGAATAGTTTGGGGATTGACACTGGGCTGCGGGGAGAGTGAGAATAGTATGGAGATTGACACTGGGCTATGGTGAGAGTGGGATGAGTTCGGGGATTGGCACAGGGCTGTGGGGAGAGTGGGATTAGTCTGGGGATTGACACTGGGCTGTGGGGTGAGTGGGATTAGTTTGGGGATTGACACGGGGCTGTGGGGAGAGTGGGATTAGTTTGGGGATTGACACAGGGCTGTGGGGAGAGTGGGATTAGTTTGGGGATTGACACAGGGCTGTGGGGAGAGTGGGATTAGTTTGGGGATTGACACTGGGCTGTGGGGAGAGTGGGATTAGTTTGGGGATTGACACAGGGCTGTGGGGAGAGTGGGATTAGTTTGGGGATTGACACTGGGCTGTGGGGAGAGTGGGATTAGTTTGGGGATTGACACAGGGCTGTGGGGAGAGTGGGATTAGTTTGGGGATTGACACAGGGCTGTGGGGAGACTGGGATTAGTTTGGGGATTGACACAGGGCTGTGGGGAGAGTGGGATTAGTTTGGGGATTGACACAGGGCTGTGGGGAGAGTGGGATTAGCTTGGGGATTGACACTGGGCTGTGGGGAGAGTGGGATTAGTTTGGGGATTGACACTGGGCTGTGGGGAGAGTGGGATTAGTTTGGGGATTGACACTGGGCTGTGGGGAGAGTGGGATTAGTTTGGGGATTGACACAGGGCTGTGGGGAGAGTGGGATAAGTTTGGGGATTGACACATGGCTCTGGTGAGAGTGGGATTAGTTCGGGGATGGACACTAGGCTGTGGGGAGAGTGGGATTAGTTTGGGGATTGACACAGGGCTGTGGGGAGAGCGGGAATAGTTTGGGGATTGACACTATGCCGTGGGGAGATTGGGATTAGTTTGGGTTTTGACCCAGGGCGGAGGGGAGAGTGGGATTAGTTTGGGGATTGATACAGTGCTGTGGGGAGAGTGGGATTAGCTTGGGGATTGATATGGGGCTGTGGGGAGAGTGGGATTAGTTTGGGGATTGACACAGGGCTGGGGGGAGAGTGGGATTAGTTTGGGGATTGACACAGGGCTGTGGGGAGAGTGGGATTAGTTTGGGGATTGACACAGGGCTGTGGGGAGAGTGGGATTAGTTTGGGGATTGACACAGGGCTTTGGGGAGAGTGGGATTAGTTGGGGGATTGAAACACGGCTGTGGGGAGAATGGGTTTAGTTTCGGGATTGACCCAGGGCTATTGGGAGAGTGCGATTAGTTTGGGGATTGACACAGGGCTGTGGGAGAATGCGATTAGTTTGGGGTTTGACACAGGGCTGTGGGGAGAGTGGGATTAGTTTGGGGATTGACAGAGGGATGTGGGGAGAGTGGGATTAGTTTGGGGATTGACAGATGGCTCTGGTGAGAGTGGGATTAGTTTGGGGATTGACAGAGGACTGAGGAGAGAGTGGGATTAGTTCGGGGATGGACACTAGGCTGTGGGGAGAGTGGGATTAGTTTGGGGATTGTCACTGGGCTGTGGGGAGAGTGGGATTAGTTTGGAGATTGACACTGGGCTGTGTGAAGAGTGGTATTAGTTTGGGGATTGACACGGGTCTGTGAGGAGAGTGGGATTAGTTTGGGGATTGACGCAGGGCTGTGGGGAGAGTGGGATTAGTTTGGGGATTGACACAGGGCTCTTGTGAGAGTGGGATTAGTTTGGGGATTGACACAGGACTGAGGGGAGAGTGGGATTAGTTTGGGGATGGACACTGGGCTGTGGGGAGAGTGGGATTAGTTTGGGGAGTGACACTGGGCTGTGGGGAGAGTTTGAATAGTTTGGGGATTGACACAGGGCTGTGGGGAGAGTGGGATTAGTTTGGGGATTGACACAGGGCTGTGGGGAGAGTGGGATTAATTTTGGGATTGACCCAGGGCTGAGGGGAGAGTGGGATTAGTTTGGAGATTGACACAGGGCTGTGGGGAGAGTGGGATTAGTTTGGGGATTGACACAGGGCTGTGGGGAGAGTTGGATTAGTTTGGGGATTGACACAGGGCTGTGGGGAGTGTGGGAATAGTTTGGGGATTGACAGAGGGCTCTCGTGAGAGTGGGATTAGTTTGGGGATTGACACAGGGCTGTGGGGAGAGTGGGATTAGTTTGGGGATTGACACAGGACTGAGAGGTGAATGGGAATAGTTCGGGGATGGACACTGGGCTGTGGGGAGAGTGGGATTAGTTTGGGGATTGACACTGGGCTGTGGGGAGAGTGGGAAAAGTTTGGGGATTGACACTGGGCTGTGGGAAGAGTGGGATTTGTTTGGAGATTGACACAGGGCTGTCGGGAGACTGGGATTAGTTTGGGGATGACACTGGGCTGTGGGGAGAGTGGGATTAGTTTGGGGATTGAAACAGGGATGTGGGGAGACTGGGATTAGTTTGGGGATTGGCACAGGGCGGTGGGGAGAGTGGGATTAGTTTGGGGATTGACACAGGGCTGTGGGGAGAGTGGGAATAGTTTGGGGATTGACACTGGGCTGTGGGGAGAGTTTGAATAGTTTGGGGATTGACACAGGGCTGTGGGGAGAGTGGGATTAGTTCGGGGATTGACACAGGGCTGTGGGGAGAGTGGGATTAGTTTGAGGATTGACACATGGCTGTGGGGAGAGTGGGATTAGTTTTGGGATTGACACAGGGCTGTGGGGAGAGTGGGATTAGTTTGGGGATTGACACAGGGCTGTGCGGAGAGTGGGATTAGTTTCCGGATTGACCCAGGGCTGTGGGGAGAGTGGGATTAGTCTGGGGATTGACACAGGGCTGTGGGGAGAGTGGGATTAGTTTGGGGATTAACACAGGGCTGTGGGGAGAGTGGGATTAGTCTGAGGATTGACACAGCGCTGTGGGGAGAGTGGGATTAGATTGGGGATTGACGCAGGGCTGTGGGGAGAGTGGGATTAGTTTGGGGATTGATACAGGGCTGTGGGGAGAGTGGGATTAGTTTGGGGATTGATACAGGGCTGTGGGGAGAGTGGGATTAGTTTGGGGATTGACACAGGGCTGTGGGGAGAGTGGGATTAGTCTGGGGATTGACACAGGGCTGTGGGGAGAGTGGGATTAGTTTGGGGATTGACACAGGGCTGTGGGGAGAGTGGGATTAGTCTGAGGATTGACACAGTGCTGTGGGGAGAGTGGGATTAGTTTGGGGATTGACGCAGGGCTGTGGTGAGAGTGGGATTAGTTTGGGGATTGATACAGGGCTGTGGGGAGAGTGGGATTAGTTTGGGGATTGATACAGGGCTGTGGGGAGAGTGGGATTAGTTTGGGGATTGACACAGGGCTGTGGGGAGAGTGGGATTAGTCTGAGGATTGACACAGGGCTGTGGGGAGAGTGGGATTAGTTTGGGGATTGACGCAGGGCTGTGGTGAGAGTGGGATTAGTTTGGGGATTGATACAGGGCTGTGGGGAGAGTGGGATTAGTTTGGGGATTGATACAGGGCTGTGGGGAGAGTGGGATTAGTCTGGGGATTGACACAGGGCTGTGGGGAGAGTGGGATTAGTTTGGGGATTGACACAGGGCTGTGGGGAGAGTGGGATTAGTTTGGAGTTTGACACAGGGCTGTGGGGAGAATGGGATTAGTTTGGAGTTTGACACAGGGCTGTGGGGAGAGTGGGATTAGTTTGGGGATTGACGCAGGGCTGTGGGGAGAGTGGGATTAGTTTGAGGATTGACCCAGGGCTGTGGGGAGAGTGGGATTAGTTTGGGGATTGACACTGGGCTGTGGGGAGAGTGGGATTAGTTTGGGGATTGACACAGGGCTGTGGGGAGAGTGGGATTAGTTTTGGGATTGACACAGGGCTGTGGGGAGAGTGGGATTAGTTTGGGGATTGACACAGGGCTGTGGGGAGAGTGGGATTAGTTTCGGGATTGACACAGGGTTATAGGGAGAGGGCGGGGCAGTGCGATCAGTCTGGGGATTGAGACAGGGCTTTGGGGACAGAGCTGGGCGGTGGGATTAGTTTGGGGATTGGTGAAGGGCCAAGTGGAGAGAGTGGGGCAGTGGGATTAGATTGGGGATTGATACAGGGCTATGGGGAGAGAGTGGGACAGTGGGATTAGTTTAGGTATAGAAACAGGGCTATGGGGAGAGAGTGGGACAGTGGGATTAGTTTAGGGATAGATCCAGGCCTATGGGGAGAGAGTGGGGCAGTGGGATTAGTTTAGGGATAGATACAGGGCTATGGGGAGAGAGCGGGGCACTGGGATTAGATTGGGATTGATACAGGGTAATGGGGAGAGAGTGGGGCAGTGGGATTAGTTTGGGGATTGAAAAGGGGCAATAGGGAGAGAGCGGAGTAGTGGGATTAGTTTGTTGATTCATACAGGGCAATGGGGAGAGAGTGGCGCAGTGGGATTAGTTTTGGATTGAAACAGGGCTATTGGGAGAGAGGGGGCAGTGGGATTAGTTTGGGATTGACACAGGGCTATGGGGAGAGAGTGGGGCAATGGGATTAGTTTGGGGATTGATACATGGCTATGGGGAGAGAGTGGGGCAGTGGGATTAGTTTGGGATTGATACATGGCTATGGAAGAGAGTGGGGCAGTGGGATTAGTTTGGGATTGATACATGGCTATGGGAGAGAGTGGCGCAGTGGGATTAGTTCAGTGATTGATACATGGCGATGGTGAGAGAGAGGGGCAATGGCATCAGTTTTAGGAGTGATACATGGCTATGGGGAGAGTGTGGCAATGGGTTTAGTTTGGTGATTGATACAGGGCTATGGGGAGAGGACGGGGCACTGGGATTAGTTTGGGATTGATACAGGGCTATGAGAATAGAGTGGGGCAGTGGGATTAGTTTGGCATTGATACAATGCTATGGGGAGAGGACGGGGCAATGTGATTAGTTTGGGATTGATACAGGGCTGTGAGGGTAGAGTGGGGCAGTGGGATTAGTTTGGGATTAATACAGGGTTGTGAGAATAGAGCGGGACAGTTGGATTAGTTTGGGTTGATATAGAGCTATGCGGAGAGAGTGGGGCAGTGAGATAAGTTTGTATTAATCCAGGGCTATGGAGAGAGAGTGGGACAGTGGGATTAGTTTGGCATTGATACAAGGCTATGGGGAGAAGGCGGGGCAGTGGGATTAGTTTGTATTAATCCAGGGTTATGTGGAGGGAGTGGGTCAGTGGGATAAGTATGAATTGAGACATGGTTTTGGGGACATACTGGGGCAGGAGGATATGTTTGGATTGACACAAGGCTATGCGGAGAGAGTGGGGCAGTGGGATTAGTTCGTCAATTAGGGGATTAGGGGCTGGTTTAGCATACTGGGCTAAATCGCTGGGTTTGAAAGCAGACCAAGGCAGGCCAGCAGCACGGTTCTATTCCTGTAACAGCCTCCCCGAACAGGCGCCAGAATGTGGCGATTCGGGGCTTTTCACAGTAACTTCATTTGAAGCCTACTTGTGACAATAAGTGATTTTCATGCATTCATTTTCAAACACAAACACATGCGCGTGCACACACTGACAGATACATACACGTGTACAGATACATGCGTACACACACCTCCACTCCTACATAGACACATGTGTGCGTGTGAACACACACACAGTTTTGCTGTGTACATTAGCCCTTTAAGGCAATTTGATAGGGGAGATTTGTTAGTGCGGGGGGGATATTTGTTAGTGCTCTTTGGGGGGGTTTAAACTAATGCAGCAGGGGCATGGGAACCTGGATTGTAGTTTTAGGGTAAGGGAGAATGAGAGTATAGAGGTCAGGAGCTCAGATTTGAAGTCGCAGGAGGGGGCCAGTGTTCAGGTAGGTGGTTTGAAGTGTGTCTACTTCAATGCCAGGAGTATACGAAATAAGGTAGGGGAACTGGCAGCATGGGTTGGTACCTGGGACTTCGATGTTGTGGCCATTTCGGAGACGTGGATAGAGCAGGGACAGGAATGGATGTTGCAGGTTCCGGGGTTTAGGTGTTTTAGTAAGCTCAGAGAAGGAGGCAAAAGAGGGGGAGGTGTGGCGCTGCTCGTCAAGAGCAGTATTACAGTGGCGGAGAGGATGCTAGATGGGGACTCATCTTCCAAGGTAGTATGGGCTGAGGTTAGAGACAGGAAAGGAGAGGTCACCCTGTTGGGAGTTTTCTATAGGCCTCCAAATAGTTCTAGGGATGTAGAGGAAAGGATGGCGAGGATGATCCTGGATAAGAACGAAAGTAATAGGGTAGTTATTATGGGAGACTTTAACTTTCCAAATATTGACTGGAAAATATATAGTTCGAGTACATTAGATGGGTCGTTTTTTGTTCAGTGTGTGCAGGAGGGTTTCCTGACACAGTTTGTTGACAGGCCAACAAGAGGCGAGGCCACATTGGATTTGGTTTTGGGTAATGAACCAGGCCAGGTGTTGGATTTGGAGGTAGGTGAGCACTTTGGGGACAGTGACCACAATTCGGTGACGTTTACGTTAAGGATGGAAAGGGATAAGTATACACCGCAGGGCAAGAGTTATAGCTGGGGGAAGGGAAATTAGATGTGACTTGGGGGGGATAAGGTGGAGAAGTAGGCTGCAAGCTTTGGACACACTGGATAAGTGGAGCTTGTTCAAGGATCAGCTACTGCGTGTTCTTGATAAGTATGTACCGGTCAGGCAGGGAGGAAGGTGCCGAGCGAGGGAACCGTGGTTTACCAAAGAAGTGGAATCTCTTGTTAAGAGGAAGAAGGACGCTTATGTGAAGATGAGGTGTGAAGTTTCAGTTGGGGCGGTGGATAGTTACAAGGTAGCGAGGAAGGATCTAAAGAGAGAGCTAAGACGAGCAAGGAGGGGACATGAGAAGTATTTGGCAGGAAGGATCAAGGAAAACCCAAAAGCTTTCTATAGGTGTGTCAGGAATAAGCGAATGACTAGGGACAGAGTAGGACCAGTCAAGGACAGGGATGGGAAGTTGTGTGTAGAGTCTGAAGAGATAGGCGAGATACTAAATGAATATTTTTCGTCAGTATTCACTCAGGAAAAAGATAATGTTGTGGAGGAGAATGCTGAGCTCCAGGTAAATAGATTAGATGGCATTGAGGTAAGTAGGGAAGAGGTGTTGGCAATTCTGGACAGGCTGAAAATAGATAAGTCCCCGGGACCTGATGGGATTTATCCTAGGATTCTCTGGGAGGCCAGGGAAGAGATTGCTGGACCATTGGCTTTGATTTTTATGTCATCATTGGATACAGGAATAGTGCCAGAGGACTGGAGGATAGCAAATGTGGTCCCTTTGTTCAAAAAGGGGAGCAGAGACAACCCCGGCAACTATAGACCGGTGAGCCTCACGTCTGTAGTGGGTAAAGTCTTGGAGGGGATTATAAGAGACAAGATTTATAATCATCTAGATAGGAATAATATGATCAGGGATAGTCAGCATGGCTTTGTGAAGGGTAGGTCATGCCTCACAAACCTTATCGAGTTCTTTGAGATGGTGACTGAACAGGTAGACGAGGGTAGAGCAGTTGATGTGGTGTATGTGGATTTCAGCAAAGCGTTTGATAAGGTTCCCCACGGTAGGCTATTGCAGAAAATACGGAGGCTGGGGATTGAGGGTGATTTAGAGATGTGGATCAGAAATTGGCTAGCTGAAAGAAGACAGAGGGTGGTGGTTGATGGGAAATGTTCAGAATGGAGTTCTGTCACAAGTGGAGTACCACAAGGATCTGTTCTGGGGCCGTTGCTGTTTGTCATTTTTATCAATGACCTAGAGGAAGGCGCAGAAGGGTGGGTGAGTAAATTTGCAGACGATACTAAAGTCGGTGGTGTTGTCGATAGTGTGGAAGGAAGTAGCAGGTTACAGAGGGATATAGATAAGCTGCAGTGCTGGGCTGAGAGGTGGCAAATGGAGTTTAATGTAGAGAAGTGTGAGGTGATTCACTTTGGAAGGAAAAACAGGAATGTGGAATATTTGGCTAATGGAAAAGTTCTTGAAAGTGTGGATGAGCAGAGGGATCTACGTGTCCATGTACATAGATCCCTGAAAGTTGCCACCCAGGTTGATAGGGTGGTGAAGAAGGCCTATGGAGTGTTGGCCTTTATTGGTAGAGGGATTGAGTTCCGGAGTCGGGAGGTCATGTTGCAGCTGTACAGAACTCTGGTACGGCCGCATTTGGAGTATTGCGTACAGTTCTGGTCACCGCATTATAGGAAGGACGTGGAGGCTTTGGAACGGGTGCAGAGGAGATTTACCAGGATGTTGCCTGGTATGGAGGGAAAATCTTATGAGGAAATGCTGATGGACTTGAGGTTGTTTTCGTTAGAGAGAAGAAGGTTAAGAGGAGACTTAATAGAGGCATACAAAATGATCAGAGGGTTAGATATGGTGGACAGTGAGAGCCTTCTCCCGCGGATGGAAATGGCTAGCACGAGGGGACATAGCATTAAACTGAGGGGTAATAGATATAGGACAGAGGTCAGGGGTAGGTTCTTTACGCAAAGAGTAGTGAGGCCGTGGAATGCCCTACCTGCTACAGTAGTGAACTCGCCAACATTGAGGGCATTTAAAAGTTTATTGGATAAACATATGGATGATAATGGTATAGTGTAGGTTAGATGGCTTTTGTTTCGGTGCAACATCGTGGGCCGAAGGGCCTGTACTGCGCTGTATTGTTCTATGTTCTATGTTCTATGATAGAATGCTACACATCCTATTTTGCCAATGACTCCAAACATTAGACAGCATTGTAAGCAACATTGCTGTAACAAATTGCAGAGAGATATTAATATTGTGGCTGAAGACTGAACTAGTGGACGCATTTCAGTGTAGGGAAATGTAAGATGATGTACTTTAGACTTTAAAAGCATAGAACTGTGTTCTTTATAAATGATGAGAAGGCAGAAACAGTGGAAGTTTAAACTGTACAGATATTTCACAGCTGGATTCACACAATACAGACAGCAATGTATCGTAGATTTTGGAAGTGCCACAGATGTTGTCAAATGTAGTACGTGGGGTCCCTCAATGTTTCAATCTTGCTTAGAGACTGTCATCCCACAGGGACAACATTTCTGTTGAATAGGACTGATGGACAAGTTAAAATAGTTCCGTTTCAAAGTTTAAAATAACCAGTCATTTTTCTGTGCAGCTTTCGGAATCTGTCAGTGGAATTTACTTCGTACAGGCAAGTGTGAACAAATGTATGGGGAACTGATTAGAAGTTTTGATGGAGATATTCCTGCATTATAGAAATGTGTGAGATCTATTTAGGGTTGGGAAATGGATTGATGATCAAAGGATGCAGTTGTTTGTTAACTACATTAGACTGAGAGCCTTGAAGATTCACAACTTCCATGTGCTGTGAGAAAGGATTGATTAACCAATGCCTATTATTCAAATACTTCAGACAAGTGAATAAGCTACAGGAACATTGAATATGCAGACAGAGACAAGCAGACACCTGTAATCGGAGCTTAAACTTCATGCTTAAATATGAAGGGCTGAACTCATGATTGCAATAAACAAGAATCCACCCTGGGATTCTGTGCAATTTAAGTTCTGCTTTTCAAAAAAATAAAAATAACTATGTGCAATGAAACATTCCTTGGACAGGACAGAGGGATTTTGACTCTGTATTTAACCCCAGACAGTATTTGGGTTGTGAGTGTTTGATGGACAGTGTAGATGAAACTTTACCCTGAAACACTGGAATTTAGCCTCAGAGGTGATTTAATCAAAATGCTTCAGAATAATAATTGATATTGTACATCTCGTGTGTGTCTCAGTGTCAGCTCTGAAACATGTACAGCACAATCTCATCCTGTTTCTATGTCTCTCTCTCTGAAATTAGCTGGTCCATTTCCTAAATTACCACATTTCAGAAGGGCTCCGTTGCCTGTGAAGCAGTTTGTGATACCCAAAGGTTATGAAAAAGTGCTTTAGAAATGCCTGTCGCCAAGCTGCTGTGAGGATGTTCATAGTCAGTGTGTGACTTGGGTCAGACACAGGCCAGATACACCTCTCCAAGTTAAAGGTGGAGAATGGATCTCTCTCCATTTGACCCAGCCTGTCTGAGTTTGAGTTTGTATTTTTCTGTACACATGTGTGTGTGTGTGTGGGGGCGGGGGTTGTATGTGTGGCATTCTTTACGCGGCACTGTAAGTTAATGGTAGCACAGTGGGTAGCACTGCGGCTTCACAGCTCCAGAGTCCCAGGTTCGAATCCCGGCTTGGGTCACAGTCTGTGCGGAGTCTGCACGTTCTCCCCTTGTCTGTGTGGGTTTCCTCTGGGTGCTCCAGTTTCCTCCCTGACGTCCCGAAGGACGTGCTGTTTGGTGAATTGAACATTATGATTTGTCCCTCAGTGTACCCAAACAGGCGCCAGAGATTGGCGACTAGGGGCTTTTCTCAGTAACTTCATTGCAGTGTGTGCCTGTGTATGTGTGTGCCTGTGTGGGTGTGCCTGTGTGTGTGCCTGTGTGTTTGCCTGTGTGTGTGCGTGTGTGTGTTTGCCTGTGTGTGTGCGTGCGTGTGTGTGCCTGTGTGCGTGCGCCTGTGTGTGTGTGCCTGTGTGTCTGAGTGTGCCTGTGTGCGCGCGCCTGTATGTCTGTGCGTGCCTGTGTGTGTGCCTGTGTGTGTGTGTGTGTCTGTGTGTGTGTCTGTCTGTGTGTGTCTGTGTGTGTGCGCCTGTGTGTGTGTCTGTGTGCCTGTGCGTGTGCCTGTGTGTGAGCCTGTGTGTGTGCCTGTATGTCTGAGAGCCTGTGTGTGTGCCTGTGTGTGCGCATGTGTGTGTATCTGTGTGTGTGCGCATGTGTGTGTGTCTGTGTGTGTGCCTTTGTGTGTGTCTGTGCGTGTGCCTGTGTGCCTGTGTGTGTGTGCCTGTGTGTCTGTGTGTGTGTGTGTGTGTGTCTGTGTGTGCCTATGTGTGTATGAGCCTGTGTGTCTCTGTGTTGAGGTGTATCTCAGTGTGACTTTGTTTAGGACTGATTGAAGATAATGAGATAGAAAGTTTGATAGAAAGTTTGGCAGCATTGAATGTGTAAACAATAATGACAGAGACAGTGTGAACCCTGAAGAGAGCGCCATACCTAGACCCACTCCCCTATTCCGTCCCTGCCACCCCACCTAACCTGAACATCTTTAGATACTGTGGGCAATTTGGATTGATCACGGCCAACCCACCTCACCTGCACGTCTTTCACGGTGGGAGGAACCCGGAGCACCCGGAGGAAACCCACGCAGACACGGGGAGAACGTGCAGACTCCGCACAGACAGTGACCCAGCCGGGAATCGAACCTGGGACCCGGTAGCTGTGAGGCAGCAGTGCTAACCACTGTACAATCCCGGCTCTGGGTCACTGGCTGTGTGGAGTTTGCACATTCTCCCCGTGTTTGCCTGGGTTTCACCCCCACAACCCACAGATGTGCAGGGCAGGTGGATTGGCCACGCAAAATTTCCCCTGAATTGGAAAAAAATGAACTGGGCTCTCTGAATTTATTGAAAAAAAATATTTTTATTGGCATTTTCACAATTCTGTGCATTGCGGCTTGTTTACATTTATCAGAGAGTGAAAAGGCTTTCTCTCACGTTTCTTTAATTACAAACTGTTGCCGTTCAATTCGGCGGGTCAGACTCCCCCACCCCCTCCAGCTCCCTCCCCCCCCCCCCCCAACACCCTTTCCCTAACCGGTCCCCTCTCTCCCCCACAGACCCTCCGTGATGCCCTTCCTGGCCGACCTGGTGTGTGACCCCCTGCTCCTTGTTGACCCCCTTAACCCCCCTTTCTTTTCTCCCTCCATTGGTTTCAGCCGTGTTCTTTCAGTGGATTGGGGGGGGGTTAGCCCCTCTCCATCCCTCTCGGTAGGCGTGGTTTCCCCCTCTCCATCTCTCTCGGTGGGGGGGGGGGTCCCCCTTCTCCATCCCTCTCGGTGGGGGGGAACCCCTCTCCATCTCTCTCGGTGGGGGGGGGGGGGTCCTCCCCTCTCCATCTTTCCCGGTGGGGGGGGGGTGTTCCCCCTCTCCATCTCTCTCGGTTGGGGGACGTCCGCCCTCTCCATCCCTTTCGGTGGGGGGGATTCCCCCTCTCCATCTCTCTCGGTGGGGGGGGGGGTTTCCCCCTCTCCATCATTCGCGGTGGGGCGGTGGGTTCCCACTCTCCATCTCACTCGGTGGGGGGCGGGGTACACCCCTCTCCATCTCTCTCGGTGGAGGGTGGTCCCCCCTCACCATTTCTCCCGGTGGGGGTGTTCTCCCTCCCCATCTCTCTCATAGAACATAGAACAAAGAACATTACAACGCAGTACAGGCCCTTCGGCCCTCGATGTTGCGCCGACCTGTGAAACCACTCTAAAGCCCATCTACACTATTCCCTTATCGTCCATATGTCTATCCAATGACCATTTGAATGTCCTTAGTGTTGGCGAGTCCACTACTGTTGCAGGCAGGGCATTCCACACCCTTACTACTCTCTGAGTAAAGAACTTACCTCTGACATCTGTCTTATATCTATCTCCCCTCAATTTAAAGCTATGTCCCCTCGTGTTAGACATCACCATCCGCGGAAAAAGGCTCTCACTGTCCACCCTATACATTCCTCTGATCATCTTGTATTCCTCAATTAAGTCACCTCTTAACCTTCTTCTCTCTAACGAAAACAGCCTCAAGCCCCTCAGCCCTTCCTCAAAATATCTTCCCTCCAGACCAGGCAACATTCTGGTAAATCTCCTCTGCATCCTTTCCAATGCTTCCACATCCTTCATATAATGCGGCGACCAGAATTGCACCCAATACTCCAAATGCGGCCGCACCAGAGTTTTGTACAGCTGCAATATGACCTCATGCCTCCGAAACTCAGTCCCTCTACCAATAAAAGCTAACACACCATACCCCTTCTTAACAACCCTCTCAAACTGAGTGGCAACTTTCAGGGATCTATGAACATGGTCACCGAGGTCTCTCTGCTCATCCACACTGCCAAGAATCTTACCATTAGCCCTGTACTCTTTCTTCCTGTTATTCCTTCAAAAATGAATCACCTCACACTTTTATAGACATAGACATAGAAAATACAGCACAGAACAGGCCCTTCGGCCCACGATGTTGTGCCGAACCTTTGTCCTAGATTAGTCATAGATTATCATTAAATCTACAGTGCATTAAACTCCATTTGCCACCTCTCAACCTAGCGCTGCAGGTTATCTATGTCCCTCTGTAATTTGTAACATCCTTCCGCATCGTCCACAACTCCACCGACTTTAGTGTCATCTGCAAATTTATTCACCCATCCTTCTACGCCCTCCTCCAGGTCATTTATAAAAATGACAAACAGCAGTGGCCCCAAAACAGATCATTTTGGTACACCACTAGTAACTGGACTCCAGTCTGAACATTTCCCATCAACCACCACCTTTTGTCTTCTTCCAGCTAGCCAATTTCTGATCCAAACTGCTAACTCACCCTAAATCTCATGCCTCCGTATTTTCTGCAGTAGCCTACCGTGGGGAACCTTATCAAACGCTTTACTGAAATCCATATACACCACATCAACTGCTTTACCCTCATCCACCTGTTTGGTCACCTTCTCAAAGAACTCAATAAGGTTTGTGAGGCACGACCTACCCTTTACAAAACCGTATTGACTATCTCTAATCAAATTATTCCTTTCCAGATGATTATACATCCTATCTCTTATAAACCTTTACAAGATTTTGCCCACAACAGAAGTAAGGCTCACTGGTCTATAATTGCCGGGGTTGTCTACTTCCCTTCTTGATCACGGGGACAACATTTGCTATCCTCCAGTCTTCTAGCACTATACCTGTAGAGAAAGATGACTTAAAGATCAAGGCCAAAGGATCAGCAATCTCCTCCCCTAGCTTCCCAGAGAATCCTACGATAAATCCCATCCGGCACAGGGGACTTATCCATTTTCACACTAAGCCCTTTTAGTCTAGTAGCCAGAATGTCAGTATTCTCCTCGACAACATTATCTTTTTCCTGTGTAAATACTGACGAAAAATATTCATTTAGCGCCTCTCCTATCTCCTCGGACTCCAAGCACAACTTCCCTCGACTGTCCTTGACTGGCCCTACTCTTACCCCAGTCATTCTTTTATTCCTGACATTTCGATAGAAAGATTATTGGTTATCTTTGATCCTACCTGCCAAAGACTTCTCATGTCCCCTCCTGGCTCTTCTTAGCTCTCTCTTTAGGTCATTCCTAGCTAACTTGTAACTCTCGAGCGCCCCAACGGAACCTTCATGTCTCATCTTTACATAAGCTTCCTTCTTCCTCTTGACAAGTGTTTCGACAGCTTTAGTAAACCACAGTTCCCTTGCTCGATCACTTCCTCGCTGCCTGACAGGTACATACTTATCAAGGACACGCAGTAGCTGTTCCTTGAACAAGCTCCACATTTCCATTGTGCCCATCCCCTGCAGTTTTCCTCTCCGTCTCGGTGGGTGGGGGTTCCCCCCTCTCCATCTCTCTCGGACGGGGGTGTCCCCCCTCTGCATCTCTCTCGGTGGGGGGTTCCCCCTCTCCATGTCTCTCGGTGGGGGGGTCCACCCTCTCCATCGCTATCTCTCTGGGGAGGGGTTCTCCCTCTCCATCTCTCTCGGTGGGGGGGGGGCGGGGTTCCCCCCTCGCCATCTCTCTCGGTGGGGGTTCCACCCCCTCCATCGCTCTCGGTGGGGGGGGGGGGTGTTTCCCCCTCTCCATCTCTCTCGGTGGGGATGTTCCCCTTCTCCATCTCGCTCCATAGGGGGGTGTCCCCTTCTCCATCACTCTCGATGGGTGGGGGGGGGTTCCTCCCTCTCGATCTATCTCGGTGGGGGTAGGGGGGTGATCGCCCTTCTCCACCTCTCTCGGTCTCTGTGTCTCTCCGTCTCTCTCTGCGAATCTGTCAGAACAAAATCCACAATCAGCAGTCGGCCATTTTATGTCAGTTCACGGCGGCCATTTTATGTCACTTCACGGCGGCCATTTTATGTCACTTCACGGTGGCCATTTTATGTCAGTTCACAGTGGCCATTTTATGTCACTTCATGGTGGCCATTTCATGTCTGTTCACGGTGGCCATTTTATTTCAGTTCAGGGTGGCCATTTTATGTCCCTTTGACCAATGTGATATAAAATAGTTACTTTAGAGATATTAGTTACTGTAATGTAGAGATAGGCCAGTCTCATTTTGGTGAGTTCACAGACAAAGGATTTCAGACCGCCTGGCAAAGCAAGGAGGAGGTGTGTCCACCAAAGGAGGAGAAAAAGATGCTGGGTAATAGGGGACAGAGGAAGGGATTGGAAGTGAGCCAATTAGAGTGTATGGATAGGTGAGGAGGGGTAGAGGATGACCTATGGGAATCGGGTATGTGAAACTCGATGCCAGTTGTGTGAGTAGTAGAGATCCCTATGTCCTACAGACTCACCTGATTCCGGAGGTGTA
Source organism: Scyliorhinus torazame (assembly GCF_047496885.1). Classification (NCBI taxonomy): domain Eukaryota; kingdom Metazoa; phylum Chordata; class Chondrichthyes; order Carcharhiniformes; family Scyliorhinidae; genus Scyliorhinus; species Scyliorhinus torazame. Next base: position 103,259,145 of record NC_092726.1, read on the forward strand.
CAAAGAAAGATGTGCTTTGTACTTGCTGTGAATTGAGAAAGGCTTGCAAGCCAAATAAAATAACTAATGCTGTACCTGCAAATCCATCACGACTTTTATTGAGGCCAGACTGACGGGTGAAGACTTTTGTATTTTGTCAACTTCACGGTGGCCATTTTATGTCAGGTTACGGTGGCCATTTTACATCAGTTCGCGGTGGCCATTTTATGTCAGATCACAGTGGCCATTTTATGTCAGTTCACGGTGGCCATTTTATGTCGGTTCAGGGTGGCCATTTTACATCAATTTGCGGTGGCCATTAGTATGTCAGTTCACAATGGCCATTTTATGCCTGTTCACGGGAGCCATTGTATGTCAGTTCACAATGGCCAGTTTATGTCAGTTCACGGGGGCCTTTTGATGTCAGTTCACAATGGCTATTTTATGTCAATTCACTGTGGCCATTTTATGCCGGTTCACGGGGGCCATTTTATGTGAGTTCACAATGGCCATTTTATGTCAGTTCACAATGGCCATTTTATGTCAGTTCACAATGGCCATTTTATGTCAGTTCACGCCGGCCATTTTATGTCAGTTCACGGTGGCCATTTTATCTCAGTTCACGGTGGCCATTTTATGTTGAATCACGGTGGCCATTTTATTTCAGTTCACAGTGGCCATTTAATGTCAGTTCACGGGGCCATTGTATGTCAGTTCACAATGGCCATTTTATGTGAGTTCACGGTGGCCATTCTATGTCAGTTCACGGTGATCATTTTATGCCGGTTGACGGGGGCCATTTTATGGCAGTTCGCAATGGCCATTTGATGTCAGTTCACGGTGGCCATTGTATGTCAGTTCACGGCGGACATTTTATAACAGTTCACGGTGGCCATTTTATGTCAGTTCACGGTGGACATTTTATATCAGTTCCCGGTGGCAATTTCATGTCAGTTCACGGTGGCCATTTTATGTCAGTTCACGGTGGCCATTTTATGTCAGTTTACGGTGGCCATTTTACATCAGTTCGCGGTGGCCAGTTTATTTCAGTTCACAGTGGCCATTTTATGTCAGTTCACGGTGGCCATTTTATGTCGGTTCATGGTGGCCATTTTACATCAGTTCGCGGTGGCCATTAGAATGTCAGTTCACAATGGCCATTTTATGTCAGTTCACGGTGCCATTGTATGTCAGTTCACAATGGCCAGTTTATGTCAGTTCACGGGGGCCTTTTAATGTCAGTTCACAATGGCCATTTTATGTCAGTTAACGGAGGCCAATTTATCTCAGTTCACAATGGCCATTTTATGTCAGTTCACAATGGCCATTTTATGTCAGTTCACGGTGGCCATTTTATGTCAGTTCACGGTGGTCATTTTATGTCGTTTGACGGGGCCCATTTTATGGCAGTTCGCAATGGCCATTTTATGTCAGTTCACGGTGGCCATTGTATGTCAGTTCACGGTGGTCATTTTATGTCTGTTGACGGGGCCATTTTATGTCAGTTCGCAATGGCCATTTGATGTTAGTTCACGGTGGCCATTGTTTGTCAGTTCACGGCGGCCATTTTATGTCAGGTCACGGTGGCCAGTTTATGTCAGCTCACGGTGGCCATTTTATGTCGGTTCACGGAGGCCATTTCATGTCGGTTCACGGTGGCCATTTTACATCTGTTCGCGGTGGCCATTAGACTGCCAGTTCACAATGGCCATTTTATGTCAGTTCACGGGGGCCATTGTATGTCAGTTCACAATGGCCAGTTTATGTCAGTTCACGGGGGCCTTTTAATGTCAGTTCACAATGGCCATTTTATGTAAGTTAACGCTGGCCAATTTATGTCAGTTCACAATGGCCATTTTATGTCAGTTCACAATGGCCATTTTATGTCAGTTCACGGTGGCCATTTTATGTCAGTTCACGGTGGCTATTGTATCTCAGTTCACGGTGGCCATTTTATATCGATTCATGGGGACCATTTTATGTCAGTTCATGGAGGCCATTTTATGTCAGTTCACGGGGGCCATTGTATGTCAGTTCACAATGGCCATTTTATGATAGTTCACGCTGGCCATTTTATGTCAGTTCACGGTGGTCATTTTATGTTGGTTGACGGGGGCCATTTTATGGCAGTTCGCAATGACCATTTGATGTCAGTTCACGGTGGCCATTGTATGTCAGTTCACGGTGGCCATTTTATGTCAGGTCACGGTGGCCATTTTATGTCAGTTCACGGTGGTCATTTTATGTTGGTTGACGGGGGCCATTTTATGGCAGTTCGCAATGGCCATTTGATGTCAGTTCACTGTGGCCATTGTATATCAGTTCACGGCGGCCATTTTATGTCAGGTCACGGTGGCCATTTTATGTCAGCTCACGGCAGCCATTTTATGTCAGTTCACGGCGGCCATTTTATGTCAGCTCACGGCGGCCATTTCATGTTAGTTCATGGGGACCATTTTATATCAGTTCACGGTGGCCATTGTATGTCAGTTCACGGTGGCCATTTTATGTCAGGTCACGGTGGCCATTTCATGTCAGTTCACGGTGGCCATTTTATGTTGGTTGACCGGGGCCATTTTATGGCAGTTCACTGTGGCCATTGTATATCAGTTCACGGCGGCCATTTTATGTCAGGTCACGGTGGCCATTTTATGTCAGCTCACGGCAGCCATTTTATGTCAGTTCACGGCGGCCATTTTATATCAGCTCACGGCGGCCATTTCATGTTAGTTCATGGGGACCATTTTATATCAGTTCACGGTGGCCATTATATGTCAGCTCACGGTGGCCATTTTATGTCAGTTCACGGCGGCCATTTTATGTCAGGTCACGGTGGCCAGTTTATGTCAGCTCACGGTGGCCATTTTATGTCAGTTCACGGTGGCCATTTCATGTCGGTTCACGGTGGCCATTTTACATCTGTTCGCGGTGGCCATTAGACTGCCAGTTTACAATGGCCATTTTGTGTCAGTTCGCGGGGGCCATTGTATGTCAGTTCACAATGGCCATTTTATGTCAGTTAACGGTGGCCAATTTATGTCAGTTCACAACGGCCATTTTATTTCAGTTCACAATGCCCATTTTATGTCAGTTCACTGCGGCCATTTTATGTCAGTTCACGGTGGCTATTTTATGTTGGTTCACGGTGGCCATTTTACATCAGTTCACGATGTCCGTGAACTGACATTGTATGTCAGTTCACAATGGCCATTGTATGTCAGTTCACATGGGCCATTGTATGTCAGTTCACGGTGGCCATTTTATGTCAGTTCGTGGTGCCCATTAGTCTGTCAGTTCACAATGGCCATTTTATGTCAGTTGACGGGGGCCATTGTATGTCAGTTCACAATGGCCAGCTGATGCCAGTTCACGGGGGACTTTTAATGCCAGTACACAATGGCCATTTTATGTCAGTTAACGGTGGCCATTTTATGGCAGTTCACAATGGCCATTTTATGCCTGTTCACGGGAGCCATTGTATGTCAGTTCACAATGGCCAGTTTATGTCAGTTCACGGGGGCCTTTTGATGTCAGTTCACAATGGCTATTTTATGTCAATTCACTGTGGCCATTTTATGCCGGTTCACGGGGGCCATTTTATGTGAGTTCACAATGGCCATTTTATGTCAGTTCACAATGGCCATTTTATGTCAGTTCACAATGGCCATTTTATGTCAGTTCACGCCGGCCATTTTATGTCAGGTCACGGTGGCCATTTTATCTCAGTTCACGGTGGCCATTTTATGTTGGTTGACCGGGGCCATTTTATGGCAGTTCACTGTGGCCATTGTATATCAGTTCACGGCGGCCATTTTATGTCAGGTCACGGTGGCCATTTTATGTCAGCTCACGGCAGCCATTTTATGTCAGTTCACGGCGGCCATTTTATATCAGCTCACGGCGGCCATTTCATGTTAGTTCATGGGGACCATTTTATATCAGTTCACGGTGGCCATTATATGTCAGCTCACGGTGGCCATTTTATGTCAGTTCACGGCGGCCATTTTATGTCAGGTCACGGTGGCCAGTTTATGTCAGCTCACGATGGCCATTTTATGTCGGTTCACGGTGGCCATTTCATGTCGGTTCACGGTGGCCATTTTACATCTGTTCGCGGTGGCCATTAGACTGCCAGTTCACAATGGCAATTTTGTGTCAGTTCGCGGGGGCCATTGTATGTCAGTTCACAATGGCCATTTTATGTCAGTTAACGGTGGCCAATTTATGTCAGTTCACAACGGCCATTTTATGTCAGTTCACAATGCCCATTTTATGTCAGTTCACTGCGGCCATTTTATGTCAGTTCACGGTGGCTATTTTATGTTGGTTCACGGTGGCCATTTTACATCAGTTCGCGATGTCCGTGAACTGACATTGTATGTCAGTTCACAATGGCCATTGTATGTCAGTTCACATGGGCCATTGTATGTCAGTTCACGGTGGCCATTTTATGTCAGTTCGTGGTGCCCATTAGTCTGTCAGTTCACAATGGCCATTTTATGTCAGTTGACGGGGGCCATTGTATGTCAGTTCACAACGGCCAGCTGATGCCAGTTCACGGGGGACTTTTAATGCCAGTACACAATGGCCATTTTATGTCAGTTAACGGTGGCCATTTTATGGCAGTTCACAATGGCCATTTTATGCCTGTTCACGGGAGCCATTGTATGTCAGTTCACAATGGCCAGTTTATGTCAGTCCACGGGGGCCTTTTGATGTCAGTTCACAATGGCTATTTTATGTCAATTCACTGTGGCCATTTTATGCCGGTTCACGGGGGCCATTTTATGTGAGTTCACAATGGCCATTTTATGTCAGTTCACAATGGCCATTTTATGTCAGTTCACAATGGCCATTTTATGTCAGTTCACGCCGGCCATTTTATGTCAGTTCACGGTGGCCATTTTATCTCAGTTCACGGTGGCCATTTTATGTCGAATCACGGTGGCGATTTTATTTCAGTTCACAGTGGCCATTTTATGTCAGTTCACGGGGCCATTGTATGTCAGTTCACAATGGCCATTTTATGTGAGTTCACGGTGGCCATTCTATGTCAGTTCACGGTGATCATTTTATGCCGGTTGACGGGGGCCATTTTATGGCAGTTCGCAATGGCCATTTGATGTCAGTTCCCGGTGGCAATTTCATGTCAGTTCACGGTGGCCATTTTATGTCAGTTCACGGTGGCCATTTTATGTCAGTTTACGGTGGCCATTTTACATCAGTTCGCGGTGGCCAGTTTATGTCAGTTCACAGTGGCCATTTTATGTCAGTTCACGGTGGCCATTTTATGTCGGTTCACGGTGGCCATTTTACATCAGTTCGCGGTGGCCATTAGAATGTCAGTTCACAATGGCCATTTTGTGTCAGTTCACGGTTCCATTGTATGTCAGTTCACAATGGCCAGTTTATGTCAGTTCACGGGGGCCTTTTAATGTCAGTTCACAATGGCCATTTTATGTCAGTTAACGGAGGCCAATTTATCTCAGTTCACAATGGCCATTTTATGTCAGTTCACAATGGCCATTTTATGTCAGTTCACGGTGGCCATTTTATGTCAGTTCACGGTGGTCATTTTATGTCGTTTGACGGGGCCCATTTTATGGCAGTTCGCAATGGCCATTTTATGTCAGTTCACGGTGGCCATTGTATGTCAGTTCATGGCGGCCATTTTATGTCAGGTCACGGTGGCCATTTTATGTCAGTTCACGGTGGTCATTTTATGTCTGTTGACGGGGCCATTTTATGTCAGTTCGCAATGGCCATTTGATGTCAGTTCACGGTGGCCATTGTTTGTCAGTTCACGGCGGCCATTTTATGTCAGGTCACGGTGGCCAGTTTATGTCAGCTCACGGTGGCCATTTTATGTCGGTTCACGGTGGCCATTTCATGTCGGTTCACGGTGGCCATTTTACATCTGTTCGCGGTGGCCATTAGACTGCCAGTTCACAATGGCCATTTTATGTCAGTTCACGGGGGCCATTGTATGTCAGTTCACAATGGTCAGTTTATGTCAGTTCATGGGGGCCTTTTAATGTCAGTTCACAATGGCCATTTTATGTAAGTTAACGCTGGCCAATTTATGTCAGTTCACAATGGCCATTTTATGTCAGTTCACAATGGCCATTTTATGTCAGTTCACGGTGGCCATTTTATGTCAGTTCACGTTGGCTATTGTATCTCAGTTCACGGTGGCCATTTTATATCGATTCATGGGGACCATTTTATGTCAGTTCATGGAGGCCATTTTATGTCAGTTCACGGGGGCCATTGTATGTCAGTTCACAATGGCCATTTTATGATAGTTCACGCTGGCCATTTTATGTCAGTTCACAGTGGTCATTTTATGTTGGTTGACGGGGACCATTTTATGGCAGTTCGCAATGACCATTTGATGACAGTTCACGGTGGCCATTGTATGTCAGTTCACGGTGGCCATTTTATGTCAGGTCACGGTGGCCATTTTATGTCAGTTCACGGTGGTCATTTTATGTTGGTTGACGGGGGCCATTTTATGGCAGTTCGCAATGGCCATTTGATGTCAGTTCACTGTGGCCATTGTATATCAGTTCACGGCGGCCATTTTATGTCAGGTCACGGTGGCCATTTTATGTCAGCTCACGGCAGCCATTTTATGTCAGTTCACGGCGGCCATTTTATGTCAGCTCACGGCGGCCATTTCCTGTTAGTTCATGGGGACCATTTTATATCAGTTCACGGTGGCCATTGTATGTCAGTTCACGGTGGCCATTTTATGTCAGGTCACGGTGGCCATTTTATGTCAGTTCGCGGTGGCCATTTTATGTTGGTTGACCGGGGCCATTTTATGGCAGTTCACTGTGGCCATTGTATATCAGTTCACGGCGGCCATTTTATGTCAGGTCACGGTGGCCATTTTATGTCAGCTCACGGTGGCCATTTTATGTCAGTTCACGGCGGCCATTTTATATCAGCTCACGGCGGCCATTTCATGTTAGTTCATGGGGACCATTTTATATCAGTTCACGGTGGCCATTATATGTCAGCTCACGGTGGCCATTTTATGTCAGTTCACGGCGGCCATTTTATGTCAGGTCACGGTGGCCAGTTTATGTCAGCTCACGGTGGCCATTTTATGTCGGTTCACGGCGGCCATTTCATGTCGGTTCACGGTGGCCATTTTACATCTGTTCGCGGTGGCCATTAGACTGCCAGTTCACAATGGCCATTTTGTGTCAGTTCGCGGGGGCCATTGTACGTCAGTTCACAATGGCCATTTTATGTCAGTTCACGGTGGCTATTTTATGTTGGTTCACGGTGGCCATTTTACATCAGTTCGCGATGTCCGTGAACTGACATTGTATGTCAGTTCACAATGGCCATTGTATGTCAGTTCACATGGGCCAGTGTATGTCAGTTCACGGTGGCCATTTTATGTCAGTTCGTGGTGCCCATTAGTCTGTCAGTTCACAATGGCCATTTTATGTCAGTTGACGGGGGCCATTGTATGTCAGTTCACAATGGCCAGCTGATGCCAGTTCACGGGGGACTTTTAATGCCAGTACACAATGGCCATTTTATGTCAGTTAACGGTGGCCATTTTATGGCAGTTCACAATGGCCATTTTATCTCAATTCACGGTGGCCATTTTATGTCGATTCATGGTGACCATTTTATGTCAGTTCACGGTGGCCATTTTATGTCAGTTCACGGGGTCCATTGTATGTCAGTTCACAATGGCCATTTTATGTCAGTTCACGGTGGCCATTTTATGTCAGTTCATGGTGGTCATTTTATGTCGGTTGACGGGGGCCATTTTATGGCAGTTCGCAATGCCATTTGATGTCAGTTCACGGTGGCTATTGTATATCAGTTCACGGCGGCCATTTTATGTCAGGTCACGGTGGCCACTTCATGTCAGTTCACTTTGGTCATTTTATGTCGGTTGACGTGGGCCATTTCATGGCAGTTCGCAATGGCCTTTTGATGTCAGCTCACGGTGGCCATTGTATGTCAGTTCACGGCGGCAATTTTATGTCAGGCCACGGTGGCCATTTTATGTCAGCTCACGGCAGCCATTTTATGTCAGCTCACGGCGGCCATTTCATGTTAGTTCATGGGGACCATTTTATAGCAGTTCACTGTGGCCATTTTATGTCAGCTCACTGTGGCCATTTTATGACAGTTCACGGTGGCTATTTTATGTCAGTGTACGGTGGACATTGTACATCAGTTCGCGGTGGCCATTTTAAGTCAGATCACAGTGGCCATTTTATGTCCGTTCACGGTGGCCATTTTATGTGGGTTCAGGGTGGCCATTTTACATCAGTTTGCGATGTCCAGTAGTATGTCAGTTCACAATGGCCATTGTAAGTCAGTTCACGGGGGCCATTGTATGTCAGTTCACGGTGGCCATTTTATGTCAGTTCACGGGGGCCATTGTATGTCAGTTCGCGGTGGCCATTAGTCTGTCAGTTCACAATGGCCATTTTATGTCAGTTCAAGGGGGCCAATGTATATCAGTTCACAATGGCCAGTTTATGTCAGTTCACGGGGGCCTTTTAATGTCAGTACACAATGGCCATTTTATGTCAGTTAACGGTGGCCATTTTATGTCACTTCACACAGGCCATTTTATGTCAGTTCACGGCGGCCATTTTATGTCAGTTCACGGTAGCCATTTTATCTCAGTTCACGGTGGCCATTTTATGTCGATTCACGGGCACCATTTTATGTCAGTTCACGGTGGCCATTTTATGTCAGTTCGTCGTGCCCATTAATCTGTCAGTTCACAATGGTCATTTTATGTCAGTTCACGGTTGCCATTGTATGTCAGTTCACAATGTCCAGTTTATGTCAGTTCACGGGGTCCTTTTAATGTCAGCACACAATGGCCATTTTATGTCAGTTAACTGTGGCCATTTTATGGCAGTTCACAATGGCCATTTTATGTCAGTTCACAATGGCCATTTTATGTCAGTTCACGGCGGCCATTTTATGACAGTTCACGGTGGCCATTTTATCTCAATTCACGGTGGCCTTTTTATGTCGATTGATGGTGACCATTTTATGTCAGTTCACGGGGCCCATTGTATGTCAGTTCACAATGGCCATTTTATGTCAGTTCACGGTGGCCATTTTATGTCAGTTCACGGTGGTCATTTTATGTCGGTTGATGGGCCCATTTTATGGCAGTTCGCAATGGCCATTTGATGTCAGTTCATGGTGGCCATTGTATGTCAGTTCACTGTGGCCATTTTATGTCAGGTCATGGTGGCCATTTTATGTCAGTTCACGGTTGTCATTTTATGTCGGTTGACGGGGGCCATTTTATGGTAGTTCGCAATGGCCATTTGATGTCAGTTCACGGTGGCCATTGTATGTCAGTTCACGGCGGCCATTTTATGTCAGGTCACGGTGGCCAGTTTATGTCAGCTCACGGTGGCCATTTTATGTCGGTTCACGGTGGCCATTTCATGTCGGTTCACGGTGGCCATTTTACATCTGTTCGCGGTGGCCATTAGACTGCCAGTTCACAATGGCCATTTTATGTCTGTTCACGGGGGCCATTGTATTTCAGTTCACAATGGCCAGTTTATGTCAGTTAACGGTGGCCAATTTATGTCAGTTCACAATGTCCATTTTATGTCAGTTCACAATGGCCATTTTATGTCAGTTCACGGCAGCCATTTTATGTCAGTTCACGGTGGCTATTTTATCTCAGTTCACGGTGGCCATTTTATGTCTTTTCACGGGGACCATTTTATGTCAGTTCACGGGGGCCATTTTATGTCAGTTCACGGGGGCCATTGTATGTCAGTTCACAATGGCCATTTTATGTCAGTTCACGCTGGCCATTTTATGTCAGTTCATGGTGGTCATTTTATGTCGGTTGACGGGGGCCATTTTATGGCAGTTCGCAATGAACATTTGATGTCAGTTCACGGTGGCCATTGTATGTCAGTTCACGGTGGTCATTTTATGTTGGTTGACGGGGGCCATTTTATGGCAGTTCGCAATGGCCATTTGATGTCAGTTCACTGTGGCCATTGTATATCAGTTCACGGCGGCCATTTTATGACAGGTCACGGTGGCCATTTTATGTCAGCTCATGGCAGCCATTTTATGTCAGTTCACGGGGGCCATTTTATATCAGTTCACGGTGGCCATTTTATGACAGCTCACGGTAGCCATTTTATGACAGTTCACGGTGGCCATTTTATGTCACTTTATGGAGACCATTTTACATCAGTTCGCGGTGGCCATTTTATGTCAGTTCACAGTGGCCATTTTATGTCAGTTCACGGTGGCCATTTTATGTCGGTTCACGGTGGCCATTTTACATCAGTTCGCGGTGGCCATTAGAATGTCAGTTCACAATGGCCATTTTGTGTCAGTTCACGGTTCCATTGTATGTCAGTTCACAATGGCCAGTTTATGTCAGTTCACGGGGGCCTTTTAATGTCAGTTCACAATGGCCATTTTATGTCAGTTAACGGAGGCCAATTTATCTCAGTTCACAATGGCCATTTTATGTCAGTTCACAATGGCCATTTTATGTCAGTTCACGGTGGCCATTTTATGTCAGTTCACGGTGGTCATTTTATGTCGTTTGACGGGGCCCATTTTATGGCAGTTCGCAATGGCCATTTTATGTCAGTTCACGGTGGCCATTGTATGTCAGTTCATGGCGGCCATTTTATGTCAGGTCACGGTGGCCATTTTATGTCAGTTCACGGTGGTCATTTTATGTCTGTTGACGGGGCCATTTTATGTCAGTTCGCAATGGCCATTTGATGTCAGTTCACGGTGGCCATTGTTTGTCAGTTCACGGCGGCCATTTTATGTCAGGTCACGGTGGCCAGTTTATGTCAGCTCACGGTGGCCATTTTATGTCGGTTCACGGTGGCCATTTCATGTCGGTTCACGGTGGCCATTTTACATCTGTTCGCGGTGGCCATTAGACTGCCAGTTCACAATGGCCATTTTATGTCAGTTCACGGGGGCCATTGTATGTCAGTTCACAATGGTCAGTTTATGTCAGTTCACGGGGGCCTTTTAATGTCAGTTCACAATGGCCATTTTATGTAAGTTAACGCTGGCCAATTTATGTCAGTTCACAATGGCCATTTTATGTCAGTTCACAATGGCCATTTTATGTCAGTTCACGGTGGCCATTTTATGTCAGTTCACGTTGGCTATTGTATCTCAGTTCACGGTGGCCATTTTATATCGATTCATGGGGACCATTTTATGTCAGTTCATGGAGGCCATTTTATGTCAGTTCACGGGGGCCATTGTATGTCAGTTCACAATGGCCATTTTATGATAGTTCACGCTGGCCATTTTATGTCAGTTCACAGTGGTCATTTTATGTTGGTTGACGGGGACCATTTTATGGCAGTTCGCAATGACCATTTGATGACAGTTCACGGTGGCCATTGTATGTCAGTTCACGGTGGCCATTTTATGTCAGGTCACGGTGGCCATTTTATGTCAGTTCACGGTGGTCATTTTATGTTGGTTGACGGGGGCCATTTTATGGCAGTTCGCAATGGCCATTTGATGTCAGTTCACTGTGGCCATTGTATATCAGTTCACGGCGGCCATTTTATGTCAGGTCACGGTGGCCATTTTATGTCAGCTCACGGCAGCCATTTTATGTCAGTTCACGGCGGCCATTTTATGTCAGCTCACGGCGGCCATTTCCTGTTAGTTCATGGGGACCATTTTATATCAGTTCACGGTGGCCATTGTATGTCAGTTCACGGTGGCCATTTTATGTCAGGTCACGGTGGCCATTTTATGTCAGTTCGCGGTGGCCATTTTATGTTGGTTGACCGGGGCCATTTTATGGCAGTTCACTGTGGCCATTGTATATCAGTTCACGGCGGCCATTTTATGTCAGGTCACGGTGGCCATTTTATGTCAGCTCACGGTGGCCATTTTATGTCAGTTCACGGCGGCCATTTTATATCAGCTCACGGCGGCCATTTCATGTTAGTTCATGGGGACCATTTTATATCAGTTCACGGTGGCCATTATATGTCAGCTCACGGTGGCCATTTTATGTCAGTTCACGGCGGCCATTTTATGTCAGGTCACGGTGGCCAGTTTATGTCAGCTCACGGTGGCCATTTTATGTCGGTTCACGGCGGCCATTTCATGTCGGTTCACGGTGGCCATTTTACATCTGTTCGCGGTGGCCATTAGACTGCCAGTTCACAATGGCCATTTTGTGTCAGTTCGCGGGGGCCATTGTACGTCAGTTCACAATGGCCATTTTATGTCAGTTCACGGTGGCTATTTTATGTTGGTTCACGGTGGCCATTTTACATCAGTTCGCGATGTCCGTGAACTGACATTGTATGTCAGTTCACAATGGCCATTGTATGTCAGTTCACATGGGCCAGTGTATGTCAGTTCACGGTGGCCATTTTATGTCAGTTCGTGGTGCCCATTAGTCTGTCAGTTCACAATGGCCATTTTATGTCAGTTGACGGGGGCCATTGTATGTCAGTTCACAATGGCCAGCTGATGCCAGTTCACGGGGGACTTTTAATGCCAGTACACAATGGCCATTTTATGTCAGTTAACGGTGGCCATTTTATGGCAGTTCACAATGGCCATTTTATCTCAATTCACGGTGGCCATTTTATGTCGATTCATGGTGACCATTTTATGTCAGTTCACGGTGGCCATTTTATGTCAGTTCACGGGGTCCATTGTATGTCAGTTCACAATGGCCATTTTATGTCAGTTCACGGTGGCCATTTTATGTCAGTTCATGGTGGTCATTTTATGTCGGTTGACGGGGGCCATTTTATGGCAGTTCGCAATGCCATTTGATGTCAGTTCACGGTGGCTATTGTATATCAGTTCACGGCGGCCATTTTATGTCAGGTCACGGTGGCCACTTCATGTCAGTTCACTTTGGTCATTTTATGTCGGTTGACGTGGGCCATTTCATGGCAGTTCGCAATGGCCTTTTGATGTCAGCTCACGGTGGCCATTGTATGTCAGTTCACGGCGGCAATTTTATGTCAGGCCACGGTGGCCATTTTATGTCAGCTCACGGCAGCCATTTTATGTCAGCTCACGGCGGCCATTTCATGTTAGTTCATGGGGACCATTTTATAGCAGTTCACTGTGGCCATTTTATGTCAGCTCACTGTGGCCATTTTATGACAGTTCACGGTGGCTATTTTATGTCAGTGTACGGTGGACATTGTACATCAGTTCGCGGTGGCCATTTTAAGTCAGATCACAGTGGCCATTTTATGTCCGTTCACGGTGGCCATTTTATGTGGGTTCAGGGTGGCCATTTTACATCAGTTTGCGATGTCCAGTAGTATGTCAGTTCACAATGGCCATTGTAAGTCAGTTCACGGGGGCCATTGTATGTCAGTTCACGGTGGCCATTTTATGTCAGTTCACGGGGGCCATTGTATGTCAGTTCGCGGTGGCCATTAGTCTGTCAGTTCACAATGGCCATTTTATGTCAGTTCAAGGGGGCCAATGTATATCAGTTCACAATGGCCAGTTTATGTCAGTTCACGGGGGCCTTTTAATGTCAGTACACAATGGCCATTTTATGTCAGTTAACGGTGGCCATTTTATGTCACTTCACACAGGCCATTTTATGTCAGTTCACGGCGGCCATTTTATGTCAGTTCACGGTAGCCATTTTATCTCAGTTCACGGTGGCCATTTTATGTCGATTCACGGGCACCATTTTATGTCAGTTCACGGTGGCCATTTTATGTCAGTTCGTCGTGCCCATTAATCTGTCAGTTCACAATGGTCATTTTATGTCAGTTCACGGTTGCCATTGTATGTCAGTTCACAATGTCCAGTTTATGTCAGTTCACGGGGTCCTTTTAATGTCAGCACACAATGGCCATTTTATGTCAGTTAACTGTGGCCATTTTATGGCAGTTCACAATGGCCATTTTATGTCAGTTCACAATGGCCATTTTATGTCAGTTCACGGCGGCCATTTTATGACAGTTCACGGTGGCCATTTTATCTCAATTCACGGTGGCCTTTTTATGTCGATTGATGGTGACCATTTTATGTCAGTTCACGGGGCCCATTGTATGTCAGTTCACAATGGCCATTTTATGTCAGTTCACGGTGGCCATTTTATGTCAGTTCACGGTGGTCATTTTATGTCGGTTGATGGGCCCATTTTATGGCAGTTCGCAATGGCCATTTGATGTCAGTTCATGGTGGCCATTGTATGTCAGTTCACTGTGGCCATTTTATGTCAGGTCATGGTGGCCATTTTATGTCAGTTCACGGTTGTCATTTTATGTCGGTTGACGGGGGCCATTTTATGGTAGTTCGCAATGGCCATTTGATGTCAGTTCACGGTGGCCATTGTATGTCAGTTCACGGCGGCCATTTTATGTCAGGTCACGGTGGCCAGTTTATGTCAGCTCACGGTGGCCATTTTATGTCGGTTCACGGTGGCCATTTCATGTCGGTTCACGGTGGCCATTTTACATCTGTTCGCGGTGGCCATTAGACTGCCAGTTCACAATGGCCATTTTATGTCTGTTCACGGGGGCCATTGTATTTCAGTTCACAATGGCCAGTTTATGTCAGTTAACGGTGGCCAATTTATGTCAGTTCACAATGTCCATTTTATGTCAGTTCACAATGGCCATTTTATGTCAGTTCACGGCAGCCATTTTATGTCAGTTCACGGTGGCTATTTTATCTCAGTTCACGGTGGCCATTTTATGTCTTTTCACGGGGACCATTTTATGTCAGTTCACGGGGGCCATTTTATGTCAGTTCACGGGGGCCATTGTATGTCAGTTCACAATGGCCATTTTATGTCAGTTCACGCTGGCCATTTTATGTCAGTTCATGGTGGTCATTTTATGTCGGTTGACGGGGGCCATTTTATGGCAGTTCGCAATGAACATTTGATGTCAGTTCACGGTGGCCATTGTATGTCAGTTCACGGTGGTCATTTTATGTTGGTTGACGGGGGCCATTTTATGGCAGTTCGCAATGGCCATTTGATGTCAGTTCACTGTGGCCATTGTATATCAGTTCACGGCGGCCATTTTATGACAGGTCACGGTGGCCATTTTATGTCAGCTCATGGCAGCCATTTTATGTCAGTTCACGGGGGCCATTTTATATCAGTTCACGGTGGCCATTTTATGACAGCTCACGGTAGCCATTTTATGACAGTTCACGGTGGCCATTTTATGTCACTTTATGGAGACCATTTTACATCAGTTCGCGGTGGCCATTTTATGTCAGATCACAGTGGCCACTTTATGTCAGTTCACGGTGGCCATTTTATGTCGGTTCACGGTGGCCAATTTACATCAGTTTGCGATGTCCATTAGTATGTCAGTTCACAATGGGCATCGTATGTCAGTTCACATGGGCCATTGTATGTCAGTTCACGGTGGCCATTTTATGTCAGTTCGCGGTGCCCATTAGTCTGTCAGTTCAAAATGGCCAGCTTATGTCAGTTCACGGGGGGCTTTTAATGCCAGTACACAATGGCCATTTTATGTCAGTTCACGGTGGCTATTTTATCTCAGTTCACGGTGGCCATTTTATGTCGATTCACGGGGACCATTTTATGTCAGTTCACGGAGGCCATTTTATGTCAGTTCACGGGGGCCATTGTATGTCAGTTCACAATGGCCATTTTATGTCAGTTCACGCTGGCCATTTCATGTCAGTTCACGGTGGTCATTTTATGTCCGTTGACGGGGGCCATTTTATGGCAGTTCGCAATGACCATTTGATGTCAGTTCGTGGTGGCCATTGTATGTCAGTTCACGGTGGCCATTTTATGTCAGGTAACGGTGGCCATTTTATGTCAGTTCACGGTGGTCATTTTATGTTGGTTGACGGGGGCCATTTTATGGCAGTTCGCAATGGCCATTTGATGTCAGTTCACGGTGGCCATTGTATGTCAGTTCACGGTGGCCATTTTATGTCAGGTCCCGGTGGCCATTTTATGTCAGTTCACGGTGGTCATTTTATGTTGGATGACGGGGGCCATTTTATGGCAGTTCGCAATGGCCATTTGATGTCAGTTCACTGTGGCCATTGGATATCAGTTCACGGCGGCCATTTTATGACAGGTCACGGTGGCCATTTTATGTCAGCTCACGGCAGCCATTTTATGTCAGTTCACGGGGGCCATTTTATGTCAGCTCACGGCGGCCATTTCATGTTAGTTCATGGGGACCATTTTATATCAGTTCACGGTGGCCATTTTATGTCAGTTCACGGTGGCCATTTTATGTCGGTTCACGGTGGCCAATTTACATCAGTTTACGATGTCCATTAGTATGTCAGTTCACAATGGGCATTGTATGTCAGTTCACATGGGCCATTGTATGTCAGTTCACGGTGGCCATTTTATCTCAATTCACGGTGGCCATTTTATGTGGATTCATGGTGACCATTTTATGTCAGTTCACGGTGGCCATTTTATATCAGTTCACATGGGCCATTGTATGTCAGTTCACGGTGGCCATTTTATGTCAGTTCGCGGTGCCCATTAGTCTGACAGTTCACAATGGCCATTTTATGTCAGTTCACGGGGGCCATTGTATGTCAGTACACTATGGCCATTTTAAGTCAGTTCACAGTGGCCATTTTATGGCAGTTTACAATGGCCATTTTATGTCAGTTCACAATGGCCATTTTATGTCAGTTCAAGGCGGCCAGTTTATGACAGTTCACGGTGGCCATTTTATCTCAATTCACAGTGGCCATTTTATGTCGATTCATGGTGACCATTTTATGTCAGTTCACGGTGTCCATTTTATGTCAGTTCACGGGTGTCATTGTATGTCAGTTCACAATGGCCATTTTATGTCAGTTCACGGTGGCCATTTTATGTCAGTTCACGGTGGTCATTTTATGTCGATTGACGGGGGCCATTTTATGGCAGTTCTCAATGGCCATTTGATGTCATTTCACGTGGCCATTGTATGTCAGTTCACGGCGGCCATTTTATGTCAGGTCACGGTGGCCATTTTATGTCAGTTCACGGTAGCCTTGTATGTCAGTTCACGGAGGCCATTTTATGTCAGGTCACGGTGGCCATTTTGTGTCAGCTCACGACAGCCATTTTATGTCAGTTCACGGGGGCCATTTTATGTAAGCTCACGGCGGCCATTTCATGTTAGTTCATGGGTACCATTTTATAGCAGTTCACGGTGCCCATTTTATGTCAGCTCACGGTGGCCATTTTAAGACAGTTCACGGTGGCCATTTTATGTCAGTTAACGGTGGCCATTGTACATCAGTTCACGGTGGCCATTTTATGTCAGATCACAGTGGCCATTTTATGTCAGTTCACGGTGGCCATTTTATGTCGGTTCACGGTGGCCATTTTACATCAGTTCGTGATGTCCATTAGTATGTCAGTTCAAAATGGCCATTGTATGTCAGTTCACGGGGGCCATTGAATGTCAGTTCACGGTGGCCATTTTATGTCAGTTCACGGGGGCCATTGTATGTCAGTTCGCGGTGGTCATTAGTCTGTCAGTTCACAATGGCCATTTTATGTCAGTTCACGGAGGCCATTGTATGTCAGTTCACAATGGCCAGTTTATGTCAGTTCATGGGGGCCTTTTAATGTCAGTACACAATGGCCATTTTATGTCAGTTAACGGTGGCCATTTTATGTCAGTTCACAATGGCCATTTTATGTCACTTCACATGCCATTTTATGTCAGTTCACGGCGGCCATTTTATGTCAGTTTACGGTGGCCATTTGACTCAGTTCACGGTCGCCATTTTATGTCGATTCACGGGGACCATTTCATGTCAGTTCACGGTGGCCATTTTATGTCAGTTCACGGGGGCCATTGTATGTCAGTTCACAATGGCAAATTTATGTCAGTTCACGGTGGCCATTTTATGTAAGTTCACGGTGGTCATTTTATGTCGGTTGACGGGGCCATTTTATGGCAGTTCGCAATGGCCATTTGATGTCAGTTCACGGTGGCCATTGTATGTCAATTCACAATGGACATTGTATGTCAGTTCACGGCGGCCATTTTATGTCAGCTCACGGTGGCCATTTTATGTCAGTTCACGGGGGCCATTGTATGCCAGTGCTCCCACCACCCAGCCAACACTGCCACTGCTTCCCTCAACCAGCACTGCCGTAGCATCCCCGCACTACCAGCACTGCCAGTGCTCCCCGCACAGCCAGCACTGTCAGTACTTCCCCTCTCGGCCAGCACTGCCAGTACTCCCCCCACTGCCAGCACTGCCTGTGCTCCCTCCACACCCAGCACTGCCTGTGCTCCCCCACACACAGCACTGACAGTGCTCCCCTGACATCAGCACCTCTATTGCTTCCCCACAGCACTGCCAGTGCGCCCCCCCATAACCTGCACTGCCAGTGCTCCCCACACCCTGCACTGCCAGTGCGCCCCCACAACCAGCACTGACAGTGCTCCCCTCCCAAGACCAGTACTGGCAGTGTATCCCTCCACAGCCCGCACTGCCAGTGCTCCCTTCCACACAGCCAGTACTGCCAGTGCTCCCCTACTGCCAGCACTGTCACTGCTGCCCCACAACGAGCACTGCCAATGCTGACCGCACAGCCAGCACAGCGAGTTCTGCCTCCCACAGCCAGCACTGCCAGAGCTCCCCACAGCCAGCACTGCCAGTGATCCCCACAGGCAGCACTGCCTGTGCTCCCCCCTCAATGCCAGCACTGGCAGTACTCCCCACAGCCAGCACTCCATCCCGAAAGTCCAGCACTGCCAGTGCTCCCCATACAGACAGCACTGCCTGTGCTCACCCCCGATGGCCAGCACTGACAGTGCTCCCCTCCAGAGCTAGCACCGCCAGTGCTCCCCTCACAGCAAGCACTGCCAGTGCTTACCCACAGCCAGCACAGCCAGTGCTCCGCACACAGACAGCACTGCCAGTGCTCTCCTCCCTAAAGACCAGCACTGCCATCACGCCCCCCCAAAGCCAGTATTGCCAGTGCACCACCCACAACCAGCACTGCCAGTGGTCCCACACACAGCCAGCATTGCCAGTGCTTCCCCCACAGCCAGCACTGCTAGTGCTGTCCCACAACCAGCACTGCCAGTGCTGCCCTCACAGCCAGCACAGCGGGTTCTCCCCCCACAGCCAGCACTGCCAGTGATCACACAGCCAGCATTGCCAGTGCTCCCACAGCCAGCACTGCCTGTGCTCCCCCCACAGCCAGCACTGCCAGTGCGCCCCCCACAGCCAGCACAGCCTTTGCGTCCTCCCCATAGCCAACATTTCCAGTTCTCCCACCCACAGCCAGCATTGCCAGTGCACCCCAAAGCCAGCAGTGCCTGTGCACCACCCCCACACAGCCAGCACTGCCAGTGCTGTTCCCACAGCCAGCACTGACACTGCTCCCCCACAGCCCACACTGTCAGTGCTCCCCCTCACATGCAGCTCTGCCAATGCTCACCCACAGCCAGCCCTGCCAGTGCTCCCACAGTCAGCACTGCCAGTGCTCCCCTTGACACAGTGAGCACTGACAGTGCTTCCTTTACACAGCCAGCACTGCCAGTGCTCCCCAATGCCAGCACTGGCAGTGATCCCCTCCACAGCCAATACTTGCAGTGCTCTTCACACAGCCAGTGCTCCATCCCCAAAGCCAACACTGCCAGTGCTCCCCGCACAGCCAGCACTGCGTGTGCTTCCCCCCATTGCCAGCCCTGCCAGTGCTCCCCACAGGCAGCACTGCCTGTGCTCCCCACAGCCAGCACTGCCAGTGCTCTCCCCATTGTCCGCTCTCGCCAGAAAAGCACTGCCAGTGCTCCCCACAGCTGGCACTGCAAGTGCTCCCCACAGAGCCAGCATTGCCTGTGCTCCCCTACACTCCCAGCACTGCCAGTGATCCCACAGCCAGCACTGCCAGGGTGCACCCACAGTCAGCACTGCCAGGCCCCCCCCCCCACACACAGCCAGTACTGTCAGTGCTCCCACCTCCCAGCCAGCAATGAAAGTGCTACCCCACAACCAGCACTGCCAGTGCTGCCCTCACAGCCAGCACAGCGGGTTCTCCCCCCATAGCCAGCACGGCTAGTGCACCACACCACAGCCACCACTGCCAGTGGTCCCCAAACCAACACTGCCAGTGCTCCCCGCACAGCCAGCACTGTCAGCTCACGGTGGCCATTTTATGACAGTTCACGGTGGCCATTTTATGTCAGATCACAGTGGCCATTTTATGTCAGTTCACATGGGCCATTGTATGTCAGTTCACGGTGGCCATTTTATGTCAGTTCACGGTGCCCATTAGTCTGTTAGTTCACAATGGCCATTTTATGTCAGTTCACGGGGGCCATTGTATGTCAGTTCACGGCGGCCATTTTATGTCAGGTCACGGTGGCCATTTTATGTCAGTTCACGGTGGTCATTTTATGTTGGTTGACGGGGGCCATTTTATGGCAGTTCGCAATGGCCATTTGATGTCAGTTCACGGTGGCCATTGTATGTCAGTTCACGGTGGCCATTTTATGTCAGGTCACGGTGGCCATTTTATGTCAGTTCATGGTGGTCATTTTATGTTGGATGACGGGGGCCATTTTATGGCAGTTCGCAATGGCCATTTGATGTCAGTTCACTGTGGCCATTGGATATCAGTTCACGGCGGCCATTTTATGACAGGTCACGGTGGCCATTTTATGTCAGCTCACGGCAGCCATTTTATGTCAGTTCACGGGGGCCATTTTATGTCAGCTCACGGCGGCCATTTCATGTTAGTTCATGGGGACCATTTTATATCAGTTCACGGTGGCCATTTTATGACAGCTCACGGTAGCCATTTCATGACAGTTCACGGTGGCCATTTTATGTCAGTTTATGGAGACCATTTTACATCAGTTCGCGATGGCCATTTTATGTCAGATCACAGTGGCCATTTTATGTCAGTTCACGGTGGCCATTTTATGTCGGTTCACGGTGGCCAATTTACATCAGTTTGCGATGTCCATAAGTATGTCAGTTCACAATGGGCATTGTATGTCAGTTCACATGGGCCATTGTATGTCAGTTCACGGTGGCCATTTTATCTCAATTCACGGTGGCCATTTTATGTGGATTCATGGTGACCATTTTATGTCAGTTCACGGTGGCCATTTTATATCAGTTCACATGGGCCATTGTATGTCAGTTCACGGTGGCCATTTTATGTCAGTTCGCGGTGCCCATTAGTCTGACAGTTCACAATGGCCATTTTATGTCAGTTCACGGGGGCCATTGTATGTCAGTACACTATGGCCATTTTAAGTCAGTTCACAGTGGCCATTTTATGGCAGTTTACAATGGCCATTTTATGTCAGTTCACAATGGCCATTTTATGTCAGTTCAAGGCGGCCAGTTTATGACAGTTCACGGTGGCCATTTTATCTCAATTCACGGTGGCCATTTTATGTCGATTCATGGTGACCATTTTATGTCAGTTCACGGTGTCCATTTTATGTCAGTTCACGGGTGCCATTGTATGTCAGTTCACAATGGCCATTTTATGTCAGTTCACGGTGGCCATTTTATGTCAGTTCACGGTGGTCATTTTATGCCGATTGACGGGGGCCATTTTATGGCAGTTCTCAATGGCCATTTGATGTCATTTCACGGTGGCCATTGTATGTCAGTTCACGGCGGCCATTTTATGTCAGGTCACGGTGGCCATTTTATGTCAGTTCACGATAGCCTTGTATGTCAGTTCACGGAGGCCATTTTATGTCAGGTCACGGTGGCCATTTTGTGTCAGCTCACGACAGCCATTTTATGTCAGTTCACGGGGGCCATTTTATGTAAGCTCACGGCGGCCATTTCATGTTAGTTCATGGGTACCATTTTATAGCAGTTCACGGTGCCCATTTTATGTCAGCTCACGGTGGCCATTTTAAGACAGTTCACGGTGGCCATTTTATGTCAGTTAACGGTGGCCATTGTACATCAGTTCACGGTGGCCATTTTATGTCAGATCACAGTGGCCATTTTATGTCAGTTCACGGTGGCCATTTTATGTCGGTTCAC
Source organism: Scyliorhinus torazame (assembly GCF_047496885.1). Taxonomy (NCBI): domain Eukaryota; kingdom Metazoa; phylum Chordata; class Chondrichthyes; order Carcharhiniformes; family Scyliorhinidae; genus Scyliorhinus; species Scyliorhinus torazame. The sequence continues at coordinate 103,281,147 of NC_092726.1, forward strand.
GGTGGCCATTTTACATCAGTTCGTGATGTCCATTAGTATGTCAGTTCAAAATGGCCATTGTATGTCAGTTCACGGGGGCCATTGAATGTCAGTTCACGGTGGCCATTTTATGTCAGTTCACGGGGGCCATTGTATGTCAGTTCGCGGTGGTCATTAGTCTGTCAGTTCACAATGGCCATTTTATGTCAGTTCACAATGGCCAGTTTATGTCAGTTCATGGGGGCCTTTTAATGTCAGTACACAATGGCCATTTTATTTCAGTTAACGGTGGCCATTTTATGTCAGTTCACAATGGCCATTTTATGTCAGTTCACAATGGCCATTTTATGTCAGTTCACGGCGGCCATTTTATGTCAGTTTACGGTGGCCATTTCACTCAGTTCACGGTCGCCATTTTATGTCGATTCACGGGGACCATTTTATGTCAGTTCACGGTGGCCATTTTATGTCAGTTCACGGGGGCCATTGTATGTCAGTTCACAATGGCAAATTTATGTCAGTTCACGGTGGCCATTTTATGTCAGTTCACGGTGGTCATTTTATGTCGGTTGACGGGGCCATTTTATGGCAGTTCGCAATGGCCATTTGATGTCAGTTCACGGTGGCCATTGTATGTCAATTCACAATGGCCATTGTATGTCAGTTCACGGCGGCCATTTTATGTCAGCTCACGGTGGCCATTTTATGTCAGTTCACGGGGGCCATTGTATGCCAGTGCTCCCACCACCCAGCCAGCACTGCCACTGCTTCCCTCAACCAGCACTGCCGGTGCATCCCCGCACTACCAGCACTGCCAGTGCTCCCCGCACAGCCAGCACTGTCAGTACTTCCCCTCTCGGCCAGCACTGCCAGTACTCCCCCCACTGCCAGCACTGCCTGTGCTCCCTCCACACCCAGCACTGCCTGTGCTCCCCCACACACAGCACTGACAGTGCTCCCCTGACATCAGCACCTCTATTGCTTCCCCACAGCACTGCCAGTGCGCCCCCCCATAACCTGCACTGCCAGTGCTCCCCACACCCTGCACTGCCAGTGCGCCCCCACAACCAGCACTGACAGTGCTCCCCTCCCAAGACCAGTACTGGCAGTGTATCCCTCCACAGCCCGCACTGCCAGTGCTCCCTTCCACACAGCCAGTACTGCCAGTGCTCCCCTACTGCCAGCACTGCCAGTGCTTCCCCCACAGCCAGCACTGTCACTGCTGCCCCACAACGAGCACTGCCAATGCTGACCGCACAGCCAGCACAGCGAGTTCTGCCTCCCACAGCCAGCACTGCCAGAGCTCCCCACAGCCAGCACTGCCAGTGATCCCCACAGGCAGCACTGCCTGTGCTCCCCCCTCAATGCCAGCACTGGCAGTGCTCCCCACAGCCAGCACTCCATCCCGAAAGTCCAGCACTGCCAGTGCTCCCCATACAGACAGCACTGCCTGTGCTCACCCCCAAAGGCCAGCATTGACAGTGCTCCCCTCCAGAGCTAGCACTGCCAGTGCTCCCCTCACAGCCAGCACTGCCAGTGCTTACCCACAGCCAGCACAGCCAGTGCTCCGCACACAGACAGCACTGCCAGTGCTCTCCTCCCCAAAGACCAGCACTGCCATCACGCCCCCCCAAAGCCAGTATTGCCAGTGCACCACCCACAACCAGCACTGCCAGTGGTCCCACACACAGCCAGCATTGCCAGTGCTTCCCCCACAGCCAGCACTGCTAGTGCTGTCCCACAACCAGCACTGCCAGTGCTGCCCTCACAGCCAGCACAGCGGGTTCTCCCCCCACAGCCAGCACTGCCAGTGATCACACAGCCAGCATTGCCAGTGCTCCCACAGCCAGCACTGCCTGTGCTCCCCACACAGCCAGCACTGCCAGTGCGCCCCCCACAGCCAGCACAGCCTTTGCGTCCTCCCCATAGCCAACATTTCCAGTTCTCCCACCCACAGCCAGCATTGCCAGTGCACCCCAAAGCCAGCAGTGCCTGTGCACCACCCCCACACAGCCAGCACTGCCAGTGCTGTTCCCACAGCCAGCACTGACACTGCTCCCCCACAGCCCACACTGTCAGTGCTCCCCCTCACATGCAGCTCTGCCAATGCTCACCCACAGCCAGCCCTGCCAGTGCTCCCACAGTCAGCACTGCCAGTGCTCCCCTTGACACAGTGAGCACTGCCAGTGCTCCCTTTACACAGCCAGCACTGCCAGTGCTCCCCAATGCCAGCACTGGCAGTGATCCCCTCCACAGCCAATACTTGCAGTGCTCTTCACACAGCCAGTGCTCCATCCCCAAAGCCAACACTGCCAGTGCTCCCCGCACAGCCAGCACTGCGTGTGCTTCCCCCCATTGCCAGCCCTGCCAGTGCTCCCCACAGGCAGCACTGCCTGTGCTCCCCACAGCCAGCACTGCCAGTGCTCTCCCCATTGTCCGCTCTCGCCAGAAAAGCACTGCCAGTGCTCCCCACAGCTGGCACTGCCAGTGCTCCCCACAGAGCCAGCATTGCCTGTGCTCCCCTACACTCCCAGCACTGCCAGTGATCCCACAGCCAGCACTGCCAGGGTGCACCCACAGTCAGCACTGCCAGGCCCCCCCCCCCCCACACACAGCCAGTACTGTCAGTGCTCCCACCTCCCAGCCAGCAATGAAAGTGCTACCCCACAACCAGCACTGCCAGTGCTGCCCTCACAGCCAGCACAGCGGGTTCTCCCCCCATAGCCAGCACGGCTAGTGCACCACACCACAGCCACCACTGCCAGTGGTTCCCAAACCAACACTGCCAGTGCTCCCCGCACAGCCAGCACTGTCAGCTCACGGTGGCCATTTTATGACAGTTCACGGTGGCCATTTTATGTCAGATCACAAGGCCATTTTATGTCAGTTCACATGGGCCATTGTATGTCAGTTCACGGTGGCCATTTTATGTCAGTTCGCGGTGCCCATTAGTCTGTTAGTTCACAATGGCCATTTTATGTCAGTTCACGGGGGGCCATTGTATGTCAGTTCACGGCGGCCATTTTATGTCAGGTCACGGTGGCCATTTTATGTCAGCTCACAGCAGCCATTTTATGTCAGTTCATGGGCACCATTTTATAGCAGTTCACGGTGGCCATTTTAAGTCAGCTCATGGGGGCCATTTTATGACAGTTCACGGAGGCCATTTTATGTCAGTTTACGGTGGCCATTGTACATCAGTTTCTCGGTGGCCATTTTATGTCAGATCACAGTGGCCATTTTATGTCAGTTCACGGTGGCCATTTTATGTCGGTTCACGGTGGCCATTTTACAACAGTTCGCGATGTCCATTAGATTGTCAGTTCACAATGGCCATTGTATGTCAGTTCACGGGGGCCATTGTATGTCAGTTCACTGTGGCCATTTTATGTCAGTTCACGGGGGCCATTGTATGTCAGTTCGCGGTGGCCTTTTAATGTCAGCACACAATGGCCATTTTATGTCAGTTAACGGTGGCCATTTCATGTCATTTCACAATGGCCATTATATGTCAGTTCACAATGGCCATTTTATGTCAGTTCACGTCGGCCATTTTATGTCAGTTCACGGTGGCCATTTTATCTCAGTTCACGGTGGACATTTTATGTCGATTCACGGGGACCATTTTATGTCAGTTCACGGATGCCATTATATGTCAGTTCACGGGGGCCATTGTATGTCAGTTCACAATGGCCATTTTATGTCAGTTCACGGTGGCCATTTTATGTCAGTTCACGGTTGTCATTTTATGTCGGTTGACGGGGGCCATTTTATGGCAGTTCGCAATGGCCATTTGATGTAAGTTCACGGTGGCCATTGTATGTCAGTTCACGGCGGCCATTTTATGTCAGGTCACGGTGGCCATTTTATTTCAGTTCACGGTGGTCATTTTATGCCGGTTGACGGGGGCCATTTTATGGCAGTTCGCAATGGCCATTTGATGTCAGTTCACGGTGGCCATTGTATGTCAGTTCACGGCGGCCATTTTATGTCAGGTCACGGTGGCCATTTTATGTCAGCTCACGGCAGCCATTTTATGTCAGTTCACGGGGGCCATTTTATGTCAGCTCACGGCGGCCATTTCATGTTAGTTCATGTGGACCATTTTATATCAGTTCACGGTGGCCATTTTATGTCAGCTCACGGTGGCCATTTTATGACAGTTCACGGTGTACAGTTGTGCACGTTGATGTAAAATACATTGAAGGAAAGAGTCATAGTAAAACAGTGATTTGTTGGGATATGTGAATGGACAGATGGATCTGGGTGTCCTTGTACACCAGTCAGTGAAAGTTGAGAGGGGGGAGCAGCAAGCAGTTAAGAAGGCCAATGATATGTTGCCCTTCATTGCAAGAGGGATTTGAGTTCAGAAGTGGAGATGTCTTGCTGCAGTTATACAAGGTCTTGGTGAGACCACACCTGGAGTACTGTGCACAGTGAGAGATTGCCGGACTGCCTGCAAGAACACGGTGCTCCCCTCACAGCCAGCACTGCCAGTGCTCCCCACAGCCAACACTGCAAGTGCTCCCCCTCACAGCCAGCACTGCCAGTACTCGCCCCACAGCCAACACTGCCAGTGATCCACTCACCGCCAGCACTGCCAGACATCACCCAACAGCCAGCACTGCCAGTGCTCCCCACAGCTGGCACTGCCAGTGACCCCCCCCACACAGCCAGCATTGCCTGTGCTTCCCCTGCACTCCCAGCACTGTCAGTGCTCCCACAAAGCCAGCACTGTCAGTGCTCCCCCACACAGCAGCACTGTCAGTGCTCCCCCACACAGCCAGCACTGTCAGTGCTCCGACCACACAGCCAGCACTGTCAGTGCTCCCCCACACAGCCAGCACTGTCAGTGCTCCCACCACACAGCCAGCACTGTCAGTGCTCCCACCACACAGCCAGCACCGTCAGTGCTCCCCCACACAGCCAGCACTGCCACTGCTTCCCCACAACCAGCACTGCCACTGCATCCCCGCACTACCAGCACTGCCAGCGCTCCCCGCACTGCCAGCACTGTCAGTACTTGCCCTCTCGGCCAGCACTGCCAGTACTCCCCCCACTGCCAGCACTGCCTGTGCTCCCTCCACATCGAGCACTGCCTGTGCTCCCCTACACACAGCACTGCCAGTGCTCCCCTGACATCAGCACTTATATTGCTTCCTCACAGCACTGCCAGTGCGCCCCCCCATAACCAGCACTGCCAGTGCTCCCCACACCCTGCACTGCCAGTGCGCCACCACAATCAGCACCAACAGTGCTCCCCTCCCAAGACCAGTACTGGCAGTGTTTCCCTCCACAGCCAGCACTGCCAGTGCTCCCTTCCACACAGCCAGCACTGCCAGTGCTCCCCTACTGCCAGCACTGCCAGTGCTTCCCCACAGCCAGCACTGCCACTGCTGTCCCACAACGAGCACTGCCAATGCTGATCTCACAGCCAGCACAGCGAGTTCTCCCTCCCACAGCCAGCACTGCCAGAGCTCCCCAAGCCAGCACTGCCAGTGATCCCCACAGGCAGCACTGCTTGTGCTCCCGCATCAATGCCAGCACTGGCAGTGCTCCCCACAGCCAGCACTCCATCCCGAAAGTTCAGCACTGCCAGTGCTCCCCATGCAGACAGGTCTGCCTGTGCTCACCCCGAAGGCCTGCACTGACAGTACTCCCCTCCAGAGCTAGCACTGCCAGCGCTCCCCTCACAGAAAGCACTGCCAGTACTTACCCACAGCGAGCACAGCCAGTGTTCCGCACACAGACAGCACTGCCAGTGCTCTCCTCCCCAAAGGCCAGCACTGCCATCACGCCCCCCCCAAAGCCAGTACTGCCAGTGCACCACCCACAACCAGATCTGCCAGTGGTCCCACACACAGCCAGCATTGCCAGTGCTTCCCCCACAGCCAGCACTGCCAGTGCTGACCCACAACCAGCACTGCCAGTGCTGCCCCCACAGCCAGCACAGCGGGTTCTCCCCCCACAGCCAGCACTGCCAGTGATCACACAGCCAACACTGCCGGTGCTTCCCTCCACACAGCCAGCATTGCCAGTGCTCCCACAGCCAGCACTGCCTGTGCTCCCCCCTCAATGCCAGCACTGGCAGTGCTCCCCACAGCCAGCACTCCATCCCGAAAGCTAGCACTGCCAGTGCTCCCCATACAGACAGCACTGCCTGTGATCCCTGTGCTCCCCCATAGCCAGCACTGTTAGTCCTCCCCAAAGCCAGCACTGCCAGTGCGCCCCCCACAGCCAGCACAGCCAGTGCGTCCTCCCCATAGCCAACATTTCCAGTTCTCCCACCCACAGTCAGCATTGCCAGTGCACCCCAAAGCCAGCAGTGCCTGTGTACCACCCCCACACAGCCAGCACTGCCAGTGCTTTTCCCACAGCCAGCACTGACACTGCTCCCCCACAACCAGCAATGCCAGTGCTCCCCCTCACAGCCAGCACTGCCACTGCTCCCCACTGCCAGCACTGTCAGTGCTCCACTTCACAGCTAGAACTGCCAGTTCTCCCCCACAGCCCACACTGTCAGTGCTCCCCCTCACATCCAGCTCCCCAATGCCAGCACTGGCAGTGATCCCCTCCACAACCAATACTTGCAGTGCTCTTCACACAGCCAGTGCTCCATCCCCAAAGCCAACACTGCCAGTGCTCCCCCGCACAGCCAGCGCTGCCTGTGCTTCCCCCCATAGCCAGCCCTGCCAGTGCTCCCCCACAGGCAGCACTGCCTGTGCTCCCCACAGCGAGCACTGCCTGTGCTCCCCCTCAATGCCAGCACTGGCAGTGCTCCCCACAGCCAGCACTCCATCCCGAAAGCTAGCACTGCCAGTGCTCCCCATACAGACAGCACTGCCTGTGCTCTCTGTGCTCCCCATAGCCAGCACTGCCAGTGCTCCCACAGCCAGCACTGCAAGTGCGCCCCCCACAGACAGCACTGCCAGTGCGCCCTCCCCGTAGCCAGCATTTTCAATGCTACCACCCAAGGCCAGAACTGGCAGTGTTCCCCTGCACAGCCAGCAATGCCAGTACTCCCTTCTACACAGCCAGCACTGCCAGTGCTCCCCACATTCAGCACTGCGAGCGCTCCCACGCACAGCCAGCATTGCCAGTGCACCCCCACAACCAGCACTGCACTGCTCCCCACAATCAACACAGCCAGTGCTCCCTTTGACACAGTGAGCACTGCCAGTGCTCCCCTTGACACAGCCAGCACTGCCAGTGCTCCCCAATGCCAGCACTGGCAGTGATCCCTTTCACAGCCAATACTTGCAGTGCTCTTCACACAGCTAGTGCTCCATCCCCAAAACCAACATTGCCAGTGCTCCCCACACAGCCAGCACTGCCTGTGCTTCCCCCCCCATAGTCAGTCCTGCCAGTGCTCCCTACAGCCAGCACTGCCAGTGCTCCCCACAGCCAGCAGGGCCAGTGCTCCCCACAGCCAGGACTGCCAGTGCTCTCTCCTTTGTCAGCTCTCGCCAAACCAGCACTGCCAGTGCTCCACACAGCTAGCACTGCCAGTACTCCCCCCACAAAGCTAGAATTGCCTGTGCTGCCCCTACACTCCCAGCACTGACAGTGCTCCCCTCACAGCCAGCACTGACAGTGCTCCCCACACATCCAGCACTCCCAGTGCTCCCCACAGCCAGCACTGCCAGTGTGCCCCCACAGCCAGCACTGCCAGTGTTCCCCACACAGCCAGCATTGTCATTACTCACGACACAGCCAGTTCTGCCACTGCTCCCGACACAGCCAGCCCTGTCAGTGCTCCCACCACCCAGCCAGCACTGCCAGTGCTCCCACCACACAGCAAGCACTGTTAGTGCTGCCACCACACAGCCGGCAATGTCAGTACTCCCCCACACATCCAGCACTGCCAGTGCTCCCCTCCCAGCCAGCACTGTCAGTGCTCCCCACACAGCCAGAACTGTCAGTGCTCCCACCACACAGCCAGCACTGTCAGAGCTCCACCACACTGCCAGCACTGCCAGTGCTCCCCACAAAGCCAGCACTGCCAGTGCTCCCCATAGCCAGCACTGCCAGTGCTCCCACCACACAGCCAGCACTGTCAATGCTCCCACCACACAGACAGCACTGTCAGTGCTCCCCACACGGCCAGCACTGCCCGTGCTCCCACCACACAGCCAGCACTGGTTGTGCTCCCACCACACAGCCATCACTGCCAGTGCTCCCCACACTGCCAGAACTGCCAGTGCTCCCCCACGCAGCCAGCACTGCCAGTGTTTCCCCCACAGCCAGCACTGCCAGTGCTCCCGCACACAGCCAGCACTGCCAGTGCTCCCCACACAGCCAGCACTGCCAGTGCTCCCCTCCACACAGCTAGCACTGCCAGTGCTTCCCACAGCCAGCAATGCCTGTACTCCCCCCTCAATGCCAGCACTGGGAGTGCCCCCCCACAGCCAGCACTCCTTCCCGAAAGCCAGCTCTGCCAGTGCTCCCATACAGACAGCACTGCCTGTGCTCCCCAATAGCCAGCACTGTCAGTGCTCCCCACAGAGCCAGCACTGCCAGTGCTCCCACCGCACAGCCAGTACTGTCAGTGCTCCGACCACACAGCCATCACTGCCAGTGTTTCCCACACAGCCAGAATGCCAGTGCTCACCACGCGACCAGCCCTGCCAGTGCTCCCCACACAGCCAGCACTGCCAGTGCTCCCCACACAGCCATCACTGTCAGTGCTACCCCCACACAGCCAGCACTGTCAGTGCTCCCAAACACAGCCAGCACTGTCAGTGCTCCCCACACAGCCATCACTGTCAGTGCTACCCCCTCACAGCCAGCACTGCCAGTGCTCCCGCACACAGCCGGCACTGCCAGTGCTCCACGCACAGCCAGCACTGACAGTGCTCCCCTCCACACAGCCAGCACTGCCAGTGCTCCCCACAGCCAGCACTGCCTGTGCTCCCCCCTCAATGCCAACACTGGCAGTGCACCCCACAGCCATCACTCCATCCCAAAAGACTGCACTGCCAGTGCTTCCCCATACAGACAGCACTGCCTGTGCTCCCTGTGGTCCCCAATAGCCAGCACTGCCAGTGCTGCCCTTAGCCAGCCCTTCCAGTGCTCCCCACAGCCACCACTGCCAGTGTTCTCTCCTTTGTCAGCTCTTGCCAGACCAGCACTGCCAGTGCGCCCCCACAGCTGGCACTGCCAGTGCTCCCCACACAGCCAGCACTGCCAATGCTCAACCCACATCCAGCAATGCCAGTGCTCCCACCACACAGCCAGCACTGTCAGTGCTCCCACCACACAGCCATCACTGCCAGTGCTCCCCACACAGCCAGAACTGCCAGTGCTCCCCACGCAACCAGCCTTGCCAGTGCTCCCCAGAAAGTCGGCGCTCAGTGCTCCCCACAAAGCCAGCACTGCCAGTGCTCCCCACACAGCCAGCACTGTCAGTGCTACCCCCACACAGCCAGAACTGCCAGTGCTCCCCTCACAGCCAGCACTGCCAGTGCTCCCCACACATCCAGCACTGTCAGTGCGCCCCCCACACAGCCAGCAATGCCAGTGCTCCCCACACAGCCAACACTGCCAGTGCTCCCCCACACAGCCAGCACTGCCAGTGTTCCCCACACAGCCAGCACTGCCAGTGCTCCCCACAGCCAGCACTGTCAGTGCTCCCTTCCACGCAGCCTGCACTACCAGTGCTCCCGCACACGGCCAGCACTGCCAGTGCTCCCCACACAGCCAAAACTGTCAATGCTCCCCCAAACAGCCAGCACTGCCAGTGCTCCCCACACAGCAAGCACTGCCAGTGCTCCCCACACAGCCAGCACTGCCAGTGCTCCCACCACGCAGCCAGCACTGCCAGTGCGCCCCCCACACAGCCAGCAATGCCAGTGCTCCCCACACGGCCAGCATTGCCAGTGCTCCCCACCCAGCCAGCACTGCCAGTGCTCCCCACACACCAGCACTGCCAGTGCTCCCCACAGCCAGCACTGTCAGTTCTCCTTTCCACACAGCCTGCACTACCAGTGCTCCCGCACACGGCCAGCACTGCCAGTGCTCCCCACACAGCCAAAACTGCCAGTGCTCCCCGAACAGACAGCACCGCCAGTGCTCCCCACACAGCAAACACTGCCAGTGCTCCCCACACAGCCAGCCCTGCCAGTGCTCCCACCACACAGCCAGCACTGCCAGTGCTCCCTTTCACACAGGCAGCACTGCCAGTGCACCCACACTGCCAGCATTGCCAGTGCTCCCCACACAGCCAGCACTGCCAGTGCTTCCTTCCACACAGCCAGCACTGCCAGTGTTCCCCACACAGCCAGCACTTCCAGTGCTACCCCACACCCCACAACTGTCAGCAGCGGTTGGAGCTGATGATTGGCTGAGAGGCTGTCAGTCAAAAACTGGAGCTGGATTGGTTTAGAGTCTGTCAATCAGGGGCTGGAGCTCTTGATTGGCTGAGAGGCTGTGAGTTAGCGGCTGAAGCTCCTGATTGTCTGAGAGGCTGTCAGTCAGCGGGTGGACCTCCTGATTGGCTGAGAGGCTGCCAGTCAGTTTAATGTTCTCATTAATGTAATAATTGATGTGACCGGGTATTTCACCGCCATCTTGATCTCCTCCCTGAACCTGGACTGAGTCACCACATAAATAAATGTGTTTGTGCAGCAATTTAAATCCAGCAGCATAAATCCGACTTGTTGTAAAGTATATTGAGGAAAGGTGATGTAAACTAATCCTCTCAAATCCAAATAGAAAAATTTAATAACATTCACGGTCCAGAGGAGAATGAAAGTTCCGGAGATGCTGAAGAGTAAAATCATTGACTTCCTTCTGCTCTCCATCTCTGGGTCGGTGCGATTGTCTCCCTGACTCTGAGCCCTCAGTGCCTTCCGGACCCGACTGCTGAGTAAAATGTGTCTGACTGTCAGAGCGTTGGTCAACAGGATTGAGAAGAACGGCGTCAATGGGGTTAAAACCCGATCAAACCAGTTATATCCACCCCATCCAGGGTCAGTGTAATAGCTGCTCTTTGTCCGACAGCCCCACTGGACATTGTCGATTATCTCCCCAGGTTCCAATATAAAGTACCGGGGGATGTTTTTCACACAGAGCAGGAGGCCGCTTGTGGACAGAACCACAGCCGCAGTTTTCCCGGTGCAATATTTAGTTTTCAGTTTCTGGCAGCGAATGGCCACAAATCGATCAAAGGAGAAAGTGAGGGTGAACCAGACAGAACAGTCCCTGGCTGCAGTCTGCAGGACAAAGTTAACAGTACACACAGCGGTGAGGGACAGGAAACTCCAGGGGAAATAATAAACATTGATCATGTTCAGGATGGGACGAGTGATAATAAACAGCAGATCCGCCGTTGCCATGGCCACCAGGTAGCGAGTGGTGCAGGTAGAGAGGCCACACTTCCCCCGACACAGAATCACAATTCCCAGTATATTAACTGTCAGAGAGAGAAAGGAGAGACGCGGGAAATTACTGGGTAATGATTCTCCCTGTCTGGACCAGGACATAATTTCAGCATCAATATAATGGACAGTGGGTGGGTGGGGGTGTTGGGAGAGGAATGGGCACAGATTAGCATTGCAGAGAGGGAAGTAGGAAATGTAACTCCAGTGTTAAAGGTGGGGAATGGGGGAAAAGTGTGAATTGCAGCCCTGTCAGTTTGATAGCAGTGGTAGGAAAATGTTTATAATTCAGAGACCTTTGGGAGAGGTTACATTTCTCATTTAGTCTGATTTACAGGATTCACTCAGGCCGGCCAGGTTTCCCAAACCGGACACAAACATACCAGAGATTGTCATCCCAGCTCAATTATTGGGCCACCCCCCGGATTGGACCGTTCTCTGGACTGGATTTCTGATGGGGTTGGACCCCACTCCTGGATTATTTGAATACTCCACGATCAATGGAAAAAATAAAACAAACGCAGGACCTTCCCACTTCATAACCATGGGAGGAATATAAATATAGAATGTACAGTGCAAAAGGAGGCCATTCGGTCCATCGAGTCTGCACCGGCCCTTGGAAAGAGAAAACCAGTTCAGCCCACCCCCATCCCCATAACCCAGTGACCCCATCTAAATTGTTTGGAAACTAAACACAATTCATCTTGGCCAATCCACCTAACCTGCACATCTTTGGACTGTGGGAGGAAACCGGAGCACCCGGAGAAAACCCACGCACACACGGGGGAGAAAGTGCAGACTCCGCACAGACAATGACCCAAGCCGGGAATCGAACCTGGGATCCTGGAGCTGTGAATCAACTGTGCTAACCACTGTGTTACCGTGCAGCCCAGCCTGTCCAGAATATTGTCTGTCCAGTCTCCAGAACATCCCGAGGGTTCATCCATCCCAGGTTTCATCATTCGTAAAGCACCCGCTCCCAGGAATCCCCCATTGCCATGTCTCGAACATCCCAACATCATTGTTCCCAGGAATCCATCCTCTCCCTGTTTGAAAACAATCCCTGCCAAACTTTTCTCAGGAATATTCCCGCTCCGGCATTGGACATTCCCCAGGGTTCACTTGGCCGGAATAGACTCTCTCCAGATTCGGACACATTGCATTCGACAAGAAAGTAGGAAAATTCCAAAACAAGAGCGTTAAGATGGAGGAGAGTGTTCCCAGACTAAAGTTGTTTAATTTAAAGTTTCGTCCTGCGGGATGCAACATCCTAATTGGACGATGAGATGTTGCTCCTCCAGCTTGCGTTGGGCTTCACTGCATTCTTGCAGCAGGCCAAGGACAGACATGTGGGCCTGAGAGCAAGGTGCTGAGTTAACATGGCCACAACAGGAAGGCTGGGGCCATGCTGTGGGCTGAGTGAAGGTGTTCCACAAAGCAGTCTCCCAGCCTGCGTTTAGTCTCCCCAATGTAGAGGAGACGATATTGGCAGCAGCGAATACAGTAGAACAAATTGAAGGCACAGAAGTGAAACGCTGCTTCTCCAGAAAGGAGAGTTTGCTGCTGAGAACCATGAGGCGGGAGGAGGTAAAGGGACAGTTGTTGCACCGTCTGTGATTGCAGGGGAAGGTGCTGGGGGAAGGGAAAGGCGTGCGGGGTGTGAGGGGGAAGTGGACAAGGGGGATGGAGCGGTACCTGAGGAATGCAGAAATTGAGGGGGGTGGTTGGAGAGTGGTGAAGATGTGTTTGGTGGTGACATCATGCTGGAGTTGGCAGAAATGGAGGAGGATTTTCCTTTCAATGGGGAGGCTGATGGTGTGGAAAGTGAGGAGAGGGAGACACTATCATGTTTCCGAGAGGGAGGGGGTGTGTGAGGATAGAGGTGTGAGAAATGAATTGAACACGATTGAGAGGCCTATTAACAAAGGAAGGTGGTGGGGACAGCCCGTTTAAGGAAAAGTAAGACAGCCAGACGGGCTATGTTCTAACACGTCACCATCAGAACAGAGGCGATGGAGGCGGAGAAAGTGGGAGAATGAGATTCAGTCTTTACAGGAAGCAGGGAATGAGGATCTGTACACAACCCTCGAGTTGGGGAACGGAGGTGCAGAGGGATTGGACATCCATTGTGAAGATTAGGCGGTTAGGGCCAGGGAAATGGACCTTGTTTACGGCACCAGAGGAATCAGGAATCATAGAATCCTCACAGTGCAGAAGGAGGTCATTCGGCCCATTAAGCCTGTACCAAACCTCTGAAAGAGTACCTCAACCAAGCTCACTCCCCCGCCTATCTCATTAACCCCTTAATCTAACCTACACATCTTTTTGGACACTACGGAGTAATTTAGCATGGCCAATCCACCTAACCTGGACTGTGGGAGGGAACCGGAGCACCCGGAGGAAATCCATGCAGACACGGAGAAAAAGTGCAGTATCCACACAGACAGTCACACAAGGTAGAAATTCATTCGGGGACCCTGGCGCTGTGAGGCAGCAGTGCAAACCACTGTGTCACTGTGCTATCAATGTCTTTGGGAAGGGGCAGAACAGGGTGAAGCGGATGGAATCAAGGTAGGAAGAAATGATCTTGGTGGTGCTGGAACACGCCGAAATAATGGGTGTACTGGGACTTTCCTGTTTGTGGATTTTGGGAAGGAGGTAGAAGCGGGAGGTTGATGCAGGATGTGTGGGATTGTGGGACTATTATGCCTGAGGTTGTGGACAGAAGATATCCAGAGTCAACCAGGTCAGTGAAAGTCCTGGAGACAATATCATGATGTTTGGTAGTGTGCTGCTGGTCCAGGTGGAGGTAGCAGGAGGGTCTGAGAGTTGACGGTCAGCCTCTGTGAGGAAGAGGTCAGGACACCAGACAATAATGGCACCACCCTTGTGAGCAGCTTAGATAATCAGGCCAGGGTTGGATATTAGAGAGAGGATTGGAGCAAGTTTAGAGTGAGTCAGGATAGTGTTGGTGAGAGGCACAGAGAAATTGAGACGGTCGATGTCGCACTGACAGACCTCAATGAAAAGATCACGAGCTGATAGGAGGCCAGAGGGTGGGGTCCAGGTAGAGGGAGATTACTGGAGGCGGATGGATTTCAACAACAAATATTCATCAAATAGACAGTGAGAAACAGCAGAGACAATATTATCTATTCACTGATCATCATCAGAATAATTACCAAAGAATTGAAAAGCAGAAATCGGTCTCTGTTATTCTTGAATTTAGAACAGAATATAATCAAATCTTGCAGTCACAATGTCAACAGTTGGAACAATGGAATTAGAAGCATGAATTAAAGAAATCCAGTAACACAGAGTACACTAAATAGTCGGCACATATTCCAAAGTTAACATTATTCCTGACACATTTCATCCAATTATTTCAATAACTACCAGAAATAATAGATCTGAGTAGTATGATAGATGTTAAACAATTTGATTGTCTCAAGGCCGACAGTAAGATCTGACATAACAGACTGATGGGTAATCTCAGAGCCAGTGGAGTTAGGGGACACAGCAGCAGAATGGACACATGCTGGCGACACACACACAGAAAACAGGGAGAGGAGTTAAAGGGATTTAGGCTGGTTGGTGGAAGGTGGTAAGTGGTGTTCCACAAGGATCAGCAATGGGATCACTCTCCTTCACCATTCCCATCAACAGTATGGGATCGGGAAGCAGAATGATAATTACACAATTTACAGACAGAATCAAATTGAGAGTGATAGTGAATACAGAGGAAGAATACAACTAATTACAGGCACACATCATCATTAATTATGAATTTGCAAAGCGGGTATTTCAATGGGACATTAATGTTCCGACAGATCAGTGTCCGCTGCTGCATTTTGATCAGAACAATAAATCCCCCAATCACTCCTTGGAAAACACGTGTGTGAAGGACTGGAGGGGTTTCTGGGTTCAGATGAATAGATTCACAAATCGTGCGAAGCAGCAACACAGTTTAAACACACCCATAAGAATTGATCAAACATGTGTGTTCATTTCAGGATGAATAGGAATGAGAAAATATCACAAAACCTATTGGAATGCTGCACTGCTGTGGGTTTTATGAAATATTAGAGTGTGGGTGATATCTCTTCCTGTTGGAGTCGGTCAATAGAAAACAGAGATAGAGACATTTCACTTCATACAATAAATATCAAACATCTACAAAACACAGCCAAACTCTTTGTATTCAACCTATTCCAAAGTTAAAACACACAGAGAGAACTCCACAGAATGGAGCGACCACTCCCCAATAAAATACATCATTTCAAAACAGAACCAACTAATTTCAGTCCAGTTACTGACCCACACTCAATACAATTCCCCACGGACAGGTAGTCCCAGTAATAGGTAGATAATTGGATCAGATATTCCACTCTGGTGACATACCCACATTCAGTACAATTCCACACTGACAGATACTTCCATTAAGCCTTGTTCACCGCTGTCAGATATTCCAATCTGATTAGTGATACACTCTCAGTGTGATTTCATTCTTACTCCCACTAAACCTTCCTTCAGAGCGATTGCCTTCACTGAGATCCAATCTAACATTCTACAAGATTCCACTCAATATAATAACTTCACCGGTCAGAGATCCAGAGAGTTCCAAACAAACAGGTGTATTGTTAGTTGATGAAATGGATTCAAACCATAGACATTATTAACGAGATTTGAATTAAGTGAATTATATCGTTGACCAGGGGCCTATAAAACAGTGAGCACGAGATCAGGATCAGATATTTTCAGTCAGAGTTTAAAATCAGAGAGCCGCTCACACACAGATTTACACAACTTCAATCGTGATAGTCACTTACCAGGAACACCAACCATAGCCAGGATTGGGTAGAATACTTTCTCAACATGATTAACTGGAAGATGCATTTTCAGTGTGAAGTGATGTGTCCCTTCCTGCGATTGGCAATCTCTCTGTCTGAAACTCTGAGGTTATATATTCTCCAAGCTTTTAATTAATGCCCTGAGGAACCACCTCAGGGGTATTGAGGTTGTGACATCGTTTAACTTATTTTTCAAAGATGTGAACAAACAGATTCCGATATTTGGTTCAGTGAAAGCAAATATTATTTTTGTGAGTGAGTGACCTCTTTCCAAACACTGGACAGTGTTGGTCACATTGTTCAGCTAACATTAACAGAAAGGATGCTGTCCACTCAGACATCATCAGTCCCATCTCTACATCTCAGATTGTTTCAGTGATATCCCTCACTCCACTGTGACCATTCAGTGATTCAGTTCCAATTGTCAGTGTGTTTCTCTGGGCGGTTCCACTGCACTCTGGGGTGTAGCTGCCTCTGTAACTGTGACCATTCAGTGATTCAGTTCTAATTGTCAGTGTGTTTCTCTGGGTGGTTCCACTGCACTCTGGGGTGTAGCTGCCTCTGTTACTGTGACCATTCAGTGATTCAGCTCCAATTGTCAGTGTGTTTCTCTGGGCGGTTCCAATGCATTCTGGGGTGTAGCTGCCTCTGCAACTGTGACCATTCAGTGATTCAGTTCCAATTGTCGGTGTGTTCAGGTCAACAGGGTGACCTCTCCTTTCCTGTTTCTAACTTCAGCCCATACTACCTCGGAAGAAGAGTCCCCATCTAGCATCCTCTCCGCCACTGTAATACTGCTCTTGACTAGCAGCGCCACACCTCCGCCTCTTTTGCCTCCTTCTCTGAGCTTACTAAAACACCTAAACCCCGGAACCTGCAACATCCATTCCTGTCCCTGCTCTATCCATGTCTCCGAAATGGCCACAAAATCGAAGTCCCAGGTACCAACCCACGCTGCCAGTTCCCCTACCTTATTTCGTATACTCCTGGCATTGAAGTAGACACACTTCAAACCACCTACCTGAACACTGGCCCCCTCCTGCGACGTCAAATCAGTGCTCCTGACCTCTATACTCTCATTCTCCCTTTCCCTAAAACTACAATCCAGGTTCCCATGCCCCTGCTGCATTAGTTTAACCCCCCCCCCCCAAAGAGCACTAACAAATCTCCCCCCCCCCCAGGATATTTGTGCCCCTCAGGTTCAGATGTAGACCATCCCGTCTGTAGAGGTCCAACCTTCCCCAGAAAGAGCCCCAGTTATCCAAAAATCTGCATCCCTCCCGCCTGCACCATCCCTGTAGCCACGTGTTTAAATGCTCTCTCTCCCTATTCCTCATCTCACTATCACGTGGCACGGGCAACAACCCAGAGATAACAAGACTGTTTGTTCTAGTTCTGAGCTTCCATCCTAGCTCCCTGAAAGCCTGCCTGACATCCTTGTCCCCTTTCCTACCTATGTCGTTGGTGCCAATGTGGACCACGACTTGGGGCTGCGTCCCCCTCCCCCCTAAGGACCCGGAAAACACGATCCGAGACATCACGTACCCTTGCACCTGGGAGGCAACATACCAAACGTGAGTCTCTCACGCTCCCACAACATCTCCTATCTGTGCCCCTGACTATAGAGTCCCCAATTACTAATGCTCTGCTCCTCTCCCCCCTTCCCTTCTGAGCAACAGGGACAGACTCCGTGCCAGAGGCCCGTACCCCATGGCTTACCCCTGGTAAGTCGTCCCCCCCACAAGTATCCAAAGCGGTATACTTGTTTCTCAGGGGAACGACCGCAGGGGATCCCTGCACTGACTGTTTTTTCCCAGTCCCTCTTACAGTTACCCACCTATCTCCAATCTTTGGTGTAACTAATTCCCTGAAGCTGCTATCTATGACCCCTTCTGCCTCCCGAATGATCCGAAGTTCTTCCAACTCCAGCTCCAGTTCCCTAACTCGGTCTTGGAGGAGCTGAAGATGGCAGCACTTCCTGCAGGTAAAATCAGCAGGGACACTAACTGCATCCCTCACCTCAAACATCCTGCAGGAGGAACATTGTACTCCCTTCCCTGCCATTCCTCTAACTTTCTACCAAGATCTGGCTAACAACTAAATTAAATTTTTATAAAAAATAATAATAATATAATAAAATATGGTACTTACCTCAGACCAATGGTTTTTTTTATTAGGTTAGAGGAGGAGGGCGGGTGGGAGACACTACACGTGTAGTGTCTCGGGTTTCCTCTCCACCAGAATTTATTGGTGAGGGTCTTCCCAGACGTCCGCGGGTCGACTTCCTGTTCCCGCCTAAAAAACGAATTAAAAAAAAAAGAAAAATTCTCAGCTCCTGCTGAAATTGACTAACCAGCTCCACTCCCGCTGAAATCGACTGGCCTGCCCCTGCAAAGACAAGTGCTTTTAAAGGACAGACTTACCCCCCAGCAGCCACTTCCGCACTGCTCCCGCTGAAACTGACTCACCAGCTGTTCTCCCGCCGAAATCGACTGGCCTGCCCCTGCAAAGACAAGTGCTTTTAAAGGTTGACTTACCTCCCAGCAACCTCCTTCCGCAATGCTCCCGCTGAAACTAACTCACCAGCTGTTCTCCCGCCGAAATCGACTGGCATGCCCCTGCAAAGACAAATGCTTTTAAAGGACAGACTTACCTCCCAGCAGCCACTTCCGCACTGCTCCCGCTGAAACTGACTCACCAGCTGATCTCCCGCCGAAATCGACTGGCATACCCCTGCAAAGACAAGTGCTTTTAAAGGTTGACTTACCTCCCAGCAACCTCCTTCCGCAATGCTCCCGCTGAAACTAACTCACCAGCTGTTCTCCCGCCGAAATCGACTGGCATGCCCCTGCAAAGACAAGTGCTTTTAAAGGACAGACTTACCTCCCAGCAGCCACTTCCGCACTGCTCCCGCTGAAACTGACTCACCAGCTGATCTCCCGCCGAAATCGACTGGCATACCCCTGCAAAGACAAGTGCTTTTAAAGGACAGACTTACCTCCCAGCAGCCACTTCCGCACTGCTCCCGCTGAAACTGACTCACCAGCTGATCTCCCGCCGAAATCGACTGGCCTGCCCCTGCAAAGACAAGTCCTTTTAAAGGTTGACTTACCTCCCAGCAACCTCCTTCCGCACTGCTCCCGCTGAAACTGACTCACCAGCTGTTCTCCCGCCGATTGTTGTTCAATCGAATCATCTTGACAAGAACCTGATTATTTTCAATCCAATGATTACTGAATATATCTAGAAATGTTTGTACTTTACAGAATAATATGCATTTAGAAATGTCTATGAATACCAGCAATTATCTTTCACGTTTTAAATCCATCCATTACTAGAAATATCGCTGCTATTTGGCGGAATACCATGTGATCTCAATGCCTGTTTCTACTGAAGACGTTTCAGCTGTTTGAGTGATCGAAGCCGGGAAGTAATGGGCTGAAAAACAATTGTATATTCTGTTACATATTTATTTAAATTGTTGAGGCTATCTGACTGCCGGAACTGGATAACCACAAACTCCCGCTGGTATTGTTAGGAATACTGGTCCTTTTGGTTCCCTTCTGTATCCTCTCGGGTTTGTCCTCGGCAAAATACTGACTGTTTCACAATACGGGAATGATCAGTCACTGCTTTCATTCGTTATTTATCAATGAGAGTCTGTTTCCCAGCTTTAATGGACTGATCAATGCCGGGATCTAATGTGATGGTGAAGATTGGAGCTGGCGGATTGGAGGAGAATCAAACCCTACCATGGCCTTGGTGATTTATTTCTCAGTATTACACAGCAGATCCATAGCTCTCCGTGATACTGACACTCTCCCAATTCTTCAGGATTCCTGACATGAAGAGCGGCTCGGTAGCACAGTTATTATCACTGTTGCTTCACAGCGTCAGGGTCCCAGGTTCGACCCCTGGCTTGCGTCACTGTCTGTGACGGAGTCTGCATGTTCTCCACGTGTCTGTTCGGGCTTCCTCCTGGTGCACCGGTTTCCTACCACAAGTCCAGAAAGACGTCATTTTAGGTGAATTGGACATCTGAAATCTCCCTCAGAGTACTCGAACAGGCGCCGGAGTGGGCGACTAGGGTCTTTTCACAGTAACTTAATTGCAGTGTTCATGTAAACCTACACGTGACTTGAATAAAGATTATTATTACTACTGTTATTAATAAAGATTATTATTATATTAATAGTTGAACACATGATTCCTTGTCTTCCGCTGTCTGGCACAGAAGGTGTGGGATTATTTCCAGTCTCTCAGTCCCATTACCTCGCCTTCATTGTTCAAGACAATCACTTGAAACATATATTTTTGGTTAAGATTTTGGACTACTGGCTGAGCAATACCTGATATAAATAGTTAGGTCAATGAAGTGCAACATAGATACAGGCCCTTCGGCCCTCTAGCCTGTGCTGGACATGCTGCCCACCTAACTTAAATCTTCCATACTTCCGGCGTCCGTTTCCCTGTATTCCCATGCTACTCATGTATTTCTCAAAACGCCCTTGAAACGTCACTATCGTACGTGCTTCCACCACCTCCTCCTGAAGTGCCTTCCAGGCACCAACTACCTTCCATGTAAAAAAGCGTCCTCGCACATCTCCTCTAAACTTTGCCCCCCTCCCCTCCCCCCCCCCCCCCCCCCGCCGCCGCCGCCTCACACACACTTAAATCTCTGTCGCCTCTTAATTTACTCTTTCAGGCTGGGAAAATGCCTCTGACTATCCAGTCTGTCCATGCCGCTCATAATTTTGTAGGCTTCTATCAGGTCGCCCCTCAACTTCCGAAGTATCAGTGATAAAAACCGAGTTCATCCAATCTACCCTTTTGTCTTTAATTTTTTTTTTTTTGTCGTACCCATTTCATTTCAGCCAATAAAGGGGCAATTTAGCGTACCCAATCCACCTACCCTGCACATCTTTGGGTTGTGAGGGCGAAAACCACGCAAACACAGACAGTGACCCAGTGCGGGATCGAACCTGGGACCTCGGCGCCGTGAGGCAGCAGTGCTAACCATTGTCATCCAACCGACGCTAGTAGCTCACCCCCTCCATGCCAGACAATATCATTGGAAACTCTTCCATACCCTCGCTAAAGCCTCCACATCCCTCTGGTGGTGTGGAGACCAGAATTGAACCCACATTCTGAGTGTGGCCTAATAAAGGTTCTATACAACTGCAGCAGCTAATAAATTAACGAGGTAGAGAAGCAGCTGAACCTGAGGGCAGGGATTAATGTTTAGCATTTAACAGTAAAAATCAAGCGCCAGGGCCACATCGTAAATTATAACTGAATCTGATAACAATGTAAGCATTTATTTTGAATTAATTAACTAGTGCATAAATGTCACTCAGAGGGGTGCAGTGCTCGAACTGTGAGATGTGGCAGATTTGTGACTATTCCAGCGTTCCGGTCCACCACGCCTTTAGAAAGTGTAAGCAATGGCAGTTCCTCACAAACCGCGTGGTTCGGTTGAAGCAGCAGTCAGATGTACTAAGGAGTATGCAGGTGGTGGAACGCGTCATAGATAGGAGTTACAGAGACGTGGTCACATCCAAGGTGCAGAGGAATTTGTGGAATGTCTAAGAGGTGTCTTTTTGGTGCAGCTTGGGGCTCTACTCGGGGACAGGCAATTCTGGATTCAGTGATCTGTAATGAGGCAGACTTGGTCAAGGTGAATGAACCCTTAGGAAACAGTGACAACAATCTGATAGAAAACATTCTCCAATTTGAGAGGGAGAAGATGGAATCAGACCTAACGGTATTACAATTAAATAAGGGTAAATACAAAGGCATGGGGGAGGGGATGGCCAGAGTTGCTTGGAAATGGAGCCTAACAAGGAAGACAGTGGAACGCCAATTGCAGGAGTTTTCGGGGGTTATTCGGGAGGCACAACAGGATTTCATCCCAAGGAGGAGGAGACATGCGAAGTGAAGGACAAGGCACCCATGGCTGACGAGGGAAGTCAAGGACAGCAGTCAAGCCAAATAAAAAGAAGAAAAGGTGGCGAGGATTAGTGGGAAGCCAGAGTATTGGGAAAATTTTAATAGCGAGCAGTGAACAACAGAAAAGGCAATAAGGCGGGAGAAGATTAAATATAAGGGCAACTAGCTATGAATAAAATAATGTAGGAATATATATTTTTCAATACATAAAAGGTAAGAGAGAGGCAAGAACATAGACGGGAGCACTGGAAAATGTGGTTGGAGAAGTAATAATAGGAAAGAAAGACATGGCAGAGGAGGTGAATATTTAATTTGAACCAGTCTTCACAGTGGAAGACACCAGTGGGATGCGAGTGCTCCAGGAAAATCAGGGAACAGAGGGGACTGCAGTGACCATCACTAAGGAGACGTTTCTGGGGACACTGAAAGGATGGACTACATGATTTCCTGAACACATCCACATTATAAAATAGTCAAAGCCTGCATTCCTCCTTCCAAAGAGTGGGCAATGAAGTGGCATATGGAATACAATGTGGAAAAGCATATGTGGAAATCATAAAATAGATAGCTGAGGAGATTGTGGAGGCAGTGGTGGGAATCTTTCAGGAATCACTGAAGGCAGAAAGGGTCCCAGAGGACTGGAAAGTCCCTAATTAGCACTGCTGTTTAAGAAGGCAGGGAGGCAGAAGACGCAAAATTATGGGCTGGTTAGACTGACTTCGCGCATGAAATTAAAATCTCTTATTGTCACGAGTAGGCTTCAATGAAATTATTGTGAAAAGCCCCTAGCCGCCACATTCCGGCGCCTGTTTGGGGAGGCTGGTACGGTAACTGAACCATGCTGCTGGCCTGCCTTGGTCTCCTTTCAAAGCCAGCGATTTATCCCAGTGTGCTAAGCCAGCCCCTTCATTAGTAACATTTTAGAGTCAATCATTGAATATGAGATCGCGGAGCACTTGGAAGTGCATGGTAAAATAGGACTGAGTCAGCACCGCTTCGTCAAGGGGAGATCATGTCTGACAAATGTGTTAGAGTTCTTTGAGGAACGAGCAAGGAAGTTAGACAAAGGGGAATTTATTTTGTTTTACAGAAGGCCTTGACAAGGTGCCTCATAGGAGACTGGAGAGCCCATGGTGTTAAGTGTAAGATCCTTGCATGAACAGAGGATTGGCCGACTGGCAGAAGACAGATAGTGCGGATAAAGGAGTCTGTTTCAATCTGGCAGCCGGTGACTACTGTTGTGCCTCAGGAGTCTGTGCTTAGATCACACATTTTCACACTAAACATTAATAACCTGGAAGAAGGAACATGAGGCACTGTTGCTACGTTTGTAGACGATACAAAGTTCAATAGTGGAACGATAGTATTGAGGAAGCTGGGACTGCAGAATGATTTGGCAAGCTCGGAGAGTGGGCAATGAAGTGGCAGATGGAATACAATGTGGAAAAGCATGAGGGTATGCACTTTGGAAGGAGGAATGCAGGCGTTGACTATTTTATAAATGTGGAAATGTTTAGGAAATCATATGCACAAAGGGACTTGGGAGTCCGTGTATAAGATTCTCTTAAGGTGAACGTGAAAGTTCAGTCGGCAGTGGTGAAGGCAAATGCAATGTTTGCATTCATGTCGAGAGGGCTACAGCACAAGGGTAGGGATGTACTTATGAGGCTGCATCAGGCTCTGGACATTTGGAGTATTGTGATCAGTTTTGCGCCCCATATCTAAGTAATGATGTGCTGTCGTTGGAAAGGGTCCAGAGGAGGTTCACAAGAATTATCCCTGGAATGTAGAGCGTATCGTATGAGGAACGGCTGCGACCGCTGGGTCCGTCCACGTTGGAGTTTAAAAGGATGCGAGGGGATTTTATTGAAACATACAGGATACTACGAGGCCTGGATGGAGTGGATGTGGAGAGGAGGTTTCCACTTGTCGGATAATCAAGTACCAGAGGATACAATCTCAGACTAGAGGGGCGATGCTTTAAAACCGAGTGAGAAATTTCTTCAGCCAGATGGTAGTGAAGCTGTGGGGCTAAATCACTGAGTTTCTTTAAGACGGAGATAGATGGGTTCTTGATTAATAAGGAGATCAGGGTTATGAGGAAACTGCAGGAGAATGGGGATGTGAAAAACATAAGCCATGATTGAATGGTGGCGCAGACCCGATGGACCGAGTGGCCTAATTCCGATCCCATGTCCTATGGACCAATGGTCGTAAATGTCCAAGTCGCTTTGAAATGTTGCTTTGGGAGTCTTCCTCCATTATTCTTATCGAAAATGATCTTTGAGGGAATGAAATTATCTGAGGAACAGGCGGGAAATTACATTGAGGCAGAAGCTCAGGTTGAACGGTGGAGGAGGAATGAGTGGCCGTGTGGTCTCCTCGTGTTGTTATTTGTTAACAGTTCAGTTGCCACATTACTCGCTGACAAATATAGCTGCATGAGAATATTTTTAAGTTACACCATTACAACAGATATTTATATTGTTCATGGAAACAGTTCATTTTTATTCCAAATATTCAAAAGTTATATAATCTTAGATGTATCGAACGAATCTCAAATCATCGTCTTTTACTTCCAATAACATCGACCCAGCCTATCCAATTATTACGAACTGTAAACTGTTTCTAAACGACTCACATAGCAAGTGGTTCTGATCTGGTTCGCACTGCCTGGGACACGGGTGGAGTCAGATATAACAGTGGTTTCAAGAGGGAATGGTAGGAGTGACAGACATCAAATGCGTGCCTCTGGGGAAAGGGGGGACTCCTGGGATTGAATGATCCACTAATCAATAGTGTCGCTGTCGTCAAACGGAATGAATGTCCTCCATCGGTGCTTTACGCACTTTTAAGTCTTTGGATAGCGTCTGGCTGTGAGATAATGTGCACCAACAGTGGCGGTTCGCCTACGTGCCCGCCACGCGACGATGTTTGCGGTAATCCTTTATACACACTGTGTCCATGCTTGCAACCGGCGTCAGCTTTAGCTCATTGGTTACTTCACAGCATCAACTGAATTATAAGTTCGAACCGGCTCACCATGGGCGCTGCCTCGCGTTTTCCATATTTCAAAAACATTTGTGAGCACCGAATAAAAGCAGACACAGATTTTTCAATTCGAATTATATGAATTTTTTTAGATGTTGCATTATAATTATTTTTAGACACGGCTAATGTTCTGACCATGTCTCTGCATAAGAAGAATGATGGGGACAGACTCAGTAATGCTGCAGCAAAGAGCATCATTCAGGGTTGTGAATTTCGCTCACTGCGGAAATCCAAGTTCCATTCTAGCTCTGCACAATAACAGACTGATCACACTTTGCCAATTGTTCACAACTTAAATGGAGGAAAAGAGCATTATCGATATTCACTTCATCAATTATCGTATTTTATAATTTAGGAGCAAGATTGTTTACCCAGGCAAATTTATTAATCCGTTTTGTGTTTGGCAGAGATACCCAGTTCCCCATATCTCCAACAACACTCAAGAAGTTCGACACCATCCAGGACAAAGCCGCCCTCTTGATTGCTCCCCTTCCACAAACATTCGAAGCCTCCACCACCGACAAACATCGGCAGCCCTGAGTACCATCCCACAATGCACTTCAGTAACATCCCAAAATGCTGTAACTCACCAAGGTTGCTGAGACAGCACCTTCCAGACCCACGACCATTATAACCGTGAAGGACAAGAACAAACCTTATCTGGGAATACCGCCAACTAGAATTTCCGCTGCCAGTTACAGACCACTTACGCTTGAAACCACATAATCGGTCATCACGGCAATGGTGAAAAAAAAGAAACTCCATCCCGAAAAGCACAGTGGGTGTACCTACACCTCACGGACTGCACCACCACCTTCTGAAGGGCAACTAGGCATGGGCAATTAATGCTACCCTAACCAGCAACTCTCACATCCCGTATAAGTGATATTTTTAATGGATTGTTGCATTCCTTTTCTGGCGCCTGTGATGAACTGTTCTCCTTTCTTACGGTGGAGTGCATCGTGAAACTGCTGCTTCAGAGGAACTTGGTTCTAAGGTATTTTTAACAGCATGATTCCTGGAACACAGAAACAATGTGCTTGTTGCAGTAAGGTGGATGGGAGTAGTGTGCAATCTATCCTGGCTTCAAACACTCTCCCCTTTCTCTCTTTAGCACTCTACTTAGTTCTGATTCTGTTTTATTTCTTTGGGTATTGGGTGAAGATTTGATTTGCTGCAGTACTCCTGGGCAGAATATTCTTCGACATACTTTTCCAGTCAGACATATTGTGTGACTTTGTTATTTTTTCGAACCACTGCAGACATGAAAAATAATTGGAAATTCACAGCCCTGAATGATGCTATTTGCTCCAGCATTACTGAGTCTGTTCCCATCACTATTCTTATGCAGAGACATGGTCAGCACATTAAATACATGAGTTGGAACGTCTTGCTGAAGTTGCAAAAGACATTAGTAAGGACAAACCTGAAATACTGTGTACAGTTATGGTCAGATTATTATCGAAATAACATCATTAAACAAGAAAGAGTGAAGAAAAGATTACTAGGCTGCTAACATGTTCGTTTGAGTTATAAGAAGAGGCTGGATAGACTGCGACTTTTTTTCCGTAGAGCATTGGAGGATTAGGGGTGATGTTGTAGAGGTATATAAAACAATAGTGGCAGAGATAAGGTCGATAGTCAACATATTTTCCAAAAAGTAGGGAAGTCTAAAACTAGAGGGCATAGGTTTGAAGTGAGTTGGGAGAGATACCAATCGGTCCAGAGAGCGTATTTTTCCATAAAGGAGGTGGTGAGTGTCTGGAATGAGCTGTCAGAGGCGATTACAATGTTGTCTTTCAAAAAGCATTTCGACAGTCCCATGGGTAAGATGGGCACAGAGGGACAATGCGGCCAATTGGGACAAGTTTAGTGGGAAAATGTAGGTGGCATGAACAAGCTGAGTCCTTTTGAACCCTTTTTTGAAGCAATTACTCTATCCCACCTTTCAGCTCTGTAACGCCGCAGATTCGAGCGCCCCATCTATGTGGATTGGATTTTTTTATTGTCACGTGTACCGAGGTAGAGTGAATTATTTTTGTTGCGGGCAGCTCAAACAGATTAATACATACATAAAAAGAAACTAAAATAAAAAGACAATACATAATAGGGCAACACAAGGTACACAATGGAAATACATAGACACCGGCATTGGGTGAAGCATACAGGAGTGCAGTATCAATCAGGTCAGTCCATAAGTGGGTCGATTAGGAGTCTGCTAACAGCGGGGAAGAAGCTGTTTTGCATCTGTAAGTGCGTGTTCTCATGTCTGATGGAAGAAGCTGGAAGAGTGAGTAAGCCGGGTGGGAGGGGTCATAATTATGCTTCGTGTGTCTGCCTCCATCATTCTCATTGACAATGATCTTTGAGGGAATGAAAGGATCTGAGGAACCGACGGGAAATGGCATTGAGGCAGAATCTCAGATGTGATGAAATTGAATGGTGGGCCAGGAATGAGTGGCCGAGTGGTCCCCACATGTTATCATTGGTTATCAGTTCGGTTGCCACATGACTCGCTGATGAATATAGCTGCAAGACAAGATTTCTAAATTACATAATTCCAACACATGTTGCTTTGTTCATGGAAGTACTTAATTTATATCCACATTACCCAGAACATGCATAATTTTAGACGTGTCGAACGAATCTCACATTATCGTATTTTATTTCCAATAAACCTGCCCCAGCCTATGGAATCGATCCGAAGGGCAAACTGCTTCACAACGATTCACGCAGCGAGTGGTTCTGATCTGGTCTGCATTGCCTGGGACACTGGCGGAGACAGATACAACAGTGGCTTTCAAAAGGAAATGGGGAAGCGACAGAAATCAAATGCATGACTCTGGGGCAAGAGCAGTCGAGGGCAATTGAATGATCTGCTAATCTATAGAGCCGCTGGCATCAAACTGAATGAATGTCCTCCGTCGCTACTTCGCGCACTTTTATCTTTTTGGGTCTGGTCTGGCAGTGAGATGATCTGCACCAACATGTGGAGGTTCCCTCCAAGTTACCTCTCACCACGAGTATGTTCACGGAAATGCTTTGTCTCCAATGTGGCCGTGCTTGAAGCCTGCGTCAGTTTTAGCTCGAAGTCAGCGTCAGCTCGAAATCAGCGTCAGCTCGAAATCAGCGTCAGCGTTAGCTCACTGGTTACTTCACAGCATCAACTTCATTGTAAGTTCGAACCTGTCTCACCGTGGGAAGGAACTGCCAGGCCTTTACAATATTTCCAAAACGTTTGTGTTGCACCAAATAAAAGTAGAAACACATTTAATAACTAGAAGTAGGTGTATTTCAAATTATTTTTGAAAGCGACTTGTGTCACGTGATTACTTCCTGGTCTCTTATTGCGGAAACCCAAGTTCGATTCCAGCTCTGCACTGACGCGTCACACGTTGTCAATTATTCACAACTTAAATGGAGGAAATGTGCATGAAGAATATTTAAGTGATGGATTATTTTATTTTACAATTTAGTAGCAAGATGATTACTCAGCGAAATTGCTTAATCCGTTTTGTTTTTTGCATGTGATACACTGTTTCCCTTATCTCCAAGAACTCTCAACACTATCCAGAACCAACCACCCCGCTAGATTGTTTCCCCTTCCACAGAGAGGCATCCGTGCACCACAGCCGCACAGTGGTACTGGTAGGGACGGATCTACTATGAAACTAGCGAAGCTTAAGCTTCAGGGCCCCTAATCCCGGAGGGGCCCCAGAAGCGACTTTAGTCCACATTGCTTAAAACATTTGTGTCTACTGTCTGAGAAGGGTTTAAAAAAAATAAATAATATTAATAATATTGTGTAATTCAATACAAAATAATAGCTAAAATAAAAATTAAAAGGTTATTAAAGTATCATGTCGGCTCGCCGGCAACGAAAAATAGTTCAAATTAAGGATTTTTCATTCTAAATATATTTGATATAAAATAATTATAAATAATTTAAAACACTATTAGCATTTATGAAAGTGGGCAGCACGGTAGCATTGTGGATAGCACAATTGCTTCACAGCTCCAGGGTCCCAGGTTCGATTCCGGCTTGGGTCACTGTCTGTGCGGAGTCTGCACGTCCTCCCCGTGTGTGCGTGGGTTTCCTCCGGGTGCTCCGGTTTCCTCCCACAGTCCAAAGATGTGCAGGTTAGGTGGATTGGCCATGATAAATTGCCCTTAGACTCCAAAATTGCCCTTAGTGTTGGGTGGGGTTACTGGGTTATGGGGATAGGGTGGAGGTGTTGACCTTGGGTAGGGTGCTCTTTCCAAGAGCCGGTGCAGACTCGGTGGGCCGAATGGCCTCCTTCTGCTCTGTAAATTCTATGATAATCTATGAAATACAAACAGTAGATGACGTGAATTTTTTTCAATGAAGTGTTCATCAGGATATGATATTTTAATTCCCCCTATTCAAAAATAAATGTAATATTTAGAATAGTAAGGAAAGTAATAAAGGTGAAATAGTATTAGATTAGCCTAAGCCTATTGTTTTTATGAAGAGGTGAACGGAAGGTAGGCTCTGACCGCATAGCCTAGGCTAATACTATATTACAAGTATTTATGAAAAAATAATAAAAGTGTGAATGTGTTAAATTACAGGTGATTATTATGAAAATAATGATAAAAGTGTGTTACATTACCTTAGCCTATGAGTTTTGGTGGCCTAGTCTTGACTAACGTAGCATACCCTAGCGTCGACTAGCTTGAACATAGCCTAGTTTAGCCTATTAAGCTTATTTATTATAAATCTTTAAAAATGGCACTTTACTGTCTGAGAATGAGTTTTTTTTAAAAACCTTTCTCAGAACGTAGACATAATTTTTTTTCCCTTTCAAAGCATGCGACAATAGTCGCACGACTCAAATGGATTAATTTTTTGTTGTATATATTTCAACAATCCGAAAGTTTGAGAGTCAGTAGCACAAATGTTGTAAAGGTGGAGTGTCGCGGTAAGTTGGCTGTTCTGATGCGGCTAATGTATTTTCCCCCCTTTTTAACAGAGGTCAAGACCCTGCAGGAATAACAATGAATTCCCGAAAGTACTTAAGTGGATACCAAAAACGCAAACTGAATGAAAAGCGATTTGACAAAATTTCTTAATGTCAAAAACTAACAAATTATTTTGCAATGTCAAGTTTGTCAACACCTACATTTGAAACAAGTCAAGCAAACACCATTGAAGCCAGTGATAGTTCACAAACCGTGGGAGCTCTTTCTAGCAATATTCAACCCACTGTTGACGCTTTTGATACAGATGACGATCACAGTGTTCAACATGAAGGTACCGTGGAACAAGCAGAGACTGAGTGAAACATGAAACTGGAAGCAAATTCAGTGATTTCAAAGAATACAGTGACCTCGAAAACTGGCCCATAACAGTTGATAATTATTTCATACAGAATTATTTAATGCAAGACATAGGTTTTTTTCAAAATAAAAAACCAGATGATGTATAGACCGAATCAAGCAGGGTTTTCAAGGAGCAAAACCGAAGTTCCTTAAACAAATATTTTGAAAGAAGATTGAAAAATGGCCAGACTGTGATGCGATCCTGGTTAGTTTACTCAAAGAGCAAAGGCTGTATATACAGTTTTGTTTGTAAACTTTTTTCTAAATGCAAAACATCACTTACAATAGGTGGGTTTTCTGACTGGATGAATGTACTCAGAACTCTGGAGAATCATGAAGACAGCATGGGACATAAGAGGGCAATGTTGTGTTGGATATCAAGTAAGTCAAATAAAAATACTGTGGATCAGCAATTTGAAGAACAGATGAGGAAAACCATACAGTACTATTTTGAAGTACTGAAAAGAGTTGTAGCTGTTATAAAGTTTTTCAGTGAAAGAGGTGTGGCATTTAGAGGTCATGAGATGAAGTGGGGCTCAGCAAATAATGGAAACTTCATGGGGGCCATTGAACTTATTGCAGAGTTCGACCCATTTTTACATGAACATCTCGAGAAATGTAAAAATGAAAAGCAAATGCTACTTTTCCAAACCCATGTATGAAGAATTGATAGAAATCATGGGAAAACATGTGCAAGATGTAATTGTGAATCAAATCAACAACCTAGACACCAAATACTACTCCATTATTGTTGACTCTACGTCTGACCTGACCAGCTGGCAATTGTGGTTCGATACTGCTATCATGGAAAACCCTGTGAGATATTTTTAACATTTTGCTAACCACTATGCTCCCATGCTGCCAGACTCGATGGGCCGAAGGGCCTCCTTCTGCACTGTAAATTCTATGATAATCTATGATCCCTAGAACTATTAGGAGGCCTATAAAAAACTCCCGACAGGGTGACCTCTCCTTTCCTGTTTCTAACTTCAGCCCATACTACCTCGGAAGAAGAGTCCACATCTAGCATCCTCTCCGCCACCGTAATACTGCTCTTGACTAGCAGCGCCACACCTCCCCCTCTTTTGCCTCCTTCTGAGCTTACTAAAACACCTAAACCCCAGAACCTGCAACATCCATTCCTGTCCCTGCTCGATCCATGTCTCCGAAATGACCACAACATCGAAGTCCCAGGTACCAACCCATGCTGCCAGTTCCCCTACCTTGTTTCGTATACTCCTGGCATTGAAGTAGACACACTTCAAACCACCTACCTGAACACTGGCCCCCTCCTGCGACGTATAATCTGTGCTCCTGACCTCTATACTCTCATTCTCCCTTACCCTAAAACTACAATCCAGGTTTCCATGCCCCTGCTGCATTAGTGTACCCCCCCCCCCCCAAAGAGCACTAACAAATCTCCCCCCCCAGGATATTTGTGCCCCTCAGGTTCAGATGTAGACCATCCTGTCTGTAGAGGTCCCACCTTCCCCAGAAAGAGCCCCAGTTATCCAGAAATCTGAATCCCTCCCGCCTGCACCATCCCTGTAGCCACGTGTTTAAATGCTCTCTCTCCCTATTCCTCATCTCACTATCACGTGGCACGGGCAACAACCCAGAGATAACAACTCGGTTTGTTCTAGTTCTGAGCTTCCATCCTAGCTCCCTGGAAGCCTGCCTGACATCCTTGTCCCCTTTCCTACCTATGTCGTTAGTGCCAATGTGGACCACGACTTGGAGCTGCTCCCCCTCACCCCCTAAGGACCCGGATAACACGATCCGAGACATCACGTACCCTTGCACCTGGGAGGCAACATACCAAACGTGAGTCTCTTACGCTCCCACAAAATCACCTATCTGTGCCCCTAACTAGAGTCCCCAATTACTAATGCTCTGCTCCTCTCCCCCCTTCCCTTCTGAGCAACAGGGACAGACTCCGTGTCAGAGGCCCGTACCCCATGGCTTACCCCTGGTAAGCCCCACCCCCCCCCCCCCACAAGTATCCAAAGCGGTATACTTGTTTCTCAGGGGAACGACCGCAGGGAATCCCTGCACTGACTGCTTTTTCCCAGTCCCTCTTACAGTTACCCACCTATCTCCAATCTTTGGTGTAACTAATTCCCTGAAGCTGCTATCTATGACCCCTTCTGCCTCCCGAATGATCCGAAGTTCTTCCAACTCCAGCTCCAGTTCCCTAACTCGGTCATGGAGGAGCTGGAGATGGCAGCACTTCCTGCAGGTAAAATCAGCAGGGACACTAACGGCATCCCTCACCTCAAACATCCTGCAGGAGGAACATTGCACTCCCTTCCCTGCCATCCCTCTAACTTTCGGCCAAGATCTGGCTAACAACTAAATTAATTTTTTTATATTAAAAAAATATATTAATAACAATAATAAAATATGGTACTTACCTCACAACAAAGGGTCTTATTATTAGGTTAGAGTAGGAGGGCGGGTTGGAGACACTACACGTGTAGTGTCTCGGGTTTCCTCTCCATCAGAATTTATTGGTGAGGGTCTTCCCAGAAGTCCGCGGATCGACTTCCTGTTCCCGCCTAAAACAATAAAATTTTTTAAAAAAAATTTAAAGGAGAGACTTACATCCCAGAAATCACTTCCGCACTGCCCCCGTCCGCTCCTGCTGAAATCGACTTGGCCTGCAAGGTAAGTAAGTGGTTAATCAGTACTTACCTCACCCAGGCTGCGACCTTTTAAACGGTCCCCTCTGCCTCGCAGCTCCCGCGCTTTTTCAAATTCCCGCGCTGTTTCTAAGGTCCCAGCTCTCACTCCCGAACTAAACAGCTGACCTGCAAGGTAAGTAAGTTAATCAGTACTTACCTCACCCCAGGCAGCGACCTTTTAAACGGTCCCCTCTGCCTCGCAGCTCCCGCGCTTTTTCAAACTCCCACGCTGTTTCCAAGGTCCCGGCTCCCTCTCTCTCCCGAACAGCTGACCTGCAACGTAAGGAAGTGGTTAAGCAGTACTTACCCCACCCAGGCTGCGACCTTTTAATCTGTCCCCGCTGCCTCGCAGCTCCCGCGCTTTTTCAAATTCCCGCGCTGTTTCTAAGGTCCCAGCTCTCACTCCCGATCTAAACAGCTGACCTGCAAGGTAAGTAAGTTAATCTGTACTCACCTCACCACAGGCAGCGACCTTTTAAATGGTCCCCTCTGCCTCGCAGCTCCCGCGCTTTTTCTAAGGTCCCAGCTCTCCCTCCGAACTAAACAGCTGACCTGCAAGGTAAGTAAGTTAATCAGTACTTACCTCACCCCAGGCAGCGACCTTTTAAACGGTCCCCTCTGCCTCGCAGCTCCCGCGCTTTTTCAAACTCCCGCGCTGTTTCCAAGGTCCCGGCTCCTTCTCTCTCCCGAACAGCTGACCTGCAAGGCAAGTAAGTTGTTAATCAGTACTTACCTCACCCAGGCTGCGACCTTTTAATCTGTCCCCTCTGCCTCGCAGCTCCCGCGCTTTTTCAAATTCCCGCGCTGTTTCTAAGGTCCCAGCTCTCACTCCCGATCTAAACAAGTGACCTGCAAGGTAAGTAAGTTTATCAGTACTTACCTCACCCCAGGCAGCGACCTTTTAAACGGTCTCCTCTGC
The DNA here is from genome assembly GCF_047496885.1 of Scyliorhinus torazame. Classification (NCBI taxonomy): domain Eukaryota; kingdom Metazoa; phylum Chordata; class Chondrichthyes; order Carcharhiniformes; family Scyliorhinidae; genus Scyliorhinus; species Scyliorhinus torazame. Next base: position 103,315,300 of record NC_092726.1, read on the forward strand.
CTCGCAGCTCCCGCGCTGTTTCTAAGGTCCCAGCTCTCACTCCCGATCTAAACAAGTGACCTGCAAGGTAAGTAAGTTAATCAGTACTTATCTCACCCCAGTCAGCGACCTTTTAAACGGTCCCATCTGCCTCGCAGCTCCCGCGCTTTTTGAAACTCCCGCGCTGTTTCCAAGGTCCCGGCTCCCTCTCTCTCTCCCGAACAGCTGACCTGCAACGTAAGGAAGTGGTTAATCAGTACTTACCCCACCCAGGCTGCGACCTTTTAATCTGTCCCCTCTGCCTCGTAGCTCCCGCGCTTTTTCAAATTCCCGCGCTGTTTCTAAGGTCCCAGCTCTCACTCCCGAACTAAACAGCTGACCTGCAAGGTAAGTAAGTTAATCAGTACTTACCTCACCCCAGGCAGCGACCTTTTAATCTGTCCCCTCTGCCTCGCATCTCCCGCGCTTTTTCAAATTCCCGCGCTGTTTCTAAGCTCCCAGCTCTCACTCCCGAACTAAACAGCTGACCTGCAAGGTAAGTAAGTTAATCAGTACTTACCTCAGTACTTACTGGTGGGAATTTAGAAGGATGAGGGGCGATCTTACAGAAACATATAAAATTATGAACAGCCAAGTTCCGCACACATGAGTGCGGCCTCAACCGGAACCTGGGATTCATGTCTCTTTACGTTCATCCCGCACCATCTGGCCTGGGCTTGCGAATTCCAACCAACTGTCCTGGCTAGAGACAATTCACATCTCTTTAACCTGGGGTTACCCCTATCTCTGGATCTGTACATACTTAATTACCAGCAAATGCTCGCATTCTAAGCATTGTCTTGCATCTTTGAAGTTGTCTATATATATATTTCTGGAACATACTTCTTCATTCACCTGAGGAAGGAACACTGTCCGAAAGTCAGTGTTTGAAACAAATCTCTTCGACTTTAACCTGGTGTTGTAAGACTTCTTACGTATGAGGAACGGTTGAGGACTCTGGGTCTGTACTCGTTGGAGTTTGGAAGGATGAGGGGGGATCTTATTGAAACTTACTGGATACTGCGGGGCATGGGTTGAGCGGACGTGGCGAGGATGTTTCCACTTGTAGGAACAACTAGAAGCAGAGGACACCATCTCAGAATAAAGGGGCGATCCTTTAAAATAGAGATGAGGAGGAATTTCTTCAGCCAGAGGGTGGCGAATCTGTGGAATTATTTGCCGCAGAAGGCTGTGGAGGCCAATTCACTAGTAACTTTACGACAGAGACAGTTAGGTTCTTGTTTAATAAGTGGATCAGGGGTTATGGGAAGAAGGCAGGAGAATGTGGGTGAGAAATTATCAGCCATGATTATTTATTCTGCGGAGCAGACCCGATGGGCCGAGTGGCCTAATTCTGCTCTTATGTCTCATGGTCTTACAGTTAAAGAGTGTCCTACCGTAAACAGAGCCTGTTTAAGCAGTGTCTTGCACTAAATAGAGTCTATATAAAAAGTGTCCAAGAGTATAGAGTCTATTAAACAGTGCCCTACCGCAAACAGAATCTGTTTCAAGCGTGTCCTGCAGTAAAGAGTCGATATAAACAGTTTCCTACGCAAATAGAGTCTATTTAAACAGTGTCCTGCAGTAAACGGAGTCTAGTTATACAAAGTCCGGCGTAAACCGACTCTTTAAACAGTACCTTACAATAAACACTGAATATTTAAACAGTGCCCGACACAAAACAGTATGTCAATAATATCCCACGTAACAGATTTTATTTATACGTTGTAATACAGGAAACAGAGTCTATGAAAGTAATGCATTACAGTAAACAGAGTCCATTGAAGCAGTGCCCTACAGTAAACACAGACTATTTAAACACTGCCTTACAGTTAGCATTCTCGATCAGGTGTGTCCGACGGTAAACAGTCTATTTAAACAGTGTCCTACAGTACATCGAACATAGAACATACAGTGCAGAAGGATGCCATTCGGCCTATCAGGTCTGCACCAACTCACTTAAGCCCTCACTTTCACCCTATTCCCGTAACCCAATAACCCCTCCTCACTTTTCTGGTCACTAAGGACAATTTATCATGGCCAATCCAGGTAACCAGCACGTGTTTGACTGTGGGAGGCAACCGGAGCACCCAGAGGAAACCCACGCAGACTACGTGCAGACTCCGCACAGACAGTGACCCAGCGAGGAATCGAAACTGGGACCCTGGCGCTGTGCAGCCACAGTGCTATCCACTTGTGCTACCGTGCTGCCCTAAATAGGGTCTGCTAAACAGCGCCCGATAGCAGGGATTCGCAAGCCGCAGGACGCAACCCACGGGTCGGTCGCCTGCGGGTATCAGAAGGATCGCGGAAGGATCTTTGAAAATCATGTGCCGCAAAATATTTTGCGAATCTCATGATCTCTCCTGGCGAAAGCTGCAGATCAAGAGCTTCGTCCAGACTCGGTCCAACTGTGCTCCCAGCCTCTTAGTCATGGGTCCCATGTGTTCTGCCCTGATGCAGAACAGTGGTCCGCAGGAAGACACCATCTTCTGGGAGACAATCCTGCCGCAGAAAACGACTGTCATTATGCAGGAGTCTGTGAGAGAACTTACCGTCAAGCTCGGCAGATCCGATAGTCAGAGTATGTCGATGATCGAGCACACACGTGGACAGGAATCCCTTGTATATGTGTGCGTGTGTCTCTCAATGCAGAGAATTAGCTTACACATCTTCTGCATGTCTTCTTGCTGCGTGGTTGCTGCTGATGGGCCAGAAGCGTGTGTGTCATCGATAGCATTGAAGGACATTGAGTGGGAGGAAATAGGCTGCCATTGCAGCAAGAGCTACATTATTGGATACAACAGTCTCCACGAAGTGGCTCCACTGACATATCTTCGTGTAATTGTGAAGATTTGATAAAATATTTTTCAATGTAGAATTGTGGCGGCACTGTGGCACTGTGGTTAGCACTGTTGCTTCACAGCTCCAGGGTCCCAGGTTCGATTCCCGGCTTGGGTCACTGTCTGTGCAGAGGCTGCACGTTCTCCCCGTGTCTGTGTGGGTTTCATCGGGGTGCTCCGGTTTCCTCTTACAGTCCAAATATGTGCCGGTCAGGGGGAGTGGCCATGATAAATTGCCCTTAGTGTCCAAAAACGATTATGTGGGGTTGCTGGGTTACGGGGATAGGGTGGAGGTGTGGGCTTGGGTAGGCTGCTATTTCAAGGACCGATGCAGACTCGATGGGCCGAATGGTCTCCTTCTGCAATGTAAATTCTATGATGAATTTGCCTGATTAATTACAAGCAGAACAATTAGGGAGTCAGTTGTCGTTGTGTCAATTTTAGTGTTGTCAGCAAACAAACATTGGTGAAATGGTTTTCAGTCGTGCACCCTGAAGCTGAATAAATTGCATCAAATAAACTAAAAAGCCAATTATGAATTAATATTTTAAAATCACTATCTTCAGGTTTATGGCTTTTTTATTTCAAGGAACCACAAATGGCTCTCACAGTGATATTAGCTCTTTATGCTCCTCACCTCAGTCTTCTTCCTTGTTTGATTTCTAGAGGCACGGTCCCATGATGAATGCAGGTTCACAATTGTCGGTATCCCTCCAGTTTCTATCATGAGTAAGTATCCTTCATGTGTCACCCTGGGTTATGGGCCAGGGTTTAGAGAACTCCAAAATGTATCATGGAGTTCACCTGATCCAGAACTTTTAATAGATTGTGGTATGGGGAGCACACGGCCCACTTTACAGTTGTGGTACAGCAGAAATGGAAACTTGTTTTTTTTACAGCAAAACAATGTTTATTCTATGAACTCAAGTTAACCTTTTTAAAACATACAGTGAACATCTTAGCAACCATCAATTCAAATACAACCGCCAAAGAATACAACACCAAATAATGTTTATGCTGTCCTTTTAACATCTTAAAAAATACTTTAAAAACGTTTAAAACAGGAAGACATCAGGCTTAACTTCACTAGTGAGAACAGTTACCACGTTGAAATCATCAAATGGACATTCATAAGCTTGCAGAGATTCACACTTACATCTTGCTGTGATTGCAGCTTCTCCAAAACTAAAATGAAACCAAACCAATCCTGCAGCAAAAACCAAAAGCGAAAGTAAAAAGCTGGCAGACAGCCCAGCTCCAACCACTCGCTGACATCACTGCAGAAATAAACACCCATTCCTTAAAGGTACTCTCATTACAGATATTTAGATACACACCCATTTATAAACACTCATTTCTGAAAGGTACTCTCACATGACACCTCCCCACAAGAGAAAAAAATAAACCATCAATTTCAAGATGATTTTATTTTTCACCTTGTCACTATTCTTTAAGAAATGCAGACAGTAAATATACTTTTTTGTTTTAAAATAACACACACGCATACAGGTACAATAATATAGTCCATTGTTTTCTTCTTCCTCCAACTGGAATCCTTGTTGAATGACAGTTTCTTTGAACAAGAAGGTCGCTGCACGATCCATTCATTTCTCTATGTCTCGGCATGTCTCTTCAAAGTCAGATACTTTAGATGATTCTGATCACAGAGTCCCTTGTAATTCTCCAATACAGGAGCATTGGTTATCACAGCTTTCAGGCAGTCAAATGCCTGATTAAAATCTGCTGTCCATTGAAATTTTCGACGTTTCTTCAGCAAGTCCATCAGTGGAGCAATAACGCTGCAAAACATTTGACAACTGTTCGATCACATCCATTCATGCCAAGAAATAGCAAGATTTCCCTTCGTCTTGAGACAATTGAAAAGTCCTCAATAAGTGATGGTTTCACATCCCGTGTGACCATTCGACCCTGTCCGATTGTATGGCCAAGGAAAGTGAGTTGGGCGTTTCAAAATTTACTTTAGGCTAGGTTTATCACCAAACCCGCCTCCTGAAGTCGATCGAATAACTCCATCTGATGTTTCAAATGTTCTTTCCATGTCTGGCTGAAAATTACCAGATCGTCGATGTATACCGCACAATTGGGTAATCCTGAAACCACTTTGTTAGTTTACCGTTTGAATGTGGCTGGGGCGTTTTTCATGCCAAATGGCATAACTTTGAATTGGTGTATACCATCTGGAGTCACAAAAGCTGAAATCTACTTCGCCCTTTCAGATAAAGGTGCCTGCCAGTAGCCTTTAAGTTAATCTAGTTGTGGCATTAAATGTGATTGTCCCACTTTCTCAATGCAATCCTCTAAACGTGGGATAGGATAAGAGTCCGTTCATTAACTGCATTAACCTTTCTAAAGTCCACATACAACTGATGGGTACCGTCTGGTTTTGGTGCCATCACTATGGGTGAGCTCCATTGGTTGCAACCCACTTCAATTCTGCCATTTTTAAGCATAATCTCAATCCCTGTGTTAACCTGTGCCAATTTTTAACGGTTAAGTTTGTATGAATGTTGTTTGATTGGAGCAGAATTTCCCACATCTACATCATGTATTGTCATTATAGTACTTCCCAATTTATCTCCACAAACTTGCCCATGTGACATCAACAACTTTTTCAGGTCAGTTCGTTTTTCCTCTGGAACGTAACTCAACAATTCATCCCAATTTTTCACAACATCCTCGTTTTCCAATTTAATTTGAGGTATGTCAAATTCACAGTCATCTGGATTTGGTTCGTCACTTTGAGTTAGAATCATTAAAACCTCCTCCTTTTTTTATTCTTCCCTTTCAAAGTACATTTTAAGCATATTCACATGTCACACTCGGTGCGTTTTCCTTCTATTTAGCGTTCTTATCACACAATTCACTTAACTTAATTTCCTTTCAATCTGATAAGGTCCACAAAACCTACCACTGGTACCAACACTAAAACTTAATCTCCACTGGCAAAACTGCGAACTTTGGATTTCTTTTCTGCTACCCGTTTCATTACATTTTGCGCAACTTTTAAATGTTGTCTAGCCAATTCACCTGCTCTATTTAATCATTCAATAAAATTTAACACGTATTCCAATTATGTAATTTCCGATTTGTCACTCACCAATTTTTCCTTAATCAATTTCAGTGGTCCTCTTACCTCATCACCAAAAATTAATTCAAAAGGACTAAATTTGGTTGATTCATTATGTGCAACCCTAATTGCAAACAGTACGAATGGAATTGCTTTATCCCAATCCTCTGGATAATCTTGAGAATAAGCCCTCAACATTGTCGTAAATGTCTGATGCCACCTTTCTAACGCTCCCTGCGATTCTGGATGGTACGCAGATGATTTAAATTGTCTTTGAATAACCTTGAGGTAAAATTTGATCCTTGATCCGATTGTATTTTTGTAGGTAGTCCATATCGAGTAAAGAATTTAACTAACTCCTCCACAATCTTTTTAGCTGTAATATCATGCACTGGAATGGCCGCTGGAAACCTAGTAGACACATCCATTATAGTCAAAAGATATTGATTCCCACTTTCCGTTTTAGGAAGCAGTCTTATGCAATCAATTAGGACCCTTGTGAAAGGTTCCTCCAATGTTGGATTGGGTATTAAGGGCGCTGGTTTTATCACCGCTTGAGGCTTCCCTATCACTTCACATGTGTGACGTGATTGACAATATTTAACTACATCTTTCTGTAGTCCCATTTTAGCTTGAGTTTTCCCTATTCCCAAGTGACCTCCCACTGGTACCTCAAGTGCAACTCGCAACACCTCCTTTCTATACCATACCGGCAATACTACTTGAAGAACTGCCCACTATTCCTCCGCCTGCATATGTAAAGGTCTCTATTTTCTCATCAAGACATTACTTTTACGGTAATAACACACTGGTAGACACTCAGATTCCTCTTCCGTGTATGCTTTCTGGAACTTCCGTTTTATCTCTACATCACCTGTTGCAACTCAGCCAATTTTCCTGAACGAAAAATATCTGCCTCATTCTCCACCTGTTTTTGTTATTTTTTAACAATCTGATCAAAAATCGTTTCTGATAATTGCACTTGAAATTCATCTTCACTCTTTGATTTCTCCTCTTGTCTTATCCTGTGACTTTGCGACCTTGTTCCTGCACAATCCGGAAAAATCCCAGAATATTCGTCCTTGAACAATTCAGTTGTCTGATTTTCCACTGGCTTATCAACCACAGTAGGCATCACTCCCACCTGCGATCCAGCTATATCATTACCCAAGATAAACTGTATTCCTGGACAAGATAGTTTCTCTATTACTCCTACTACCACTTCACCACTATTCACTGAACTTTCCAACCTTACATTATATAATGGAAAACTACTTCTCTCACCCTGAATTCCACATATTACTACCTTTTCTGGAAACATTCTTCCCAAACTACATAACTCCTCATATCTTACCATTACAGATTGACTAGCTCCCGTATCTCTTAAAATTGTGAGTGCTTTACCTGCTCCTCCTGACACACGTGAGTAAACTTTACCCACACAAGCAAATTATTTGAAGAGATCTGGCACCTTCTTGTCAATCATCTCTTGATCAGGCGGTACAACCTTTTGCAACTCCTTAGCTTCACTTGGGCTTTCCTTTACCACTTTAACAAACTCCACTGTCTTATGCTGTTTTACCTCATCAGCCTTCCCAGTGCTTTTCTTCAAACACCAACAATGTGACTTTACATGGCGTAGTTTATTACAGTGAAAACATTTGAAACTTTTCCTTTCTTTTCCACCCTCCAGGATTGCTTTTTTAGTCTGATGTACACTCTCCTTATTATCTCCCATCAGATCACCTTAACGTTTACCACCTGAGCACTTCTCATGTCCCCAGCACTGTCCCTCACAGCTGAAACTGATGTCGGAATCCAAGCTTTGATTTATGAACTAATTCATAATCACCTGCCTTTCCGCTGCGAATCACGCAGTTTTAACCCTCTGCTCTTCCACATGAGTTCTCACTACATCAGGAATTACATTTTTACATTTCTGAAAAGTATAATTTCTCTGAGAGCTTCATACGTTTTGTCTATTTTCAAAGCCCTTATCCACCAATCAAAATTACTCCGTTTGATGCTTTCATACTCCATGTATGTTTGGCCAAATTCTTTCCTTAAATTTCTAAACTTTTGTCTGTAGGCTTCAGGCACTAGTTCATTTGCACCTCAGATGCTTTCGTCACCTCCTCATACGTCCCAGCTACCTCCGCCGGTAGTGATGCAAACACGTCACTCGCCCTACCTATCATCTATGTTTGAATCATGTCCTGTGGCCATTTCATTTGTTTAGCTACCTTCTCAAATGAAATGAAAAAGGCGCCTACCTCCTTCTCGTCAAACCTTGGCAATGCTTGGACATATTTAAATAGATTCCCACCAAACCTTCGACTTTGTCGCTCTTTCTCACTATCCTCATCACTATCATCCAACTGCACGTTTCCCTTTACGTCTACCAATTTCAACTGACTGTCATGTTTCATGGCCACTTTCTGAAGTTCAAATTCTCTCTCTTTATCTTTTTTCCTAATCTGTATCTCCCTTCCTCTTTCTTTTTGTTCTGCTAGGGCTATTCTTCCTTTTCTCCTTTCTTCCCTCTCCTTTTCTTTTACCTCTCTCTCTTTTTTACCTCTCTATATCTTTCTTTCTTTTGGCGCTCTATCTCTTTACTTTTCATTCTTTCGCATTCAAACTGCTTTAATTCTTTCTCATGTTCCATTTGTTTAATTTGTACCTGAATTTTTGCCATTTCCAATGAGTCAAACTGTATCTCACGCAACTTTAAATGCTTAGCCAGCGCCAACATTACCTTGTATTTTGCATTTTGTCAGGTAATGTTAACTGTAATGTTTTTGCCAAATCTAACAGTCTGCTTTTAGTCTCTGTCCGTGAGGTACTGTGTGTGACCGTCTCCACCCCCAAAAACCTCAGAGTCTCTGAAAAAGCCATTGTCCACAACACACTCCCTACTGAAACTGAAATACCACAGCTCAGAAGCAACACAATATGTTCACATCTCACTGTCGTAAAGTTCACTAAGCCATTCCAATAGATAGACTTTTATCCAGGACGAGCCCCCAATTTGTTATGGGCCAGGTTTTAGAGAACCCCAAAGTATATCATGGAGTTCATCTGAACCACGACTTTTGAAAGAATGTGGTATGGGGAGCACACGGCCCACTCTACATGTGTGGTACAGCTGGAATGGAAAAGTATTTTTTTCAGCAAAATAATGTTTATTCTATGAACTCAAGTAAACAGTTTTAAAACATACAGTGAACATCTTAGCAACCATCAATTCAAATTCCACCCCCAAAGAATACAACACGAAATAATGCTTCAGCTGTCTTTTTAACATCCACACGACTTGAGAAAAAACCTTCAAACCAGAAAGACATCAGGCTTAACTTCACTACTGAGAACAGCTACCACGTTGAAATCAGCAAATGGACAATCATAAGCTTGCAGAGATTCACACTCACATCTTGCTGTGATTGCAGCTTCTCCAAAACTAAAATGAAACCAAACCCAGCCTGCAGGGAAAGCTTAAAGCGAAAGTAAAAAGCTGACAGACAGCCCAGCTCCACTCACTCTCCGATGTTACTGCAGTAATAAACACCCATTTCTTAACGGCACTCTCACTACAGATATTTATATACACACCCATTTATAAACACCCATTTCTTCAAGGTCCTCTCACGTGACACCTGGACAATGAACGTTTGGAGGTTGGAGTTCATAACTGGTATATATGATCCTGTCCTCACCCAATGTTGGGATTAATTCAATGCGCCAGGGGCTACTGGATAGTGAATAAGATCAGGGAATCATGTCTTGTTCTCCGCCCTTGCCCGGGGCCTGAAAACGTTTTTGTTTCAAACAGTGCCTTGAATCAGGAGAGACTGGGGTAGAAAATGTGACGTGGTCTCGAAGCTCGGCCGGCATGGCTCCCGCATGTCGGCTGACTTTGATCCCGAAGATGGTCTGTTGGCAAAAGAGGGTCCCGGGAACAAAAAGTTTGACAAACACTGCCTTCGACCAATTAACGTGAATTCGGCCAGTGGTCAGGAGCAGGATGGAGGGGCACAGAATGAGACAAGTAGAGGTATTCAGAGATAGTGTGGCAGGAGCCTCTGTTCTTGTCCAGCAGATACGAGACTCTTGCTCCCTGTATGGACCGGAAAAAGGTTGTAGGGAGGATGCACAAGACGACCACAACAGTGCGATACACGGAACAATTCAACGAGGTTTAGAGAAAAGATATGCAGTCCAATCACGAATAGTATAGTTTGCGACATAGAAAATGTTATCTGTGACCAGTGTCGAGAGTCCCGAAAGTTGTGTCGCCCGCCTGGTGCGCATTATCTCATCTAGGCGGCCATGGAACTTGGAGTGGAAGGGAAAGCACACAGTTTGTATGAAGCTGCCAGTAAAGTAGGTAGAATGAGGACAAAGGTCCTGTTGAATGAATATGAGCAGCTATAAAAAGCAGAATCAAAAAAGTAATGCTCTCTCGATTACGACCTGAGCCATGAACTAATTGAGACAGGTGAATAAGATCAATGAGGTAAAATCGTGGCTTAATGGTTGGTGTGGGAGAAATTGGTTCAAATTCATGGGAATTGAGCATCAGCGCTCAGGAAGTAGGGTCCTGTTCCGATGGGACCGTCTTCACCTGAAGCATGCTGGCATCAGTGCCCAGGCGATTCTAATACCTCGGGCTGTAGATTGGGATTTAATCTGAATATTAGTGGTTGGGGGGGGGGGGGTGGAGAGAGAGAGGGTTCAGTTAAAAGGATTATTAGAAAACCAAAATTAAAGGAGGAGATAGGGATGCAGAGTAGCAGATGGTTACCAGAAATTAAAGGTGAGGGACTGAACGGCCTTTCTGCACCACGGAATTATAAAATAGTACTGAAATTTGACAATAGAACACATTTCAAAGATTTGCATCTAAATTCACGCAGCATTTGAAGCAAAACTAATGAGTTAACGTCACACATCGAGGCAAATGGGTATAATGTGGTCGTGCTTACTGAGACATGGTTACAAGGAGCCCAGCTCAGTGAATTTAATATCTCTGAGTGCTCAGTATTTTGTAAAGATAGGTTGAAGGGAATATGAGGTGGTATAGCGTCCCTGCTGAAGAAAGAGATCAGCGCTCTAATGATAAATGATATAAGCACTGGAGATCAAGATGTCGAATAACTCTGGGTGGAAATAAGAAATAGGAAAGGGGAAATGTCCTTGGGAGAAATATTCTATAAGTCCCCAAACAATAGTTTCTCAGTGGTGCACAGGCTTAACCAGGAAATACTGAGGGTTTGTAAGAAATGTATGTCAATAATCTTGGATAATGTGCACATAGGCTCCAGGAATCAAATTTGCAAGTGTAGCCTTGAGGGAGAGTTCATTAAATGTATTGGAGACTATTTCTTGCAACAACACGTTATGGAACCGATGAGGGAGCAGGCTATTCTGGATCTTGTATTGTGTGATGAGGATTAATTAATGACGTAATTGACTCGGGAGTATTGACTATAGTATGATTGCACTCAAGTTTGCGGGCGAGAAATTGGAGCCCATCAATAGCGTTCTGCAACTAAACACAGGTAATTAAATAGGCATGAGTGTGGTGACAGGCATGTACACATCAATGTATATAGTTGTCTATCGGTTTACCCAGTTATCAATAAAACCTCCAACCAGCAGGTGGGGATAGAGATCCACTACTTGACTTGTCACTGGTCAATTGGCAGTGAGTGGTACAAGAGGAAATTCCATGAGAATTCACTGAATTCCTTTGGTAGCCATTATCTGTATTATACTTTGTTAGTTATCTTTCCACGTGTTTGTTAATAAATCATCTTTCTAGTCAAACAACTAGATGTCCTGTGTACATCATTACAACGATCATCGCACATAACACAACGTGGTACCATGAGTGCAGAACAATTAAAGATAATGTCGGGGAATACGGGGCGAAATAATGCTGAACAATGAAAAGAGAAACTTCTTCCACCGACCTCGTGAACTGTGGCCATTTGCAACTCAACGCGATGAAAGACTGTGAAGTTAAAGTTGGAAGGTTTCAAGGCACGCACCAGCTTCAAGTCTCGTTTAACGTAGTTGAAAATTGGCGTGTTTTCATGCTGCAATTTAGACTCTATGTTTCAGCCCTTGGCCTGCAATCACAGCCTGACGAGAGGCGCATTGCGTTGCTGCTCACGGCAGCAGGTCCCCAAGCAATATCAATATACAATACCTTCGCCAACGACAGTGAAGTCGAGAGCAGGAGCTTCGATTAATGAATATAGGCCTTTGATGGGCTTTGCTCTCTGAAGGAAAATGAGACGTTTGAACGTTATATGTTTCGTTCGTGTACCCAAAAAGCAGGCGAATCTGTTGATTCTTTTGTAACCATCTTGCTGTTGAAGGCGCAGTCGTACAATTTTTGTACTTTAGACTCGTCGATGATCAGCGACCAGATACTGTTCGGCTTATTGAATGACAAAGTACGTGAGAGATTGCTGAGGGAAGAAGCCCTGAAATTAGAAAATGCCACCAGCATTTGCCATGCAAGTGAGCTAGCCACACAGTGGATCAGTATGCTCAACCCGGAACATTTTGCCGCTAATCTGGAAGAAAACGGCAGTACCATAAGAACTGTGACACATCCAAAAGGAAACGTGGTATAAGTGCTGGCGGCTATTTTGAGCTGACAACTGGATCCGCCATTTTGTGCCATCAATGCGGCATTCGGCATTTTCAACGGCGATGTCCCGCTCTTGGAAAGGTATGTTACAAGTGTGGCACTAAGAACACTTTGCTAGGCGATCTCCCTCACGTCCAACAGTTGGCCAAACAGGACAGTTAGTGTAGATTATAAAATATGCATCGATTACCTGGCTAAACATGATTTCACCGGAGGACACAAATTTTCCAACCAGCCACAATGGCAATTTTTTTCTCACCACTTGCACCAATAGTGATGTGAATGCAATGACCATAAAGGATAGATGGATGATTCCGTTGATGGTTAGTGGCACGCTAATGAGATGCAAGTTCGAAACGGGAGTGAAAACCAATCTGATCACTCTGTCAGCGTTGAAATAATTAAAAATCAAACCGAAAATGGTCCGAAGATCAATACGACAGAAGGACTACAATGGGAATCAGATCACAAAGTTAGGAGTTTATGAGCTTGCAACACACGGTCAAGGAGAGAACGTGTATGATCACAATTCCACAGTGGAGACAGAGCGCAAATCGCTCATCGGAGTGGAAGCATGTGAAGAGCTTGGATTCGTTCAGCGGGTGTACATTGCAGAAACCATGGCACCCAGCCAGTATGGAGCCATGGAATCGGTCATAAAGGACTTTTTGGAGATATTTCAAGGCTTCGGCACTCTACCTTTTATGTAAAGTATCCAATTGAAGGAGAATTACAGGTGCCGAGACGTGCTCCTGCTCTGCTGAGGGACAAACTGAAGGCCGAGTTAGACAGAATGTCGGGTCTAGGAGTCACCAGATGCATAGAAGGACCTACTAACTGGGTTAACTCCATGGTGTGTTAAAAAGAGGATCAATTACTTGCGGATATGCATGGACCCCAAAGACTTGAACCTTAACATCAAGAGGGAGAGCACTACCCAATATCCCAGACGGAAGAAATAATGGAGCCACATGTTTCAGCAAGCTGGACGAGTCACAAGGTTTCTGGCAACTCAAGCTGGACAAAGCGAGCACAACACTGTACACGTTTAATACACACTTTCGGCGCTACTGAAATGAAAATCGCTGATTGTCACAAGTAGGCTTCAATGAAGTTACTGTGAAAATCCCCTAGTCGCCACATTCTGCCGCCTGTTATGGGAGGCTGGTACTGGAATTGAACCGTGCTGCTGGCCTTGGTCTGCTTTCAAAGCCAGAGATTTAACCCTGTGCTAAACCAGCCCATACTGCTTTTTCAGTATGCCATTCAGCATAATTTCGGCGTCTGAAATTTTTCATCGTGCCATGGAACACACAGTTGAAGGGTCACGAGGCACCCGCGTTTATGTTGATGATATAATTATCTAGAGGTCCACATGCGACGAGTGTGACGGAAGCTTTCAGAGTCCGACAACGGATACAAAAAATGGCCTGAAGCTTAATGAAGCAAAATGTCAATCCAGTGTTGCGAGTATGACCTTTGTCGGGGACAGGTTCTTGGCACAAGTTGTGCAGCCGGACAATTACAAGATGAAGGCCATGTTATTGATGCCACGTCCCACAGATAATAAGGGCATCTTACAGATACTAGGGATGATCAACAATGTTGGCAAGTTTATTTTCAACCCGGCTTTTAAAACTTCGCAACTACGGGATTCTATTAAAAAAAGGATGCAGTTTTTCAGTGGTGTCTCAGACATGGTCCTGCCTAACTAATTTAGTGGAATTTTTTGAGGACATTAACAGTGCGGTAGATAACGGGGAGGCAATGGATGTGGTATATCTGGATTTCCAGAAAGCCTTTGACAAGGTGCCACACAAAAGGTTGCTGCATAATATAAAGATGCATGGCATTAAGGGGAAAGTAGTAGCGTGGATAGAGGATTGGTTAATTAATAGAAAGCAACGAGTGGGGATTAATGGGTGTTTCTCTGGTTGGCAATCAGTAGCTAGTGGTGTCCCTCACGGATCAGTGTTGGGCCCACAACTGTTCACAATTTACATAGCTGATTTGGAGTTGGGGACCAAGGGCAATGTGTCCAAGTTTGCAGACGACACTAAGATAAGTGGTAAAGCAAAAAGTGCAGAGGATACTGGAAGTCTGCAGAGGGATTTGGATAGGCTAAGTGAATGGGTTAGGGTCTGGCAGATGGAATACAATGTTGACTAATGTGAGGTTATCCATTTTGGTAGGAATAACAGCAAAATCGATTATTATTTAAATGATAAAATATTAAAACAAGCTGCTGTGCAGAGAGACCTGGGTGTGCTAGTGCATGAGTCACAAAAAGTTGGTTTTCAGGTGCAACAGGTGATTAAGAAGGCAAATGGAATGGTGTCCTTCATTGCGAGAGGGATGGAGTTTAAGACTAGGGAGCTTATGCTGCAATTGTATAAGGTGTTAGTGAGGCCACACCTGAAGTATTGTGTTCAGTTTTGTTCTCCTTACTTGAAAAAGGACGTAGTGGCACTGGAGGGTGTGCAGAGTAGATTCACTAGGTTAATCCCAGAGCTGAAGGGGTTGGATTACGAGGAGAGGTTGAGTAGACTGGGACTGTACCCGTTGGAATTTAGAAGCATGAGGGGGGGATCTTATAGAAACATATAAGATTATGAAGGAAATCGATATGATAGATGCGGGCAGGTTGTTTCCACTGGCGGGTGAAAGCAGAACTAGGGGGCATAGCCTCAAAATAAGGGGAAGTAGATTTAGGACTGAGTTTAGGAGGAACGTCTGCACCCAAAGGGTTGTGAATCTGTGGAATTCCTTGCCCAGTGAAGCAGTAGAGGCTCCGTCATTAAATGTTTTTAAGATAAAGATAGATAATTTTATGAAGAATAAAGGGATTAAGGGTTATGGTGTTCGGGCCGGAAAATGGAGATGAGTCCACAAAAGATCAGCCATGATCTCATTGAATGGTGGAGCAGACTCGAGGGGCCAGATGGCCTACTCCTGCTCCTAGTTCTTATGTTCTTATGATCATTAGTGGCAAGCAGTGCGTATCTCGCTGATGACAGCGCCATTCCTAGCATTTTGTGACCCGGTGGAAAAGAGCAAAATTTAGACCGATGCATCTAAGGATGGCCTAGGAGCGGTGTTGTTGCAGCAGGATGCAGACGACAGCTGGTTGGCTGTGGCAGAGACATCCAGAGTGATGTCCGAGACGAAGCGCAGGTGTCGTGAAAATCATAATAAAGACAAATTCCTCGAGCTTCGATTTAAGGAAATTTATTTACACAAATATACTTGTGGAGAGAGAGTGTTTCAGCTGCAACGCGAAGGCACTGCACTCTGAGTTCTGCAGTGAAAAAACATTATATTTATAGGTTGAAAGAAACAACTTTGAAGAGATAAAGCTTGGGAACATACGCGAGAGGAAATATGAATGTTTTGCCCTTGGTTTAAAAACAATTCGAGTCCGCATTTTGTTGTCCTTCGGAAGAACAACTTATTATCATAATAAGGCCAGTACCAGATACTAAGCAGTATTTGGTTTACATTACTTGACCTCCTTGTTTTCGCTCAAAAGCAGTGTTAAAATATAGTTAATATTCCCAGCATGCTTCTAAATTAGTAACTCATTAACTTCCCTTCCACAGCAGGCATGTGCAAATTGAAAAATATGCCTTAAGTTAATCACGGGTTTGGTAATTTCCCATCGTTCTGTGTTTGGTCTTCTGAGAGTTAATCACGGGTTTGGTAATTTTCCACCGTGCTGTGTATGGTCTTCTGAGAGTTAATCACGGGTTTGGTAATTTTCCATCGTTCTGTGTGTGATCTTCTGAGAGTTAATCACGGGTTTGGTAATTTTCCATCATTCTGTGTATGGTCTTCTGAGAGTTAATCACGGGTTTGGTAATTTTCCATCGTTCTGTGTATGGTCTTCTGAGAGTTAATCACGGGTTTGGTAATTTCCCATCGTTCTGTGTATGGTCTTCTGAGAGTTAATCACGGGTTTGGTAATTTTCTATCGTTCTGTGAATGGTCTCCTGAGAGTTAATCACGGGTTTGGTAATTTTCCATCGTTCTGTGTGTGGTCTTCTGAGAGTTAATCACGGGTTTGGTAATTTTCCATCGTTCTGTGTTTGGTCTTCTGAGAGTTAATCACGGGTTTGGTAATTTTCCATCGTTCTGTGTCTGATCTTCTGAGAGTTAATCACGGGTTTGGTAATTTTCTATCGTTCTGTGTATGGTCTTCTGAGAGTTAATCACGGGTTTGGTAATTTTCCATCGTTCTGTGTATGGTCTTCTGAGAGTTAATCACGGGTTTGGTAATTTTCCATCGTTCTGTGTGTGGTCTTCTGAGAGTTAATCACGGGTTTGGTAATTTTCTATCGTTCTGTGTATGGTCTTCTGAGAGTTAATCACGGGTTTGGTAATTTTCCATTGTTCTGTGTATGGTCTTCTGAGAGTTAATCACGGGTTTGGTAATTTTCCATCGTTCTGTGTGTGGTCTTCTGAGAGTTAATCACGGGTTTGGTAATTATCCATCGTTCTGTGTATGGTCTTCTGAGAGTTAATCACGGGTTTGGTAATTTCCCATCGTTCTGTGAATGGTCTTCTGAGAGTTAACCACGGGTTTGGTAATTTTCTATCGTTCTGTGTATGGTCTTCTGAGAGTTAACCACGGGTTTGGTAATTTTCCATCGTTCTGTGTATGGTCTTCTGAGAGTTAACCACGGGTTTGGTAATTTTCTATCGTTCTGTGTGTGGTCTTCTGAGAGTTAATCACGGGTTTGGTAATTTTCTATCGTGCTGTGTGTGGTCTTCTGAGAGTTAATCACGGGTTTGGTAATTTTCCATCGTTCTGTGTGTGGTCTTCTGAGAGTTAATCACGGGTTTGGTAATTTTCCATCGTTCTGTGTATGGTCTTCTGAGAGTTAATCACGGGTTTGGTAATTTTCCATCGTTCTGTGTATGGTCTTCTGAGAGTTAATCACGGGTTTGGTAATTTTCCATCGTTCTGTGTATGGTCTTCTGAGAGTTAATCACGGGTTTGGTAATTTTCTATCGTTCTGTGTATGGTCTTCTGAGAGTTAATCACGGGTTTGGTAATTTTCCATCGTTCTGTGTATGGTCTTCTGAGAGTTAATCACGGCTTTGGTAATTTTCCATCGTTCTGTGTGTGGTCTCCTGAGAGTTAATCACGGGTTTGGTAATTTTCCACCGTGCTGTGTATGGTCTTCTGAGAGTTAATCACGGGTTTGGTAATTTTCCATCGATCCGTGCATGGTCTTCTGAGAGTTAATCACGGCTTTGGTAATTTTCCATCGTTCTGTGTATGGTCTCCTGAGAGTTAATCACGGCTTTGGTAATTTTCCATCGTTCTGTGTGTGATCTTCTGAGAGTTAATCACGGGTTTGGTAATTTTCCATCGTTCTGTGAATGGTCTTCTGAGAGTTAATCACGGGTTTGGTAATTTTCCATCGTTCTGTGTATGGTCTTCTGAGAGTTAATCACGGGTTTGGTAATTTTCCATCGTTCTGTGTGTGGTCTTCTGAGAGTTAATCACGGGTTTGGTAATTTTCTATCGTTCTGTGAATGGTCTTCTGAGAGTTAATCACGGGTTTGGTAATTTTCCATCGTTCTGTGTATGGTCTTCTGAGAGTTAATCACGGCTTTGGTAATTTCCCATCGTTCTGTGAATGGTCTTCTGAGAGTTAATCACGGGTTTGGTAATTTTCCATCGTTCTGTGTATGGTCTTCTGAGAGTTAATCACGGGTTTGGTAATTTTCCATCGTTCTGTGTATGGTCTTCTGAGAGTTAATCACGGGTTTGGTAATTATCCATCGTTCTGTGTATGGTCTTCTGAGAGTTAATCACGGGTTTGGTAATTTTCCATCGTTCTGTGTATGGTCTTCTGAGGTTTTCGGGGAAATTGACCACAGGCCACTCGTTCCAAAAGTCGCCGCAGATCTAGCGGATGACGATGAAGCTTCAACGCTACGATTTCGACCTAATATACACACCAGACGAGCACCGACCTGTCGCTGACACACTTTCTCGAGCCAGGGAAAGTAGAGACGTGCACCTGGGTGATGTGGATGTGCAACGCCATGTCTATATGGGGGGGGGGGGATGTCAGAGGTAGGTTCTTTACCAAGAGAGTAGTGGGGGCATGGAATGCACTGCCTGTGGAAGTAGTTGAGCCGGAAACATCAGGGACCTCAAGCGGCTGTTGGATAGCTACATGGATTGCGGTAGAATGATGGGTTGTAGATTCATTTGTTCTTAATCTAGGACAAACGTTCGGCACAAAATCGTGGGCCGAAGGGCCGGTTCGGTGCTGTATTTTCTATGCTCTATGTTCTATGTCTATCTCGTCACTGTATCTCTTCCAGTCTTCAATGAGAAGTTGCAGCTAATATAAAAAGAGACAGCCAAGTATATAGCCATAAAAAAGGTGATCTTTTTGACCTCCGGTCACCGTGGGGGCCCTGGCCCATCCCTGCTCATAGGGGTCCCCTTGACTGGCATTACACATGCCAGCGCGAGATTCCGCGGTCCCCATCCAGTGGCCTCCTGTAGGGGCCGCTGTGGGCCATGGGTGGGACGTGTGATGACCCACCGCTGGGTGGCTGCCGGTAGGGGGGGGGGCAGGTTGTCAGGGTGGGAGTTGGGGTGACGGTTCGAACTGTGGTTGCCTGGGTGGCAGGCTGCTAGTGTGCAGCCCACCTCCATCCAGCCCTGCCAGAGCCGCCAGACCCCAGACAGCACTGCCAGTGAACCCCTGCTGGCGCTGCCGGTGCACACCCCTGTCAGCCCTGCCAGTGACTACCCTTCGGTTATCCCTGCCAGTGCCCACCCAGCTAGCCCTGCCAGTGACACTGCCATTTCTGCCACTGAAAACTCCTGCCTACCATCTCAGTGACCACTCCGAGTCAGTCCTGCCAGTATCCCTCAGCCAGCCCTGCGAGTGCCCTCCACGTGCCCCCAGCCAGCACTGCCAGAGTACCCCGATCGCACAGCCAGCGCTATTGTGCCCTCCCTAGCAGGCCTGCCAGTGTCCCCCCGTCCCACAGCAAGCCCTGCCAGGGCACCCTCACCTCAGCCATACCTGCCAGCTCCCCCCAGCTAGCCCAGTGAGTGCTCACCAGCCAGCCCTGTTAGTGCCCACGCCAAGCAGCCCTGCCAGTGACCCCACCCGCACGTGCCACCCCAGCCAGTACTGGCAGCGTCCCCCTCCACCCGCAAGACCTGACAGTTCCCTCCAGCCAGTATAGTCAGTGCCTCCCACTGAGCTCTACCAGTGCCCTCCAACCATCCAGCCCTGCCAGTGACCCAGCATCCAGAGCTACCAGTGAGACCCCCTAGCCAGTGCTTCCAGTACATTCCCCCAGCGATCGTTGCAAATGTCTCCAGCACTGCCAATGGACCACCCAGCCAGCCCTGCTGGTGCTCCCTTCATGCACCACTTCCAGTGCCCCCCTCAGCCAGCGCTGACAGTGCCCCACAAACAAATCTGCCAGTGACCCCCAAGCCAGGGCCGCCAGCTAGACTTGCCATTGACCACTCAATCGGTCCTGCCGTTCCTCCCAGCCAGCCCAGCCAGTTTCCCCCATTCCTGCCAGTGCCATTACAGCCAGACTTGCCATTGACCACTCAATCGGTCCTGCCGTTCCTCCCAGCCAGCCCAGCCAGTTTCCCCCATTCCTGCCAGTGCTACCAGCCAAGCCAATTCTCTTTCCAGCTAGCCCTGCGAGTGCCTCCGAGCTAGCCCTGCCAATGCCCCCAAACTATTCAGCCCTGCCAGTGACCCCCACCGTCCAGTTTTGCCAGTGACATCCCTCAGCCGCTCGCAGTGCATTCCCCCAGCGATCCTTGGAAATTTTGTCCACAGTCATTCCTGCCAGTGCTTTTCCTGCCAATCCTGCCAGTCCTGCCAGTGCTTCCCAAAATCGTCCATGCCAGTGACACCACAACCAGCGTCCCCGGCCAGTTGCCAGTTACTTTCCATCCAGCTCTGCTGTGCCCCCCAGTCATCCCTGCCAGTGCCCCGAGCTCTGGCAGTGTCCCACTCAGCCAGCCCTGCCAGAGCCTACTCAGGCACTCCTGCGAGTGACCCCTCAACTGCCCTGCTAGTGCCCCCTCAGCCAACCCAGCCAGTGCTCCTTCAGACAGACCTGACAGTACCCCACAAACCAGACCTGCCAGTCACTCCCCAGCCAGTGCCTCCAGCCAGTTCTTCCAGTGACCTCTCAGCCAGCCCTGCCAGTACCCCCATAAACCAGCCCTGCCAATGTGCCCTCAGCCAGTCCTGCAAGTACACCACCCACAGCCAGCCCTGGCAATGACTCCAAACCTGTCCTGCCTGTGCTCCCATTTCCCGTACTGCCGATAACCCCCCTCAGCCATTGCCCTCACCAAGCCGTTCCATTACCACCTCAGTCTGCCCGGTGAGTACCCCCCAGATAGTCCAGACACTACTCCCACCCTCAACTTGCTCTACCAGTGCCTCCCACCCCAGATAACGCTGCCAGTGAACACCCCTGCCGGTCCTCTCAGTCTCCACCCCAAGCGAGCACGACCTGTTTCCCCCAGCCAGCCCTGTCAGTGTCACCCTTTCCCACAGCAAGCCCTGCCTGTCCCCGACAGCCAGCCCTGCCATGACTCCCAGTCCGCACTACCAGTGCCCTCCTACTATACAGCCTTGCCATTGACCCCATCCTGAATTCCTGCCAGCGACGTTCCCCAGCCAGCGCACTTCCCCAGCGATAATTTCACAGCCAGCCCTTCCAAATGCTCCCAAGCCAGCCCAGCCAAAGCCCCCCTCAGCCAGCCCTGCAAAATGTCCCTCAGCCAGTCCAACCCCAACCAGCCCTGACAGTGAATACCAACCCGTGGCCCACAGTCAGAAATGCGAATGCCCAGCCGCGTCAGCCCTACCACTGACCCCCCCCTCCCCAGCCAGTGCTCCAAGTCAGCAAAGGGACTACCTGTAGCCAGCCTTGCCAATGCCGTCCAGCCTGCCCTGCCAGTGTCCGCCAGCCTTTCCAGTTCCCCCGAAACCAGCCTTGCCAGGCCCCTCCCGCCAGCCAGCTCTGAAGATACCACCCCAGCCTGCCCTGCCAGTGCCCCTAGCCGGCCCTGCCAGTGGCCCCATCCCAGCCCTGCCAGTGCTCCAAACAGCCAGCGCTGCCAGATCCACCCCAGCTCAGCCATTGCCCCCTGATAGCCTTGCCAGTGCCCCCGTTATGCCCAGCCAGTGACCCTCTCTTCGAGTGCACCCAGCCAGCCTTATCATTGCCCCCTGAGCCAGCACAGCCATTGCCCCCAACCAGTGCACACCCCCAGTGATCCTTGCAAATGTCCCGCATGGCCAGACTGCCAGTGACCCCAAATTGCCCTGCCAGAGTCCCCCTCAGCCAGCCCTGCCAGTATCGACTCAGCCAGCACTGCCAATGCCCCCCAAACCAGCCCTGCCAGTGATGTCCAAGACTATGGAGCTCCTGATTGTATGAGGGGCTATAAGTCTGAAAGCAGATGCCCCGATTGGCTCACCCTGCTGTGAGTCAGTTTCGTGCTTCTAATTGGCTACACGTTGTCGTCAGGAAGTACGAGCGACCTCTAATTGGTTGAGGCCGTTGTCAGCCTGCAAATAGAGCTCCTTAATAGCTGAGGGGCTGTCAATCCGCATCCGGTGCTCCTGATTGGCCGGGGGGGGGCTGCCATTCATTGGTTGGTGCCCTTGATTGGCTGAGGGGTTGTCAGTCAGTTTTATTTACTCATTACTTTGAGAACTGATTGAAGTGGATATTTCACCGCGATCTTGATCTGCTCCCTGAACCTGGACTGAGTCACCACATAAATAAATGTGTTTGTACAGCAATTTAAATCCCGCAACAGAAATCCGACTTGTTGGAAAGTATATTCAGAAAGGGTGATGTAATATACTCCTCTAACATCCACATAGAAAAATTTAATAACAGACACGGTCCAGAGGAGGATGAAAGTTCCGGAGATGCTGAAGAGTAAAATCATTGACTTTCTTCTGCTCTCCATCTCTGGGTCTGTGCGATTCCCTCCCTGACTCTGAGCCCTCAGTGCCTTCCGGACTCGGCTGGTGAGTAAAATGTGCCTGACTGTCAGAGCGTTGATCAACAAGATTGAGGAGAATGGGATCAGTGGGGTTAAAATCCGATCAAACCAGTTGTATGCAACCCATCCCGGGTCAGTGTAAAATCTGCTCTTTGTCCGACAGCCCAACTGGACATTGTCGATTATCTGTACAGGTTCACTTGTAAAGTACTGCGGGATGTTTTTCACACAAAGCAGGAGGCCGGTTGTTGACAGAACGACAGCAGCAGTTTTCTCGGTGCAGTATTTAGTTTTCAGTTTCTGGCAGCGAACGGCCACAAATCGATCAAAGGAGAAAGTGAGGGTGAACCAGACAGAACAGTCCGCGGCTGCAAACAGCAGGACACCACGAACACGACACACAGGGGTGAGGTGCAGGAAATTCAGGGGGAAATAATAATCATTGATCTTGCTCAGAATCGGACGAGTGATAATAAACAGCAGTTCCGCCGTTGCCATCGCTACCAGGTAGCGAGTGATGCAAGTAGAGAGACCACACTTGCCCCGACACAAAATCGCAATTCCCAGTAAATTAACTGTCAGAGAGAGAAGGGAGAAGAGCCTGAAAATTACTGATTAAACATTATCCGTGTCAGAAACAGGACAGGAGTTCAGCATCAATCAAATGAGAAGTGGGTGGGTGAGAGTGTTGTGAGAGCAGTGGGCACAAAGAATTAAATTTCAGAGAGGGAAGTAGCAAATGTAACCCAAACGTTAAAGACGTGGAAATAGGGAAAGTGTGAATTGCAGCTCTCTCAGTTTGCTGGCAGTGATAGGAAAATAGTCTCAATTCAGACACCATTTGGGGGCCACAATGGTGCAGTGGATAGCACAGCTGCCTCGCGGCACCGAGGACCCGGGTTCTATCCAGCCCCGAGTCACTGTCCATGTGGAGTTTGCACATTTTCCCCGCGTCTGCGTGTGTCTCACTCCCACAACCCAACTATGTGCAGGCTAGGTGGACTGGCCACAGAAATTGTCCCTCAATTGGAACAAACATAATTGGGAACTCTAAATTTGGAATCATAGAATTAACAGTGCAAAAGGAGGCTATTCAGCCCATAGAGCCCGCACCATCCCTTGGACGGGGCACCCTGGTGCACCCTACCTAAGCACAGGCCTCCGTCCCATCGCCATAACTCAGTAAGCGCACCTAACCTTTTGGACATGAAGGAGCAACTTAGCATGGCCAATCCACCTAACCCGCACTTATTTGGACTGTGGGAGGAAACCGGAGCACACAAAGGAAACCAACACAGACAGGGGGAGATGGTACAAACTGCACACAGGCGGTCACCCGTGGAAGGAATTGAACCTGGGAACCTGGAACTGTGAGGCATCAGTGCTACCACTGTGCTACCGTGACGTCCGGTAGGAAAATTCAAATACCTTTGGGAGAGGTCACATTTCTTATCTAGTCTGAGTTACAGGATTAACTCAGACCGGCCAGGTTAAACAAACCGGACACAAACATACCAGAGATTGTCATCCCTCCTCACTCCCAATTATTGGACCACACTCCGGATTGGCCGTTCCCTGGACTGTATTCCTTATGGGGTTACTCACCAATCCTGGATCATTTAATCCCCCGTGATCAACGCCAAAAAAAAAAAACAAGCGCAGGAGCTTCCCAGGTCATAATTATGAGAGAAATAGAGTTTCCCCAATCTCCAGAACATTTCCTAAGCACATCTTTCCCTGGTTCAGTCATTCGTCAGGCACCCTCTCCCCGTCCAAAATTGTTGAATTTAAAGCTAAGTCCTGAGGGCTGTAACCTGACTAATTGGAAGATGAGATGTTGCTCCTGCAGCTTGCGTTGGGCTTGACTGGATCCTTGAAGCAGGCCCAGGACAGACATGTGGGCAAGGTGCTGAGTTAAAATGGCCGCAACAGGAACGCTTGGGTCGTGCTTGCTTTCTGAGTGAAGATGTTCTACAAAGCGGTCACCCAGTCTCCGTTTCGTCTTCTCAATGTAGAGGAGACTGTTCTGGGAGCACTGAATACTGTAGACCAAACTGAAGGAAGCACGAGTTAAATACTGCTTCACCAGAAAGGAGAGTTTGCTGCCGAGAATCATGAGACGGGAGGAGGTAAAGGGGAAGTTGTTGCACCGTCTGTGTTTCCAAGGGAAGGTGCCGGGGGCAGGGAAAGGGGTGTTTGGTGTGATGGAGAGGTGAATATTGGAAGAAAAATCGATTCATGTCTCCAGGTCCAGACAGACGCATGAAGTGTCACGAATACTTCATGTCATCGTTGTGACAGAAATTGATCTGTGGGAGGCGATAGGAGTAGAACAGGAACAGGGAGCCTTCACATAACCCACACAATGACAGACATTGCATTGCATGTGTTTATTGTCACGTGTACCGAGGTACAAAGAAAAGTATTTTCTGCGAGAACCTCAAACAGATCATTTAGTACATGGAAAGAAAATACATAACAGGCCACACATGGTACAATTGTAAATACATAGGCACTGACATCCGGTGAATCATACAGGAGTAGACTATTAATTAGGTCAGTTTAGGGTCTGGTAACAACGGGGTAGAAGCTGTTTTTGAATCTGTTCGTGTGTGTTCTCAGGCTTTTGTATCTCATGCCCGATGGAAGAAGTGGGAAGAGTGAGAAAGCCTGGTGGGAGGGGTCTTTGATTATGCTGCCGCTTTCCCAAGGCAGCGGGAGGTGCAGGTAGAGTCAACGGATGGGAAGCAGGTAGGTGTGATGGTCTGGGCTGTATTCTCGACTCTCTGAAGTTTCCTGCGGTCTTGAGCCAAGCAGTTGCCATACCAGGCTATGATGCAGCTAGATAGGATGCTTCCTATGGTGCATCTGTAAAATTTGGGAAGAGTTAGAGTTAGAACAAACAAAGAACAACGAAATGTACAGCACAGGAACACGCCCTTGAGACCTCCAGTCCAGTGCCGACCATGCTGCCCGTCGAAACTAAAATATTCTACACTTCCGGGGTCAGTATCCCTCTATTCCCATCCTATTCACGTATTTGTCAAGATGCCCCTTAAACGTCACTATCGCCCCTGCTTCCACCAACTCGTGCGGCAGCGAGTTCAAGGCACCCACTACCCTCTGTGTAAAAAAACTTGCCTCGGACATCTCCTCTCCCTTGCTCCTCGCACCTTAAACCCATGCCACGAAGCAATTGACCCCTCCACCCTGGGGGAAAACCTCTGACTAGCCACTCTGTCTATGCCCTTCATAATTTTGTAGACCTCTATCAGGTCGCCCCTCAACCTATGTCGTTCCTGTGAGAACAAAACGAGTTTATTCAACCGCTCCACATAGCTAATGTCCTCCGTACCAGGCAACATTCTGGTAAATCTCTTCTGCACCCTCTCTAAAGCCTCCACATCCTTCTGTTGGAGAGGCGACCAGAATTGAACACTATACTCCAAGTGTGGCCTAACTAAGGTTCTATAAAGCTACACCATGACTTGCCAATTCTTTTTCTCAATGCCACGTCCTATGAAGGCAAGAAGGTACGCCTTCTTGACTATCTTCTCCACCTGTGTTGCCCCTTTCAGTGACCTGTGGACCTGTACACCTTGATCTCTCTGACTGTCAATACTCTTGAGGGTTCTATCATTCAATGTCCATTCCCTCTTGCATCAGACTTCCAAAATGCATTACCTCTCATTTGTCCGGATTAAACTCCATCTGCCATCTCTCCGCCCAAGTCTACAAACGATCTAAATCCTGCTGTATCCTTTGACAGTCCTCATCGTTATCCGCAATTCCACCAACCTTTGTGTCGTCTGCAAACTTACTAATCAGACCAGTTAGATTTTCCTCCAAATCATTTATATATACTACGAACAGCAAAAGTCCCAGCACTGATCCCTGCGGAACACCACTAGTCACAGCCCTCCAATCAGAAAAGTACCCTCCCATTGCTACTCTCTGCCTTCTATGACGTAGCCAATTCTGTATCCATCTTGACAGCTCACCCATGATCCCGTGTGTCTTCACCTTTTGTCTCAGTTAATGTGGACATACCGAATTTCTTTAGTTTCCTGAGGCAGTATCAGCGCTGTTTTTCCTTCTTTGTGGTAGTGCCGACGTGGGAGGACCATGGCAGTTTTATGTTGTTATGCACCTCTAGTAATTTAAAGCTGTCAACCATCTCCATCTCAGTTCCGTTGATGCTGACAGGGGTGTGTACAGTACTTTGCTTCCTGAAATCAATGACCAGCTCTTTAGTTTTGCTGGCATTAACGGATAGATCGGTGTCGTCACAACACTGCACTAGGTTATCTATCGACTTCCTGTGTTCTGATTCGACGTTTTTCGAGATCCGACCCACTCTGGTCGTATCGTCAGTAAATTTGTAGATGGACTTGAAGCCAGATTTTTCCACTGGAGTTGTGTGTGTATAGGAAGTATAATAAGGGACTAAGTACGCAGCTTTGCGGGTTCCCAGTATTGAGAACTTTCGTGGGGTGGTGTTTTTCTTTATTCTTACTGATTGTGGTCTGTGGGTGAGAAAGTCGAGGATCAATTTGCAGAGTGAGAAGCCAAGTCTAGGTTTTGGAGATTTGATATGAGCTTGGCTGGGATGATGACGTTGAAGGCGGAGCTTTAGTCAATAAATAGGAATCTCATGTAGGAGTCCTTGTTGTCGAGGTGTTCCAGGAATGTGTCATGTGAGTGTCCCTTTAACAAATATGTTTGGTGAGGCTGGAACATACTGAACTAATGGGTCTACCAGAAG
Source organism: Scyliorhinus torazame (assembly GCF_047496885.1). Taxonomy (NCBI): domain Eukaryota; kingdom Metazoa; phylum Chordata; class Chondrichthyes; order Carcharhiniformes; family Scyliorhinidae; genus Scyliorhinus; species Scyliorhinus torazame. The sequence continues at coordinate 103,342,714 of NC_092726.1, forward strand.
ATTTCTGTTTGGGCATTTTGTGAAGGAGCTAGAAGCAGGAGGTTTATGCAGTATGTATGGCGTTGCGGGACTATGTGAACGGAAGATTGCCAGAACTGATGAGTTCAGTGAAAGTCCTGGACACAATAGCATGATGTTTGGTGGTGGGGTCCTGGTCTACGCAGATGTAGCAGAATGTACCTGAGAGTTGGCCCTCAGTTTATGTGAGGAAGAGTTCAGAACGTCAGACAAGAATGGCACCACATTTGTGAGTAGCTTTTATCCCCGTACAAGCCTCCTCGAACAGGCGCCGGTATGTGGCGACTAGAGGCTTTTCCCAGTAACTTAATTGAAGGCTACTCGTGACAATAAGCGATTTTCATTTCACTTCATTTCACCAGGTCAGGGTTGGATATTAGAGAGTGCGTTGGAACAAGTGCAGAGGGAGACAGGATAGAGCACCTGAGAGGCACAGAGTTATTGAGACGGTTTATGTCGCACTGATAGATTTAAATGAACAGATCAAGAGCAGAAAGGAGGCCAGGTCGAGAGAGAATGCTGGAGGCGGATGGGTTTGAACCACAAATATTCATAAAATAGACAGAGTGAAACAGCAGAAATACTCTTTTCTATTCACTGATCATCATCAGAACATTACCAACGAATTGAAAGGCAGCAGTCGGTTTCTGTTACTCTTCAATTTAAAACAGAATGTAAAACAATCCCAGAAAACACTGTCCAGTCACAACGTTAATGGTAGGAAAAATTGAATTAAAACATCTAATAACACGGAGTAGAATACATAGTCAGCACATATTGCAAAGTCAACATCATTCCTGACAGATTTGATTATTTTTTTTCAATAACTAGCAGAAATTGTGGATTTCATTAGTACGACAGATGTGAAGCAATTTGATTTTCTAAAGGCCTTCAGTAAGATCCGACATAACAGACTCATGCGTAATGTCAGAGCCAGTGGAGTTCCAGGACTAAGCAACAGAATGGACAGCAAGCTGGAAACAGAACCAGAGAACAGGGAGAGGAGTTAAAGGGATTTAGACTGATTGGTGGAAGGTGGGATGTGGTGTTCCACAAGGATCAGAACTGGGATCACTCTCCTTCACCATTCACATCAACAATATTGAATCGGGAAGCAGAATATTAATTCCAGAATTAACAGACAAAACCAAATTGAGACTGACAGTGAATGCAGGGGAAGTATACAACTAAATACAGTCACACATTCATCATCAATTATAAATTTGCAATCTGGGTATTTGAATGTGAAAATAATTTCCCGACGGCTCAGTGTACGCTGTGACATTGTGATCAGAACACTAAGTCTCCCAATCACATAATCGTACATTGGGGCAGCACGGTAGCCTTGTGGATAGCACAATTGCTTCACAGCTCCAGGGTCCCAGGTTCGATTCCGGCTTGGGTCACTGTCTGTGCGGAGTCTGCACATCCTCCCCGTGTGTGCGTGGGTTTCCTCCCACAGTCCAAAGATGTGCAGGTTAGGTGGATTGGCCATGATAAATTGCCCTTAGTTTCCAAAATTGCCCTTAGTGTTGGGTGGGGTTATGGGGATAGGGTGGCGGTGTTGACCGTGGGTAGGGTGCTCTTTCCAAGAGCCGGTGCAGACTCGATGGGCCGAATGGCCTCCTTCTGCACTGTAAATTATATGATAATCTATAATAATAAGGTCTAGGCGACTGAAGACAGACGAAGCTTTGGAAGAATATCGGGAATATAGGACCAATCTGAAACGAGGGATCAAGAGGGCGAAAGGGTGCCATGAAATATATTTAGCAAACAGGGTTAAGAAAAATCCGAAAGCCTTTTATTCATATATAAGGAGAAAGAGGGTAACTAGAGAAAGGGTTGGCACATTCAAGGACAAAGGAGCAAAGTTATGCGTGGAGTCAGAGAAAATTGGTGAGATTTTTAACGAGTACTTTGCAACGGTATTCACCGAGGAGAGGGACATGACGGATGTTGAGGTGAGGGATAGATGTTTGATTACTCTAGGTCAAGTAGGCATAAGGAGGCAGGATGTGTTGAATATTCTAAAAGGCATTAAGATGGACAGGACCCCAGGTCCGGATGGAATCTATCCCAGGTTGCTGAGTGAAGTGAGAGAGGAAATAGTTGGGGTCTTAACAGATATCGTGGCAGCATCCTTGAATACGGGTGAGGTACCGGAGGACTAGATAATTACTAATGTTGTCCCATTGTTTAAGAAGGGTAGCAGAGATCATTCAGATAATTACAGACCGGTGAGCCTCACATCAGTGGTAGTGAAGCTGCTGGAGAAAATACTGAGGGATAGGATCTATTCCCAATTGGAAGAAAATGGGCTTATGAGTAATAGGCAACGTGGTTTTGTGCAGGAGAGGCCATGCCTTACCAACTTAATAGAATTATTTGAGGAAGTGACAAAGTTTATTGCTGAGGGAAGGGCTGTAGATGTCATGTACATGGACTTCAGTAAGGCATTTGATAAGGTTCCCCATGGTCTGCTGATGGAGAAAGTGAAGTCTCATGGGGTCCAGGGTGTACTAGCTGGATGGATGAAGAACTGGCTGGGCAACAGGAGACAGAGAGTAGTAGTGGAAGGGAGTTTCTCAAAATGGAGAACTGTTACCAGTGGTATTCCACAGGGATTCGTGCTGGGACCACTGTTGTTTGTGATATACATAAATGATCTGGAGGAAGGTATAGGTGGTCTGATTAGCAAGTTTGCAGATAACACTAAGATTGGTGGAGTAGCAGATAGTGAAGGGGACTGTCCGAGAATACAGCAGAATATAGATAGATTGGAGAGTTGGGCGGGGAAATGGCAGGTGGAGCTCAGTCCGGGAAGAGCCAATTCAAGAGCGAACTATACGGTAAATGAAAAAGCCCTGGGTAAAATTGAGATACAGAGATATCTGGATGTTCAGGTGCATTGTACCCTGAAGTTGGCTGAGCAGGTCGATAGAGTGGTCAAGAAGGCATACGGCATGCTTGCCTTCATCGGAAGGGGTATTGAGTACAAGAGTTGGCAGGTCATGTTACAATTGTATAAGACTTTGGATCGGCCACATTTGGAATACTGCGTACAGTTCTGGTCGCCACATTACCAACAGGATGTGGATGCTTTGGAGAAAGTGCAGAGGAGGTTCACCAGGATGGTGCCCGGTATGGAGGGTGCTAGCTATGAAGAGAGGTTGAGTAGATTAGGATTATTTTCATTAGAAAGACGGAGGTCGAAGGGGGACCTCATTTAGGTCTACAAAATCATGAGAGGCATAGAGGTATAGAGGATAGCAAGAAGCTTATTGCCAGAATGGGGGACTCAATTACTAGGGGTCACGAGTTCAAGGTGAGAGGGGAAAAGTTTAAGGGAGATATGGGTGGAAAGATCTTTACGCAGAGGGTGGTGGGCGCCTGGAAGGCATTGCTGGCGGAGGTGGTAGAGGTGGGCACGATTGCGTCACTTAGGATGTATCTAGGCAGATACGTGCATGGGCTGGTAGCAGAGGGATGCAGATCCTTAGAAAATAGGCGACAGTTTTAGATAGAGGATCTGGATCGGCGCAGGCTGGGAGGGTCGAAGGGCCATGTTCCTGTTCTGTAATTTGTCTTTGTTCTTCTTTGTTCAAACCTGGGAAAAGAGTCTGAATGGACTGGAGGGGTTTCTGGGTTCAGCTGAACAGATGACAAATCGTGTGAAGCTGCAACACTGTTTATTAAAAACCCATAAAAATGAATAAACATTGGAGTTTATTACAGGATTAATAGAAATTAGAAAATATCACGAAACATATCACAAAACTGCTCTATTGTGGGGGTTATAAATATCAAAGTGTGGGTGATATCTGTTTCATTTGGGGCAGTTCAATTGAAAACCGAGACATTTCACTTCACACAGTAAATATCAAACATCTTCAAAACACAGGCAAACTCTTCCTATTTTCAACGTATTCCAGACACAAAACAAAGAGAGACAGAGATTCCTTAGAATGTAGCGCACACACATCAACAAAATGCATTATTTCAAAATAGAACCATTTCATTTCAGTCCAGTTCCTGACCCACACACAATAGAATTTCCCACGGACAGAGTCCTAGGACTAGATAGAGGGTTGGATCAGATATTTCACTCTGGTGATGGGCCCACATTCAGTACAAAGCTACACCGACAGACACTTCCAGTAAGCTTTGTTCACTGCTGTCGGATACTCCACCCTGGTTAATGACCCACACTCAGCATGATTTCATGGTTACTCCCACTAAACCTTCCTTCAGAGAGATTGCCTTCACTGAGATCCAATCTAACATTGTGCAATATTCCACTAAATATATACACTGTATTGATCAGTGTACATGTGAGCTCCAAACAGAGGTTTATTGTCAGTTGATGAAATGGATTCATACCATACACATGTGTAAAGACATTTAACTGAAGTGAATGATATCCTCGATCACATGTCTGTCTAACAGTAAGCACGCGATCAGCAGTAAACATTTTCAGTCAGAGTTTAAAATCAGAGAGCTGCTCACACACAGATTTACACACCTTCAATGGTGATAGTCACTTACCAGGAACACCAACAATAGCAAGGATTGGGTAGAATATTTTCTCAGCAACATGAATTGGATAAAGCATTTTCAGTGTAAAGTGATGCGTCCCTTCGTGCTGTTGTCAGTGCCTCTGTCTTAAAGTCTGAGATTATATATTTCCACAGTTTTCAATTTACACCCTGAGGAATCACCTCAGGGATATTGAAGTTGCAACATTGTTCAACTTACGTTTCGAAAGATATGAGCAAACAGATTACGACATTAGGCTCAGTGAAATAAAATATGATATTTTGAGTGAGCGACCACTTTGCAAACACTGGACTGTGTTAATCACATTGATGAACTAACAATAACCTAAAGGATGCTGTCCACTGAGACACCATTAGTACCATCTTGAGATCTCACAGTTTTGCAGTGATATTTGTCGCTCGACTGTGAGCATTCAGTAATACAGTTCCATTGGTCAGTGTGTTTCTCTGGGTGGTTCCACTGCACTCTGGGGTGTAGTTGCCTCTGTAACTGTGACCATTCAGTGATTCAGTTCCTATTGTCAGTGTGTTTCTCTGGGTGGTTCCACTGCACTCTGGGCTGTACCTGCCTCTGTAACTGTGACCATTCAGTAATTCAGTTCCAATTGTCAGTGTCTTTCTCGGGGTGGGTCCACTGCACTCTGGGATGTAGCTGCCTCTGTAACTGTGACCATTCAGTAATTCAGTTCCAATTGTCAGTGTGTTTCTCTGGGTGGGTCCACTGCACTCTGGGATGTAGCGGTCTCTGTAACTGTGACCATTCAGTGATGCAGTTCCAATTGTCAGTGTGTTTCTCTGGGTGGTTCCACTGCACTCTGGGGTGTAGCTGTCTCTGTAACTGTGACCATTCAGTGATTCAGTAACAATTGTCAGTGTGTTTCTCTGGGTGGGTCCACTGCACTCTGGGATATAGCGGTCTCTGTAACTGTGACCATTCAGTGATGCAGTTCCAATTGTCAGTGTGTTTCTCTGGGTGGTTCCACTGCACTCTGGGGTGTAGCTGTCTCTGTAACTGTGACCATTCAGTGATTCAGTAACAATTGTCAGTGTGTTTCTCTGGATGGGTCCACTGCACTCTGAGGTGCAGCTGTCTCTGTAACTGTGACCATTCAGTGATTCAGTTCCAATTGTCAGTGTGTCATTCCGGGTGGTTCCACTGCACTCTGGGATGTAGCTGTCTCTGTAACTGTGACCATTCAGTGATTCAGTAACAATTGTCAGTGTGTATCTCTGGATGGGTCCACTGCACTCTGGGGTGCAGCTGTCTCTGTAACTGTGACCATTCAGTGATTCAGTTCCAATGGTCAGTGTGTTATTCCGGGTGGTTCCACTGCACTCTGGGATGTAGCTGCCTCTGTAAATGTGACCATTCAGTGATTCAGTTCCAATTGTCAGTGTGTTTCTCTGGGTGGGTCCACTGCACTCTGGGAGGTAGCTGCCTCTGTAACTGTGACCATTCAGTGTTTCAGTTCCAATTGTCAGTGTGTTTCTCTGGGTGAGTCCACTACACTCTGGGGTGTAGCTGCCTCTGTAACTGTGACCATTCAGTGGTTCAGTTCCAATTGTCAGTCTGTTTCTCTGGGTGAGTGCACTACACTCTGGGGTGTAGCTGCCTCTGTAACTGTGACCAATCAGTGATTCAGTTCCAATTGTCAGTGAGTTTCTCTGGGTGGTTCTACTTCACTCTGGGGTGTAGCTGCCTCTGTAACTGTGACCATTCAGTGATTCAGTTCCAATTGTCAGTGTGTTTCTCTGGGTGCTTCCACTGCGCTCTGGGATGCAGCTGCCTTTGTAACGGTGACCATTCAGTGATTCAGTGCCAATTGTCAGTGTGTTTCTCAGTGTGGTTCCACTGCACTCTGGGGTGTAGCTGCCTCTGTAACTGTGACCATTCTGTGATTCAGTTCCAATTGTCAGTGTGTTTATCTGGGTGGTTCCACTTCAATCTGGGGTGTAGCTGTCACTGTAACTGTGACCATTCAGTGTTTCAGTTCCAATTTTCAGTGTTTCTCTGGGTGAGTCCACTGTACTCTGGGGGGAAGCTGCCTCTGTAACTGTGACCATTCAGTGATTCAGTTCCAATTGTCATTGTGTTTCTCTGGGTGAGTCCACTGCACTCTGGGGTGTAGCTGCATCTGTAACTCTGACCATTCAGTGATTCAGTACCAATTGTCCGTGTGTTTCTCTGGGTGAGTCCACTACACTCTGGGGTGTATCTGCCTCTGTAACTGTGACCATTCATTCATTCAGTTCCAATTGTCAGTGTGTTTCTCTGGGTGGTTCCACTTCAATCTGTGGTGTAGCTGTCACTGTAACTGTGACCATTCAGTGATTCAGTTCCAATTGTCAGTGTGTTTCTCTGGGTGAGTCCACTGCACTCTGGGGGGAAGCTGCCTCTGTAACTGTGACCATTCATTCATTCAGTTCCAATTGTCAGTGTGTTTCTCTGGGTGGTTCCACTGCGCTCTGGGATGTAGCTGCCTCTGTAACGGTGACCATTCAGTGATTCAGTGCCAATTGTCAGTGTGTTTCACTGGGTGGTTCTACTTCACTCTGGGGTGTAGCTGCCTCTGTAACTGTGACCATTCAGTGATTCAGTTCCAATTGCCAGTGTGTTTCTCTGGGTGGTTCCACTGCACTCTGGGGTGTAGCTACCTCTGTAACTGTGACCATTCATTGATCCATAGAACATGACGGATGGATGGATGGAGGGAGGGAAGGAGGTAGGGAGGGAGGGAGAATGGGATGATGGAAGGATGGATGAATTAATGGATGGAAGGATGGAAGAATGGAAGAATGGAAGGATGGATGGATGGATGGATGTATGGACGTATGGATCGATGGGTGGATGGGTGGATGGGTGGGTGGGTGGGTGGGTGGGTTGATGGGTGGATGGGTGGGTTGATCGGTGGATGGGTGGGAGGGTGGGCGGGTGGGTGGGTGGATGGATGGGTGGATAGTTGGATGGGTGGGTGGGTGTGTGCATGGGTGGGTGGGTGGATGGGTGGATGGGTGGGTGGATGGATGGGTGGGTGAGTGGATCAGTGGATGGTGGAAGGGTGGATGGATGGATGGGTGGGTGGATGGGTGGGTGGGTGTGTGGGTGGAGGGGTGTGTGGGTGGATGGGTAGGCGGTGGATGGGTGGATGGCTGGGTGGGTGGATGGGTGGATGGGTGGGTGGATGGATGGATGGGTGGGTGGTGGGTTGGTGGAAGGATGAGTGGGTGGGTGGATGGGTGGTTGTGTGGGTGGGTGGGTGTGTGAATGGGTGGGTGGGTGGATGGGTGGGTGGGTGGATGGGTGGGTGGATGGGTGGGTGGGCGGGTGGGTGAATGGATGGATGGGTGGGTGGCTGGGTGGATGGGTGGGTGGGTGTGTGGGTGGATGGGTGGATGGGTGGGTGGGTGGATGGGTGGATGGGTGGGTGTGTGGATGGGTGGGTGGTTGGGTAGATGGTTGGTTGGGTGGATGGGTGGATGGGTGGGTGGGTGGATGTGTGGATGGGTGGATGAGTGGGTGGGTGGAGGGTGGGTGGGTGGGTGGTTGGATGGTGGGTGGGTGGATGTGTGGGTGGGTGGATGGGTGGATTGGTGGTTGGGTGGGTGGGTGGGTGGATGGGTGTTTGGGTGGATGTGTGGATGGCTGGCTGGGTGGGTGGGTGGAAGGGTGAGTGGGTGGGTGGATGGGTGGGTGGGTGGGTGGGTGGGTGTGTGGATGGGTGTGTGGGTGGATGGGTGGGTGGGTGGGTGGATGGGTGGGTGGGTGATGGGCGGGTGGGTGGATGGATGGATGGGTGGGTGGGTGGCTGGGTGGCTGGGTGGGTGAGTGTGTGGGTGGATGGTTGGGTGGGTGGATGGGTGGATGGGTGGGTGGGTGGATGGATGGGTGGGTGGGTGGGGGTGGGAGGGTGGATCGGTGGATGTGTGGGTGGGTGGGTGGTTGGATGGATGGATGGGTGGGTGGGTGGTTGGGTGGATGGATGGATGAGTGGGTGGGTGGGTGGGTGGATGGATGGATGGGTAGGTGGGTGGGTGGGTGGATGGGTGGATGGGCGGGTGGGTGGATGGGTGGATGGGTGGGTGGGTGGATGTGTGGATGGGTGGGTGGGTGGATGGGTGGGTGGGTGGATGGGTGAATGGATGGATGGGTGGGTGGGTTGGTGGGTTGGTGGATGGATGGATGGGTGGGTGGATGGGTGTTGGGTGGATGTGTGGGTGCGTGGATGGGTGGGTGGGTTGGTGGGTTGGTGGATGGATGGATGGGTGGGTGGATGGGTGTTGGGTGGATGTGTGGGTGCGTGGATGGGTGGGTGGGTTGGTATGTGGATAGATGGATTCTGTGCAATTTGAGATCTGTTTCTCCAAAAAATAAATTTTCCCAAAAATAAAAATAACTATCTGCAATGAAAAATGCCTTGGACAGGACAGAGGGATTTTGACTCTGTATTTAACCCCAGACAGTATTTGGGTTGTGAGTGTTTGATGGAAAGTGTAGATGAAGCTTTACTCTGAAACAATGGAATTTAGGTTAAGGGGTGATTTAATCAAATGCTTCAGAATATTAATTGATGTTGTACATCTCGTGTGTGTCTCAGTGACAACTCTGAAACATGTGCAGCACAATCTCATCCTGTTTCTGTGTCTCTCTCTGTCTGAAATTAGTTGGTCCATTTCCTAAATTACCACTTTTCAAAAAGGCTCCATTGTCTTTGAAACAGTTTGTGATACTCAAAGATTCTGATAAGTGCTTTAGAAATGCCTGTCCCCAAGCTGCTGTGAGGATGTTCAGAGACAGTGTGTGACTTGGGTCACACACAGGCCAGATACACCTCACCAAGTTCAAGGTGGAGAATGGATCTCGCTCTATTTGAAAGATTCATTGACCCAGCCTGTCTGAGTTTGTGTCTGTCTGTGTGTGAGTTTGTGTTTGTGTATACACGTGTTCATGTGTCTGGGGGGGGGGGGGGGGGGGGCGGGGGGGGGGGGGAGTTGTGTGTGTGACTCTTTACGCGGCATGGTAGCACAGTGGGTAGCACTGTGACTTCACGGCGCCAGGGTCCCGGGATCGATTCCCGGCTTGGGTCACTGTCTGTGCGGAGTCTGCACGTTCTCCTCGTGTCTGTGTGGGTTTCCTCCGGGTGCTCCGGTTTCCTCCCACTGTCCAAAGACGTGCAGTTAGGTGAATTGGACATTCTGAATTCTCCCTCTGTGTACCCGAACAGGCGATGCTGTGTGGCGACTAGGGGATTTTCACAGTAACTTCATTGTAGTATTCATTTAAACCCACCTGTGACAATAATAGAGATTATTATACAGTGTAGTCTCACAGGCTCTCACCCTGGGTACATGGGAGTCAGAACTCCAAAAGGAATAATTGTAGTGACCACATCCACATGGTGGAATGTTGTATTAACTGGGACAAGAGCTTATAGTATAAATAGTGACCGGGTCAACTGCAGTGGTAACTGGGAAAGGAGCTAATGTGTTCGCAATAGCGATATGGATGTGAACAGTTATATATTACAGGCTAATATTCCCAATGACATTCTCTAATGCAGTAATATTTCAGATAGAGTGTACAGCAGCATTTACAGCTACTGATGCTGCCAGGAAATAAATTGATCCAGGAATTTGAACAGCGTTCTGTGGTGATGGGGTGAGGGGGGTGAGGGGTGAGGGTGTTCGGTGGTTAGGGGGTGAGGGTGTTCGGTGTTGAGGGGGTGGGAGGGAGAGGGGGGGTGAGATGTGTGAGGGGGTGAGAGGGTGAAGGGGTGAGAGGCTTGAGGGGGTGAGGGGGTGAGGGGGTAAGGGGGTGAGGAGGGTGAGGGGGTGAGGGGGATGAGGGGGGTGAGGGGGGTGAGGGGGGTGAATGGGTGAGGGGGAGAGCGGCTGAGGGAGGTGAGGGGGTGTGGGAGGTGAAAACAGCGCCGGAGGAGAGAGCCGGGAGATTTAAAAAGTGCAGGAGGAGAGAGCCGGGACAGTGCTGGGAGAGGTGAGTGCACAAAAGGTGTGTCATGTGTGCCTTTAGTCACGGAGTGCTGATTGGAACAGAGTGCATCTGAGTTTAGGTGAGTGACTGAGTGCTGATTGGAACAGAGTGCATCTGAGTTTAGGTGAGTGACTGAGTTCGGGTGAGTGGCTGTGTTTTTGTTGGTGTTGGGGTTTATCCTTGAGGTTCTATAAAGAGAATTAAGAATTTTTTTTTAAAATTAATTAACGAGTTGAATATGGCTGGACAGGTGGTGTGCTGTTGCTGTATGATGATGGAACTGGTGGATCCCATTGAGACCGTCAGTGACCACATCTGCAGCAAGTGTTGGCTGCTCGAGGTGCTTCGGCTCAGAATTGATGAGCTGGAGACCGAGCGGCACACACTGCGGCACATCAGGGAGGGGGAACATTACCTGGACGCTATGTTTCAGGAGGCAGTCACACACGGTAGAATAAGTTCTGTTAATTCGGACAGTGGTCAGGGACAGAGTGGTGTGACTGCAAGGGAGGCAGGTAGGGGGATCCTGAGTTTAGGAGTTGAGGAGCCTCAGCACTTGACCTTGTCCAACAGGTAAGGGGTAATTGCTCCCTGTGTGGATGAGGAAGAGGGCTATAGGGAGGATGCGTTGACTGACCATTGCACCGTGGTACAGGAAGCTATTCAAGAGGGGGGAGCAAAAAGACAAGTGGTAGTTGTTGGGGATTCTATAATTAGGGGGATTGATGGTATCCTTTGTAAGCCAGATCGAGAGTCCCGCATGGTATGTTGCCTGCCCGGTGCCAGGGTGAGGGACATCTCTGATCGGCTTGAAAGGATTTTGGAGAAGGAGGGGGAGGATCCAATTGTTGTGGTCCACATTGGGACTAAAAACATAGGTAAGACTAGGAAAGAGGACCTGTTTGGGGAGTATCAAACATAGAACATAGAACATAGAACATAGAACAATACAGCGCAGTACAGGCCCTTCGGCCCACGATGTTGCACCGAAACAAAAGCCATCTAACCTACACTATGCCATTATCATCCATATGTTTATCCAATAAACTTTTAAATGCCCTAAATTAAAGAATAGGTCCTCCAGGGTTATAATCTCTTGATTACTACCCGAGCCACGTGCCCATTGGCATAAGTTTGAGAACATTAGAGAAGTTAACACGTGGCCAAAGGAGTGGTGCGGGAAAGAGGGATTCAATTTCATGGGGCATTGGCATCAGTACTGGGGCAGGAGGGACCTGTACCGTTGGGACGGTATTCACCTGAACCATTCTGGGACCAGTGTTATAGCGAATTGGATAAATAGGTTAGTCACAAGGACTTTAAACTAGCAAGTTGGGGGGTAGGGAAGTGTAAAGCTATGGACAGTATAATGGTTAATGGAGATCAAGGCAGCAGGTTACGTGACAGGTTATTATGTAGAGATATGGGTTCAAAGATAAGGAAAATTAGGAGAAAGGGTAGGAAGAATAATAAATTGCGAAAAGTTACTGATCAAGGTGTTAGGGTTTATAACAAAGACATAAAAAAAGCATAAGTGGACTTTACCTGAATGCTCGTAGTATACGAAATAAGGTAAATGAGTTGATGGCGCAAATCATCGTGAATGACTATGATTTCGTGGCCATTACTGAAACATGGTTAAAGGATGGTCACGACTGGGAGTTAAATATCCAAGGGTATCAGACTATACGAAAGGATAGAATGGACGGTAAGGGCGGTGGTGTAGCTTTGTTGTTTAAGGATGGCATCAGGGCAATAGTAAGGGATGATATTGGTGCTATGGCGGCCAAGGTTGAATCAATTTGTGTGGAAATCAGGAATAGTAAGGCGAAAAGGTCACTGATAGCGATTAAGAGCGAAAGTAACAGGGTAGTTATTATGGGAGACTTTAACTTTCTAAATACTGACTGGATAATATATAGTTCGAGTACATTAGATGGGTCGTTTTTTGTACAATGTGTGCAGGAGGATTTCCTGACACAATATGTTGACAGGCCAACAAGAGGCGAGGCCACATTGGATTTGGTTTTGGGTAATGAACCAGGCCAGGTGTTAGATTTGGAGGTAGGTGAGCACTTTGGGGACAGTGACCAAAATTCGATGGCGTTTACGTTACTGATGGAAAGGGATAAGTATACGCCGCAGGGCAAGAGTTATACCTGGGGGAAGGGCAATCATGATGCCATTAGACATGACTTGGGGGGGGTGGGGGGGGGGGGGTGATACGTTGGAGAAGTAGGCTGCAAGTGTTGGGCACACTGGATAAGTGGAGCTTGTTCAAGGAACAGCTACTGCGTGTTCTTGATAAGTACGTACCGGTCAGACAGGGAGGAAGGCGTCGAGCGAGGGAACCGTGGTTTACCAAAGAAGTGGAATCTCTTGTTAAGAGGAAGAAGGAGGCCTATGTGAAGATGGGGTGTGAAGTTTCAGTTGGGGCGATTGATAGTTACAAGGTAGCGAGGAAGGATCTAAAGAGAGAGCTCAGACATGCAAGGAGGGGACATGAGAAGTATTTGGCAGGTAGGATCAAGGAAAACCCAAAAGCTTTCTATAGGTATGTCAGGAATAAAAGAATGAGTAGGGTAAGAGTAGGGCAAGTCAAGGACAGGGATGGGAAGTTGTGTGTGGAGTCTGAAGAGATAGGCGAGATACTAAATGAATATTTTTCGTCAGTAATCACTCAGGAAAAAGATAATGTTGTGGAGGAGAATGCTGAGACCCAGGCTATTAGAATAGATGGCATTGAGGTACGTAGGGAAGAGGTGTTGGCAATTCTGGACAGGCTGAAAATAGATATGTCCCCGGGGTCTGATGGGATTTATCCTAGGATTCTCTGGGAAGACAGGGAAGAGATTGCTGAGCCTTTGGCTTTGATTTTTATGTCATCATTGGCTACAGGAATAGTGCCAGAGGACTGGAGGTAGCACATGTGGTCCCTTTGTTCAAAAAGGGGAGTAGAGACAACCCCGGAAACTATAGACCAGTGAGCCTCACGTCTGTTGTGGGTAAAGTCTTGGAGTGGATTTGCAGAGACAAGATTTATAATCATCTAGAGTCAGATATTAAGTGTGAAAATAGATAAACAGGCCAAAACACTTCTTTTCTCTGTCTGAGTCCACAACAATCAAAATTGAAAGCGAAAGTAAAAACATCACACAGCCACAGCTCAGCTTCACCCACAAAATGACATCACTGAAGCCATGTGATGAGACAAAAACCTTTCTTAAAGGCACACTCACACGACATAATCTCGTTTCTAAATGATAAAATCAGATAATCAATGAAGTAGATTTCGCTAAAGCACGTTTCCTGCATTAAAGTTGTGAAGAATGAATAAAGTTGTGAATAAAGTTATAAATGACAAAGTGTGAGAGAGAATATGGTGAACTGGCGCACAACAATAATCTTTCCCTCAATGTCAACAAAATGAAGGAGATTGTCATCGACTTCAGTAAGCGTAGTGGAGAACATGCCCCGGTCTACATCAATGGGAATTAAATACAAAGGCTTCAATCTTTAAAGTGTCCAGATCACCAACAACCTGTCCTGGTCCCCTCATGCCGATACTGTAGTTAAGAAAGCTCACCAACGACTCTACCTTCTCACAAGACTAAGGAAATTTGGCATGTCAGCTACGACTCTCACCAACGTTTACAGATGCACTATATAATGCATTCTTCCTGGTTGTATCACAGCTTGGTATGGATCCTGATCTTCCCCAAGACCGCAGGGAACTACAAAATGTCGTGAATGTAGCCCAGTCCATCATGCATCCAGCCTCCCATCCATTGACTCGATCTTTAATTCCCGCTGCCTTAGAAAGGCAGCCAGCATAATTAAGGACCCCACGCACCGCGGACATGCCATCTTCCACCTTCTTCCATCAGTAAAAATATACAAAAGTTTGAGTTCACGTACCAACCGGCTCAAGAACAGCTTCTTCCCTGCTGCCATCAAACATTTAAATGGACCTACCTTGTATTAAGTTGATCTTTTCTCTACACCAGAGCTATAACTGGAACATTACATTCTGCAGTCGCTCCTTCCTTCCCTATGTACGGTATGCGTTCTCTGTATAGCATGCAAGAAACCATTCTTTTCACTGTAGACTAATAATGTGAGACTAATAAATCAAATCAAAGAGGTCAGTTATTGTGCAGAGCTGGAATCGAACTTGCCTTTCCTCAGTGAGAACCAGAAAGTAAACACGTGGCACAAGCTGCATTAAAAAATAATTGTAGTGCGACCTCTAAAAAATACACCTACTTCTAATTTAGAAATCTGGGTCTGTTTTTAATCGGTGCAAAACACCTGTTTTGGAAATATTAAAAACGCCAGGCAGCGCTCATGGTGAGACAGGTTTCAACTTACAATTAAGTTGATGCTGTGAAATAGCCAGTGAGCTAAAGCGGACAGTGGCGTCAGGAACGGATACAATGTATATAATGCAGGCATTGTCAACGTGGCGGTGGGGACACGCAAGTGGGTCACGGGCGGGTGTCGGGAGGGTCACGGTGCCAGCCGTTGCGGCGTTCATTGGTGCTCATGCGGCCTGGAGTGTTGGGACCTGAACCTGGGGTCAAAGTGCGATCGCGGATGGCGGCGGCTGAAGGCGCGGTGATCACTGATGATGAACAAGGCTATTATCTCGATCTTTTTGGCATCCCTAAACATTACTCAAGTGATCTGGAGAGAGTCTATACCCCTCGTGGTCTCACCATGCACTGAACTTAACGTTTGGCAAGGGATATAATGAGATCCATGGGAATTCACCACATCGTCGCCCTCGATGGGTGGCTGAAAGTGTTTTGCTGCCCATTAAAACTAAATTGAAGCATTGAATCGATACAGCGATCAGTCAAACACAATGACGGTTGACATCATCCGCTTGAAGAGTTACTGTAATGATCACTGAACAAGGGAGATATTCAGAGTTTACGAACTGAGGTACGGATTCCACGCTTTCCTCCTGGAGAAATTGTCCTCTCTGCTGATTCGATTGCTGATGAAATTTGGATGCTAACTATCATCTTTTCAATTCTAAATGAACTGAACCTCAAATAGCAAGAGACGGATGGTGATTGCTTTCGGCTCTGTGAAGAAATCGCAGCTTTCCAAAACCCATTGAAAGTTTGGAATTGTGATGCAAAGCCAAAATCACCAGATGTCCCCCACACTGCTCCGGGACATCAAAGAAAACAGCATTAGTCAGGAAAGTGTAGATGGACTGGATAGGCTGACTCCAAATGAAGCTGACTGGACTTCTGCGCCTCAGTTTTGACAGCGCATTAAAATCACGGCACGATTCAATCAAACCGTCAGCATTTTGGAGTAGCGTCTCCGAGGAGTATCCGGAGCTGAGCAAAACAAGCATTTTGTTGCTTTTGCCCTTCACAACGACCTCCGTGTCAGAGGTTGGATTTTCCGTCCTCATAAGATGAAGACGGCACAAAGGACCCGGCTGAATCCTGCACCCCATATGTACATAGCCCCCTCCCCCTGTGAACCTGCTTGGAGTGAGATTGTGAGGACCAAGCAGGCTCAGCTGTCGCATTAAAGGGAAGCAAAAATGTTGGGTCCCGAATGACTGCCTTCCTGGGTCACGAAGGTCGGCCGGAGTGGGCCCCGAAGATTGGTCGTTTGCTAAAAATGAGTCCCTGTAAAAAAAGTTTGAAAAACAGTTAAGAAGGCAAATGCAATGTTATAATTCATGTCAACAGGGCTAGAATATGACCAGGGGTGTACTTCTGAGGCTGTATAAGGCCCCATTTCGAGTACTGTGAGCAGATTTGGGCATATCTAAGGAAGGATGTGCTGGCCTTGGAAAGGGTCCAGAGGAGGTTCACAAGACTGATCCCTGGAATGAACAACTTGTCGTAGGAGGAACGTTTGAGGACTCTGGGTCTGTACTCGTTGGAGTTTAGAAGGATGAAAGGTGATCTCATTGAAACGTACAAGATACTGCGAGGACTGGATAGAGTGGACGTGGAGAGGACGTTTCCACTTGTAGGAAAAACTAGAACCAGAGGACACCTCAGATTGAAGGGACGATCCTTTAAAACAGAGATAGGGAGGATTTTTTTCACCGAGAGGGTGGTGAATCTGCGGAACTCTTTGCTGCAGAAGGCTGCAGGGCTAATTCACTGAGTGTCTTTAAGGCAGAGATAGATAGATTCTTGTTTAATAAGGGGATCAAAGCCAAAACACTTTACAGTGTTCTCTCTAAAGAAAGAGAAAACACTTTCTCTTTCTTTACGAAGAGAAAGAAAACAGAAACAGAAACAGAACGAAGGAGAGTGTTGAAGAGAGAAAGGGGGAGAGCGTTTGAAGCCAGGTTAGATTGCACCCCATACCCTTCCACTATACAAAATCAAGCACTTTGTTTCTGTGTACCAGGACTCCTGTTGTTAGAAATACCTTAGATCCAGGTTCCTCTGAAGCAGAAGTACCATGATGCACTCCACTGGAAGAATTGAGAACAGTTCATAATAATAATAGCAATCGCTTATTGTCACAAGTAGGATTCAATGAAGTTCCTGTGAAAAACGCCTAATTGTCACATTCCGGGGCCTGTTCGAGGAGGCCGGTTGCGGAATTGAGGCCGCGCTGCTGACATTGTTCTGCATTAGAAGCCAACTGTTTAGCCCACTGTGCTAAACCATTTCCAGAAATTCAAAGCATTAAAGAGATCACTGTTATGGGATTTGCGAGTTGCTGGTTCGGGCAGTATTTAATTCTCATCTCTAGTTCTTCTCGAGAAGGAGGTGGTGAGCTGCCTTCTTGAACCGCTGCTATCCATGAGGTGCAGGTACATCCACCGTGCTTTTAGGGAGGGAGTTTCAAGATTTTTTCCCGGTGCCGTGAAGGAACGATTCTCTGATTCCAAGTGGGAGTTGTGTGTGACTTGAGGGAAGACCTCCACCTACGGCCTTTTGTTGTCCTTCCAATGGATAGTGGTTGTGGATTTCGAAGGTGCTGGCTCAGGAACCTTAATTTGCAGTGCATTTTGGGATGGATTGCAGCGCTGCCACTGTGCGTCCGCGGTGGAGGGAGTCAATGTTTCTGGAAGTGGGCGCAATCAAGCGGGGTGCTTGACCCTGGATGGTTCCGAATGTCTTGAGTGTTCTTGCAGATATGGGGTAGAGTGTGTCACGTGAAAAACACAAAATGGATTCAATAATTTGCTTGAGTAAACATCCTCTTTTTCAAATCAAAAATGAGATAATCCATAAAGAAAGTATTCTTAATGCACATTTCCTCCATTTAACTGGTGAACAATTGACAACGTGCAATAAATAACTCCTCAGGGAATCTTCTTAGTCCAAACAAAATTGCATTCGCCCAAACTTTTACAATGCCAAATTGCATTTCAACCTAAGATGTTTCTTTCTCCATGACTGCAGCAGTCGCGCACACCCTGGAACCCAGACTCTTGGTTATTGGGCGGAGCTGGATTAGATTGGAATGGTTTATTGTCACCTGCTCCGGGGTACAGTGACAAGCATTGTTCTGCGTACAGTTCACACAGGTTATTCCGGAAATGAAAAGAAAATACATAGAGTAAACATAAAATACACCATGTAAATACATAGACACTGGCATCGGGTGAAGCACGCAGGTGTAGTACTACGCAGTAGAGAAGCGTGCGAATGGATCAGACCAGTCCATAAGAGGTTCGTTTAGGAGTCTGGTAACAGCGGGTATGAAGCTGTTTTTGAGTCTGTTCGTGCGTGTTCTCAAACTTTCGTACCTCCTGTCCGATGGAAGAGGTTGGAAGAGTGAGTAGACCGGGTGTTAGGGGTATCTGATTCTGCTGCCCGCTTTCCCAAGGCAGCGGTAGGTGTAGACAGAGTAAATGGACGGGAGGCGGGTTTGTGTGATGGACTGGATGTGTTCACGACTGTTTATAGTTTCTTACGTTCTTAGGCCGAGTAGGTGATATACCAGGCTGTGATGCAGCTAGATAGGATGCTTTCTATGGTGCACCTACAAAAATCGATAAGAGTCAGTGTGGACATGCCGAATTTTCTTAGTTTCCTGAGGACGTATAGGCGCTGCAGTGCTTTCTTGGTCTTAGTGTCGACCAAGGACATATGATCTGTATGTGCACACCTAATAATTTGAAGTTGTAAACCATCTCCACCACGGCTTCGTTGATGCAGAGAGGGGTGTATGAAATACTTCACCTCCTGAAGTCAATGACCAGCTCTTCAGTTTTGCTGACATTGAGGGTGAGATTATTGTCGTTAAACCACACCACTGGGTTCTCCATCTCCGTCCAGTATTCTGACTCATCGCTGTTCGAGATCCTACCCAGTATAGCTGTATGGTCAGCAATCTTGTCTGGCACTGTTTACACAGACTGTTTTTACAGCAGGGTGCGGTTCACATAAACAATGTTTACAGTACGCACTGTTTGCATATACTATTTATAGCAGGTACGGTTTATATAAACACTGTTTACTGTAGGGCACTGTTTACGTCGACTTTACAGCAGTGTACGGTTTACATACACACTGTTTACTGCAGTACGCTGTTTACATAGACTATGTTTACAACAGTGGTACGGTTCCCATAAACAATGTTTACTGCAGGTCCAGTAAACATAGACTCTGCTTACAGCAATGTCCGGTTTAAATATTGTTTACTGTAGGGCACTGTTCAAATTGACTATGTTTACATTAGGCACTGTTTACATAGACTGTTTAAAACAGTGTACTGTTTACATTAACACTGTTTACAGCAGGGCACTGCTTACATAGACTATTTACAGCAGTGTACGGTTTACATAAACAATGTTTACTGCAGGGCACTGTTTGCAGAGACTATTTACAGCAGTGTACGGTTTACATAAAGACTGTTAACTATCCGGCACTGTTTATATAGCCTGTTTTCAACAGGGCACTGTTTTCTAGACTGTTTCCAGTGTATACCGTTTATATAAACACTGTTTACTGTAGTGCTATATTTACATAGACTCTGTTTTCAGTAGTGTACGGTTTACTTAAACACTGATAACTGTAGGTCACTGTATACAGAGACTATTTACAGCAGTGTACGGTTTACAATAAGATTGTTTACTGTACGGCACTGTTTCCATAGTCTCCGTTTGCAGAAATGTCCGGTTTAAGTATACTGTTTAATGCAGGACACTGTTTAAATAGACTATATAAACTACAGGGCACATGTACAAAGATTATTTGCAGTAGTGTACGGTTTACATAAACATTGTTTACAGTAGCGCCCTGTTAGGATGACTGTTTAGTGTAGGGCACTGTTTACATAGACTCTTTTACAGCAGTGTATGGTGTACTTTCACTCTGTTTACTGTGGGGCACTGTTTACATAGACTCTGTTTACAGAAGTGTATGGCTGACTTTCACCCTGTTTGCTGTAGGGCACTGTTTACATAGACTCTGTTACTGTAGGGCACAGTTTAAATATTGTTTACGTTAGTGCACTGTGTACATAGTCTTTGTTTATAACAGTGTACATTTTACATATGCACGGTTTACTGTAGGGCACTGTTTGCACAGACTCTGTTTACAGTAGTGTACAGTTTGCTTTCACTCTATTTACTGCAGGGCCCTGTTTACGTAGACTCTGTTTACAGCAGTGTACCGTTTACATATACACTGTTTAGTGTAGTCCTCTGATTACTCAGACATTGTTTACAGCAGAGTGCGATTTACAGAAACACTGTTTACTGTAGGGCACTGATTACATAGACTCTTTTTACAGCAGTGCACGGTTTACATTAACACTTTTTACTCAAGGCATATTTTACAAAGGGTCTGTTCACTTTAATGTAAGGATTACTTTCACTCTGTTTACTGTATGGTGCTGTTTAAATACTGTTTACTGGAGGGCACTTTTACAGAGACTGTTTCTAGTAGTGTACGGTTTAATTTCTCTGTTTACTGTAAGGCACTGTTTTCACCGACTTTCCTTCCAGCAGTGTACATTTTACATACACACTGTTTCCTGTTGGCACTGTTTACATAGACTGTTTACTGTAGGCCATTGCTTAAATACTGGTTACTGTTTGGCACATTTTATATAGACTCTGTTTACTATCTGGCAGTGTTTAAACACTGTTTACTGTAGGGCATTGTTTGCATAGACCCTTTTTATAGCAGTTACGATTTACATAAACACTGTTTACTGGAGGGCACTGTTTACAATGACTCTTATTACAGCAGGGTACGGTTTTTAAAAACTGTGAACAGTAAGGCACTCTTCACATAGACTCTGCTGACAGCACTGAATGGTTTCCATTGACACTGTTGATTGCCGGGCACTGTTTACATAGAGTCTGTTTTCCAGCAGAGTGCGGTTTACGTTGGCAGTGTTTACTGGAGGGCGTTGTTTACATAGACGCGGTTTGCAGTTGCGTCCGGTTTTCATTAACACTGTTTACAGTAGGACACTGTTTAATAGACTCTGTTTACAGCAGTGTACGGTTCACATAAACACTGTTTATTGTAGGGCACTGATTACATTCACTCTGTTTACAGCAGTGTACATTTTACATACACACTGTTTACAGTAGGACACTGTTTAATAGACTCTGTTTACAGCAGTGTACGGTTCACATAAACACTGTTTATTGTAGGGCACTGATTACATTCACTCTGTTTACAGCAGTGTACATTTTACATAAACACTGTTTACAGTAGGACACTGTTTAATAGACTCTGTTTACAGCAGTGTACGGTTCCTATAAACACTGTTTATTGAAGGGCACTGTTTACATTCACTCTGTTTACAGCAGTGTACATTTTACATAAACACTGTTTATAGTAGGACACTGTTTAATAGACTCTGTTTACAGCAGTGCACGGTTTACATAAATACTATTTACTGAAGGGGTCTGTGAGATAGACTCTGTTTACAGCAGGCTACGGCTTATATAAACACTTTTTACTGCAGGTAACTGTTTTCATGAACTCTGATTACAGCAGCGCATGGTTAACTTTCACTCTGTTTATTGTAGACCATGTTTACATAGACCATGTTTACTGTATTGTACGGTTTACGTAAACACTGTTTACAGTAGGGCACTGTTTACCTAGACTCTGTTTACAGTAGTGTGTGGTGTACTTTAACTCTGTTTACTGGAAGGCACTGTTTACAGAGACTCTATTTACAGTAGTGTATGGTTTACTATTGGGCACTGTTACATAGACTCTATTTAGAGCTGACATAAACACTATTTACTGTAGGGAACTGTTTACATGGACTTTGTTTACAGCAGTATATATTTTAAATAAACTGTTTACTGTAGAGCACCGTGTATATAGAATCTGTTTCCAGCAGTATAGCGTTTACTTAAACACTGTTTGCTGCAGTGCTATATTTACAAAGACTCTGTTTACAGTAGTGTCTGAGTTACATTAACATTGTTTACTATAGAGCACTGTGTACGTAGACTCTGTTTGCAGTAGTGTACGGTTTACATAAGTATTGTTTACAGTTGCGCATGGTTAACTTTCACTCTGTTTGTTTTAGACCATGTTTACATAGACCATGTTTACCGTATTGTACGGTTTACGCAAACACTGTTTACAGTAGGACACTGTTTACCTAGACTCTGTTTACGGTAGTGTACGGTGTACTTTAACTCTGTTTACTGTAAGGCAGTGTTTACGTAGACTCTATTTACAGTCGTGTACGGTTTACTATTGGGCACTGTTACATTGACTCTATTTAGAGCTGATATTGCTGACATAAACACTATTTACTGCAGGGAACTGTTTACATAGACTCTGTTTACAGCAGTGCATGGTTCTCTGTCTCTCTGTTTACTCGAGGGCACTGTTCACATAGACGAGGTTTTCCGTATTGTACGGTTTACGTAACCACTGTTTACTGTAGGGCACTGTTTAAATAGACCATGTTTACAGCAGTATATATTTTAAATAAACTGTTTACTGTAGAGCACCGTTTATATAGAATCTGTTTCCAGAAGTATACCGTTTACATAAACACCGTTTGCTGCAGTGCAATATTTACAAAGACTCTGTTTACAGTAGTGTATGATTTACATTAACATTGTTTCCTATAAAGCACTGTGTACATAGACTCTGTTTGCAGTATTGTACGGTTTACATAAGTATTGTTGACAGTTGCGCACTGTTTACATACACTGTTTAGCGTAGGGAACTGTTTACATTTGTCACTGTTTACAGCAGTGTACGATTTACATAAACACTGCTTACTGTCGGGCACTGTTTACATAAACACTGCCTACTGTAGTGCACTCTTTACACAGACTCTTATTACAGCAGGTTACGGTTTTCAAAAACGTTTTACTGTAGGGCACTGTTTACATAGACTCCACGGACAGCAGTGCATGGTTTTCACAGACACTGTTTACTGCGGGACACTGTTTACATAGACTCTGTTTACAGCAGAGTACAGTTTCCGTCGGCCTTGTTTACTGTAAGGCGCTGTTTACATAAACGCTGTTTGCCGCGGTGCACGGTTTACATTAGCTGTTTACTGCAGGGCAATGTATGCATGGACTTTGTTTAGAGCAGTATATGATTTAATAAACTCTGTTTAGGTTAGGGTATTGTTCACATCGAGTTTCTTTTACAGTGGTGTACGATTCACATAAATACTGGTTGTTGTAGGGTATTGTTTACATTCACTCTGTTTACAGTAGTTTACATTTTACATAAACACTTTTTACAGTCGGACACAATTTATATATACTCTCTTTACAGCACTGTACAGTTTACACAAACAATATTTACTGTAAGGCACTGTTTACATAGACTGTTTACAGTAGTGAACAGTTTACATAAAGACTATATACTGAAGGGGACGGTGAGCTCGTATTTGAGACAGTTCTATAAACATTCCATTATCAATGCGATGTATTACCGCTCCTAATTTGCAGAGTGTCTGTCTGCCTAATAGGGTCAGGTGTCGCCAGTTCCGGTTCATTCTTCCTGGGAGTTAAACGCTTCTTGGCCCCTTGCACGATAGCCTCTTTCACTCTATTTCCAACCAGTGTTCGAGGGACTCATTTCCTTCGTTCAAATGATTATCATTATTGGGAACCCAGCCCCCCTCATATGCCGGGTGGGATCCCATCCTTCAAAACAAAGATGCACCATAAGAGTATTTTAGTAGCAGCAAAACATTCCCTGGGAGGGGGCTATGAATAGCACACATTTAAGTCAATTTCCAATGATTGATTTTATAGGCATCAGCTATTCTTAGAGACGTATATTTTCTCTTTGTCAATTCAGAAAAGATCAACTGTCTGCTGAAATGGTTAATGTTTCCTGCAGAATCTAAGGGGCAGAGCACTTGGCATGATGCCATTTACGTTTTTTCACGTAATCTAAAACTTAGTCATATTCAATTACTTTTATTCGTAAAGGCACTTTCTTTCTTTTAAACTGATCGTAATTTCCAATGTTTCCGTTCATTCGAGAAATCTCAACAAAAATCACTCAATTTATAATCTCTGACTCACAAAGAGAGACGATAAAAAATACAACCCACTTCATGCTTTGACTAAAATCAATTGGTTCGACAAAACACACAGATTCTTACAGCTCACAAATATCACAGTTAACCGTTAGCCTTATCTCACGGCGACAGACAAATCTCGCTTTTACCTTAATTTTCGATTTACTTTTACTCCCCTGTTTTTTTCTCCGAAAGGGGGTCAGCTTCATGAGATTCCTATGCGGGACATATAGTTTCACCAACCTCATTCCGTTGCTTTACGAGTGTTTCTTTTCATTGTCTTACTCATTTTGACTCCCTTATCTGTCCTCTTTAAGGAGTTCGCCTTATTTCTCGCTCCGGATATCTTTACCGAGGCTTTGGGACGACCTGTGAGGGAGCGGCGAGTTTAGTGCTCATCGTTCCTTCTGCAAAATACTTTAGAACATCTATATAACAATAACAACAACCGCGGAAATCGGAAATCATTTACAAATACTACAGGGAGCGCACACCTCTGTTTATCGTTTCACGAAGCTCGAAGTCTTTTTTTATTTATTTCAGTCTCTAAGGCACCTTTTTCTTCCCATGCAGCTATCATTAATTTATCAACTAAGATAACTCTCCGAGCATGAGTCACTGGCCGGTAATTAAGGCTGCCGAGCCGCAGACCCCCCTTTCAGCTGGGGTCGCGCTATAGCTCTCTCCCTTTCAGCTGAGAGAGTCCTGTTTCGAGATTCGTTTCGGGGTTCACGTCACGTTAAATTAGGGAAACTGCACCGACTGCGCCAATTTGTCGTGAAAATCATAATCAAGACAAATTCCTCGAGGTTCGATTTAAGGAAATTTATTTACACAAATATACTTGTGGAGAGAGAGTGTTTCAGCTGCAAAGCCAAGACACTGCACTCTGAGTTCTGCAGTCAAAAACCATTATATTTATAGGTTGAAATAAACAACTTTGAAGAGATAAAACTTGGGAACATACGCAAGAGGAAATATGAATGTTTTGCCCTTGGTTTAAAAACAATTCGAGTCCGCATTTTGTTGTCCTTCGGAAGAACAACTTATTATCATAATAAGGCCAGTACCACAAACGAAGCAGTATTTGGTTTACATTACTTGACCTCCTTATTTTCGCTCAAAAGCAGTGTTAAAATATAGTTAATATTCCCAGCATGCTTCTAAATTGGTAACTCATTCACTTCCTTCCACACTTACCGACACACAAAGAATTAAGTTTCTCCCAGCTACTGCTAATTGGAGCAGTTTCCTTCCCAGCCAATCAGGTCACTGCTTTGCTGTGATGTCACTCTTCAAGGTAAGTTTTTAAAGAGGAAAAGGTACCTTCCCGACAAACTCCTGGCCACTGCTCCCGCCGAAAATCTGAAGGCTGCTTCTCCGGCAGCTGTGTCCCCGCCGCTCTCCTTCCGCTCTTGTATCCTCGCGACCCGCTCCCCTCCTCGTGCCCTTTTATCCTGTGTCTCCGCCGCTCTCCTCATGCTGTTTTATCCTGCGTCCGCGCCCCTCTCCTCGCGCTCCTTCACTGAGTCCCCGCCGCTCTCCTTGCGCTCTTTCACTGAGTCTCCGCCGCTCTCCTCACGCTCTTTCACTGAGTCCCCGCCGCTCTCCTCACGCTCTTTCACTGAGTCCCCGCCGCTCTCCTCACGCTCTTTTATCCTGAGTCCCCGCCGCTCTCCTCGCCCTCTTTCACTGTGTCCCCGCCGCTCTCCACGCGCTCTTTCACTGAGTCCCCACCACTCTCCTCGCGCTCTTTCACTGTGACCCCGCCGCTTTCCTCGCGCTCTTTCACTGTGTCCCCGCCGCTCTCCTCGCGCTCTTTCACTGAGTCTCCACCGCTCTCCTTTTGCTCTTTCACTGAGTCACCGCTGCTCTCCTCGCGCTCTTTCTCTGAGTCCCGCCGCTCTCTTCGCGCTCTTTTACTGTGTCCCCGCCACTCTCCTCGCGCTCTGTCACTGAGTCTCCGCCGCTCTCCTCGCGCTCTTTCACTGAGTCTCCGCCGCTCTCCTTTTGCTCTTTCACTGAGTCCCCGCCGCTCTCCTCACGCTCTTTCTCTGAGTCCCGCCGCTCTCATCGCGCTCTTTAACTGTGTCCCCGCCACTCTCCTCGCGCTCTTTCACTGAGTCCCCGCCGCTCTCCTCGCGCTCTTTCACTGAATATCCACCACTCGCCTCGCGCTCTTTCACTGAGTCTCCGCCGCTCTCCTCGCGCTCTTTCACTGAGTCTCTAACGCTCTCCTCGCGCTCTTTAACTGTGTCCCCGCCACTCTCCTCGCGCTCTTTCACTGAGTCTCCGCCGCTCTCCTCGCGCTCTTTCACTGTGTCCCCGCCACTCTCCTCGCGCTCTTTCACTGAGTCCCCGCCGCTCTCCTCGCGCTCTTTCACTGAATATCCACCGCTCTCCTCGCGCTCTTTCACTGAGTCCCCGCCGCTCTCCTCGCGCTCTTTCACTGAGTCCCCGCCGCTCTCCTCGCGCTCTTTCACTGAATATCCACCGCTCTCCTCGCGCTCTTTCACTGAGTCTCCGCCGCTCTCCTCGCGCTCTTTCACTGAGTCTCCGCCGCTCTCCTCGCACTCTTTCACTGTGTCTCCGCCGCTCTCCTCACGCTCTTTCACTGTGTCTCCGCCGCTCTCCTCGCGCTCGTTCCCTGAGTCTCCGCCGCTCTCCTCGCGCTCTTTCACTGAGTCCCCGCCGCTCTCCTCGCACTCTTTCACTGTGTCTCCGCCGCTCTCCTCGCGCTCTTTCACTGTGTGACCGCCGCTCTCCTCGCGCTCGTTCCCTGAGTCTCCGCCGCTCTCCTCGCAATCTTTCGCTGAGTCCCCGCCGCTCTCCTCGCGCTCTTTCACTGCAGGCTGTGACGTCACGGTTCAACTTCTTTCCACTTCCACCTGCCCTCGAGTCCCCCTCTTGATCTTTACTCGGCGGGGATCCTTACCGTGATTGTCTTTTTTTTCGGTTAGAGGAGGAGGTAGGGAGGGAAACACTGAAGAATTGACTCGGGTTAACTGTCACTTGACAACAGCTCCTCCACAAACCACCTTCAAGGTGTACAGAGCTGGAATCAAACTTGGGTTTCCGCAGTGTGAGATCAGAAAGTAAACACGTGGCACAAGCCTCTTTTCAAAACAGATCAATGCAGCCTCTAAACAAAATACACCCACTTCTAATTATAAATGTGCTGCTGCTTTTATTTATGCAACACACATGTTTTGGGAACATTAAAAACGCCAGGCTGCGCCCACGGTGAGACAGGTTCGAACTTACAATTAAGTTGATGCTATGAAGTAACAAGCGAGCTAAAGCTGACGCTGGCTTCGAACATGGACACATTGTATATGAATGATTACCGTAATCACACTCGCCGTGGTCGGTAACATTGACGAGAAACTCCAGGTGTTGGTGCACATCATCTCACAGCCAAACGTGACAAAAACATAAAAGTGCGCGAAGTACCGACAGAGCACATTCATTCCGTTTAACCTCAGGGGCTCTTTAGATTAGCGGTTCATTCAATCCCACTCGATCGACCTTTCCCCAAAGGCATGCATTTGATTCCTGTCGTTTCTCGCATTGACATTTGAAAGCCACTGTTGTATCTCCCTCCACTAATCTCACAGACAGTGCGGACTAGATAATTCAACTGTATCCCAGAACATTAAAATAATTATTCGAAAGATATAACTTAAAAATCTTATCTCGCAGTTATATTCACCTGCGAGCTGCGAGTGCTGTGGCAACTGGAACTGAGATCAAATTACAACATAGGGAGACGACCCGGCCACTCACTCCTGCCCCAACATCCAGTTTGATCACAGCTGAGCTTCTGCCTCAATGTCATTTCCTGCCTGTTCCAAAGATACTTTCATTCCCTCAAAGTTCACTGTCGATAAGAAAAATGGAGGCAGACACCCACAGTAAAATTTCAAATCGATTTGGACATATAGATGGAGTGCTCGAATCTGCAGCGACACAGATCTGGAAGGTGGGACAGGTCATAGGATCATCAAAGTTTACAGCATGGAAATAGACCCTTCCGCCTAACTTGTTCATGCCTCCCAGTTTTTAATGCGCAAAGCCTGTCCAGTTGCCCACAATTGGTCATATCCCTCTATCCCCACCTTCTCCATATAATTATCTAAATGCTTTTTAAAGGTAGAATTGTAGCCGCCTCTATTACTGCCTCTGCAAGCTCGTTCCAGACACTCACCACACTCTGTGTGAAACAATGGTTCCTCTGGACCCTTTTGAATCTCTCCCCTCTCACGTTAAACCTATGCCCTCTAGTTTTGAATTCCACTAACCTTGGGATAATCTACTTCATCTATGCCCCTCATTATTTTATAGCCGACGTCAAGATCACCCCTAGCCTCCAAGAAAAATGTTCCAGTCTATCCAACCGCTCCGTTTAACTCAAACCATCAAGTCCGGTAGCAGCCTAGCAAATCTTTTCTGATCTCCAGCCAGGTTAATAACATCCTTTCTATATTAGGGTGACCAGAACTGTACACAGTATTCGAAGTGTGTTCTTCCCAATGTCCTGTAGAACTTCAGCAAGACGTCCCAACCCCTGTATTCAATAATCTGACCATGTACTGTAGAATAGTAAAACGGGCACAGAAATATTAATTGTGGAACAAGGAGCCTCCTTCAGTGTTGTGAATTTCCAATTATTCATCATGTTTGCTGTGGTTCCAAAAAGCAACGAAGTCGCAGAATGTGTCTGACTGGAAAAAACGTAGAAGAATATCTTGCACAGGAACCCCACAGCAAATCAAATCTTCACCAGATACCAATAGAAACAAAACAGAAACAGAATAAAGGAGAATGGTAAAGAGAGAAAGGGGGAGAGAGCGTTTACTGCTGGAGTATATTGCACACCACTCCCTTCCACCTTACTGCAGCAAGCACATTGTTTCTGTCTTCAAGGATTCATGCTGTTAGAAATACATTATATTCAGTTTCCTCTGAAGCAGAAGTTACCGGATTCATTGCACCGTTAGAATGACAAACGGGCAGCACGATGGCCCAGTGGTTAGCACTGCTGCCTCACGACGCCGAGTTCTCAGGTTGGATTTGGGCTCTGGGACACTGTCCGTGTGGAGTTTGCACGTTTCCCCCGTGTTTGCGTGGGTTATGTCTTCACAACCCAATGATGTGCAGAGTAGGTGGATTGGCCGCGCTAAATCGCGCCGTAATCGGAAAAAATGAATTGGGTACCCTATATTTTTGTTTCAAGAATGGAGATCAGTTCATCCCAGGCCCCAGGAATTCAAAGCACCAATGCATTAAAAATATCACTTTTACTGGATGTGAGGGTTGCTGGTTGGGACATAATTTATTGTCCATCCTTAGTTGCCCTTCAGAAGGTGGTGGTGAGCTGCTTTCTTGAATCGTTGCAGGGCGGTAGTTTTGGGTACACCACGCGCTTTTAGAGAGGAAGCTAAAGTATTTCTCCACGTTATCGTGAAGGAACGCTGATATGGTTCCAAGTGGGAGTGGTGAGTGATTTGGAGGGGAAATCCAGTTGGCGATTTTCCCAAGTAGGGGCTTGTCTAGTTCTTCAAAATGATAGTGGTCGTAGGTCTGGAAGGCGCTTTCTAAGCAACAATTGCCCGAGTAACTGTGTTGAGTTATTGCGGTGCATTTTGGGATGGCTGTGGCGGAGGGATTGTGTCAGGAGGAGCAATAACACGCACTGCTTTGTCCACAATGCTTTCAAACTCGCTGAGTGTTCTCGGAGATCTGGGGAAAAGGGTTACACGTGAAAAAAATGGACTAATCTATTTTCCTGTGTAACCAATCTTTTTCCGAAATTAAAAAAAATGTATAATAGATCATCGTTAATGCTCTTTCACTGCATTTAGGTAGTGAGTAATTGACAAAGTATAAAAGATCAGTTATTGTACAGAGCTGGAATCGAACTTGAGTTTCCGCAATGTGAGATCAGAAAGTAAACAGGTGGCAGAAGCCTCTTTTTAAGACAGATTAATGCAACCTCTGAAAAAAATACACTTACTAATAATTATAAATGTGCTGCTGCTTTTATTTATGCAACACATGTTTTGGAAATATTAAAAACGCCAGGCAGCGCCCACGGTGAGACAGGTTCAAACTTACAGTTAAGTTAATGCTGTGAAGTAACCAGTGAGCTAAAGCTGACGCTGTCTCCAAGCCCGGACACATTGTATATGAAGGATTAGCGTGATCATACTCGCCGTGGTCGGTAACATTGACGAGAAACTCCGGGTATTGGTGCACATCATCTCACAGCCAGACGTGACCAAAAACTTAAAAATGCGCGAAGTACCGACGGAGGACATTCATTCCGTTTAACCTCAGTGTCTCTTTAGATTAGCCTTTCATTCGATGCCACTCGACCGACCTTTCCCCAGAGGCATGCATTTGATTTCTGTCGTTTCTCGCATTGAAATTTGAAAGCCATGTTGTATCTGCCTCTAGCAATCTCACAGGCAGTGTGGACCAGATAATTGAACTGTATCCCAGAACATTGAAATCATTGTTGGAAAGATGTATGTTAAAAATCTCATCTCGCAGTAATATTCATCTGCGAGTACTGTGGCAACTGGAACTGATAGCAAATGACAACATAGTGAGACGACACGACCACTCACTCCTGCCCCAACATCCCGTTTGATCACAGCTGAGCTTCTGCCTCAATGTCATTTCCTGCCTGTTCCTCGGATACTTTCATTCCCTCAATGTTCACTGTTGATAGGAAAAATGGAGGCAGACATTAAAACCGATTTGGACATACAGTTATTGCGGTGCATTTTGGGATGTCTGTGGCGGAGGGATTGAATGCTTGTAGCAGGAGGAGCAATCAAACGCACTGCTTGGTCCTGGATGCTTTCGAACTACCTGAGTGTTCTTGGAGATCTGGGGAACAGCGTTTCACGTGGAAAAGATATTGATTAATCAATTCGCTGCGTAACCAAATTTGTTCCGAAATTTCAAAGAACCTATAATAGATAATTTGTAAAGGTCTTTTTCTCCATTTAGGTTGTGAGTAATTGACAGAGTTTGATAGGTCAGCTATTGTACAGAGCTGGAATCGAACTTGGATTTCCGCAGTGTGAGATCAGAAAGTAAACACGTGGCACAAGCCTCTTTTCAGAACAGATCAATGCAACCTCTAAACAAAGTACACCTACTTCTAATTATAAATGTGCTGCTGCTTTTATTTATGCAACACACGTGTTTTAGAAATGTCAAAGATGCCAGAAAGCGCCCACGGTGAGACAGGTTCGAACCTATAATTAAGTTAATGCTGTGAAGTAACCAGCGAGCTAAAGCTGACGCTGAGAATTAGCCATGCTAAATTGCCCCTTAATTGGAAAAAATGAATTGGGTGATCAAGAATGGAGAACAGTTCATCCCAGGCCCCAGAAATTCAAAGCACCAATGCATTAAAAATGTCACTTTCATTCCCTCAATGTTCACTGTTGATAGGAAAAATGGAGGCAGACATTCAAACCGATTTGGACATACAGTTATTGCGGTGCATTTTGGGATGTCTGTGGCGGAGGGATTGAATGCTTGTGGCAGGAGGAGCAGTCAAGCGCACTGCTTGGTCCTGGATGCGTTCGAACTCCCTGAGTGTTCTTGGAGATCTGGGAATAGCGTTTCACGTGAAAGAAAAATGGATTAATCAATTCGCCTGCGTAAACTATCTTGTTCCGAAATGTCAAAAAATGTATAACAGATAATCGTTAATGCTCCTTTCCTCCATTTAGGTAGGGAGTAATTGACAAAGTGTGATCGGTCAGTTATTGTACAGAGCTGGAATCGAACTTGGGTTTCCGCAGTGTGAGATCAGAAAGTAAACACGTGGCACAAGCCTCTTTTCAAAATAATGAATGCAACCTCTTATCAAAATACACCTACTTCTAATTATAAATGTGCTGCTGCTTTTATTTATGCAACACACATGTTTTGGAAACAGTAAAAACGCCAAGCAGCACCGACGGTAAGACAGGTTCGAACTTACAATTAAGTTGATGTTGTGAAGTAACCAGTGAGCTAAAGCTGACGCTGGTTCCCAGCATGGACACATCGTATATGAAGGATTACCGTGATCATACTCGCCGTAGTGTGTAGCATTGAGGGGAACTCCAGTGTGGTGCTGCACATCATCTCACAGCCAGACGTGACCAAAAAGGTAAAAGTGTGTGAAGTAACGACAGAGGACATTCATTCCGTTTAACCTCAGCGGCTCTGTAGATTAGCAGATCATTCAATCCCACTCGACCGACCTTTCCCCAGAGGCATGCATTTGAAAATCACTGCTGTATCTGCCTCCACCAACCTCAGAGGCTGTGCAGACTTGATAACTGAACTGTATCCCCGAACATTGAATTAATTGATGGAAAGATGTAACTTAAAAATAGTATCGCGCAGTTATAATCATCTGCGAGCGCTGTGGCAACTAGAACTCGTAGTAAATGACAACATAGTGAGACTACCCGGCCACTCACTCCTGCCCCAACATCCAGTTTGATCGCAGCTGAGCTTCGGCCTCAATGTCATTTCCTGCCTGTTCCTCAAATCCTTTCATTCACTCAGTGACCATTGTCCATGAGAATGATAGAGGCAGACACCCAGAGCAAAATTTAAAAATCACTTGGGCATAGAGATGGAGTCCTCGAATCTGCAGCGTTACAGAGCTGGAAGGTTGGATATGGTCACAGAGTGCGAGAGGTTTACTGCATGGAACCAGGCCCTTCGGCCCAACTTATCCATGGCGCCCATTCTTCTGCATTCTCCACATAACCCCTGATCCTTTTAATAAGACAAAATTGTACCCGCTTCTATTACTTCCTCTGGCAACTCGGTCCAGACACTCAGCGCACTATTTGTGAAGACATTACTCTCTGGACCCTTTTGTGTGTCTCCTCTCTAACTTTAAACCTATACCCACTTGTTTTACACTCCCCTATCTTTGGGAAAATATGTTGACGATGACATATTAACTTGATAGACCTCGAGAATTTCACCCCTATGCCTCCTACACTCCAGGGGAAAAGGTCCCAGCGTACCAAACGCACATTATAGCTCAAACTATCAATTTACGGTAGCACCCTTGTGAAACGTTTCAGCACTATTTCTAGTTGAATAATATCATCTCTATAATAGTGAGACCAGAACTGCACACAGTATTCCAAGTGTAGACTTACTTATGTCTTGTAAAACTTCAGCAAGGCGTCCAAACTCCTATATTCAATGTTCTGACCATGTGCCTGTATAACAGTAATGATGGACACAGACACAGTAATCATGGAGCAAATACCCTCCTTTCGTGTCATGTAGTGTCAATTATTCTTCATGTTTGCAATGGTTCCACAAAGTGACAAAGTCGCAAAATATGTCTTACTGAACAGAAAATATGGTACAATATTCTGCTCAACTTTAACCTTCACCCGAAACTAAGAGATACAAAACAGAAACAGAACAAAGGAGTGTGTTAAAGAGAGAAAGGCGGAGAGAGTGTTTAAATCCATGATAGATTGCACAACACTCCGTTCCACCTTACTGCCACAACCACATTTTTTCTGTTTTCCTGGATTCATGCTGTTAGAAATACCTTAGATCCAGGTTCCTCTGAAGCAGAAGATATATGATGACCTCTACCGTAATAATGGGAATCAGTTCATCCCATGTCGCAGAAATTCAAAGCAGCAATGCTAGACGAAGTTCACTTTTACGGGATTTGCGAGTTTCTGGTTCTTGCAGCATTTAATTCCCATCCCGAATTGCCCTTCAGTAGGTGGCGGTGAGCTGCCTTGTTGATCCGTTGCTGTCAGTGAGGTGTGGGTACACCCAACGTGCTTTTACGGAGTTATTGTCCTTCAAGATGATAGTGGCCGTGCGATTGGTAGTTGATGTCTAAGGAACCTTGGTGAGTTACTGCAGTGCATTTTGTGATGGTAAACAGGGCTGCTACAGTGCGTTTGTGGTGCAGGGATTGAATGTTTCTGGAAGGGGGAGCAATCAAGCGGGATACTTGGTCCAGGATGGTGTCGAACTACTTGAGTGCTTTTCGTGATATGTGGAACACTGTATCATGAACAAAACACAAAAAAGATTATTACATTTGCCTGAGTAAATAATTGTTATAGGGCAGGGTTAAGAAACTCCAAACAATGTTATGAAGTCCAACTGGCCGACAAGCTTTATGTTGAATTTGGCTAGAATGAACACAAGAGCCTCCCCTTCAGGTGTGATTCAACAGTCTTCCGAAACACTTTAATCAACACAAGCTTTATTCTAAGACCTTAGTTAACATGTGTAAATAAAGAAACACAGCAAGCATTATTATCAATTACAATCATAACGACACCATATTCCTACAGTAATCTATGTATAATACTTAATGAATTCCCCCTTAACTGTTCCAAATCCAAAGCAAAATCCCATGAACGAAAAACCACATTTCAAGGGCGTGTCCCAGCACTCTGCATTCTCACCTGAATAAGACTGACTTTTCCTGAGAATTTAATTTCGTCTCACCAGCAGGTTTAAAACCATTCCGGAGAGAAATCTATATTTTTTTAATTTACCAAAGCAGGTAACTGTAATCAATGTTTTTTTTTAACTGGGTCAGATATTAATAGTGAAAATAGATAAACAGGCCAAAACACTTCTTTGCTCTGTCTGCAAGAACTTATAATTAAGTTAATGCTGTGAAGTAACCAGTGATCTCAAGCTGACGCTGGCTTCAGGCACGGATACAATGTATATAAAGCATGCATTTTCGAAGTGGAGGTGGCAACACGCAGGTGGGTCGCGGGCGGGTGTCGGGAGCGTCACGGGGCCAGCCGTTCATCAGTGCTCATGCGGCCCGGAGTGTTGGGACCTGAACCTGGAGTCGAAGTGCGATCGCGGATGGTGGCGGCTTTAGGCGCGGTGATCACTGATGATGAACAAGGCTGTTATCTCGATCTTTTTGGCATCCCTGAACATTACTCAAGTGATCTGGAGAGAGTCTATATCCCTCATAGTCACACCATGCACTGAACTGAACGTTTGGCAAGGGATATAATGAGATCCATGGGAATTCACCACATCGTCGCCCTCGAAGGGTGGCTGAAAGTGTTTTGCTGACCATTACAACTTCATTAAAGCAATGAATCGATACAGCGATCAGTCAAACACAATGTCGGTTGACATCATCCGCTTGAAGAGTTACTGTAATGATTACTGAACAAGGTAGATATTCCGAGTTTACGAACTGAGGTCCGTATTCCACGCTTTCCTCCTCGAGAAATTGTCCTCTATGCTGATTTGATTGCTGATGAAATTTGGAGGCTAACTATCATCTTTTCAATTCTAAATGAACTTAACCTCAAATAGCAAGAGAAGGATGGTGATTGCTTTCGGCACTGTGAAGAAATCGCAGCTTTCCAAAACCCATTGAAAGTTTGGCAATCGCGAGTGGTGGTGAGCCTTTCCTTTTTACAGCAGGGTGATGTCGTGCTTTCTTGGTTTTAGCGTCGACTAAGGGTGGACCAGGACATGTGTTCTATATGTGCACACCTAATAATTTGAAGCTGTCAACCATCTCCACCACGGCTTCATTGACGCAGAGAGGTGGGTATCAAATATTTCACTTCCTGAAGTCAATGACCAGCTCTTCAGTTTTGCTGACATTGAGGGTGAGATTATTGTCGTTAAACCACACCACTAGGTTCTCCACCTCCGTCCAGTATTCTGACTCATCGCTGTTCGAGATCCTACCCAATGCAGTTGTATGGTCAGCAATCTCGTATGGCAATGTTTACACAGACTGTTTTTACAGCAGGGTGCGGTTCACGTAAACACTGTTTACAGTATGCACTGTTTGCATATAATATTTATAGCAATGCACGGTTTACATAAACACTGTTTACTGTAGGGCGCTGTTTACGTAGACTATGTTTACAACAATGTACGGTTCACATAAACACTGTTTACTGCAGGTCCGGTTCAGATAGACTCTGCTTACAGCAATGTCCGGTTGAAATATTGTTTACTGTAGTGTACTGTTTAAATTGACTATGTATACTTTAGGCACTGTTTACATAGACTGTTTAAAACAGTGTACGGTTTACATTAACACTGTTTACAGCAGGGCACTGTTTACATAGACTCTGTTTCCAGTGTCTCCCTTTTTATATAAACACTGTTTCCTGTACTGCTATATTTACATAGACTCTGTTTACAGTAGTGTACGGTTTACATAAACAATGTTTACTGCAGGGCACTGTTTGCATAGACTATTTACAGCAGTGTACGGTTTCCATTAACATTTTTTACTAGAAGGCAAAGTTTACAAAGGGTCTGTTTACAATAATGTAAGGATTAGTTTCACTCTGTTTACTGTATGGTGCTGTTTAAATACTGCTTACTGGAGGGCACTTTTACATAGACTGTTTCCAGTATTATACGGTTTAATTTCTCTGTTTACTGTAAGGCACTGTTTTCACTGACTTTCCTTACAGCAGTGTACATTTTACATACACACTTTGCTGTAGGATGCTGTTTACATAATGCGGAAATGCCGGCGTTGAACTGGGGTGAGCAGAGTAAGAAGACCAACAGCTTTGTTTCAAATCACTAGCTTTTAGAGCGCTGCTCAGTACAGCAGTTTACTTTTTACATAACAACTGTTTCCAGTAGGTCACTGATTACAAAAACTCTGATTACAGCAGTGTACGGATAACCTAAACGCTGTTTACCGTAGGGCTCTGTTTATCTTGACGCCGTTTACATCAGCGCACGGTTCACATCAGCACTGTTTACTGTTGGCACTGTTTACATAGACTGTTTACTGTAGGGCATTGCTTAAATACTGGTTACTGTTTGGGACTTTTTATATAATCTCTGTTTACTGTATGGCACTGTTTAAATACTGTTTACTGTAGGGCACAGTTTGCGTAGACCCTGTTTATAGCAGCGTACGGTTTACATAAACACTGTTTACTGTAGGGCACTGTTTGCGTAGACTCCGGTTACAGCAGTGCACGGTGTATCTAAACAATGTTTTCTGGTGGGCATTGTTTACATAGACTCAGTTTACAACAGTATAGGGTTTACATAAACACTGCTTACTGTGTTGCACTGTTTACATAGACTCTTATTACAGCAGGGTACGATTTTCAAAAACTATTTACTGTCGGGCACTCTTCACATAGTAAGAAGTCTTGCAACACCAGGTTAAAGTCCCACTCTCTGACAGCAGTGAACGGTTTTCGTAGACACTGTTTACTGCAGGACACTGTTTACATAGACTCTGTTTTCCAGCAGAGTACGGTTTACGTTGGCAGTGTTTACTATAGGGCGTTGTTTACATAGACACTGTTTGCAGTTGCGTCCGGTTTACATTCACTCTGTTTACAGTAGTGTACATTTTCCATAAACACTGTTTATGGTAGGACACTGTTAATAGACTCTGTTTACAGCAGTGTACGGTTCACATTAAAACTATTCACTGAAGGGGACTGTTACATATACTCTGTGTACAGCAGGCTACGGCTTATAGAAACACTTTTTACTGCAGGTAACTGTTTTGATGGACTCTGATTGCAGCAGCTCATGGTCAACTTTCACTCTGTTTATTGTAGGGCACTGTTTACATAGACCATGTTTACCGTATTGTACGGTTTACACAAACACTGTTTACTGGAGGGCACTGTTTACCTATACTGTTTACAGTACTGTATGGTGTACTTTAACTCTGTTTACTGTAAGGCACTGTTTACATAGACTCTATTTACAGTAGTGTACGGTTTACATAAAAACTATTTACTATTGGGCACTGTTACATATACTCTTTTTAGAGCATGGTATAGCTTACATAAACATTGTTTACTGTAGGGAATTGTTTACATGGACTCGGTTTTCAGCAGTGCCTGGATAACGCTCTCTCTGTTTACTCGCGGGAACTGTTTACATAGACCTAGATTACCTTATTGTATGGTTTACGTAACCACTGTTTACTGTAGGGCATTGTTTAAACAGACCCTATTTACAGCAGTATATATTTTAAATAAACTGTTTACTGTATAGCACCGTTTATACAGAATCTGTTTCCAGCAGTATACCGTTTACATATACATTGTTTGCTGTAGTGCTACATTTACAAAGACTCTGTTTACAGTAGTGTATCATTTACATTAACATTGTTTACTATAGAGCACTGTGTACATAGACTCTGTTTGCAGTAGTGTACGGTTTACATAAATATTGTTTACAGTTGCGCACTGTTCACATGGACTGTGTAGCGTAGGGCACTGTTTACATAGTCACTGTTTACAGCAGTGTACGATTTACAGAAACACTGTTTACTGTGGGGCACTGACTACATAGACTCGGTTTACTGTAGGGCACAGTTTAAATTTTGTTTACTGTAGTACACTGTTTACATAGTCTCTGTTTACAGCAGTGTACATTTTATATAAGCACGGTACACTGTACGGCACGGTTTACACAGACTATTTTAACAGTCGTGTACAGTTTACGTAAACACTGCTTCCTGTAGGGCTCTGTTTACCCACACTCTGTTTATATTAGCGCACGGTTTACTTTCATTCTGTTTACTGCAGGGCATTGTTTACGTAGAATCTGGTTACAGCCATGTACGGTGTATCTAAATGTATGTATTCTTTACATAGACTCTGTTTACAACAGCAGAGGGTTTACACAAACACTGCCTACTGTAGTGCACTCTTTACACAGACTCTTATTACAGCAGGGTACGGTTTTCAATAAGTTTTTACTGTAGGGCACTGTTTACAGAGACTCCGCTTACAGCAGTGCACGGTTTTCACAGACACTGTTTACTGCAGGACACTGTTTTTAGACCCTGTTTTCAGCAGAGTACGGTTTACGTCGGCACTGTTTACTGTAAGGCGCTGTTTACTTAAACACTGTTTGCCGTGGTGTCCGGATTACATTAACAATGTTTACTGTCGGGCAGTGTTTAAATGGACTTTGTTTACAGTAGTTGGGCACAGTTTACAAAGACCATGTTCACCGTATTGTACGGTTGACGTAGACACTGTTTACTGAGCAGCCCCAAGTCGCGGTCCACATAGGTACCAACGACATATGTAGGA
Source organism: Scyliorhinus torazame (assembly GCF_047496885.1). Classification (NCBI taxonomy): domain Eukaryota; kingdom Metazoa; phylum Chordata; class Chondrichthyes; order Carcharhiniformes; family Scyliorhinidae; genus Scyliorhinus; species Scyliorhinus torazame. The sequence goes on from NC_092726.1 coordinate 103,381,881, forward strand.
AAAGGGATAGGGATGCAAGGCAGGAATTCAAGGAGTTAGTGTGGAAACAGAGATCTAGGACAAAAAAAGAGGTATTATCTCTGTGATATTACCCGTGCCACCTGATAGCGAGAGGAGGAATAGGGAGAGAGAGGAGTTGAACACGTGGCTACAGGGATGGTGCAAGGGGGAGGGTTTAAGATTTCTGGATAATTGGGGATCATTCTGCGGTCGATGGGACCTCTACAAACGGAATGGTCTACACCTGGACGAGATGGGTACCAAAATCCTGAGGGGGCGGGGGGGGGCGGGAAGTGCTAAAGCTCTTCGGGAGGGTTTAAATTAGTTTAACAGGGGCTTGGGAGCCTGAATTGTAGCTCCAGTATACAGGAGGTTGAGAGCAGTGAGGTCATGAGTAAGGTTTCAAAGTTGCAAGACTGTACCGGCAGGCAGGAAGGTGGCTTAAAGTGTGTCTTCTTCAATGCCAGGAGCATCCGGAATAACGTGGGTGAACGTGCGGCACAGGTTGGTTCCTGGGACTTCCATGTTGTGGCCATTTCGGAGACATGGATAGAGCAGGGACAGGAATGGTTGTTCCAGGTGCCGGGGTTTAGATATTTCAGTAAGCTCAGGGAAGGTGGTAAAAGAGGGGGAGGGGTGGCATTGTTAGTCTAGGACAGTATTACGGTGGCAGAAAGGATGTTTGATGATGACTCGTCTACTGAGGGAGTATGGGCTGAAGTTAGAAAGAGGAAAGGAGAGGTAACCCTGTACGGGGTTTCTATAGGTCTCCGAAATGTTCCAGAAATGTAGAGTAAAGGGTTGCAAATATGATTCTGAATAGGAGCGAAAGCAACAGGGTAGATGTTATGGAGGACTTTAACTTTCCAAATATTGACTGGAACCGCTATAGTTCGAGTACTTTAGATGGGTCTGTTTTTGTCCAATGTGTGCAGGAGGGTTTCTTGACACAGTATGGAGATAGGCCAACGAGAGGCGAGGTCATATTGGATTTGGTATTGGGTAATGAACCAGGATAGGTGTTAGATTTGGAGGTAGGTGAGCACTTTGGTGATAGTGACCACAATTCCATTGCGTTTACTTTAGTGATGGAAACGGATAGGTATATACCACAGGGCAAGAGTTATATCTGGGGGAAAGGCAATTATGATGCGATGAGGCAAGACTTAGGATGCATCGGATGTAGAGGAAAACTGCAGGGGATGGGCACAATGGAAATGTGGAGCTTGTTCAAGAAACAGCTACTGCGTGTCCTTAATACGTTTGTACCTGTCAGGCAGGGAGGAAGTGGTCGAGCAAGGGAACCGTGGTTTACTAAAGCAGTCGAAACACTTGTCAACAAGAAGAATGAGGCTTCTGTCAAGATGAGACATGAAGGTTCAGTTAGGCCGCTCGAGAGTTACAAGTCAGCTAGGAAGGACCTAAAGAGAGAGCTAAGAAGAGCCAGGAGGGGACATGAGAAGTCTTGACAGGAAGAATCAAGGATAACCCCAAAGCTTTCTATGGACATGTCAGGAATAAACGAATGACTAGGGTAAGAGTAGGGCCAGTCAAGGACAAGTAGCGGGAAGTTGTGTTTGGAGTCTGAGGAGATAGGAGAGGTGCTACATGAATATTTTTCGTCAGTTTCCACGCAGGAAAAAGACATTGTTGTTGAGAATACTGCGATTCAGTCTACTCGACAAGATGGGCTTGAGGTTCATAGGGAGGAGGTGTTAGCAATTATGGAAAGTGGGAAAATAGGTAAGTCCTCTGGGCCGGATGGGATTTATCCTAGGATTCTCTGGGAAGCTAGGGGGGAAATTGCTGAGCATTTGGCTTTGATCTTTAAGTCATCTTTGTCTACAGGAATAGTGCCAGAAGACTGGAGGATAGCAAATGTTGTCCCCTTCTTCAAGAAGGCAAAATCTTGGAAAGTTTTTTCAGAGATAGGATGTATAATCATCTGGAAAGGAATTATTTGATCAGAGATAGTCAACACGGTTTTGTGAAGGGTAGGTCGTGCCTCACAAACCTTATTGAGTTCTTTCAGAAGGTGACCAAACAGGTGGATGAGGGTAAAGCAGTTGATCTGGTGTATATGGATTTCAGTAAAGTGGTTAATAAGGTTCCCCACGGTAGGCTCCTGCAGAAAATACGGAGGCATGGGATTCAGGGTGATTTAGCAGTTTGGATCAGAAATTGGCTAGCTGGAAGAAGGCAAAGGGTGGTGGTTGAGTCAATTTACTAGTGGTGTACCACAAGGATATGTTTTGGGGCCACTGCTGTTTGTCATTTTTATAAATGACCTGGATGAGGGCGCAGAAGGATGGGTGAGTAAATTTGCAGATGACAATAAAGTCGGTGGAGTTGTGGACAGTGCAGAAGGATGTTACAAGTTACAGAGGGACAAAGATAAGCTGCAGAGCTGGGCTGAGACGTGGCAAATGGAGTTTAATGTAGAGAAGTGTGAGGTGATTCATTTTGGAAGGAACAACTGGAAGACAGAGTACTGGGTTAATGATAAGATTATTGGCAGTATGGATGAGCAGAGAGATCTCGGTGTCCATGTACATAGATCCCTGAAAGTTGCCACCCAGGTTGAGAGGGTTTTTAAGAAGGCTTACGGTGTGTTAGCTTTTATTGGTAGAGCGATTGAGTTTCGGAGCCATGAGGTCATGTTGCAGCTGTACAAAACTCTGGTGCGGCCACATTTGGAGTATTGCATGCAATTCTGGTCGCCGCATTATAGGAAGGATGTGGAAGCATTGGAAAGGGTGCAGAGGAGATTTACCAGAATGTTGCCTGGTATGGAGGGAAGATCTTTTGAGGAAAGGCGGAGGGACTTGAGGCTGTTTTCGTTAGAGAGAAGAAGGTTAAGTGGCAACTTAATTGAGGCATACAAGATGATCAGAGGATTGGACAGGGTGGAGAGTGAGAGCCTTTTTCCTCGGATAGTGGTGTCAAGCAAGAGGGGACATACCTATAAATTGAGGGGAGATAGATGGAAGACTAGGTTCTTTACTCAGAGAGTAGTAAGGGCGTGGGATGCCCTGCCAGCAACAGCAGTGGACTCGCAAACATTAAGGGCATTCAAATGGTCATTGGATACACATATGGTTGATAAGGGAATAGTGTAGATGAGCTTTAGAGTGGTTTCACAGGTCGGCGCAACATAGAATTTTTTTAACAATTTACAGTGCAGAAGGAGGCCATTCGGCCCATCGAGTCCGCACCGGCTCTTGGAAAGAGCACCTTACCCAAGATCAACACCTCCACCCTATCCCCATAACCCAGCAACCCCACCCAACACTAAGGGCAATTTTGGACACTAATGGACAATCCACCTAACCTGCACATCTTTGGACTGTGAGAGGAAACCGGTGCACCCGGAGGAAACCCACGCACATACGGGGGGGGGGGGGGATGTGCAGACTCCGCACAGACAGTGACCCAAGCCGGAATCGAACCTGGGACCCTGGAACTATGAAGCAATTGTGCTATCCACAATGCTACCATGCTGCCTCTGTGTTGCGCCCAACATCAAGGGACGAAGGGCCTGTACTGCGCTGTAATGTTCTATGTTCTATAGGTCTCTGTTTACCCAGACTCTGTTTACAGTAGTGTACGGTTTAGTTTCACTTTGTTTACTGTCGGACACTGTTTATAAAGACTCGGTTAACAGCAGCGTATATTTTAAATAAACACGGTTTACTGTCGGGCACCGTTTATATAGACACTGTTTCCAGCCGTGTACTGTTTACATAAATACTGTTTGCTGTAGCGCTATATTTACATATACTCTGTTTACAGTCGTGAATGATTTACATGAACACTATTTACTGTAGAGCACTGTTTACATAGACAGCGTTTACAGCAGTGTACGGTTTACATAAGCACTGTTTACTGTCGGGCACTGTTTATATAGACTGTTTACTGTATTGTGCAGATTACTTTCACTCTGTTAACTGTAGGGCACTGTTTACATATACTCTGTTTACGGCGATGTACGGTTTACATAAACACTGTTTAGTTAGCGTACTCCTTACATAGACTTTGTTTATAGCAGTGTACAGTTTGCATAAATACTTTTTACTGTAGGGCACTGTTCACATAGACACTGTTTACAGTAGTGTGCGGTTAACTTTCGCTCTGTTTACAGTAGGACACGGTTTACATAGAATCTGCTTGCAGTATGGCACTGCTTAAATTATGTTTACTGCAGGTCTCTGTTTACATGGACTCTGTTTACAATAGTGTACGGTTTACTTTCACGCTGCTTACTGTAGAGCACTCTATTCATAGACTGTTTGCAGTAGTGGACTGTTTACTTTTAGTCTGTTTACTGTAGGGCTCTCTTTACATACACTGTTTACAGCAGTGCACGGTGTATCCAAATGCTGTTAACCGAAGGGCATTGTTGACATAGACTCTGTATACAACAGTTTACGGTTTCTATAAACATTGGTTACTGTAGTGCACTGTCTACACAGACACTTTATACTGCAGGTTACGGTTTTCAAAAACTGTTTACTGCAGGGCACTGTTTACATAGACTCTGCTTACACCACTCCACGGTTTACATAGACACTGTTACGGCACTGTTTACATAGGCAGCAGAGTACGGTTCACGTTAACACTGTTTACTGTATGGCGCTGTTTACATAGACTTTGTTTACAGCAGCATAAGTTTTAAGAATCACTGTTTACTTTTGGACACTGTTCACGTAGAGTTTTTGCAGCAGTGTATACTTCACGTAAATACTGTTTACCGTAGGGGACTGTTTACATTGACTCTGTTTATAGTAGTGTACATTTTATAGAAACACTGTTTATAGTAGGACACTGTTTACACAGACTCTATTTACAGTAGTGTGCGGTTTGCATAAAAAACTATTTACTATTGGGCACTGCTACATAGACTCAATTTGGAGCAGGGTGTGGCTTACAGAAACACTGTTTACTGTAGGGCACTGTTTACATAGACCAGCTTTACTGTATTGTACGGTTTACATAACCACTGTTTACTGTTTGGGCACTGTTTACATAGACTCGGTTTACGTAAACACTGTTTTCACTGACTCTGATTACCGTGGTGTGCGGTTTACTTTCACTCTGTTTACAGAAGTGCAATGTTTAAATACTGTTTACAGTAGGGCACTGTTTACATAGACTGTTTACAGGAGTGTACGGTTTACGTAAACACTGTTTTCATTGACTCTGATTACCGGGGTGTGCGGTTTACTTTCACTCTGTTTACAGAAGCGCAATTTTTAAATACTGTTTAATGTAGGGCACTGTTTACATAGACAGTTTACTGTTGAGCACTGTTTCAATACTGTTTACTGCAGGGTACATTTACATAGACTCTGTTTACTGTCGTGCACTGTCTAAATACTGTTTACTGTCGGGCACTTTTTAAATACTGTTTGCTGTCGTGCACATTTTACAGAAACACTGTTTACTGTAGGGCACTGTTTACACAGACTCTGTTTATAGTGGTGTACGGTTTACGTAAACACTGTTTACTGTAGGGCAGTGTTTTCCCACGATCCACCACGCTTCAGAAATCCGCCATTCCTCTGTTAAAACGGAGGCCCAGACCATAGTAGAAGCTGTGCGGCAGTGGAGGCATTGCCTGGCCGGAGGAGATTAACTCTCCTCACTGACCAAAGATCGGTTGCTTTCATGTACCATAATGCACAGCGGGGCAAGATAAAGGACGATAAGATCTTACGGTGGAGGATCGAGCTCTCCACCAGCAACTATGAGATCTTGTATCGTCCCGGGAAGCTAAACGAGCCTCCTGAAGCCCTATCCCGCGGCACATGTGCCAACGCATAACTGGACCGACTCCGGGCCCTCCACGAGGACCTCTGCCACCCGGGGTCACTCGACTCTTCCATTTCATCCAGACCCGCAACCTGCCCAACTCCATCGAGGAGGTCAGGACAGCCACCAGGAACTGCCAAATCTGCGCGGAATGCAAACCGCAGTTCTACAGGCCAGAGGAAGCTCATCTGATAAAGTCTTCCCGTCCCATTGGTTGCCTGTGTGGAATTCAAACGGCTCCTCCCCTCCACCGACCGCAACACGTACTTCCTGAACGTGATTGACGAGTACTCCCGGTTCCCATTCGCCAACCCCTGCCCCGACATTACGTCAGCCACCGGCATAAAATCCCTCCACAGTATCTTTACAGTGTTCAGTTTCCCCGCCTACATACACAGCGATAGATGGTGCTCCTTTATGAGCGAGCTACTGCGTCAATCCCTGCTCAGCAAGGACATCGACTCGAGCAGGACGACCAGTTACAACCCCCGGGGAAGGTAGAGAGGGAGAACGGAACGGTCAGGAAGACCATTCTGCTGGCCCTATGGTCCAGGAATCTCGCAGTCTCCCGCTGGCAGGAGGTCCTTCTGGATGCCCTCCACTCCATCCGATCACTGCTATGTACCACGACCAACCAAACACCTTACGAACATCTCCTTGTCTTCCCTGGGACGTCCTCCTCCGGGAACTCACTCACAACCTGGCTGGCATCTCCAGGACCCATCCTGCTCCGCAAACACGTTCGGGCGCGCCAGTCGGACCCATTGGTCGAGAGGATCCACCTTCTTTACGCTAACCCTCAATACGCCTACGTGGCGTACCCCGACAGCCGACAGGATACGGTCTCCCTACGGCACCTGGCGCCCACTGGAGCCTCACCTACCCCTCCACCACCAACCCCACCCTCCCTCCCACCGTGCACTCCCCACAGCCGCCCCCTTCCCAGGTGGATCGGCCCTCCCACCGGTCCCATCTTGGGGTGATGAAGTTCCGAAGAGGCCGAAGCCACGCTCCCGGAGCCACGGATTCCCGAGCCGGCGCCTACATCACCGCCGAAACTGAGACGATTGCAGACGACGACCAGGGCCCCTGACCGACTAATTGCTTCCTTTTGAATGTAAATAAATAGTGTAAATAGTTGCGACATTTGACGAGGCAAAACACTGCACTAATGTGTATCGGGTACCACCATAACCACAACGTCTACCACTGTATAACGCGAGAAAACGATGCCCGCCGGTCTCTTTTTTTTAGCAGGGGGTGAATGTGGTAGTCGGTATTTGGGATATTAAGGTACCCAAGTTGATGCTGTAAGATCATTGGTGTGGGAGGTACCTCAGACAGCAATATCATTGGTGAAGCCTGGCTGCTGGTTCCGCCCAGTAAGGCGGAGTATAAGAGACTTAGTCTCCCTAGCAGCTGCATTATGTACCTGTGCTGCGGGGGGAAACATCTAGTGCAATAAAGCCTTCAATTGTCATTGTTGAAGAAAAAATAGTCAGCACTTCGCGTTTTCGTAAAAGGTCCTTAATTTAACACAAAGTTCGTGGAAGGAATTAGAATGACTGCAGTCTTTCGAAATGTCCCTGCTTTACACAGGTAAGGTGAGTAATTTACATAATATCATAATCAATATCTAGGACAGAGAGACATTCTTGAGATTAAACAAGGAGACAGAAAGCGAGCAAAGTTTAATAACAGGCCTTGACTTCTTCGCCTAAGCAACACAATGTGCAGCTGTACGGCTGTTTACATGGTGTGGCCGTCCGACTGATTCATACAGAACTTCGAACATCTTGACTAAAAATAAGGGTATATATCCTTCATGCTTCGCTAAGTGCCTATTTCCATGAAATATAGTCAAGCAGCTGATTAACATGATACAAGGTATTTAAGGCAGCTAATCCGCCAACTAAAGTCCCTTCTACAGTCATCCAATCTCTCTTCTGGAGTTATTGATCGAGCATCAGTGCAATAGTATGTATGTGTGTCTGTGAGTGTATGTATTAGTGCCTCTGCGTGTCTGTATGAGTATCAGTGTCTGTGGGTATGTGTATTAGTGTATCTGTCTGTGTGGGAGTGTCCTTTAGTGCCTCTGTGTGTGTCTGTGAGTGTGCATATTGCTGTTCTGTGTGTCTGTGAGTGTGTGTAGTTGTGTCTGTGAGTGTGTAGTGCCCCTGCGTGTGATTCAGTGTGTGTATTAGTGTCCATATGTGTGCGCGTCTATGTTTTAGTGTCTGGTTGTCTGTGATTGTGTTTGTTAGTGTCTCCGCGTGTCTGTGATTGTGTGTGTTAGTGTCTGCGTGTGATTGTGTGTATTTGTGTGTTTGTGAGCGTGTATTAGTGTCTCTGTGAGTGTGTGTGTTAGTGTCTCTCACTGTGTGTGAATGTGTGTGTTTGTATCTACGTGCTGGACATTTCCTTGTTCTTTTTATGTCTCAGAGTCTGTGTATTACTGTATGTGAGTGTGTGTGTGTATATTACTGTCTCCCTGTGTGTGCGTGTGTATTAGTAAATGTGTGTTAATGTCTCTGTATGCATCTGTGAGTGTGTGCATCAGGGTTTATGTGTGTGACTGTGAGTGAATGTAATAGTCCCTGTGTGTGTGTGTGTGTGCGTGTGCTAGTGTCTGTGTGTTTGTGACTGTGTATATTTATGTGTCTGTATGTCTGTGAGCGTGTGTATTCGTGCCTCTGTGTCTCTGTGAGTGCGTGTTATTGTCTGTGTATTTGGGTCTCTGTTTGTGTGAGTGTGTGTTTTCGTGCCTCTGTGTGTGTCTGTGAGTTTGTGCATTTGTGTTGTCTGTGTCTGTGAGTAAAAGTGACTGTGCGTGTTTGTGTGAGTGTGTATTAGTGTCTCTGTGTGTGTGAGTGTGTTTGTTTTTGTATCTGTGTGTAAGTCTGTGTATTTGCGTATCTGTGACTGTGTGTATTAGTGTCTCTATGTGCCTGTGAGTGTGTGTATCAGTGTATGTGTGTGTGTGTGTAGGTGTTGTAGTTTTTAAACTATTCTTAGTATTCCCCTTTCCCAAAAAAGGGTCAATTTATTCTAAACGGTGAGCAGGGATTCTCAATCCCCGACTCCACTGCAGACTTTGGAGGATGCTATTCAAACTAGTGTTTCAAGTTATCCCCCGGTATAACCCGTATCTTCGTAGAATAATTTTATTTACTTACCACTTAGTAACTTACACACGGGTCCAGCTTACTAAGTGAAGTAAAGTAAACTTTATAAATAAAATAATAATAACCACTCTTTCAGGTTATCAATTTGAACTTAACTTTATTTTCAAGTTAAAAGAGAATAACTACTTTTACAGAAAGGTAAAAGTATCTTTTCTTGTTCGGACCAGTTGCAGACTTTTAAGTCTCTTGATAACCAGTTTACTTTTACTTTTGATCTTCTGCTGATTTGTCTGGGCTGCTCGGTCTGTCGATGTAGATTGTCCCATCACCGAGGAAGATTCTGATCATCTGCTCATTTCCCCCAGTTTTTATGGCCATTTGGGGCCCTTTAACCTCTGCACCTGGCACCCTTCAGACTGCCTGCTTGACAGTCCGAAGGCTAAGTTTTATCGGTTTAGAAGCGAGGCGCTGCTTCAACAGCGACAGCGCAGCTTCATCCTCACCAGCTCGCCATTCTGGACTGGACCTTTCTCGTTTTGCTTGACATGTAATTATTTTGTCTCTGCCTTAGTTCGCACTCTTTAGGTTTTATGTCTTTTTCAATGAGTTTTCTCAGATTCGACCCGGGTCATCTTCAGGTGAAGCTAATGTCATGTTAGGGTTCTCCCCCCGAGTCTAACTTTATCTGCTTTGACCATCTTCCAAAGGGTTTTAACTTCAAATGTGATGTACGTTATAATGTAACCTTGTCACCTTCTAGTTTTCTTAATTTGTGAATCAGTTGTTTCACTTTATTACCAGTGTCAGCAACTTTTCACACTTAACAGTTGTTCCACATCTTTTACTTTATATTCTGGCTGCTTTTCCTAATTGTTCAATAAAATAATTCATTACTTAAAGATTTGTGAAATACTGTTCCCTTTCATATAATTTTAAGAGTTTTTAAGTCAATCAAATGTCTTTTCCAAGTTGTAAATTAAAATGAAGCTCTGATTTCTTCCCTGTCTGTGAAGTTGTCTGCGCTGAAAACAGGCTGCTACTGTTAACCCTTTGTGGGACTTCTCCCTTTCATGAAAAATCCTCAGGCATTCTCAGTGTTACTTTCATGTTTCAAATGTCATATTCTTCCGAGTTTTCACAACACCCCCTCTTGATATTTGAAACATGACATATCCCTTCCAATATTTATCCCCCTAATCATTTTATCAGTAGCCAATTGCCTGATTTTCAATTTTTTGCAAATTTCCATTTCTCACACCAGTGTTGGTAGAACAGTTATACCTTGATTGTAATTACTTTGAATCAAAGTGGCCGCCGTCCAGTAAGGCAACACAATAGCTCTTTGACGCGTGTTCCACTCTCACCAAAGCCTTTTACCTCCTTGGGATAGCAGCACCGGATAAGCCTCCACATGTCCCTTAGTATCAGTAAGCCTCTTAATCCAACAGTAACCAAAAAGGTCGTCTATTTAATGCTGACGTGCGAGAATCCCATTCCCTTGGCATCCAAATCGCCTTGCGTTCCTCACCGGTCGTATAAACGACTATATCATGTATTAACCATTTCACCCAGTCTTTGTCAATCAAAAAGGTGTCTTTGTACCTGCGTCTAGCCCCGGATATCTCTGATGACTTTGTAAAATGTCTCTAAACCAACTACGGACGTGACCATTCGCTCTACATCCTTTCGAAACTGATTGCCATGACTCACAAAGATTCATGTCCAGCAGACCTCCGTCGTGGTCACCCTAAATTGCAGGTGTACCTGAGCTAAAGACCCTAGCTGTTCGAGTGAAGACAAGCATCCAGCACAGGGCAGTATTTTATTATATTATTATTATATTATATTATTAGCATTGTGCAGGTCAAGGTTCGGAGGTGGAGGAGCAGTCTCTGTCAGGGAGAGAACCTGAGAACATCTAAGACACTCAGAAGGCAAGAAGGTAAGTGATTTTTACTCATTTTTACTTTTATACCTTTTTCAAATTGTGTGTGTCGGGGGGGAAACTGAAGTGACATCACAGAAAAACTGTTGCCTGAGTGGCTAGTTGGGAATCTACACTAAATTTAAAAAATTAAGCATTGGTAACTAATTAAACATAATTACTGAATTATAATTTAGAGGGGTATCTAAGCCAGAGATCGGAGAGTACTATATTTAGCTTTCGCATTTCTATTAGAAATCTAGGGCTAGGAAACAGATAGTTAACAGTAACTTTGAAATTGTTTTAAAAATATATATATTTTAAAAAAATTTTTTTTTAATTTTAATTAATTGACGCAATGTCAGTTAGAGGGGTGCAGTGCTATGACTGAGAGATGTGGCAGGTCCGGGAGGCTTCCAGAGTCCCGGATGGCTTCATCTGCAGAAAGTGCACCCAACTGGAGCTCCTCAGAGACCGCATGGTTCGGTTGGAGCAGCAATTGGATGCACGTAGGAGCATGCAGGTGGCGCAAAGCGTCATAGATCGCAGTTATGTAAATGTGGTCACACCCAAGGTGCAGGCAGAGAAATGGGTGACCACCAGAAAGGGCAGGCAGTCAGTGCAGGAATCCCCTGTGCTTGTCCCCCTCTCGAACAGGTATACCCCTTTGGATACTGTCGGGGGGGATAGCCTATGAGGGGAAAACAGCAGCAGCCAGAGCATTGGCACCACGGCTGGCTCTTATGTTCAGAAGGGAGGGTCAAAGCGCAGAAGAGCAATAGTAATATGGGACACTATAGTCAGGGGCACAGATAGGCGCTTCTGTGGACGTGAAAGAGACTCCAGGATGGTATGTTGCCTCCCTGGTGCCAGGGTCCAGGATGTCTCCGAACGGGTAGAGGGCATCCTGAAGGGGGAGGGCAAACAGGCAGAGGTCGTTGTACATATTGGTACTAACGACATAGGCAGGAAGGGGCATGAGGTCCTGCAGCAGGAGTTCAGGGAGCTAGGCAGAAAGTTAAAAGACAGGACCTCTCGGGTTGTAATTTCGGGATTACTCCCTGTGCCACGTGCCAGTGAGGCTAGAAATAGGAAGATAGAACAGCTAAACACGTGGCTAAACAGCTGGTGTAGGTGGGAGTGTTTCCGTTATCTGGACGACTGGGAGCTCTTCCGGGGCAGGTGTGCCCTATATAAGAAGGACGGGTTGCATCTAAACCGGAGAGGCATAAATATCCTGGCCGCGAGGTTTGCTAGTGTCACAGGGGAGGGTTTAAACTAGTATGGCAGAGGGGTGTGCACGGGAGCAATAGGTCAGAAGGTGAGAGCATTTAGGGAGAACTAGGGAATAGGGACAGTGGGGCTCTGAGGCAGAGCAGACAGGGAGAAGTTGCGGAACACAGCGGGTCTGGTGGCCTGAAGTGCATATGTTTTAATGCAATACGTATTACGGGTAAGGCAGATGAACTTAGAGCTTGGATTAGTACTTGGAACTATGATGTTGTTGCCATTACAGAGACCTGGTTGAGGGAAGGGCAGGATTGGCAGCTAAACGTTCCAGCATTTGGATGTTTCAGGCGGAATAGAGGGGGGTGTAAAAGGGGAGGCGGAGTTGCTCTACTGGTTCGAGAGAATATCACAGCTGCACTGCGGGAGGACACCTCAGAGGGCAGTGAGGCTATATGGGTAGAGATCAGGAATAAGAAGGGTGCAGTCACAATGTTGGGGGTTTACTACAGGCCTCCCAAAAGCCAGCGGGAGATAGAGGAGCAGATAGGTAGACAGATTTTGGAAAAGAGTAAAAACAACAGGGTTGTGTTGATGGGAGACTTCAACTTCCCCAATATTGACTGGGACTCACTTAGTGCAAGGGGCTTAGACGGGGCAGAGTTTGTAAGGAGCATCCAGGAGGGCTTCTTAAAACAATATGTAGACAGTCCAACAAGGGAAGGGGCGGTACTGGACCTGGTATTGGGGAATGAGCCCGGCCAGGTGGTAGATGTTTCAGTAGGGGAGCATTTCGGTAAAAGTGACCACAATTCAGAAAGTTTTAAAGTACTGGTGGACAAGGATAAGAGTGGTCCTAGGATGAATGTGCTAAATTGGGGGAAGGCTAATTATAACAATATTAGGCGGGAACTGAAGAACATAGATTGGGGGCGGATGTTTGAGGGCAAATCAACATCTGACATGTGGGAGGCTTTCAAGTGTCCGTTGAAAGGAATTCAGGACCGGCATGTTCCTGTGAGGAAGAAGGATAAATACGGCAATTTTCGGGAAACTGCGATATCGAGAGATATTGTAGGCCTCGTCAAAAAGAAAAAGGAGGCATTTGTCAGGGCTAAAATGCTAGGAACAGACGAAGCCTGCGTGGAATATAAGGAAAGTAGGAAGGAACTTAAGCAAGGAGTCAGGAGGGCTAGAAGGTGGTCACGAAACGTCATTGGCAAATAGGGTTAAGGAAAATCCCAAGACTTTTTACACGTACAGAAAAAGCAAGAGGGTAGCCATGGAAAGGGTTGGCCCACTGAAGGATAGGCAAGGGAATCTATGTGTGGAACCAGAGGAAATGGGCGAGGTACTAAATGAATACTTTGCATCAGTATTCACCAAAGAGAAGAAATTGGTAGATGTTGAGTCTGGAGAAGGGTGTGTTAATAGCCTGGGTCACATTGAGATCCAAAAAGACGAGGTGTTGGGTGTCTTAAAAAATATTAAAGTAGATAGGTCCCCAGGGCCTGATGGGATCTACCCCACAATACTGAAGGAGGCTGGAGAGGAAATTGCTGAGGCCTTGACAGAAATCTTTGGATCCTCACTGTCTTCAGGGGATGTCCCGGAGGACTGGAGACAAGCCAATGTTGTTCATCTGTTTAAGAAGGGTAGCAAGGATAATCCCGGGAACTACAGGCTGGTGAGCCTTACTTCAGTGGTAGGGACATTACTGGAGAGAATTCTTCGAGACAGGATCTACTCCCAATTGGAAGCAAATGACGCATTAGTGAGAGGCAGCACGGTTTTGTGAAGGGAAGGTCGTGTCTCACTAACTTGATAGAGTTTTTCGAGGAGGTCACTAAGATGATTGATGCAGGTAGGGCAGTGGATGTTGTCTATATGGACTTCAGTAAGGCCTTTGACAAAGTCCCTCATGGTAGACTAGTACAAAAGGTGAAGTCACACGGGATCAGGGGTGAGCTGGCAAAGTGGATACAGAACTGATATAGGTCATAGAAGGCAGAGAGTAGCAATGGAAGGATGCTTTTCTAATTGGAGGGCTGTGACCAGTGGTGTTCCACAGGGATCAGTGCTGGGACCTTTGCTCTTTGTAGTATATAAATGATTTGGAGGAAAATGTAACTGGTCTGATTAGTAAGTTTGCAGACGACACAAAGGTTGGTGGAATTGTGGATAGTGATGAGGACTGTCAGAGGATACAGGAGGATTTTGATTGTTTGGAGACTTGGGCGGAGATATGGCAGATGGAGTTTAATCCGGACAAATGTGAGGTAATGCATTTTGGAAGATCTAATGCAGGTAGGGAATATACAGTGAATGGTAGAACCCACAAGAGTATTGAAAGTCAAAGAGATCTAGGAGTACAGGTCCACAGGACATTGAAAGGGGCAACACAGGTGGAGAAGGTAGTCAAGAAGGCATACGGCATGCTTGCCTTCATTGGCCGGGGCATTGAGTATAAGAATTGGCAAGTCATGTTGCAGCTGTATAGAATCTTAGTTAGGCCACACTTGGAGTATAGTGTTCAATTCTGGTCGCCACACTACCAGAAGGATGTGGAGGCTTTAGAGAGGGTGCAGAAGAGATTTACCAGAATGTTGCCTTGTATGGAGGGCATTAGCTATGAGGAGCGGTTGTATAAACTCGGTTTGTTCTCACAGGAACGAAGGAGGTTGAGGGGAGACCTGATAGAGGTCTACAAAATTATGAGGGGCATAGACAGAGTGGATAGTCAGAGGCTTTTCCCCAGGGTAGAGGGGTCAATTACTAGGGGGCATAGGTTTAAGGTGAGAGGGGCAAGGTTTAGAGTAGATGTACGAGGCAAGTTTTTCACGCAGAGGGTACTGGGTGCCTGGAACTCGCGACCGGAGGAGGTGGTGGAAGCAGGGACGATAGTGACATTTAAAGGGCATCGTGACAAATACATGAATAGGATGGGAATAGAGGGATACGGACCCAGGAAGTGTAGAAGATTGTAGTTTAGTCGGGCAGCATGGTCGGGCTTGGAGGGCCGAAGGGCCTGTTCCTGTGCTGTACATTTCTTTGTTCTTTGTTTGTTCTTGTTCTCGCTAGATTTCAGAAGAATGAGGGGGGATCTCATAGAGACTGATAAAATCTAACAGGTCTAGACAGGGTAGATGCAGCGAAGATGTTACCAATGGTGGGTGTGTCCAGAACCAGGGGTCACAGCCTGAGGATTCAGGGTAAGCTATTTCGGACAGATATAAGGAGTCATTTCTTCACACAAAGAGTGGTGAGCCTGTGGAATTCATTACCACAGGCAGTAGTTGATGCTAAAACTTTGAATATATTCAAGAGGCGGCTGGATATAGCACTTGGGGAGAATGGGATCAAAGGCGATGGGGAGAAAGGAGGATTAGGCTATTGAGTTGGATGATCAGCCTGATCGTGATGAATGGTGGAGCGGGCTCGAAGAGCCAAAAGTTATCTTCCTGCTCCTATCTTCTATGTATTCTATATGTATCTAAACACCCCGTCTGTACCTGCACCCTGCTTCCCCAAACACCATACACTCGCTCCTATAGACGTCCGCCTCCAACTGCTTAAATCATTCTGTTCCGCCTATTCCCAACTCCATAGTCCACTGTCGTCCAGACACTCCCCAGCGCAATCTATCCAATCAGTCCTAGCATGCTCCTGTACAAAACCCCATGCCGTCTTGGCCTTCTGTTATCACACCCCTTCCTCCCTACATATCTTCACACTGCACACCATTATCGTCGGTTACCCTCCATTCCTATCCACACCCTCTGTCTCATATCTTCAAGTAATCTATTAACCCCTCCAAATAATCAGCCATCCTGTCCACAAAACACTTGACCAAAGCTTTCCACTCCACCGCTCCCAATGTCACTCCCTGTCCACACCCACACTTGCACATTCTCCAGACAACAATGCCTTAATCCGTTCCCTTACGGCTACCAAACCTTTGAAACTCGGATATACGCAAGTATAGCCACGCCGTTTCATTGCCTTCATTATCCACTTTTCCACCTCTTCTGCCTACTCAATAACCACCTCCACACCTCCACTATCATTCCGCCACTCATCATGCAACATCCATCTCATTTTCTTCCCTTCACCGGACCATTTTCAAGCTCTCCAAGGAACCCGCAGCTTGGCCTACTCCCAATGACGTATCTCTACAGCAATTACTATTCGATATTGACCACCGCCGTTCCACTTCAACACATTTTTGCCCTCCCCCAGAAGCTATTACAATGAGGGTCTACAGCGTTAACCACGTGGGTGTTCAGCCTCCCCCATCTCACCTCCATCACGTGTTCATCCTGCAGCACAATGCAACTGATGATTCTCTTCTCTGCGGCAATGTTTCAATTCCATCGCTACTACCCGTCCGGCTTCTGGCATCTCGAAGCATATTCTAAACCAGCCCACATAGACTGCAGCATGTCAGTTTGAACTGCCCCTCTGAACTGCCTCATTCGCTGTTTCTTTCTGTTATTAGAATAACACCTTGACTTCAAATATAAAGACCATTGTTGCAGATCGACAAAAAAAATGTTTGAAGTGTAAGCATGTTCTCAGGACAACCAATACAGGGGGCTGGAGTCACTAATCCCACGGCCGTGTCCACCCATCGTAAACGCCATCGCATTTTACGTGAAGGGGTCGCTCCCACGTCTAATTCTGGCCCCAACAAGGCGGTGGAGCGGTTCGCGCCGCTCCAGCTGCAGATCCCGGCGCGAACTGGGGCTGGTTTAGCACACTGGGCTAAATCGCTGGATTGAAAGCAGACCGAGGAAAGGCCAGGAGAAAGGTTCGATTTCCGTACCAGTCTCCCCGAACAGGCGACGGAATGTGGCGACTAGGGGCTTTTCACAGTAACTTTTCATTTCATTTTATTTCATTTCATTTTCGAACTGGGCACCGCAGGATCCGCGCATGCGCAGTTGCTCCGGCACCAACGAGGACATGCACAGTGGCGCCAGTGCCAAATAGCGCACGCGCAGAGGCCTCCTTCAACGCGCCGGCCGCGATGCAACTTGGCACAGGGACAGGGGCCGGCGCGCAGGAAAGGAGGCCCCCAGCCACAGAGGCCGACTCGCCGATCGGTCGGTCCCGATCGCGGGCCAGGCAACATCGGAGGTCCCCCCTGGGGTCCGAACCCCCTCCCCCCTGATGTGCCATCAATGAACACAAGACGAGTAGTGAACGTAACTGAAGCTATAATAGACTAAACAGAACACCTCCTGGCCTCTGATCCCGAACTGGGTCAGAGGCGGAGACCAGCCACATTTATACCGAGTCCGAGGGGAGGCGGAGCCATCGGGCAGTCGTTGACCACATTATATGTAATACAGTAGCCATTTACCACAATACACATATTGCACACTACAGTGGTTTACCACATTCACCCCCTGTTAAAAAGAAGAGTCCAGCGGGGGTGAAGTGGACTTAAAGACTAAGTCTGTCGGGGGCATTGACCTTCCGCCGTGATCGCCTCAGTCCCTGTGGTGTGGGCACCGGTATCGAGACGTAGGCGTCCGGGAGCGTGTTGCCCTCTTCCTCACCCAGTAGTTGAGTCGATTGGAGAAGGGGGGAGGCGATGTATGGGCGCGGGTGATGGTGATGGTCGCAGGTGGGCCTGCGGGTGCCAGATCTCGAAATAGCTGGGTGGAGGTGGAGGGAGACGGTGTCGGGTCGGGGCTGGTGGCGATGGTCGCTGGGGAACCTGCAGGTGCCAAATGCCGAAGGGAGACTGTGTCCTGTCGCCCGTCATGATGTGCCACGTAGGCATATTGTAGATTGGCCCGGAGGAGCAGGACCTTCTCGACGAGGGGATCTGACCAATGACTCCTCGCATGCTTCCGGAGAAGGACGGCCCTGGGACGGTCAGTCAGGACGGGAGCGAGACCCTGGAGATGGACTTCGTGGGGAAGGCAAACATATGTTTGTGAGGGGTCTCGTTGGTGGCAGTGCACAGGAGCGACCGGATGGAATAGAGCGCATCGGGGAGGACCTCCTGCCAGCGGGAGACTAGGAGACTTCTAGACCGTAGGGCCAGGAGGACGGCCTCTCAGACCGTCGCGTTCTCCCTCTCCCCCTGTCTGTTGCCCCGGGGGTTGTAGCTGGTCGCCCTGCTAGAGGCGATGCCCTGGCTAAGCAGGAACTGACGCAACTCGTCGCTCGTGAAGGAGGAACCGGGATCGCTATGGATGGAGGTGGGGAACCCAAACAAGAGGAAAATACTATGCAGGGCCTTGATGATGGTGGCAGCGGTCATGTCAGGGCACGTTATGGCGAAAGGGAAACCTGAGTACACATCAATGACATTGAGGAAGTACATGTTACGGTCAGTGGAGGGGCCCTTTGAAGTCGATGCTGAGGCACTCAAAGTGGCGAGAGGCCTTTACCAGGTGCGCTCTGTCTGCCCGATAGAAGTGTGGTTTGCACCGCGCAGACCTGGCAGTCCCTGGTCACGGTCCTGATCTCCTCGATGGAGTAAGGCAGGTTGCGAGCCTTAATAACGTGAAAAAAGCGGGTGACCCCCGTGTGACAGAGGTCATTGTGGAGGGACCGAAGTCGGTCAGGTTGCGCTGGCACATGTACCGAGGGATAGCGCATCTGGGGGCACATTGAGCTTCCCAGGTCCATCCTCCACCACAGAATCTTGTCGTTCTTGATTTTGCCCTGCTGTGTATTGTTAAACCTGAAGGCAACCGACCGTTGGTCAGTGAGGAAAGTGAATCGCCTGCCGGCCAGGTAATGCCTCCAATGTCGCAGAGCTTCTACAATGGCTTGGGCTTCCTTTTTGACGGAGGAGTGTCGAATTTCGAAGGCATGGAGGGTACGGGAGAAGAAAGCCACGGGCTTGACCGCCTGGTTGAGGGTAGCGGCCAGAGCAAAGCCAGACGCATCGCTCTCCACCTGGAACGGAATGGACTCATCCACAGCGTGCATCGCGCTTTGGCAATATCTGCCTTGATGCGGTTGAAGACCAGGCGGGCCTCAGCCGTCAGGCGGAAAATGGTGCAAAAATAGCGGACGGGCCTTGTCCTCAGAGTTGGGGACTCACTGATCATAGTAAGAGAAGAACACCAGGCATGTCTTAAGGGTCTTGGGCAGTGTGGGGGGGGGAGTTCCAGGAGGGGGCACATGCGGTCGGGGTCGGGCCCTTGGAATCCGTTTTCCACAATTTAGCCAAGGATGGCTAGGCGGGTTGTACGGAAAACGCATTTCTCCTTATTATAGGTGAGTTTCAGGAGTTTAGCGGTGTGGAGGAAGTGCCGGAGGTTTTTGTAATGGTCCTGCTGGTCATGACCGCAGATGGTGACATTATCTAATTACGGGAACACGTGGCCCGCAGACCGCACTGGTCAACCATTCGGTCCATTTCTCGTTGGCTGACCGAGACCCCATTAGTGACGCCGAAGGAAACCCTGAGGAAGTGGTAGAGTCTTCATCGGCCTCAATGGCAGTGCATTGGCGGTCCTCCGGGCAGATAGGGAGCTGGTTCTGCGTGGACTTCAAGTCAACTGTGGAGAAGACTCGATACTGCGCAATCTGGTTGGCCATGTCAGATATGCGGGGGAGGGGGGCATGCATCGACCTGTGTGTACCGGTTGATGGTCTGACTGGAGTCAATGACCATCCGGTGCTTCTCCCCAGTCTTGACGACCACCACTTGGGCTTTCGAGGGGCTGGTACTAGCCTCAATGATCCCCTCTCGTAGGAGTCGCTGGACTTCCGATCTGATAAAGGCCCCGTCCCGGGCACTGTATCATCTGCTCCTAGTAGTGATGGGCTTACAGTCCGGGGTGAGGTTAGCAAAGAGCGAGGGTGGGCGACCTTAAGGGTCGCGAGGCTAAAGACGGTGAGGGGGGGGGCACGGGTCTATCGAACTTTGAAGTAAGGCGTTGGAGGTGGCACTGGAAGTCGAGCCCCAGAAATAGTGCAGCGCAGAGATGGGGAACGACGTAGAGTTTAAAGTTAGTGTACTGTACGCCTTGTACAGTCAGGGTCGCGACACAGTACTCCGCATTTCTACTGAATGTGATCCGGAAGCCAGGGAGATTTTGTGTTAGTGGGTAAAATTGGGAGGGAGCAGTGCCTTACCGTATCTGGGTGTATGAAGCTGTCTGTGCTCCGGGAGTCGGAAAGGCAGACCGTCTCGTGCCCGTTGATCCGGAAGGTCATTGTAGATTTTCTAAGGTGTTGAGGCCGGGACTGGTCGAGCGTGATGGCGGCGAGCTTCAGAAGGTGATGGGTAGGCCTGTCGGAGGTGGAGGCCGCCAGTGTACTACCGGGTGAGCAGGGCTCCTGGGAGACTGCGGAGTAGTCCCAAGATGGTGGCCCCCATGAGTTGCGCATAGTGGGTGGCATCGGAGGTGGCGTCAAAGATGGCGGCCCCCCTGGTTCACGCATGGCGGGTGGAGTACAAGATGGCGGCAAAGAAGTCGGCCCCCAAGGGTCCCGCGTGGCGGGCGAAATCGAAGATGGCGCGAAGATGGCAGCGCCCACGGGTCGCACACGGCGGGTGGCGCGGCAGCTTGGGCGGCTCCGATGGGCAGCAGGCAGCGCAGCTTGGCCCAGGTGTTTTAGGGAGAGCTCGACCTGGAAGGCTTTCGCAAAGTGGCTATTCCTCCCACACCCGTTGCAAGTCGCGTTCCGTGCAGGGCAGCGTTGTCTGGGATGCTTACCCTGGCCGCAAAAGTAGCACTTCGGGCTTCCGGCGTTGGCAGGCTGCTGTGCAGCAGATGATTGGGCCGCACTCGAGTCAGATGATGGCGGCGCCCACGAGGTCCACGGGGGTGCCGTGTGGTCGGAGGTGTAGGCCTCCATGTTCTGGAAGGCGCCCTCAAGCGAGTTTGAGAGCTGCACTGTCTCTGGGAGGCCGAGTGTACAATCTCGCAATCGCTGGCGGATGTAATTCGATTTCATATCTGGGACATAGCCGTCCCTGATCAGCAGCTCCGTGTGGTAGCCGATACCGCCTGCCAAGCACAGTTCCGGCCGAGTACCCGCAAGGCACGCAGGAATTCGGCTAGTGATTCCACAGGGCGTTGTCTCCTCATGGCAAGAAAGTGCCTCGCATAAACCTCGTTTACAGACTTTACATATCGTCCCTTCAGCAGCATTAGCGCCTCCGTGTACGAGGGGGCGTCCCTGATGAGAAGGAAAACTTGCACTGCGGAGAATCACTTGCCGGCGTTGGGGCGGCATGGCCCGTTCGCGGGGATTCTCTGGCCTCGCGCCGGGCTGGGAGAATCCCGCCACATACATTTTTCGTTTAAAATTGTCTAACATTTATTAAGTTATTACAGGTACAGAATAATGAGTATGTGTTAAGTAACCACATAAATAAGTGAAGAGGATGACGGAAAAATGGGCCATAAACTGGGATTAATTAGTAAAATGGTTCGGTGGAAATAAGCATCAATATCCAATTGGAGCCATTTGATTTTTACATTTTTTTCAGTGTTGTGAAGTAATTTGACAAATGAACAAATTGCAGTATTTGAGTGGGCCTCGCGTATTGGATGTATTTTCTTCAGTCATTGGATTCCAGATATTGGGCAATTGAATGCTGGTTAATTTTTACAACAAATAGATTATTTTAAAACATCAGTTAAAATTATTTGACCTTCTGCTGATTGGATTTTGTAACGTTGGATGATAATTGTAATGTACTTGAAATGGGACAAAGAGAATGGGAGTCCCGTCTTCAGTAATGTTTCCCCCAAAATTTCGCTAATTTCCCTATCAGTGTAAAGGGATATTTGATCGCACTGAGCAGCAGGTTTCTGAACTTCCTCTGGGTGATTGTGTAAATAGCTGTGTTGGTGCAGGAGCTCAGAAGCTGCAGCATAATCCCAGCCTGTTGAAAATGAGGAAAGGTAGTAAATAGGAATCTGCTCTTGAAGGCCGACATAATTCTAACGTAGATGAAATATATAACTGTTGTCATCCAGAGCAGGATAAAACTACTGGATATTGCAAAGAGTAACACAATGGATCGTCTCCGGTTCATCAGCTCAGGATCCTTTTCACCCCTGTCACTGCTGTGCTGCCGGAGGCTCATTCGGCCGCGACTGGCGATTAAAATGCGTCTGACGGTGACAATATTAAAGAACAAAATCAGAAAGAATGGAATCACTGGGGTTAGCAGCTGCTCAATCCAAGAATATGCTATCCAAATCGGCTCAGTGAAAACATGTGTGGACAGCCGGCATCCCCGTGGCCTCGAGCTGGAATAGGAGGAATACAGGAAGGGCCAGGGAATGTTCTTCAAGCAGAGCAGCGAGCTCACAGTGGTGATAACAACAACAGCAGTTTTCTCGGTGCAGTATTTGGTTTTCAGCTTCTGACAGCAAATGGCCACCAGGCGATCAAAGGTAAAAGAGACCGTCAACCAAACAGAAATGTCGATTGCGGCCGGAGACATGAAGAGAATGAATCTGCACACGGGAGTGTAGAGCAGGAAAGTGTAATCCCAATATATTTCAGCAATGCGATGTAAGATTACATTCCAGACAATAACCATGAGATCGGCTGCCGCCATCGCTACCAGATAGCGGGAGATGCATTTGGAGAGTCCACAGTCTTTGGAAGACAGGATTGCGATTGTCACGATGTTCACTGTGAGAAGGAGAATAGAAACCAGTTAGAATAATAATGTCACAAGCAGGCGCACATGAACTCTGCGATGAGGTTCCTGTGGAAGTCGCCACAGAGAGAACATTCAGAAAGTCAATTTCACATGTAACAGACACATATTTCGGGACTTTCGGGTGAAAACAAGGGCAGCCGGAGGAAACCCACGTAGGCACGGGGGGAACGTGCAGACTCCACGCAGACAGTGACCCAAGACGGGAATCGAACCTGGGACTCTGGAGCTGTGAAGCAACAGTCTTGAATACTGTGCTACCGCCAGGTTATAGTCCGGGAAGGTGATAATGCGAAAAGAACGGCGCGGTAGCACAGTGGTTAGCACAATTGCTTCACAGCGCCAGGGTCCCAGGTTCGATTCCCGGCTTGGGTCACTGTCTGTGCGGAGTCTGCACGTTCTCCCCGTGTCTGCGTTGGTTTCCTCCGGGTGCTCCGGCTTCCTCCCACAGTCCAAAGATGTACAGGTTAGGTGGATTGGCCACGCTAAATTGCCCTTAGTGTCCAAAAACGGTTAGGTGGGGTTACTGGGTTACGGAGATAGGTTTAAGTGGGCTGCTCTTTCCAAGGGCCGGTGCAGACTCGATGGGCTGAACGGCCTCCTAATGCACTGTTAAATCTATGATTCTATGATATCATTCTATGATTCTCTCACTGGTCAACACTCAATATAGAGAATCTGCTACAATCAGGTTCAGTTGAAGTTCCATGTCCTGATACCCACACCCCCGGCGTGCTGCGATAATCTCCTGAATACTCAGTGCTTGATGTTGACGTACATTGTGGATTATCACCTATCAGCTGTAATGCTGTGTTTGAGACTTCAGAGGGCGTTGAATTAGCTGTTTCAATGGATACATGAAAGCTGGGGAGAAAGCCGAGTTGGAAAGCCGATAATGTCCACGGTTAATGGTTTGAGGGGACAGAAAATAAGAATGATGAACAGACCGCGAGAGAACAAACCAATGATAAAATTGAGCAGTCTGATCAACCGCTCTGGAACGATGATAGGAAACGGAGCAGAAAGAAAACACTGCGCTACATTTGAAAGGCAGTTCATCATTAAACATGACGCTGTTCGGAGGTAAGAGAGTCCAAAGGGGCGGAAAAGGGTGTTGCAGAATATCTGACAAATATAAATTATCAAAAGAAAACATATCAAAATGAAAATGTCTGTGAACAAAAAAAAGTATCCGCACTGTAATGCAGTGGGACAGAGGACGCATTCAGAGATAATCGACAATGAGTTTTCCAGATCAGATAGTTATTCTCATGTTCAAACTGAAGAACGTTAAAAAATCATCACCATGTTTAGCTCAAAATTGAAGGTCAACGCAATACATTTGGCCGGTTTTGAAAATTATACAGAAACAAGTTCAAAATTTCAAGATCTAAAAGTAATTTACCAGGAACGCCGACCGTTGCGAGTACAGGATAGTACACAGCTGCTGACTCGGAAGATTCTGTCCAACGCATTTTCTGTGACAAGGACTCGTGCTGGTGCTGGGGAAGATCTGTCCCCTGGTGTTTGACACAGTAAAGGGTCATGAACGGTTTATTTATATTAAACTGGATGATCAGTGATGCGAGGTCTGTACATCCCTAATGATGTTTTTCACAGGTTGCTCAACAAAGAAGTTACTGAGAGCAGCTGCGCTCTCACTGTAAGTCTCATTGGGGATTACATCACAATCTTAGGATCAGGCTCGAAGCTCGAAGATGCCGACTAAAGTTAACTATACAATGTTGCTCATTTCAAAACCGGGGCGAGCAACACCGTTTTTGCATTTGAATACTGGGCACGTGTTGTCCATTCCCTCGCATCATCCCCTCACTCACAATGTCGCGCTCACAGTCCTTATTCTTATTAAAGATTCCTCTCCTTTCTTTCTTTCAATTTCCCCAGATTATCGTTTTCAGGACCTTCCCCATTCACGTTTCCAAAATTATTTTCTCTCTTATTATGTCTCCCTTTTATAGCAAATCAATTTCACTTTGCCCCATCTTCAATTTACCTCCACTCTTTGCGTCACTATTATTTGTTTGTGGCTCTAATTCTCACATCTCTTCTCTGCTCTGCCCTGCTCACGCTGCAATAACTTGGAAGACAAGTGGTGAGGATGGAACAGAGTTACAGAGGGACATAGACAGATTGGGTGAATGAACAAAGGCTTGACAGATGGAATATCATGTCGGGAATTGTAATTTTATACATTGCTGGGAAGAATAAAGGTCCTGAATATTATTCAAATGCAGAAGGACAGCAGAAATATGCAGCACCGAGGCGTTTGATGAGAGGTGGGGGGGGGGGTCAGACATTAAAAGCCAGCAAGCAAGTTGAGCAGGTAATAGGTGCGTAAAATGGAATGTTGTTCTTTGTTTCACAGGCAGGTGAGCACACAAACAGGGAAGTGTTGTTACACCTGGACAAGGCACTGAATAGAGCACAACAGGATTAGGTGTTCCAGCTGATGGCACTGGATTCAGTGATGTGTCAGGCAGAGCAAGGCCAGAAAGACACTTCCAAACACTTGTTGGAATGTGAGATTGTTGTTTCTGTTTTTCTTTGTGCCTGGGAAATATCTATATAGGTCAGTGAAAATACTAAATTCGAAAACGGTGTTTCAAGTGGTATAGGACGGCAGATATTTTGGCTCAGTTAAAATTCGACAGAGTGGGAGGACGAAACACGATCAAGGTTGCATTGATTTGGCCAGGAGGTGCAACATGATTGAGATAGGAACTTCGGAAATAGATCGACAGGTTTAATTACTGTTCTGGTTATGAGTGTAATTAAATGATTTCCTCCCAGAATAATAAATATGACATTTCAGCTCAGAGGATGTGATCGATTCAGACGCTCCAAACAGTTCTATGCAACCTCATAACCTTTCACCGCTGTTTGTCTCTGTGATACATTTAATGATTGTCTTAAGTCTGTTTCCATTCATACCGAACATTCAATGGAGTTAGTTTCTACCAATATAGCAAACGTCTCCCTGAACCCCCGCGCCAAATCAATATTATAAGACCGTAGGTCCATTCGACATAGGAACATAATTAGTCCATTCGCCGAAAGAGTCTGCTCCGCCATTCAGTCATGGTTGTTATGTTCTTCAGTGCCTTGACCTCCTTCTTAAACAAGAACCTATCTATCTCTGTCTTAAAGACACTCAGTGATTTGGCCTGCACAACCTTCTGCGGCAAAGAGTTCCACAGATTCAGCACCCTCTGGCTGAAGACGTTTCTTCTCATCGCAGTTTTATAGTGTCGTCCCTTTAGTCTGATACTGTGTCCTCGGGTTCTAGTTTTTCCTACCGCTGGAAACATCCTCTCAATGACCAATCTATCCAGGCTGCTCAGTGTTCTGTAAGTTTGAAAAAGGTCCCCCTCATCCTTCTAAACTCCAACGAGTAGAGATCCAGAGTCCCCAACTGCTCCAAACGGCAGGCTCTCCATTCCAGCGATCATCCTTGTGAACCTCCTCTGGACTGTTTCCAAGACGAACACATCCTGCCTTAGATACTAGGCCCCAAACTGCTCACAATACTTCTAATGGGGTCTGGCCATAACCTTTTACAGGCACAGACGTACATCACTGCTCTTGCATTCTATCCTCTCAACATTAATGCGACCATTGCATTTGCCTTCCTAACTACCGACTGAACCTGCACGTTAATGGTCAGGTAATCTTCGACTCGGACTTGTGCTTCTCGTTTTCTCAGCATTTCTACATTTAGAAAATATTCTATGCCTCCATTCTTGATACCAAAATACATGACCTCACACTTTTCCCCATTGTATTCAATCTGCTACTTCTTTGCCCACCTCCTGGCCTTCCCAAGACCTTCTGTCTCCCCCTGTTTCGTCAATAGTACCTGTGCCTCCACATACCTTTGTATGATAATCAATTTCATATTGATTATCTTCCTTAAATGTTGTTCCATCTTCAACGTTTCATGGAAAACATTCAAAGTCTCTGAATTATTGCCAGGCAAAGAACTTTCATAATGGATCTGTGGTATTAACTGAAAGATATTTATGTTGGTCATAAATCGTGGTGTTTACAATTGGAAACGACACTGAAATGGTTGAATAGCAGGCGATGGATAAATACTTCTCGTAATGTAAATTGTGTTGTTGCCAAATATATATCACGCTTTTGTGTGAAACAACAGTTTAAATTGGCAACTTTAGCATAATGATGTCTCGTTTGAGACTACAAACAAAATCCGTCACGTGATACTACCACTCATTAAATATTACCTGACCTCCCTGCGTCTACCCCGCCCCGTGGAGTCTGTTACGATCTTCCTCCTCTTTATATTTATACATTTTACATTTGCAAATTCTAGTCGAACTGAGAGTTGAATAACAAGAGATGAGGGTAGAGTGATGGGCATTAGAGAGGCGGGGAGAAGAAAGGAAATATATTGAGAGGAAAGGAACGTACACGAGATGAATAGATTGATATGGGAGGAGATTGAAATAGTGCAACATGTCGGGAAGCTCACAGAGTGGATTGTTGGCAACTGAAGAGTGGCTGGGAGGTAAAGTAAGGAGTGGAACCGAGAGGTTGAAAAAAAAGGTGTGGAGAATGAAGGCGGAAAAGGAGATGAGAGATGAGGGGAACAGAACAGAATTGTGAAGAAGTGAAAGTAGTGGAGGGTAATTTAAGGTGTGGAGAGGGAAGTTAGTGTAGGAAATGTAGAGTATTATATTTGCAATTAAAGAGGGAGTACGACCATAAGACATAGGAGCAGAATTAGGCCACTCGGCCCATCGAGTCTGTTCCACCATCCAATCATGGCTGATACTTTCCCATCCCCATTCTCCTGCCTTCTCCCCATAAACCCTGATCACATTATTAATCAAAAATCTATCTTTCTCTCTCTTAAAGACACTCAGTGAATTGGTCTCCACAGCCTTCTGCGGCAAAGAGTTCCACAGATGCACCACCCTCTGGCTGAAGAAATTCCTCCTCATCTCTGTTTTAAAGGACCGTCCCTTTCGTCTGAGATGGTGTGCTCTGCTTCTAGTTTTTCCTACAATTGGAAACATCCTCCCCACGTCCAATAGGTTTCAATAAGATCTCCTCTCATCCTTCTAAACTCCAACGAGTACAGACCCAGAGTCTTCAAACGTTTCACATACGACAAGTTCCCCATTCCACGGATCATTCTTGTGAACCTCCCCTGGACCCTTCCCAAGGCCAGCACATCCATGCTTAGATAGTAAAACTGCTCACAATATTCCAAATAGGGTCTGACCAGAGCCTTGTACAGCCTCAGAAACCTCAGAAGCACAACACTGGTCTTGTATTCTTGCGCTTTGACATAAATGCTAGCATTACATTGGCCTTCTTAACTGCCCACTGGACCTGAACGTTAAACTTAAGAGAACCGTGAACAAAGACTGCCAAGTCCCTTTGTGCTTCTGATTTCCGAAGCATTTCCCCATTTAGAAAATAGTCTATGCCTAACTTCCTCCTTCCAAAGTGTATAACTTCACACTTTTCCACATGAAGTCCCCTTGCTTCCTCTATACTACCCGTCCCTCTAAAGATCTTTGTTTCATCTGCAAACCTGGCAACAGTGCCTTCAGTACCTTCTTCCAGATCATTAATCTATATTGTACAAATTTGGGACCACCCGTCATAATCAGGGGTTATCAGCAGATTAGGAAAGACGCAGCATGCATCTCATTCAAGGACAGTTTTTCTGTTTTGAAAACGCTGGAAGCGACGTTTAATCTGGGGAATGCACCAGAAACAAGGTCATTGCGCTGTGAGAAGTCCAATGAGCGTTTCTACTGCCGTATCTCTGAGTCCAGGATGGCATTCGGCCTGACTGGTGCCAGTGCCATGAATATCGGCAAACCCTTGCAGAGCATTCTGAAGGTGGAGTGGGAACAGACAAAGGTCGTGGGTTACATTGGTACCAACGACAGAGACAGAAAAAGGGACGAGGTCCTGCGTCAATAATTTACAGTTT
Organism: Scyliorhinus torazame; assembly: GCF_047496885.1. Lineage (NCBI taxonomy): Eukaryota > Metazoa > Chordata > Chondrichthyes > Carcharhiniformes > Scyliorhinidae > Scyliorhinus > Scyliorhinus torazame. Next base: position 103,410,620 of record NC_092726.1, read on the forward strand.
TCGGAGCAGATTGAAAAAAACGACGTCCGAGGTTAATATCTCCAGATCCTTGACTGCGAGGATTGGATGAAGGGGGGTATAGCAGATGAATGGTTGCTACAGAGATGGTGTGGGCGAATAGGCTTTATTTTCGCGGCCAGTGATTCCGTTCCTGGGTCCGGCGCAACCTTTGAATCTTGGATGATTGGGAATGGAATCTACAACGTTGCGGTGGGTTTGCTAAGGCTGTTCGAGGATGTGACAACTGGATTGGCGTGGGGAATGGGTCACAGTGTGCAGGTTCAGTAGGGGGCCACATCCAGATAATTACAGAAATAAAAACAAGTCAGTCTGGATGGGAGAGCAAAGATAAACTTGCTAGGGCACAAGGGAATCCAAAAATGTACAGGTTAGTTTGATAGGCTATGATGAATGCGCAGGGTATTGATTTACACATGCCAGTAATCTCACTGGAACGAAGGAGGTTGAGGGGCGACCTTATAGAGGTCTACAACATTATGAGGGGCATAGACAGAGTGGATAGGCAGTGACTTTTTCCCAGGGTAGAGGGGTCAATTACTAGGGGGCATAGGTTTAAGGTGGGAGGGGCAAGGTTTAGAGGAGATGTACGAGGCAATTATTTTTCATAGAGGGTAGTGGGTGCCTGGAACTGGCTGCCGGAGGAGGTGGTGGAAGCAGGGATGATAGTGACGTTTAAGGGGCATTCTGACAAATACTTGAATAGAATGGGAATAGAGGGATACAGAACCCGGAAGTGTAGAAGATTTTAGATGATACGGACAGTATGGACGGCGCAGGCTTGGAGGGCCGAAGGGCCTGTTCCTGTGCTGTACTTTTCTTTCTTCTTGTTCTTGTTCTTTGTATATCGGGATTCACTTTCACATCAGATTATAATTCGCCTTTGAATTCTTCCTATCGAACCGGTCATCGCCACACACTCAGGCAGGGGATTCCCCATCCTCACCACTCGCTATGTGAGAAAGTCCTAGTTTATATCATCATTGCTTCATTTACTCAATCCTTTAATCCAGAGCTGCTCGTCCTCAATCGTTTCACCAATTGGAACGCTTCTCCCCATCTCGTCCTGAACACCTGTGATCTGCAAACCACCATCAAATCTCTGGTCAATCCTTTCTGTACTCTACACAATACCTTCACATTCTTCCAGAGCTGTGGCGTCCGGAAGTGGACATAATATTCCTGCACAGAATTGTGCAAGTTGAAAGTAACCTATTTGCTCTTGTTGTCTATTCCATTATCTATAAAATTGTTTACGTGATACTGAATCCTATATTCACACAAAATGTTCCATTATTAATGAAATATTCTTCTGCTCTTGCTGTTTTTATCGATGTGCAATTTACTTTATACAGTTTCTACATGTTCGCCGCTCTGATATGATCTGGAAGCGGTCCCCTGAATTGTAAATTCCCAAACAGGATCCCAATATTGTGCTATTCCGGGGTGCGGAGGAATGTGCTGCCTCCACTTCCTTATTCGCCAACCTCGATTGGCTGAAGAAAGGGTAATGTAAAAGGAACCGCACCCCTGTAGCTAGCTTTGTAAAATCGTTCGCTTGGATTTGAAAGAGTCAATAACTCATTCCGCTCCCATATGAACAGCACTTGCACTGACTATTGTCCCCTCCCTGTGAACAGCCCCTACCCCTGTCTAATCCCCCCCCCCCAACACTGACTAATTCCCCTCCCTGTGAACAGCCCCTACGCTGTCTCATTCCCCTCCCTGTGAACAGCCCCCACATTGACTAATTCCCCCTCCCTGTGAACAGCCCCTACCCTGACTAATTTGCATTCATAATCACCTGTTGCACCTCTAAACCAATTTTTTGCGACTCATGCACCAGCACACCCAGGTCTCTCTGCACAGCAGCATGTTTTAATATTTTATCATTTAAATAATAATCCCTTTTGCTGTTATTCCTACCAAAATGGATAAGCTCACATTTGTCAACATTGTATTCCATCTGCCAGACCCTGGCCCATTCACTCAACCTGTCCAAATCCCTCTGCAGACTTCCGCTATCCTCAGCACTTTTCGCTTTACCACTCACTTAGTGTCGTCTGAAGCACGGTAGCATTGTGGATAGCACAATTGCTTCACAGCTCCAGGGTCCCAGGTTCGATTCCGGCTTGGGTCACTGTCTGTGCGGAGTCTGCACGTCCTCCCCGTGTGTGCGTGGGTTTCCTACGGGTGCTCCGGTTCCTCCCACAGTCCAAAGATGTGCAGGTTAGGTGGATTGGCCATGATAAATTGGCATTAGTGTTCAAAATTGCCCTTCGTGTTGGGTGGGGTTACTGGGTTATGGGGATAGGGTGGAGGTGTGGGCGTGGGTAAGGTGCACTTTCCCAGAGACGTTGCAGATGCGATGGGCTGAATGGCCTCCTTCTGCACTGTAAATTCTATGACAATAACTTGGACATGTTGCCCTTGGTCCCCAACTCCAAATCATCTATGTGAATTGTGAATAGTTGAGGCCCAACACTGATCCCTGAGGGATACCACTACACTAGCTACTGATTGCCAACCAGAGAAACACCCATTAATCCCCACTCTTTGCGTTCTATTACTTAACCAATCCTCAATCCATGCTACTGCTTTATCCTTTATCCTGAATGCCATGCATCTTTATCTTATGCAGCAAACTTTTGTGTGGCACCTTGTCGAAAGCTTTCTGGAAATCCAGAAATAACACATCCATTGGCTCCCCGTTATCTACCGCACGGGTAATGTTCTCAAAAAATTCGACTAAATTAGTTCGACCTGCCCTTTATGAACCCATGCTGCGTCTGCCCAATGGGACAATTTCCATCCAGATGCCTCGCTATTTCTTCCTTGATGATAGATTCCAGCATCTTCCTACTAAGGAAGTTAAACTCACTGGCCTATTATAACCCGCTTTCTGCATACCTCCTTTTATAAACAGTGGTGTCACGTTTGCTAATTTCCAATCCGCCGGGACCACCCCAGAGTCTAGTGAATTTTGGTAAATTATCACTAGTGCATTCGCAATGTCCCTAGCCATTTCTTTTAGCTCTCTGGGATACATTCCATCAGGGCCGCAGACTTGTCTACCGTTAGCCTCATTAGCTTACCCAACACTACCTCCTTAGTGATATCAAACATCTCAAGGTCCTCCCTGTCAGAGCCTCGTTTCCACCAGTCACTGGCATGCTATTTGTGTCTTCCACTGTGAAGACCGACCCAAAAAACCTGTTCAGTTCCTCAGCCATTTCCTCATCTCCCAATATTAAATCTCCCTACTCATCCTCTAAAGAACCAATATTTACCTTAGCCACTCTTTTTTGTTTTAGACATTTGTAGAAACGTTTACTATCTGTTTTTATATTCTGAGCAAGTTTACTCTCATAATCTATCTTCCTATTCTTTATAGCTTTTTTAGTAGCTTTCTGTTGCTCCCTAAAGATTTCCCAGTCCTCTAGTCACCCACTTAACTTTGCCACTTTGTGTGCTTTTTCCTTCAATTTGATACTCCCCCTTATTTCCTTAGATATCCACGGTCGATTTTCCCTCTTTCTACCGTCCTTCCTTTTTGTTGGTATAAACCTTTGCTGAGCACTGTGAAAAATCGCTAGGAAGGTTATCCACTGTTCCTCAACTGTTTCACCATAAAGTCTTTGCTCCCAGTCTACCTTAGCTAGTTCTTCTCTCATCCCATTGCAATCTCCTTTGTTTAAGCACAACACACTAGTGTTTGATTTTACTTTCTCACCCTCCATCTGTATTTTAATTTCCATCATATTGTGATCGCTCCTTCCGAGAGGATCCCTAACTATGAGATCCTGAATCAATCCTGTCTCATTACACAGGACCTGATGTCGGACCGCTTGATCCCTCGTTGGTTCCATTACATACTGTTCAGGAAACTATCGCGGATACATTCTATAAACTCCTCCTCAAGGCTGCCTTTACCGACCTGGTTCATGCAATTGACATGTGGATTAACATCCTCATGATAACTGCTGTACCATTTCTACATGCATCAGTTATTTCTTTGTTTATTGCCTGCCTCACCATAATGTTACTATTCGGTGGCTTATAGACTACTCCTATCAGTGACATTTTCGCCTTACTATTCCTGATTTCCATCCAAATGGCTTCAACCTTGTCCTCCATAGCACCAATGTCATCCCTTACTAATATCCGGAATAACGTGGGTGAACTTGCGCATGGGTTGGTACCTGGGACTTCGATGTTGTGGCCATTTCGGAGAAGTGGTCAGAGCAGGGACAGGAATGGTTGTTGCAGGTGCCGGGGTTTAGGTATTTCAGTAAGCTCAGGGAAGGTGGTAAAAGAGGGGGAGGGAAAGGACATCTCGGAGATCTCGGTGTCCATGTCCATAGATCCCTGAAAGCTTTCAAAGCAGACCAAGGCAGGCCAGCAGCACGGCTCAATTCCCGTAACAGCCTCCCCGAACAGGCGCCGGAATGTGGCGACTAGGGGATTTTCACAGTAACTTCATTTGAAGCCTACTTGTGACAATAAGCGATTTTCATTTCATTTTTCATTGAACAGTACCCTACAATAAAGAGTCTATTTAACAGTGCCCGACAGTAAAAGGTCTATTTCAACAGCCCTAAAGTAAACAGTCTATTTAAACAGTGCCCTACAGCAAAGTCTATTTAAATAGTACCCTGCAATAAAGAGTCTATTTAAATAATGCCCTACAGTAAGCAATCTACTTAAACGGTCCCAACAGTAATCAGTTTATTCAAAGAGTTTCCTACAGTTAATCGAGTCTAGTTAAACAGTCCTGCAGTATACGGTGTCGATTTAAACAGTGCCCGACAGTTAAGAGTCTATTTAAACAATGGCCTAGAGTAAACCGAATATAGAACATAGAACCCTACAGCGCAGTAAAGGCCCTTCGGCCCTCGATGTTGCGCCGACCTGTGAAACCACTCTAAAGCCCATCTACACTATTCCCTTATCGTCCATATGTCTATCCAATGACCACTTGAATGCCCTTAGTGTTGGCGAGTCCACTACTGCTGCAGGCAGGGCATTCAATGTCTTACTACTCTCTGAGTAAAGAATCTACCTCTCACATCTGCCTTATATCTATCTCCCCTCAATTTAAAGCTATGTCCCCTCAAGTCCCTCAGCCTTTCATCATAAGATCTTCCCTCCATACCAGGCAACATTCTGGTAAATCTCCTCTCCTTCCACATCCTTCCTATAATGCGGCGACCAGAATCTCACGCAATACTACAAATGCGGCCGCACCAGAGTTTTGTACAGCTGCAGCATGACCTCACGGCTCCGAAACTGAATCCCTCTCCCAATAAAAGCTAACAAACCGTCCGCCTTCTTAACAATCCTCTCAACCTGGGTGGCAACTTTCAGGGATCTATGGACATCGAGACTGGGATTTCTCTGCTCATCGACACTGCCAAGTATCTTACCATTAGCCCAGTACTCTGTCTTCCTGTTATTCCTTCCAAAATGAATCACCTCACACTTTTCTGCAATAAACTCCATTTGCTACCTCTCAACCCAGCGCTGCAGCTTATCTGTGTCCCTCTGTAATTTGTAACATCCTTCCGCACTGTCCACAACTCCACCAACTTAAGTGTCAACTACAGTTTCAATAGAATGTTTACTGTAGGGAACAGTGCAAATATATTGATTACAGTCAGACACTGTGAAAATAGCCTGCTTACTGTGGGACACTATTTAACTAGACTGTTGAAAGAACAAAGAATAAAGAACACAGAACAAACACAAGTACAGTACAGGAACAGATCCTTTGGCCCTCCAAGCCTGTGCCGACCTTGCCGCATGTCCAAACTTAACTTTTCTACACTTCCTGGGTGCGGGTCCATCTATTCCTGTGCCAGTCATGCATTTGTCAAGATGCACCTTATATGTCACTCTGGTCTCTGCTTCCACCACCTCCTCCGGCAGCGTGTTCCAGGCATCCACTACCCTCTGTATAAAAACTTGCCTCGTACATCTCCTCTAAACCTTGCCCCTCGCACCTTAAACCTATGCTCCCCCCCCCCCCCCCCCCGTAATTGACGCCTCTATCCTGGGAAAAAGCCACTGACTATATACTCTGTCTATGCCACTCATAATTTTGTAGACCTCAATCAGGTCGCCCCTCAACCTCCGTCGTCCCAGTGAAAAAACAACGGGTTTATTCAACCGCTCCTCATAGCTAATGCCCTCCATACTAGGCAACATCCTGGTAAATCTCTTCTGCACCCTTTCTAAAGCCTCCGCATCCTTCTGTTGTGTGGCGACCAGAATTGAACACTACACTCCAAGTGTGGCCTAAATAAGGTTCTCTACAGCTGCAACATGCTTTGCCAATTATTATACTCAATGCCCCGGCCAATAAACGCAAACATGCTGAATGCCTTCTTGACTACCTTCTCCACCTGTGTTGCCCCTTTCAGTGACCTGTTGACCTGCACACGAAGATCTCTCTGACTGTCAATATGCTTGAGGGTTCTACCATTCACTGTGTATTCCCCACCTGCATTGGAACTTCCAATATGCATTACATCACATTTGCCCGGATTATACTTCATTTCCCATCTTTCCGCCCAAGCCTCCAAACGATCTAAATCCTGCTGCATCCTCTGAGAGTCCTCATCGCTATCCACAATTCCACCAACCTTTGTGTCGTCTGCAAACTTACTAATCAGACCAGTTACATTTTCGTACAAATCATTTATATAATACTACGAACAGCAAAAGTCCCAGCACTGATCCCTGCGGAACACCACTAGTCAAAGCCCTCCAATTAGTAAAACATTTCCATTGCTTCTATCTGCCTTCTATGACCTAGCTAGTTCTGTATCCACCTGGCCAGATCATCCCTGATCCCGTGTGACTTCACCTTTTGTACGAGTCTACCAAGAGGGACCTTCTCAAAGGCCTTACTGCAGTCCATATGGACAACATCCTCTGCCCTACCTTCATCAATCATCTTTGTGACCTCTTCGAAAAACTCTATCAAGTTAGTGAGACGCTACTTCCCCTTCACAACACCGTGCTGCCTCTCGCTAAGACGTCCATTTGCTTCCAAATGCGAGTAGGTCCTGTCTCGTAATTTCCCTACCACTGATGTAAGGCACACCGGCCTGTAGTTCCCTGGATTATCCTTGCTACCCTACGTAAACAAAGGAACGACATTGGATATTCTCCTGTCCTCCGGGACATCACCTGAAGACAGTAAGGATCCAAAGATTTCTGTCAAAGCCGCAGCAATTTCCTCTCTACCCTCCTTCAGTATTCTGTGGTAGATCCCATCAGGCCCCGGCGACTTATCTACCTTAATGTTTTTCAAGACGCCCAACACCTCGTCTGTTTGGATCTCAATGTGACCCAGGCTATCTAAACACACTTCCCCAGATTCAACATCCATCAATTCCTTCTCTTTGGTGAATACTGATACAACGTATTCATTTAGTACCTCGCACATTTCCTCTGGCTCCGCACATAGATTCCCTTGCCTGTCCTCCTGTGGGCCAACCCTTTCCCTGGCTACCTCGTGCTTTTTACGTACGTGTAAAAGGCCTTGGGATTTTCCTTCACCCTATTTGCCAATGACTTTTCGTGACCCGTTCTAGCCCTCCTGACTCCTTGCTTCAGTTCCTTCCGACTTTCCTAATATTCCATTAAAGGCTTCGTATATTCCCAACCTTTTAGCCCTGACAAATGCCTCATTTTAAGTTGGGCCGAAGGGCCTATTTCCATGCTGTAAACCTCTCGCACTCTGTGACCCTATCCCATCTTCCAGCTCTGTAACGCTGCAGATTCGAGCACTCCATCTCTATGTCCAAGTGATTTTGAAATTTTCCTATGGGTGTCTGCCTCTATCATTCTCATGGACAATGGTCCCTGAGTGATTGAAAGGATCTGAGGAACAGGCAGGAAATGATTTTGAGGCAGAAGCTCAGCTGTGATCAAACTGGATGTTGGGGCAGGAGTGAGTGGCCGGGTCGTCTCACTATGTTGTCATTTACTACCAGTTCCAGTTGCCACAGCGCTCGCAGATGATTATAACTGCGCGATAAGATTTGTAAGTTACATCTTTCCATCAATTAATTCAATGTTCGGGGATACAGTTCAGTTATCTGGTCTGCACTGGCTGTGAGGTTGGTGAAGGCAGATGCAACAGTGGTTTTCAAATGTCAATGCGAGAAACGACAGGAATCAAATGCATGCCTCTGGAGAAAGGTCGGTCGAGTGGGATTGAATGAACTGCTAATCTAAAGAGCCGCTGAGGTTAAACGGAATGAATGTCCTCCATCGGTACTTTGCGCACTTTTAAGTTTTTGGACACGTCTGGCTGTGAGATGATATGCACCAACACACTGGAGTTTCCCTCAATGCTACCCACCACGGCGAGTATGATCACGGTAATCCTTTGTATACAATGGGTCGATGCTTGTGACCAGCGTCAGCTTTAGCTCACTGGTTACTTCACAGCATCAACTTAATTGTAAGTTCGAACCTGTCTTACCGTGGGCGCTGCCTGGAGCTTTTCTTATTTCCAAAACATGTGTTGCATAAATAAAAGCAGCAGCACATTTATAATTAGAAGTAGGTGTATTTTGTTTAGAGGTTGCATTCATTGTTTTGAAAAGGGGCTTGTGCCACCTGTTTACTTTCTGATCTCACACTGCGGAAACACAAGTTCGATTCCAGCTCTGTACAATAACTGACCGATCACACTTTGTCAATTACTCACTACCTAAATGGAGGAAAGGAGTATTAACGATTATCTATTATACATTTTTTGAAATTTCGGAACAAGATAGTTTACGCAGGCGAATTGATTAATCCAGTTTTTTCCACGTGAAACGCTGTTCCCCAGATCTCCAGGAAGACTCAGGGTGTTCGAAACCATCCAGGACCAAGCAGTGCGCTTGATTGCTCCTCCTGCCACAAGCATTCAATCCCTCCGCCACAGCTATCCCAAAATGCACCGCAATAACTCAACAAAGTTCCTCAGGCAATTGTTCCTTCGACAGTACCTTCCAGACCTACGACCACTGACATTTTAAAGAATGAGACAAGCCCCTACTTGGGAAAATCACCAACTGCAATTCCCCCTTCAACCCACTCACCACTCCCACTTGGAACCATATAAACGTTCCTTCAGGGTAACGGGGGAAACAATAATTTAGCTTCCTCCCTTAAAGCACGTGGGTGCACCCAAATCTCACGGCCTGCAACAATTCAAGGAGGAAGCTCACCACCACCTTCTGAAGGGCAACTAGGGATGGACAATAAATTCTGGCCTAACCAGCAACTCTCACATCCAGTAAAACTGATCTTTTTAATGGATTGGTGCTTTGAATTTCTGGGGCCTGGGAATTAACTGTTCTCCAATCTTCAAAAATAAATATACAGTACCCAATTCCTTTTTTCCATTTAAAGGGCAATTTCGTGTGGCCAATCCACCTATCCGGCAGATCTTTGGTTGTGGGGGCGAAACCCACGCAAAAACGGGGAGAATGTGCAAACTGCACACGGACAGTGACCCAGAGCCGGAATCGAACCTAAGAACTCAGCGCCGTGAAACAGCTGGGTTAACCACTGGGCCATCCTGCTGTCCTTATTTGTCATTCTAACGGTGGAATGAAACATGTGCAAACGTGACACCACTGTTTAAAAAAGGAGGGAGGCAGAAATAGGGTAATTATAGGCCAGTGAGTATAACTTCGGTAGTAGGGAAGATGCTGGAATCCATCATCAAGGAAGAAATAGCAAGGAATCTGGATGTAAGTTGTCCCATTGGGCAGACCCAGCATGGGTTCATAAAGGGCCGGTCTTGCCTCACTAATTTAGTGAAATCTTTTGAGGACATTACCAGTGCGTAGATAACGGGGAGCCAATGGATGTGGTATATCTGGATTTCCAGAAAGCCTTCGACAAGGTGCCACACAAAAGGTTGCTGCATAAGATAAAGGTGCATGGCATTAAGGGGAAAATAGTAGCATGGAGAGAGGATTGGTCAATTAATAGAAAGCAAAGAGTGGGGATTAATGGATGGTTCTCTGGTTGGTAATCAGTAGCTGTGGTGTCCCTCAGGGATCAGTTTTGGGCCCATAACTGATCACAATTTACATAGATGATTTGGAGTTGGGGACTAAGGGCAATATGTCCAAGTTTGCAGACGACACTAAGATAAGTGGGAAAGCAAAAAGTGCAGAGGATACTGGAAGTCTGCAGAGGGATTTGGATAGGCTAAGTGAATGGGCTAGGATCTGGCAGATGGAATACAATGTTGACATATGTGAGGTAATCCATTTTGGTAGGAATAACAGCAAAAGGGATTATTATGTAAATGATAAAATATTAAAACACGCTGCTGTGCAGCGAGATCTGGGTGTGCTAGTGCATGAGTCGCAAAAAGTTGGTTTACAGGTGCAACAGGTGATTAAGAAGGCAAATGGAATTTTGACCTTCATTGCTAGAGTGATGGAGTTTAAGACTAGGGAGCTTATGCTGCAATTGTATAGGGTGATAGTGAGGCCACACCTGGAGTATTGTGTACTGTTTTGGTCTCCTTACTTGAGAAAGGACGTTCTGGCACTGTAGGGTGTGCTGAGGAGATTCACTAGGTTAATCCCAGAGCTGAAGGGGTTGGATTACGAGGAGAGGTTGAGTAGACTGGGAATGTACTCGTTGGAATTTAGAAGGATGAGGGGGGATCTTATAGAAACATATAAAATTCTGAAGGGAATAGATAGGATAGATGCGGGCAGGTTGTTTCCACTGGCGGGTGAAAGCAGAACTAGGTGGCATAGCCTCCAAATAAGGGGAAGTAGATTTAGGACTGAGTTTAGGAGGAACTTCTTCACCCAAAGGTTTGTGAATCTATGGAATTCCTTGCCCAGTGAAGCAGTAGAGGCTCCTTCATTAAATGTTATTAAGATAAAGATAGATAGTTTTTTGAAGAATAAAGGGATTGAGGGTTATGGTGTTCGGGCCGGAAAGTGGAGCCGAGTCCACAAAAGATCAGCCATGATCACATTGAATGGTGGAGCAGGCTCGAGGAGCCAGATGGCCTACTCCTGCTCCTAGTTCTTATGTTCTTATGTTCTTATGTAACTTCTGCTTCAGAGGAAAGTGAATCTAATGTATTTCTAACAGCATGAATCCTTGAAGATAGAAACTATGTGTTTTCTGCAGTAAGGTGGAAGGGAGTGGTGTGCAATATACTCCATCATTAAACGCTTTCTCCCCTTTATCTCTTTACCATTCTCATTTATTCTGTTTCTCTTTTGTTTCTATTGATATCGGGTGAAGATTTGATTAGCTGTGGGTCTCTTGAGCAAGACATTCTTCTACATTTTTTCCAGTCAGCCACATGCTGCGACTGCGTTGCTTTTTGCAACCACAGCAAACATGATGAATAATTGGAAATTCCCAACACTGAAGGAGTCTCCTTGTTCAACAATTACTGCTTCTGTGCCCATTATTACTATTATACAGATACATGGTCAGATTATTGAAGACATGAGTTGGGACGTCTTGCTGAAGTTCTTCAGGACAGTTTGAAGAACACACTTCGAATATTGTGAACAGTTCTCGTAACACAAAGATGGAAAGGATATTATTAACCTAGAAAGAGATCAGAAACGATTTGCTCGGCTGCTACCGGACTTGATGTTTTGAGTTAAATGGAGCGGTTGGATAGTCTGGAGCATGTTTCCTGGAGGCTAGGGATGATCTTGACGTCGGCTATAAAATAATGAGGGGCATAGATGAAGTAGATTTTCCCAAGGTTAGTGGAATCCAAGCCTAGAGGGCATAGGTTTAATGGGAGAGAGGAGAGATTCAAAAGGGTCCAGAGGAACAATTGTTTCACACAGAGGGTGGTGAGTGTCTGGAACGAGCTGGCAGAGGCAGTAATAGAGGCGTCTGCAATTCTGCCTTTAAAAAGCATTTACATAGATGTATGGAGAAGATGGGCATTTACATAGATATATGGAGAAGATGGGTATAGAGGAATATGACCAAATGTGGGCAATTGGACAGGCTTTGTGTAGTAAAACGGGGCTGCATGGACAAGTTAGGCGAAGGGCCTATTTCCATGCTGTAAACTTCGATGACCCTTTGACCTGTCCCACGTTCCAGATCTATGTCGCTGCAGATTCGAGCACACCGTCTAATGTCCAAATCGGTTTGAAATTTTGCTGTGGGGGTCTGCCTTCATTTTTCTTACCGACAGTGAACTTTGAGGGAATGAAAGTATCCGAGGAACAAGCAGGAAATGACACTGAGGCAGAAGCTCAGCTGTGATCAAACTGGATGTTGGGGCAGGAGTGAGTGGCCGTGTAGTCTCCCTATGTTGTAATTTGCTATCAGTTCCAGTTGCCACAGCACTCGCAGCTCGCAGGTGAATATAACTGCAAGGTAAGATTTTTAAGTTATATCTCTCGAATAATTATTTCAATGTTCTGGGACACAATTCAGTTATCTTGTCTGCACTGCCTGGGAGATTGGTGGAGGTGGAAACAACAGTGGCTTTGAAATGTCAATGCGAGAAACGACAGGAATCAAATGCATGTCTCTGGGGAAAGGTCCATCGAGTGGGATTGAATGAACGGCTAATCTAAAGAGCCGCTGAGGTTAAACGGAATGAATGTCCTCCGTGTGTACTTCACGCACTTTTAAATTTTTGGTCCCGTCTAGCTGTCAGATGATGTGCAGCAACACCTGGAGTTTCCCGTCATTGTTACCCACCACGGCGAGTATGATCACGGTAATCATGTTTTTAAAATGGGCACATGCTTGAAACCGATGTCAGCTTTAGCTCACTGGTTACTTCACAGCATCAACCTAATTGTAAGTTCGGACATGTCTCACCGTGGGCGTGTTAAATGTTCCCAAAACATGTGTGTTGCATAAATAAAAGCAGCAGCACATTTATAATTAGAAGTGGGTGTATTTTGTTTAGAGGTTGCATTGATCTGTTTTGAAAAGAGGCTTGTGCCACGTGTTTACTTTCTGATCTCACACTGCGGAAACCCAAGTTCGATTCCAGCTCTGTACACCTTGAAGGTGGTTTGTGGAGGAGCTGTTGTCAAGTGACAGTTAACCCGAGTCAATTCTTCAGTGTTTCCCTCCCTACCTCCACCTCTAACCGAAAAAAAAGACAATCACTGTAAGGATCCCCGCTGAGTAAAGAGCAAGAGGGAGACTCGAGGGCAGGTTGAAGTGGAAAGAAGTAGAACTCTGACGTCACAGACTACAGTGAAAGAGCGCGAAGGAGAGCGGCGGAGACCCAGCGAAAGAGCGCGAGGAGAGCGGCGGGGACTCAGTGAAAGAGCGCGAGGTGAGCGGCGGGGACACAGTGAAAGAGCGCGAGGAGAGTGGCGGGGACACAGTGAAAGAGCGCGAGGAGAGCGGCGGGGACTCAGTGAAAGAGCGCGAGGTGAGCGGCGGGGACACAGTGAAAGAGCGCGAGGAGAGTGGCGGGGACACAGTGAAAGAGCGCGAGGAGAGCGGCGGGGACACAGTGTAAGAGCACGAGGAAAGCGGCGGGTCACAGCGAAAGAGCGCGAGGAGACTGGCGGGGACACAGTGAAAGAACGCGAGGAGAGCGGCGGGGATACAGTGTAAGAGCACGAGGAGAGCGGCGGGGACACTGTGAAAGAGCGCGAGGAGAGCGGCGGGGACTCAGTGAAAGAGCGCGAGGAGAGCGGCGGGGATACACGAGAAAAGAGCGCGAGGAGAGCGGCTGGGATACAGTGAAAGAGCGCGAGGAGAGCGGCGGGGACACAGTGAAAGAGCGCCTGGAGAGCGGCGGCGAAACAATGAAAGAGCTCGAGGATAGCGGCGGGGACTCAGTGAAAGAGCACGAGGAGAGCGGCGGGGACACAGTGAAAGAGCGCCAGGAGAGTGGCGGGGACACAGTGAAAGAGCGCGAGGAGAGCGGCGGGGACACAGTGTAAGAGCGCGAGGAGAGCGGTGGGGACTCAGTGAAAGAGCGCGAGGAGAGCGGTGGGGACAGACGAGAAAAGAGCGCGAGGAGAGCGGCTGGGACACCGTGAAAGAGCGCCAGGAGAGTGGAGGGAACACAATGAAAGAGCGCGAGGAGAACGGCGGGGACACAGTGAAAGAGCGCCATGAGGGTGGCGGGGACACAGTGAAAGAGCGCGAGGAGAGCGGCGGGTCCTCGTTGTAAGAGCGCGAGGAGAGCGGCGGGGACTCACTGAAAGAGCGCGAGGAGAGAGGCGGGGACACACTGGAAAAGAGCGCGAGGAGAGCGGCTGGGACACAGTGAAAGAGCGCGAGGAGAGCGGCGAGGACACAGTGAAAGAGCGCGAGGAGAGCGGCAGGGACACAGTGAAAGAGCACGAGGAGAGTGGCGGGGACTCAGTGAAAGAGCACGAGGAGAGCGGCGGGGACACACTGAAAGAGCGCGAGGAGAGCGACGGGGACTCAGTGAAAGAGCGCGAGGAGAGCGGCGGGGACTCACTGAAAGAGCGCGAGGAGAGCGGCTGGGACACAGTGAAAGAGCGCGAGGAGAGCGGCGAGGGCACAGTGAAAGAGCGCGAGGAGAGCGGCAGGGACACAGTGAAAGAGCACGAGGAGAGTGGCGGGGACTCAGTGAAAGAGCACGAGGAGAGCGGCGGGGACACACTGAAAGAGCGCGAGGAGAGCGACGGGGACTCAGTGAAAGAGCACGAGGAGCGCGGCGGGGGCATAGTGAAAGAGCGCTAGGAGAGCGGCAGCGACTCAGTGAAAAAGCTTGAGGAGAGCGGCGGGGACACAGTGAAAGAGCGCGAGGAGAGCTGCGGGGACACAGTGAAAGAGCGCGTGGAGAGGGGCGGGGACACAGTGACAGTGCGCGAGGAGAGTGGCGGGGACACAGTGAAATAGCGCGAGGAGAGCGGCGGGGACTCACTAAAAGAGCGCGTGGAGAGCGGCAGGGACGCTGTGAAAGAGCGCGAGGAGAGCGGCGGGGACACAGTGAAAGAGCGCGAGGAGAGCGGCAGGGACACAGTGAAAGAGCGCGAGGAGAGCGGCGGGGACACAGTGAAAGAGCGCGAGGAGAGCTGCGGGGACTCAGTGAAAGAGCGCTAAGAGAGTGGCGGGGACTCAGTGAAAGAGCGCGAGGAGAGCGGCGGGGACACAGTGAAAGAGCGCGAGGAGAGCAGCGGGGACTCAGTGAAAGAGCGCGAGGAGGGCGGCGGGGACTCAGTGAAAGAGCGCGAGGGGTTCGGCGTGGACACAGGATGAAGGTGCAGGTAGTATGGAGGAGGTGGGGAGGCTGCAGAAATATTTAGACAGTTTAGGAGAGTGGTCCAAGAAATGGCTGATGAAATTTAACGTGGGCAAGTGTTGCACTTTGG
Source organism: Scyliorhinus torazame (assembly GCF_047496885.1). Lineage (NCBI taxonomy): Eukaryota > Metazoa > Chordata > Chondrichthyes > Carcharhiniformes > Scyliorhinidae > Scyliorhinus > Scyliorhinus torazame. The sequence continues at coordinate 103,425,985 of NC_092726.1, forward strand.
AAAAAAGAATAGAGGCATGGACTATTTTCTAAACGGTGACAAAATTCATAATGCTGAAGTGCAAAGGGACTTGGGAGCCCTAGTCCAGGGTTGTCTAAAGGTAAACTTGCAGGTTGAGTCCGTAATTAAGAAAGCAAATGCAATGTTGTCATTCATCTCAAGAGGCTTGGAATACAAAAGCAGGGATGTACTTCTGAAGCTTTTTCAAAGTTTAGTTAGGCCCCATTTAGAAGACTGTGAGCAATGTTGGGCCCCACACCTCGGGAAGAACATACTGGCACTGGAGCGGGTCCAGCGGAGATTCACACGGATTATCCCAGGAATGGTAGGCCTAACATACGATGAACGTCTGATGATCCTGGTATTATATTCATTGGAGTTTAGGAGTTTGAGGGGAGTTCTAATAGAAACTTACAAGATAATAAATGGCTTAGATAGGGTGGATATATGGAAGTTGTTTCCATTAGCAGGGGAGACTAGGACCCGGGGGCACAGCCTTAGAAAAAAAGGGAATCACTTTAGAACAGAGATGAGGAGAAATTTCGTCAGCCAGAGAGTGGTGGGTCTGTGGAATTCATTGCCACAGAGGGCGGTGGAGGCGTGGACGTTGAGTGTCTTTAAGACAGAATTTGATAAATTCTTGATTTCTCGAGGAATTGAGGGCTATGGAGAGAACGGGTAAATGGAGTTGAAATCATCCATGATTGAATGGTGGAGTGGACTCGATGGGCCGAATGGCCTTACTTCCACTCATATGTCTTATGGTCATGGTCTTATGAAAGAGCGCGAGGAGAGCGGCGGGAACACAGTGAAAGGGCGCGAGGAAAGTGGCGGGGACTTAGTGAAAGAGCGCGAGGATAGTGGCCGGGACACAGAGAAAGAGCGCGAGGAAAGCGGCGGGGACACAGTTAAAGAGCGCGAGGAGAGGGGCGGGGACACAGTGAAAGAGCGTGAGGAGAGCGGCGGGGACACAGTTAAAGAGCGCGATGAGAGGGGCGGGGACACAGTGAAAGAGCGTGAGGAGAGCGGCGGGGACACAACTGCCTGAGAAGCGACCTTCAGATTTTCGGCGGGAGCAGTGGCCAGGGGTCTGTCAGGAAGGTAAGTTTTCAACTTAAAAAACCTACCTTGAAGAGTGACATCACAGCAAAGCAGTGGCCTGATTGGCTGGTAAAGAAAGTGCTCCAATTAGCAGCAGCTGTGAGAAATTTAATTCTTCGTGTTTTGGTAAGTGTTGTGATTGGTAAGTAATATCTTTATTCCTTTCACTTATTCATTATTTGATGTTATATTTGTAATCAGTTAAGGTAAAGTGTAAAAATGGCAGGAGATCCCAGACGCGTGTTATGTCCTCGTGCTCAATGAGGGAGTTCAGGGACGCGGCCGATGCCCCTGACTCCTTCATGTGCGGGAAGTGTGTCCAGGTGCAGCTCTTGTTAGACCGCGTGACGGCTCTGGAGCTGCGGATGGACTCCCTTTGGAGCATCCGCGATGCTGAGGAGGTCGTGGGTAGCACGTTTAGCGAGTTGGTCATACCGCAGATTAGGATTGGTGAGGAGGACAAGGAATGGGTGACCAAAAAAGCAGAGAAAGACCAGGAATGCAGTGAGGTGTGCTCTGCGGTCATGTCCTTTTAAAACAGATATACCGCTTTGGATACTGTTGGGGGAGATGACTCACGAGGAGAAGGCAGTAGCAGCCAGGCTCATGGTACCGTGGCTGGCTCTGCTGCACAGAAGGGCTGGAAAAAGACTGGCAGGGCTATAGTCATAGGTATTCAATCGTAACTGGAGTAGAGAGGCGTTTCTGTAGTCGAAAACGAAACTCCCGAATGATATGATGCCTCCCGGGTGCACGGGTCAGGGATGTCTCAGATCGGCTGAAGGGGAGGGTGAACAGCCAGTTGACGTGGTGCATATAGGCACCAACGATATAGGTAAAAAACGGGATGAGTCCTACAATCAGAATTTAGGGAGTTAGGAGATAAGTTAAAAAATAGGACCTCAAAGGTAATAATCTCAGGATTGCTAAAAGTGCCACGGGACAGTCCAAGTAGAAATTCAAGAATAGTCAGAAGGAATAGTGGCTTGAGAGATGGGGAAGGAGGGAGGGGTTCAGATTTTTGTGTCATTGGAACCGGTTCTGGGTGTTAAGTAATGGGTTAAGAGACATTGCAATTAGTAGTCTCATTTATGTTCAGTATCCATTAATTCACACTAATAGTAAAGCGGCTTCAGGTGGCCTCTGTCAGTTGATGTATAGTTAGGGTTTTGTACAAAGGCTGTTGGAACGAAATAAATGGGTGTTAGTGAAAAAGGAACGGAACTTTAGACTCTTCAAATCACAGCAACTAAAACGTCTAACAATTGGTAGCAGAGGATGGTTTGCTGTGTAAATGAGAAGGGTTGGAAGATACAACTTTTCCAGGTCAAACCAAGGAGTGAGTGAGAAAAAAAGGGATATATGGCTGAACCGAGGAGAAAGATGGCTGGATATGACTATCCTCTCTTGTTTTCTGGAAGGGAATCGTACGACCAATGGAGAAGTGCAGTCGTTATGTGGACGAAGGTAATTGGTTTGGGAAAGAGAAAACAAGGTATGACATTGGCTCTTTCTCTACCATATGGCAGTAAAATCCGAAACAAAGTGCTTTCTGAGCTGGAATTGGAAGAGTTAGACTCAGAAGAAGGTCTGGAGACTTTCTTACATTATATGGATAAGATTTATAAGAAAGATGACTTGTTAAGTGCGTATGAAGCATGGTCGGACTTTGATAAGTTCTGGAAAATGGAGATTATCTTCATGGAAGATTATATAATGGAATTTGGCAGACTATATAAAAGGCTTCAGAAACAGAACCTGTAATTTCCACAGTCTGTTGGCCTTTAAATTACTTGACTGTGCTAGAGTGAGCAACATGGACAGTCTCCTGATTTTGACAGGAGTTCAATTTACTGATAAGGATACCTTATTCGAACAGATGACAAAAGCCTTACAAAAGTTTCTAGGGAAACATTCGATTCCGATGGCTCTGATGACCCAAATAGGTCAGCCTGCAATAAGGCAGAATATGGAAGATACATTACTAATAGGATGGCGAAGTCGTATGGTTACGAACAGGGCTCAAGACTATAGAAGGCGACCGAGACAAGGAAATTATGAAGACAGAATCCCAGATAGAACCTACAATAGGAAAATGAACTCCAGAAATGCACGGGGCATGATACATCGATGTTTTCGATGTGACTCTCAATACTATGATGCTTTCAACTGTCCAACTCGTTATGATAGAGTGTTTGAAGCGACACATGACACGGAAGAGTCAGAAGAAGAAAATGATAGTGAACAGAAAGAAGGCATTGTCCTATTGACAAGCAGGTTTACGCCGGTATTGATGGTGTTGGTTGCAGGATCCTTCAACTGTGCTGTATTGGACAGTGCCTGCACATCTACTGTCCGTGGAATTGACTGGGTAAAATGTTACATGGACTCTTTGAATGCTGAACATCGTAACAAGGTTAAGGAATTTGAAAGTTCCACAAGTTTCAGGTTTGGGGATGATAATATTCTGAAGTCGTTGAAAAGAGTGGTGATCCCTTGCAATATTGCCGGAGTGAATCATTCCATTTGCACGGATGTTGTATCAAGTGAGATACCTTTGCTTCTGAGCAGACCGTTGATGAAGAAAGCACACATTAAACTGGATATGGAACAGGAAAAGGCAACAGTTTTTGGAAAGACGGTGGACGTACAATTAATACAGTCGGGACACTATTGTATTCCATTACTGACAAATAATATTACAAGTAGAGTGGTTAAGGATGTGTTAATGGCAGTTGAAAATGGGACTTTAGATGATAAAAAGCTTGTGGTATTAAAACAGCATAGGCAATTTGAACATCCGTCTACTCGGAGGCCGAAAAAATTATAACAGGATGCAGGGGTAAGGGATGACGACTATACTAAACTGATAGAATGAGTTCGTGACCGCTGTGAAGTATGTAGGAAGTACAGAAGGACACCAGCACGACCGATAGCAACCCTACCTTTGGCCAGGTAATTTAACGACATTGTGGCCATGGACCTTCAGATCTGGGATGAAGCAAATAATATATTTATTTTGCATTTCGTTGATTTAGCAACCAGATTTAGTCAATCAACGCTTGTACGAAGTAAAGAAAAGAGAGTAATCCTGGATCAAATCGTGGAAAAATGGAAAGGGACAGGAATGGGTCCACCGGCAAACTCCTTACGGACAATGGGGGAGAATTTGCTAATGATGAGTTTAGGGATATATGTGAAAACATGAATATCAGAGTTATAAATACGGCTGCAGAAAGCCCATTTAGTAATGGTGTCTGTGAAAGAAATCATGCTGTCAACGATGGCATGCTTCGGAAAATTTTGGCAGATCGACCAAATTGCAGGCTAAATTCAGCTTTAACATGGGCAGTACATGCAGAGCATTCATTGCAGATGGTTGGGGGCTATAGTCCTTGTCAATTAGTGTTTGGTAGAAATCCAAAAATGCCGTCCATTTTGGATTATCAGCCTCCAGATTGGGAGGGAACTACATTTAGCTCTGGTTTTGCTGAACATTTAAATGCATTACATAGCAGTAGAAAAGCTTTTTTGGAAGCAGAAGTCACTGAAAGAATTCGCAGAGCTTTAAGACATAACATACGGTCATCAGATGCCGTTTTTCAGCAAGGAAGCATGGTATACTATGAGAGAGACAGTTCTAATGAATGGAAAGGCACAGGGAAGATCATAGGCATAGATGGCAAAACAATTATTTTGCAACATGGTAATCAAACTGTTAGGGTACATTCATCACGGATAATGGGTACAGATTAAAATGTTCAAATTTAGACAGAGCAGTCAGACATCACGAGCAACCAGAGTCATCTGGTACGCGTGTGTTACAGAACTATGAGGACCAATTAACTGAAATAGACAGGGTTTCTGTGGAGGAACACAACACTGCTGATGAATTAGAACAGGCCATTTTTCCGAAAGGGCAACTGCCAAAAGTTGGTACAAAAGTGACATACTTGCCTGAAAGGTCTAGTCAATGGAATGATGCAACTGTTATTAGTAGAACAGGGAAGGCCACTGGGAAGTATAAACATGGGTTGATTGTACAGCATTCAGGGGAAGGAGTCAAGACAATGAATTGGGAAAACCAAGTTCAAAAATGGAGGGCACAGAAACGCAAGGAACAAGCAAAGAACAAAGAAATGTACAGCACAGGAACAGACACTTCGGCCCTCCAAGCCCGTGCCGACCATGCTGCCCGACTAAACTACAATATTCTGCACTTCCTGGGTCGGTACCCCTCTATTCCCATCCTATTCATGTATTTGTCAAGATGCCCCTTGAATGTCAGTATCGTCCCTGCTTCCACCACCTTCTCCGGTAGCGAGTTCCAGGCACCCACTGCCCTCTATGTAAAACATCTTGCCTCGTACATCTACTCTAAACCTTGCTCCTCTCACCTTAAACCTATGCCCCCTAATAATTGACCCCTCTACCCTGGGGAAAAGCCTCTGACTATCCACTCTGTCTATGCCCCTCATAATTTTGTAGACCTCTAACAGGTCGCCCCTCAACCTCCGTCGTTCCAGTGAGAACAAACCGAGTTTATTCAACCGCTCCTCATAACTAATGCCCTCCATAACCGGGCAACATTCTGGTAAATCTCTTCTGCAACCTCTCGAAAGCCTCCACATTCTTCTGGTAGTGTGGCCACTAGAATATAACATTATACTCCAAGTGTGGCCTAACTAAGGTTCTATACAGCTGCAACATGACTTGCCAATTCTTATACTCAATGCCCCGGCCAGTGAAGGCAAGCATGCCGTATGCCTTCTTGACTCCCTTCTCCACCTGTGTTGCCCCTTTCAGTGACCTGTGGACCCGTACTCCTAGATCTCTCTGACTTTCAATACTCTTGAGGGTTCTACCATTCACTGTATGTTCCCTTCCTGCATTAGACCTTCCAAAATGCATTACCTCACATTTGTCCGGATTAAACCCCATCTGCCATCTCTCCGCCCAAGTTTCCAAACAATGTAAATCCTGCTGCATCCTCTGACAGTCCTCATCGCTATCGACAATTCCACTAAACTTTGTGTCGTCTGCAAACTTACTAATCAGACCAGTTACATTTTCCTCCAAATCAATTATATATACGACCAACAGCAAAGGTCCCAGCACTGATCACTGCGGAACACCACTGGCCACAGCCCTCCAATTAGAAAAGCATCCTTCCATTGCTATGCTCTGCCTTCTATGACCTAGCCAGTTCTGTATCCACCTTGCCAGCTCACCCCTGATACCGTGTGACTTCACGTTTTGTACTAGTCTACCATGAGGGACCATCTCAAAAGCCTTACTAAAGTCCATATAGACCACAGCCACTGCCTACCTGCATCAATCATCTTTGTGACCTCCTCGAAAAACTCTATCAAGTTATTGTGACACCACCTCCCCTTCACAAAACCATGCTGCCTCTCACTAATACGTCCATTTGCTTCCAAATGGGAGTAGATCCTGTCTCGAAGAATTCTCTCCAGTAATTTCCCTACCACGAAAGTAAGGCTCACTTGCCTGTAGTTCCCTGGATTATCCTTGCTACCCTTCTTAAACAGAGGAACAACGTTGGCTATTCTCCAGTCCTCCGGGACATCACGTGAAGACAGTGAGGATCCAAAGATTTCTGTCAAGGACTCAGAAATTTCCTCTCCAGCCTCCTTCAGTATTCTGGGGTAGATCCTATCAGACCCTGGGCACTTATCTACATTAATATTTTTGAAGACACCCAACACCTCGTCTTTTTTGATCTCAATGTGACGCAGGCTATCTACACACCCTTCTCCAGACTCAACATCTACCAATTCCTTCTCTTTGGTGAATACTGATGCAAAGTATTCATTTAGTACCTCGCCCATTTCCTCTGGGCCAACCCTTTCCCTGGCTACACTCTTGCTTTTTATGTACGTGTTAAATCCATGGGATTTTCCTTAATTCTATTTGCTAATGGCTTTTCGTGACCCCTTCTAGCCCTCCTGACTCCTTGCTTAAGTTCCTTCCTACTTTCCTTACATTCCACACAGGCTTCGTCTGTTCCCAGCCTTTTAGCCCTGACAAATGCCTCCTTTTTCTTTTTGACGAGGCCTACAATATCACTTCTTATCGAAGGTTCCCGAAAATTGCCGTATTTATCCTTCTTCCTCACAGGAACATGCCGGTCCTGAATGCTTTTCAACTGACACTTGAAAGCCTCCCACATGTCAGATGTTGATTTGCCCTCAAACATCCGCCCCCAATCGAGGTTCTTCAGTTCCCGCCCAACGTTGTTATAATTAACCTTCCCCAAATTTAGCACATTCACCCTAGGAACACTCTTATCCTTTCCACCAGCACTTTAAAACTTACTGAATTGTGGTCACTGTTACCGAAATGCTCCCCTACTGAAACTGCTACCACCTGGCCGGGCTCATTCCCCAATACCAGGTCCAGTACCGCCCCTTCCCTAGTTGGATTATGTACATATTGTTTTAAGAAGCCCTCCTGGATGCTCCTTACAAACTCTGCCCGTCTAAGCCCCTGGCACTAAGTGAATCCCAGTCAATATTGGGGAAGTTGAAGACTCCCATCACCACAACCTTGTTGTTTTTACTCTTTTCCAAAATGTCTACCTGTCTGCTCCTCTATCTCCCGCTGTCTGTTGCGTGGCCTGTAGTAAACCCCCAGCAATTGTGACTGCACCCTTCTTCTTCCTGATCTCTACCCATATAGCCTCACTGCCCTCTGAGGTGTCCTCCCGTAGTACAGCTGATATATCCACCCTAACCAGTAGCGCAACTCCGCCACCCCGTCTACATCCTCCTCTATCCCGCCTGAAACATCTAAATCCTGGAACGTTTAGCTGCCAATCCTGCCCTTCCCTCAACCAGGTCTCTGTAATGGCTACAAGATCATAGTTCCAAGTACTAATCCAAGCTGTAAGTTCATCTGCCTTATCCGTAATACTTCTTGCATTAAAACAAATGCACTTCAGGCCACCAGACCCGCTGTGTTCAGCAACTTCTCCCTGTCTGCTCTGCCTCAGAGCCACACTGTCCCTATTCCCTAGTTCTCCCTCAATGCTCTCACCTTCTGACCTATTGCTCCCGTGCCCACCCCCTGCCATACTAGTTTAAACCCGCCCGTGTGACACTAGCAAACCTCGCGGCCAGGATATTTATGCCTCTCCACTTTAGATGCAACCCGTCCTTCTTTTCTGGGTCACAACTGCCCAGGAAGAGCTCCCAGTGGTCCAGATAAGGGAAACCCTCCCTCCTACACCAGCTGTTTAGCCACGTGTTTAGCTACTCCAGCTTCCTATTTTTTGCCTCACTGGCACGTGGCACAGGGAGTAATCCCGAGATTACAACCCTAGAGGTCCTGTCTTTTAACTTTCTGCCTAGATCCCTGAACCCCTGCTGCAGGACCTCATGCCCCTTCCTGCCTATGTCGTTAGTACCAATGTATACAACGACCTCTGCCTGTTTGCCCTCCCCCTTCACGATGTCTCCGTTCGGAGACATCCTGGACCCTGGCACCAGGGAGGCAACATAAGCATCCTGGAGTCTCTTTCACGTCCACAGAAGCGCCTATCTGTGCCCCTGACTATAGAGTCCCCTGTTACTATTGCTCTTCTGCGCTTTGACCCTCCCTTCTGAACATCGGAGGCAGCCGTGGTGCCACTGCTCTGGCTGCTACTGTTTTCCCCTGATAGGCTATCCCCCCCCCGCCCCCCCCCCCCCCCCCGACAGTATCCAAATGGGTATACCTGTTCGAGAGGGGGACAACCACATGGGATTCCTGCACTGGCTGCCTGCCCTTTCTTGTGGTCACCCATTTCTCTGCCTGCACCTTGGGTGTGACCACATTTATATGACTGCTATCTATGACGCTTTCCGCCACCTGCATGCTCCCAGGTGCATCCAATTTCTGCTCCGACCGAACCATGCGGTTTGTGAGGAGCTCCAGTTGGGTGCACTTTCTGCAGATGAAGCCACCCGGGACGCTGTAAGCCTCCCGGACCTGCCACATCTCACAGTTAAAGCACTGCACCCCTCGAACTGACATTGCGTCAATTAATTTGTAAATTAAAGTTAAAAGGTAAAATTTAAAAAAATTTGTTACTGTTAACTATCTGTTTCCGAGCACTAGATTTCTACTATAAATGTGAAAGCTGAATACAGTACTCTCAGATCTCTGGCTTAGATGCCCCTCTAAATTATAATTAAGTAATTATGTTTAATTAGTTACCAATGCTTAATTTTTTTAATTTAGTGTAGATTCCCAACCAGCCACTCAGGTCACAGCTTTTCTGTGATGCCACTTCAGTTACCTCCCCCCCTTCCCCCCCCCCCCCCCCACACACACACACGCAATTTGAAAAGGTAATAAAAGTTAAAATGAGTAAAAGTCACTTACTTACCTTCTCAGGGTGTCAGATGTTCTCACGTTCTCTCCCTGCTGATTAAAAGTTACAGGCCAGAAGAAAGAGAGAGAACAAAACGTCCATTGATGTAACATTCCTCCCGACTGTTCTCTGATTCGGAAACATTGTTGCATCATTCCAATCAATTGTTCTCACATTCACAGCCATTGTTGTAACACGCCAGGCTGTGAATGTCAGATTTCAATGTCTCCGCTCGCACCCTCTGGAGCTGCTTATCTCTCTCAGATGCCGAAGTGATGCTGCCAAAGAGATTATGGGAGAACAACTTTGAAAGGAGTCTCGGTTTAAAGAAAGTGGACTCTCTCAAGGGAAACAAGTTGGGTCCACTGAGACTGATCCGATTACCATTACCTAAAATAGCAGGTAGTTGTAATTCAGGGACACAAGGCAATTCTCTGGGGTCCTGGGTTTGAATCCAACCAGGGCATTTGGAGGGATTGAATCCAATAAATATCTAGAATAAAATGCCGAACGATGACCATGAAACCATTTTCGATTGTGGTTAAAACCCAGCTGGTTCACTAATGTCCATCAGGGAATAAGAACAACCTGAGCAGTGGAAACATCAGGTGCAGTTAACTATTTTCAGTGAGAAAGGATTTGAATCAGACATTGACTAAAATCTAACAATCAGCCTGGATATCACAGTGACGCCGAAGAATTGAGTTTTGTACATTGAACGAGATGAACAAGAAAGGAGAGGCTGGTAATCATTGTAGCAATCTCTGCATTGCCAACTGTGGTGAGTTTCTCGAGATCACAGTTCGGGACAAAATTATTCGTTCTGACAAGATATGCGCAACACAAATCGTACCAGATTGACGAATGGGTTGGTCTCACATGCAGGCAAAGATGGCCAGAAAGCTTGGGAATCTGTTGATCCTCCTGACTGAACACACACTGTAACCTGGCTCCTTCACCATTTAACCCGAGCACGGCAAACAGAATCTCAGGCCACCTGGATCGCCCCCGAAAATGGCAAACTCTTGTTGCTCTAATTCAGGGACATAGGACAATCTGGAGAATGACGGAGGACACAGAGAGATAATAATAAAGCTACATTCCTCTCCCTATCTCGAGAAAAGAGTCATGGTGGAACCACAAGCAGCAGACATCCCGCGCCACCGACCAGACCAGGACTAGCGTCAACCGGCCGGAGGTCTAATTGTGACCTAATAGTTCTAATTCAGTTATTTCCGAGACTCTGACGAAACTAAACATTATTCACAAGTTGCTGAGAAAAGTCTCCAGCACTCGGACGGGCCTGAAGGAGATGGAAGAACCCAGTATGCATGAAAGAAGAACCTTCGTAGTTTTGAGAAGCGCTCGCCCCTGTCTCAATCTACACACGTCCCTCTTTGTAATCAATAACGGTCTCTGGCCTGTGCAGCATCAAATGTGAGAATATAGGGCACCTCCTAGTGAACGATTGGGTAGGAGGCATCCAGCCAAATGCCTATGGGATACTGGAGGATCGCGCACCACTTGGTTCATACAAAGGAAAATCATGTTGAACGGTGTCTACGGTCACTTGTAAAAACGTGGAGAAACTGACCCTTTAGAGTTTCGACTGGAAGTCATATTGATTTTCCATTCTGCTCTCTTTAGTGAGTTATCTCTCGGACATAACACATCCTAGGCTTTGAGCGAATGTGAAAGTTCAGTTTATCCTTTATTGTTTGATAAATTGATGGAGAGTTAAAGATATAATCCCCGATTCCTGTGTCTAACTACACGGACCAAATGTGTGCCGTGGGTAAACTCTGCTTTCAGAAAGATAACCTGTCAGGGTGACCATTAGTGCAACAAGTGTTTGGAATCGAGAGCAGGTTTCAGCGCAACTCAAACATGATAGCAGCAGATTGTCAGCAGAGGTCGCTGTCGAGGGCTGGACCCAAGCTTCAGAAAGAATATGGGTTCCCCAAGGGATCACAAGAAAAATTGCTGAAAGTAATTAGCGGATTAGTGGGGCAGGGAGACCTACTTCCTGTTTTCTCAGCAAATAATTCACCTACCTGGCGAGTTAAGACGCCGCATGAATCCTGGCCCCTAAGTATCCAAAATTGAATAACACAACCCCTTTGACCTCCCTCACGGTAGTGAGCACTGCCGAAATATTGATATAACGAACAACACAAGCCCGAAATGTTACTGTTTTAGATGTTGGTCAATTTCTTTAAGAAAGGAACCCCGACACAAATTCACCTTCACCGTCCTGGTTCGTCAGTCCACCTGCACATGTTTACCGCAGGGATTTCACAATATTCCCATATTCCAAACCCAACATTTTAATTCAATATGAAGACGGCCTTATCCTCCAAAACGTACCGAGAGAGCAACACTGAGATATCCGCGATGATTTGCAAGGCCTTCTCGACATCCTGGGACAAAACGTTAAGCCAAAGTGCTGATATTATGGAAAGCCGGGTCACCAACTAAGGCACTATGGTGACCTGGACGAATCGCAAGATAGAAAGGAAAAGGCTGTTGACCACCTGACAATTCCCGTTACCATCGATTGAAAACTCTTAACATTCAATTTTAGGATTGTTACAACATTGCTGAAACCACATGGACAGTTTTGCAACAAAAAGCGTCACCGTTGTCTGATCTAATAAAAAAGAACTCCCATTGGAAGGGGACTGACCTGTTCACATAGGCCATCCGTGAACTAAAAAGACATTGACTCAGGAGCCAGCCATACAAACAGAATCCAGAATTACCTTTTGACATTCCGGTTGCGGCGATGGACGATACTATTTCTGATTCTTACGTCGATAGAATATAGAACATGGAAAAATACAGCACAGAGCAGGCCCCTTGGCCCACGATGTGGTGCCGAACCTTTGTCCTAGATTACTCATAGATTATCATAGCATTTTCAGTGCAGAAGGAGGCCATTCGGCCCATCGAGTCTGCATCGGCTCTTGGAAAGAGCACCCTACCCAAGGTCAACACCTCCACCTTATCCCCATAACACATTAACCCCACCCAACCCTAAGGGCAATTTTGGACACTATGGGCAATTTATCATGGCCAAACCACCTAACCTGCACAACGTTGGACTGTGGGAGGAAACGAGAGCACCCGCAGGAATGCCACGCACACACGGGGAGGATGTGCAGACTCCGCACAGACAGTGACCCAAGCTGGAATCGAACCTGGGACCCTGGAACCCTGAAGCAATTGTGCTATCCACAATGCTACCGTGCTGCCCTTAAGAACAAATGTATCTACACTAGATCATTCTACCGTAATCCATGTACCTATCCAATAGCCGCTTGAAGGTCCCTAATTTTTCCGACTCCACTACTTTGCCAAGCAGTGCATTCCATGCCCCACTACTCTCTGGGTAAAGAACCTACCTCTGACATCCCCCCTATATCTTTCACCATTCACCTTAAATTTATGTCTGCTTGTAATGGTTTGTACCCCCCGGGGGAAAAGTATCTGACTGTCTACTCTATCTATTCCCCTGATCACCTTCTAAACCTCTATCAAGTCACCTCTCATCCTTCTCCGTTCTAATTAGAAAAAGTCTAGCACCCTCAACCTTTCCTCGCAAGACCTGCTCTCAATTCCAGGCAGCAACCTGGTAGATCTCCTTTGCACCTTTTCCAAATCTTCCCCATCCGTGCTAAAATGAGGCGAGCAGAACTGTACACAGTACTCCAAATATGGCCTAACGAAGGTTTTGTACAGCTGCATCATCACCTCACGGCTCCTACTTTCAATCCCTCTGTTAATGAACGCTAGCACACCATTGGCCTTCTTCACAGCTCTATCCACTTGAGTAGCAACTTGCAATGATCTATGAACAGAGACCCCAAGATATCTCTGCTCCTCTAGGCATTTTCCACATTTGAACGCCACATACTGGCAGTTTCCTGGGCAGTCCAATTGATTACCCATGTAATTAGCACTAATCCACTCACTATCTCAGCAGTACAGAGTCCCCTCCAATTATTATTAGATGGACGCATAAGAGATGGAATTCTAAGTCAGGATCACAAAGCCCGATGAATGTTAAAGTTACAAGGGAAGGACATTCCTGTTAACAGACGTATTACAATCACTTTCCTAGCAGAAATCAGTAATAGCGGGGAAGCGCTGGACTGTCAGTGTGTGGCAGCACCCTGTCCCAGTGGACTACATCTGCCAAATTAAAACAGGGAGGTAGGGGTAGTGTCCAATAGCCCGGTAGAAACCAGAGAGCAACAGACAGACACAAACACCCACTAAAACATCTAATAGAGGGATCCTCGAATGAGGATGGAGAGAGGGAATTTCGGATGTGGTAATCATACGGTAAACAGTCAAGGGCAGGTGTTAGAGGCAAGAACATTGAACCTACCCAGTGCCATGAGCGCTCATAGTGTCTGATGAACAGTAGTAACATTTGCAGTCACCTACTCGGATCACTCCCCCCCCCCCCCCCCACCCACCCACTCCAAACCACATTATATTGTTTCAGATAGCATGTATGTTTCTCATGGACTGACTGACTTTTTGCGGATAAGTGAAGCTGGAGGATTTGTGTTAATGGATGAACAGTCTCTCCCGTCGACCACCTTACTAAAATATGTAATCGAGAACGCCCAAGGAGGACAAAGTGGGGTAATTAAGGTAAATATTCGCGATAGACCCTCGCCAGCAGGCAATCTAAATGCAGATGAGTTTGCTCCGCAAGAGGCCTGTTTGCTGCCCCGGTATTGGCAGGCTCGATTTGAGGGGCATTTTCAATTCTAAATGAACAATTTGTTTTCAAACCCATTCGAACCCATTCTCATCATCATTGAAGAAGCAGAAAAACAGGTTAAACATCAGGGAGGGTCTAGGTCTTCAAAATGGAAGATGCGTGTTGCCAACCCTAGATTGTAACTAAGTAATAAATCAATTTATTGCGGATTGGGATAATCATGGAATAGCAAGAAATGTAGACAGAATGAAGAACTTATGTTGGAAGCATGTTTTGATAAATATATAAAGCATTACATTGAAAAGTGCTTGATATGTGCCCGGAAGCACATTGACCGATACGATCGTACGATCAGATATTCAGGCGCATAGAGGGGCCCTGGTCGAATTTGCAAATTTATTTTGTGGATGATCTTGCGCTTTGTTGAGAGTTGGGAGGTGGAGGGGGTTACACATATATATGCCAGCAACCAATGATACTTTCAACAAATTGGTCGAAGCATTTCCCTCAAAAGCCAAAACCACAACTGTGACGGCCGATAAACATGAACGCCATGTATTCGCCCAGTAAAAACTTTCCAACGTATGTTGGATCTCATCAATGTTCACACTTTACATGCAAACTGTCATGACCGTTTTGGAAATTCACCGAAACTGTCACATTGCGTCCCTCCCACAGTCAAGTGGATCGTGGAACATAGGAAGAAAATCTTGAAATCCATGAATCATGGTTTAGCTGCTTTAGGCTGGTTTAGCACACTGGGCTAATTCGCTGGCTTTTAAAGCAGACCAAGGCAGGCCAGCAGCACGGTTCGATTCCCGTACCAGCCTCCCCGAACAGGCGCCGAAATGTGGCGACTAGGGGCTTTTCACAGTAACTTCATTGAAGCCTACTCGTGACAATAAGCAATTTTCATTTCATTTCATTCAGAAGAAAATGTACATTCCCGTGCATGGCAAGCCGTGTCGCCTTTGTATCTAATGTATGTACGAGTTTCTATATACGGACTGACTGGATTCACTGCACATGACTTCATGCCGTGGTGATCTATTAACCGAATAAAGACACTGACGTGGCCGGAATTGTCATAAATCAGTCACGAAAACAGCAAGGATCTGATCTATTTCAGAGGTCATGGATCAATGGTGAGTATTTCTTGGTGTAAATAAGATGTTTGATGTTTTTAGTTCATATGTGGTCATTAATATGTCTCCAGAAATGTAACTCTCAAGAAAATACAGTTTTTCATCAGGTTTCAGAAGATGATGTCAGGGAACCGAGGCTGAAGCTGCTCTGTGACATGTGTCAGCAGAACACATGGTGGTTGGTGATGATATTCATTATCCTGCGCAATGGTGAATCATTTCAGCGTACCCCATCAATGTTAAATATCAGGAAGTTTGGTTTATTGCAATGATCTCTGCGGTCCTCTTACAATTGGTCTGGAATTTATCTTCACTCTCCTGTCTCTCAGTCTCCTCCGCACTCTCATCCTCAACTCTCTCTCCTACCTTCAGTCCTACACTTTCTCTGTCTCTCCTTCAGCATTAAAAAGACGAGCGGAATGGCGAGAGCAGGTACCATTTCAAATTCGATCATAAATGATAAGAAAAAGCCGAAGCTCCAAACAATATTATCGAGGTAATAATTGTGACTATATCAAATTATTTTAACTATCTCTCCTGTCTCAATGACACAACTGGAATAAACTGTTATCTGTTGGTTTGTAGTTCTCTTCAATAATTGCTGCCACAGCATATAGACAGGAGCTAAGAATATAACTGACTGTTAGTGCCTGGGCGCCCAAACTCCTGAGTGAAATGTGAAGAACCGCCTGAAACACACGCAATGAGCAGAGCCCATCACACTCATTATTCCCATTATGGGACCGTGTTTATTTCTGTGCCAGCTTCCTTGGTGATGTTTAATACACCGCATTGAACATCGTCAGTGGACAATTTGCGTATGATGTTACTTACATTTATCATTCTTAATCCGTTAATTTCCGCCGGATAAAGACGGTAAAACCGACCCAAATCTGTGCACTTGTGCTGTTGCTTATTTGTCAAGGAATTTTATGAAGGGAAACTTCTGATAAATGTCTGTGTAACCACTGAAGCAGTATTGCGATCTGATTGCTGTCATGATCAATGAAATGTGTAGACATCTACAGGATATTTTTTTCACTCATTTTACCACATGCTAGTTTTTCAAAATATGGTGGTTGGGTTTGTGCATGGAACCCTTTGCCTGAGAAATTATTTGTGTGGCCCTGGAAACAATGTTCTATCTGGAGATGGAATTGAAATCACAACCTTCTTCTCTTTGCCAGAGGGCTGTAGGTTCAAGTTATACACCAGGACTTGAGCACAAAACATCCTGGCTGACATTCCAGTGCAGTAGTGAGGAGCGGAAGAGATTGCAGAGGGGAGGGAGTTGAATTGTAAATTAAAAACCTCACACCAATAACACTGACTTTTCCTGTGAAGTGTGGGTTATTCCTCGAGTTTTATTCCTGGCATTGAGAACTGTTCCTGAACCGTTGAACTCTGATGAGTGAACAGAAACTGAATGGTGAATCAGCAGTGCTGATTGAAGAGAATCCCTTAAAGTGTCCATTCGAGCTGACACCAGTGACGTAGCACCTTTCACAGCTTCAGGAACCAGGCATGGGACCAGCATTGACATCTGCAGCTCGAATTAGTTACCACATTAAATGACACCATCTTTCAGGCTGCAAGCTTGCAGGGGAAAGTAATACTGGGATCTCGGCCTTTTCCAACGTGGATTTTTAAAACTGCATGGGTTCACCAAATCAATGGATGCAAAGGGATACAGATTGACTAAGTGAGGCAGCGAACATTTGGCAGATGGAACATATGAAAGGAAATGTGTAAACATGTCCAATTTTCGCAGGCCATATAGATAAGCAGCGTTTTGTTTAAATTAATGCAGTTCCGGAAGTACAGCGTGAAGTTGGTGTAATTTTCCATGAATCACCGACGGCTAGTCTGGTGGCACAGTACGCAGTTTGGAAGGTAAATGGTATGTTGTGATTTTTAACAAGGATGATGGAATATAACAGGGGATTTTCTACAGTTGCACAACGCGCTGGTCAGATGAACTCGGGAATACGGGGATGATGGAAATACGGACGCCAGATGGTAATTATGTTTCTCACAGGGGCCGCACGGTGGCGCAGTGGTTAGCATTGCTGCCTCACGGCGCCGAGGTCCCAAGTTCGATCCCGGCTCTGGGTCACTCTCTGTGTGGAGTTTGCACATTCTCTCCGTATTTGCGTGGGTTTCGCCTCCAATAACCAAAGACGTGCAGAGTAGGTGGCTTGACCACGCTAAAGTGCCCCTTAATTCGAAAAAAATAATTGGGAACTCTAACTTTACTAAATAAAAAATGAAAAAAACTATGTTTCTCACGCGACTGGAACTGCCAGAACGTGCTGAGTAACATCAACTTTGTCTATTTTATTCTTGGAGAACTGTGAGCACTTTCCGTCTCTTTATGGACGAAAGACGAGAACTGTGTTCGATAATTGACGATTATGATTAGATACTGGTCCAGTGGTATTGTCACTAGACACGTAATGCCACTAGACTAGTTAAAGTCACAACATAACAGCTCGCCAGATTTAAATTCAACTCCAAAGTCTGGAATTGAAAGCTCCTCTCGGTCATGGTGACAATGAAACCATCATCGACTGTCCTTAAAGAAATATCTGGTTTATCAGCATCCTTTAGGGAAGGAAATCTGCCAGCCTCACATGGTCTGACCTACATGTGACCCTCAGAGGTTGACTTTTAACCATACTCTGAAATGTTGAAGGGATCAGTGGTAGCACAGTGGTCGCTGTACGGCCCATGCATTATCTTTTTTAAAAATAAACTTAGAGCACCCAATTATTATTATTATACATGTGTTTGGAAAGATCCAGCTTAATCCAGGATAGTCAGCACGGATTTGTGAGGGGTAAGTCTAGCCTCCCAAGTCTGATTGTATTCTTTGAGGAGGTAACTGAGTACATAGATGAAGGTAGAGCAGTTGATGTCGTTTCCATGGATTTTAGTAAGGCGTCTGGCAAGATGCCCCATGGTCGGCTCATCCAGAAAGTAAGGAGGCATGGCATAGAGGAAAATTTGGCCGATTGGATCAGTAACTGGCTAACACATGGAGGACAGAGGGTGGTGGTAGACGGTAAATTTTCATCCTGGAGCCCAGTCACCAGCGGTGTACCACAGGGATCAGTGCTGGGTCCTCTACTATTTGTGATTTATATCAATTACTTTGATGATGGAGTTGAAGGTTCGATTAGTACATTTGCTGATGGCACCAAGGTTGGTGGAGTAGTGGATAATATGGAGGGCTGTTTTAGGCTGCAAAGAGACATTGATAGGATGCAGATGGGCTGAAAAGTGGCAGATGGAGTTTAACCCTGATATGTGTGAGGTGATTCCTTTTAGTAGGACAAATTTGAATGCGGATTTCAAGGTTAACGGCAGGGTTCTAAAGAATGTGGAGCTGGGAGATCTCGGATTTCATGTCCATAGATCTCTGAAAGTTGTCACTCAAGTGGATAGAGCCGCGAAGAAAGCCTATAGTGTGTTAGCATTTATTAACTGGGGGGGGGGGGGGGGGATTTAGTTTACGAGCCGTGAGGTTATGCTGCAACTGTACAAGGCCTTGATTAGACCACATTTGGAGTATTGTGTGCAGTTCTGGTCATCTCATTTTAGGAAGGATGTGGAAGCATTGGAAAAGGTGCAAAGGAGATTTACCAGGATCTGCCTGGATTGGAGGGTAGGTTTTATGAGGAAAGGCTGAGGGAGCTAGGGCTTTCTCATTGAAGCGAACGAGGATAAGAAGTGACTTAATTGAGGTGTCTAAGATGGTGAGAGTGATAGATAGATTGGACGTTTAGCGACGTTTTCCTCGGGTAGATGGACCTGTTACAAGGGGGCATAACAATAAGGTTCATGGTGGAAGATATAGGAGGGATGTCAGAGGTATGTTCTTTACTCAGATAGTGACTGGGGCGTGGAACGCACTCCCTGTAATGGAAGTGGGGTCGGACACTTTTGGAACTTTCAAGCGGTTATTAGATATGCATATGGAGTGCTTAGAATGATTGGGAATAGGTTGATTTGATTTTAGTTTCAGACTAGTTCGGCACAACATCGTGGGCCGAAAGGCCTGTTCTGTGATGTCCAGTTCTATATTCCATGTTCTATGGTGTATTGTCAATCTCTTATTTCTGCACCTTGTATTTCATATCCACAAAATGTTTCTCCCTCCCTCAACGTTTGTACATGCTATATAAAATCCTTGCTGAAATGTCACTGACAAATCAAAACTTGGCTCTCGGCACTGTGTGTACGACTCTTCTTCTGGTGTTCCCACAGCTCCGCCATTCGCTCTGACACTGGATTGCGAGGATACACGGCTCTTTGCTGTGGCAGCGACAGCTCATTCCCACCCGCATTTACCGATGAGTGCACGTTCCCAGTCTGTCTGTGCGATGAAAAAGCCTCTCGTTAAGTGTATGGCAGAGGTCCTAATGCCACAATTTACCTGTGACATCTCACGCACCCCCAGCTATCTGGTGTATCAGCAAATTCGGTAAGTACCTTTAATTACATCCCCCGAACAATTTAATGTTACTGGCGATGATGGGGTTCCGGTCAATGGGTAAGATTTCAGCTTCATCAGCACTCGAATATTTCAGCACAGGCGAGGGAGACTGCTGACGTCAGAATTAGGAGGTTTTGGAAGTCACGTTATCACCAATACGTCGAGATAACTCCGCTACCAGAGCATGAGGTGTCTCAGGGCTTTGTTACCCTAATCAGAGTATCCGCCAACCCCTCAGCTAACAGTGGGGCCTAGAACGTCCGCTCCGTCCCCTTAGTAGCAGACCTTGCCCCTCATCATTGTAAGCACATAACACTTTCCCTCACTTTCACCATAGCTGTCACGATAGGAGCAACACGTTTTGCTATTCAGCGATAGCCACAGTCTCCGCAAATCTCTCTGACACCAGAGTGATAGGATCCACCCTGCTAATGTTGCGACAGTGACAGTGGGTCCCCCCGCCTTTTGCCGCGGGAGTACTTCCGGTCCGCTGTCTCCCACCGACTCCGATGGGAAAATTGAAACACACAAATAATTGCTCCAAATTGTCAATCATTCATTTCTATACATCTCTGAATGCATCGAAAACCCGAAACAAATGGATATATTAGTACATTCATCAACTGCTCCCTGAAAATGGTTTGTGTCACGGCATAAATACAAGTGTTTGTGCAGCAGCTCAGAAGCTGCAACATGAAGCCAATTTCCAGAACCACATCACTCATCAATGCAGAATCTTCTATCAAATAATATGTCCGTCTCCATATAGAATACGCCATTAAAACTGTCCATAACAGGATGAAATTCAACGAGATAACGAACAGCAATATGATTGATTTTGTTCGACTCTCCATCTCTGGGTCTCTGGAACTCTTCGCAGCATTGTTTGCCCGAAGTCGGCTGCGGGCTTTACTGCTCACCACTATGTGCCTGATGGTTGCAACATTAAGCAACATAATCAGGACGAATGGGACACACGGGGTCACAATGTGATGCAGAAACTCGATGGCTATCCAAACAAGAGATAATTGAGTGGCGAATGTTATAATACAAAAGCTGGGTTTGTTTCTAATAGAGTACGAGTCTGACAACATGAAGTACCAAAAAATGTTTTTAAAACAGCTTAGCAGAGTCACTGTTCCGAGAACCACAGCAGCTACTTTCTCAGTGCAATATTTATTCTTCAGCTTCTGGCAACAAATGGCCACAAATCGATCAATGGTGAAAACCACAGTAAACCAGACAGAACAATCCGTAGCTGCATAAAGAAAAACAGCATGGATATTACACACAGGGATAAACCACAGGAAATAAAACCGCTCCCAGTAAACAATCGGGATGTGTCTGAATATTAGATCGATAATAATGACCAGTAGATCTGCTGCTGCCATGGCCAGCAGGTAGCGAGTGACACATCTGGAGAGTCCACAATTCCGATGAGCCAGGGTCACAATCGTAGCTACATTAGCTGGAGAGGAGCAAAATAAACAGTGAAATTCTGCAGCTGGACGGAGAGAAAACCGTTAGTTTGACAGAATGATTATTGATCCGGTTCAAATATTAGGTCGGCATGGTATACAGTGGTTGTTACTGTTCTTTCACAGCTCCAGGTCCAGGTTCGATTCCCGGCTTGGGTCACTGTCTGTGCGGAGTCTTGACGTTCTCCCCGTGTCTGCATGGATGTTATTCTCCGGATGCTGCGCTTTCGTCCCACTGTTCAAAGATGTGCAGGTTAGATGTAATGGCCATTCTAAGTTGCCCATAATGTCCAAAATGGTTTGGTGGGGTCTCTGGGTTATGGGAATAGGGTCATGGCGTGGGCCTGGGTAGCAAGGGATGAGATTGCAGAGCCTTCGGCTTTGATCATTGGGTCATCACTGTCCACGGGGATAGTGCCAAAGGACTGCAGAGTGGCGAATGTTGTTCCTCTGTTCAAGAAAAGGAATAGGAATGACCCTGGTAATTATAGGCCGGTTAGTCTTACTTCGGTGGTCGGTAAGTTAAGAGAAAAGGTCCTGAAAGATAGGATTTACCGGCCATTTGAAAAGATGCAGCTTAATCCGGGATAGTCAACACGAATTCGGAAAGGGTATGACCTGCCTCACAAATTTGAGTGAATTCTTTGAGGAGGTAACTAAGTGTGTAGATGAAGGTAGAGCAGTTGACGGCGTATACATGGATTTTAGTAAGACGTTTGATAAGGTTCCCCATGGTCGGCTTATGAAGAACGTGAGGAGGTGTGGGATAGAGGGAAATTTGGCAAATTGGATAAGTATCTGCTATCACAGAGAAGACAGAGGGTGGTGGTGAATGGAAAGTGTTCAGACTGAAGACCAGTTACCAGCGGTGTACAACAAGTATCTGTGCTGTGTCCTCTGCTATTTGTGATTTTATCAATGACTTGGAGGAGGGGGCTGAAGGGTGGGTCAGTAAATTTGCTGATAACACAAAGATGTATGGAGTAGTGGATGAGGTGGAGGGCTGTTGTTGGTTGCAAAGAAACATTGATAGGATGCAGAGTTGGGCAGAAAAATTGCAGATGGTGTTTAACCCTGATAATTGCGAGGTGATTCATGTTGGTAAAAAACGTTTGAATGCGGATTGCAGGGTCAACGGCAGGGTTCTGAGGAATGTGGAGGAACAGATAGATCTTGGGGTTCATGTCCACAGATCTCTGAAGGTTGCCACTCAAGTGGATAGAGCCGTGAAGAAGGCCTATAGTGTGTTAGCGTTTATTAACAGGGAGCTTCAGTTTAAGATCCTCAAGGTTCTGCTGCAACTGTACAAGACCCTGGTGAGACCACATTTGGAGTATTGTGTGCAGTTGTGGTCACGTCACTATAGGAAGGACGAGGAAGCATTGGAAAGAGTGCAAACGAGATTTCCCAGGATGCTGCCTGGTTTGCAGGATAGGTCTTATGAGGAAAGGTTGAGGGAGCTAGGGCTTTTTTCTTTGGAGCGGAGGAGGATGAGAGGCGACTTAATAGAGGTATATAAGATGATGAGGGGGGTAGATAGAGTGGACGTTCAAAGATTATTTCCTCGGTTGGATGTAGCTGTTACAAGGGGTCATAACTATAAGGCTCAGGGTGGGAAATAAAGGAGCGATGTCCGAGGTAGGTTCTTTATATAATATAGGTTCTAATAGATTGGGGGCGGATGTTTGAGGGGAAATCAACATCTGACATGTGGGAGGCTTTCAAGTGGCAGTTGAAAGGAATACAGGACCGGCATGTTCCTGTGAGGAAGAAAGATAAATACGGCAATTTTCGGGAACCTTGGATGACGAGTGATATTGTAGGCCTCGTCAAAAAGAAAAAGGAGGCATTTGTCAGGGCTAAAAGGCTGGGAACAGACGAAGCCTGTGTGGAATATAAGGAAAGTAGGAAGGATCTTAAGCAAGGAGTCAGGAGGGCTAGAAGGGGTCACGAAAAGTCATTGGCAAATAGGGTTAAGGAAAAATCCCAAGGCTTTTGATAGTCAGAGGCTTTTCCCCAGGGTAGAGGGGTCAATTACGAGGGGGCATAGGTTTAAGGTGAGAGGAGCAAAGTTTAGAGTAGATGTACGAGGCAGATTTTTTACGCAAAGGGTAGTGGGTGCCTGGAACTCACTACCGGAGGAGGTAGTGGAAGCAGGGACGATAGGGACATTTAAGGGGCATCTTTACAAATATATGAATAGGATGGGAATAGAAGGATACGGACCCAGGAAGTGTAGAAGATTGTAGTTTAGTCGGGCAGTATGGTCGGCACGGGCTTGGAGGGCCAAAGGGCCTGTTCCTGTGCTGTACATTTCTTTGTTCTTTGTTCTTTGTACTCAGAGTGTGGATAGGGTGTGGAATCGACTGCCTGCTGTGATAGTGGAGTCGGACTCTTTAGGAACTTTCAAGCGGTTATTGGATAGGCACATGGAGCATACCAGAATGACAGGAAGTGGGACAGCTTGATCTTGTTTTCGGACAAGGCTCGGCACAACTTCGAGGGCCGAAGGGCCTGTTCTGTGCTGTACTGTTTTATGTTCGATATGTCACCGAATCCAGTAACATTCTTCGGTGATTGCTTCGCAAAGGACACAGACGCTATTGGCTGATGGGAATCCTTTATGATGAAAACGTCGATACTTTATAGAAGATTATAAAGAAAGTAGGAAGGTGGTCAAGACGGAGATTAAGAGGGCTGTGAAGGACCATGAAATATCCTTGGCAAGGAAGGTTAAGGTGAATCCCAAAGCATCTCATTCGTACGTAAAAAAAACAAGAGCGTGACCAGCGAAAGGATTGGACCAGGTGAGTGGAGGTATCTATATGTTGAATCAGAGGACGTGAAGGGTACTAAGTGACTACTTTTCATCAGTGTAGTTCAAAGAAAAGGACTTAGTGCAAGACGATTCTTGGGTAAGGTGAGTGGATAGTCTGGGTCATGTTGAAATCAAAAAGGAGGAAGTATTGGGTCTTTTAAAATATATTAAAGTAGATCCTAGTCTCCTTGGCCGGATGGGGTGACCCCAGAATACTGAGGGCAGCAAGGGAGGAAATAGCTGGGGCCTTAACTGACATCTTTGTGTCCTCATTGACCACAGGTGAGAATCCACAGGGGTGGAGAATAGCTGACGTGGTACCTCTATTTAAGAAAGGCAGCAGCGATATTGAAGGACATTATACGGCGTTGAGCCTCGCGTCGGCAGTAGGTAAATTATTGGACAGTATTTTCAGGGACAGGATTGATCCCCATATGGAACGAAATGGGCTCATTTGCGATAGACAGCATGGTTTTGTGAAGGAGTGGTCATGCGTCACGAATTTGATCGAGTATTTTTGAGGCGGTGTCAAAGATGATTCATGAGGTGGATATCGTTTTCATGAATTTCAGTAAAACCTTTGACAAAGGACAGCATGGTGGCACAGTGATTAGCATTACCGCCTTACGATGCCGAGGTCCCAGTTTTGATCTCGGCTCTGCGCCACTGTCTGTGTGGAATTCTCACATACCTCCCGTGTTTGCATGGGTTTTGCCCCCAAAACCAACAGATGTGCAAGGTAGGTGGATTGGCCATGCTAAATTAACGCTTAATTGGAAAACAAGCGTATTGCGTTTAAAACATTTGTTAAAAAGAACATTTGATCAAGTGCCGCATGGCAGACTGGTGCAAAAGGTGAAGTAACACGGGATCTGAGGTGAGGTGGTAAGATGGATACAGAACTGGCTCGGTCATGGATGACAGAGGGTAGCAGTGAAAGGGTTATTTTCTGAATGGAAGGCAATGGCCCGCGGTGTTCCACTGGGAACTGTGCTGGGGCCTCTGTTGTTTGGAGTTAATTTGAACGATTTGGTGGAAAATGTAGCTGGTCTGATTAGTAAGTTTGTGGATGACACCAAGTTTGGTGGAGTGGCAGATAGTTTTGAGGATTGTCAGAGGATAGAGCAGGACATATATAGATTGGAGACTTTTATAGAGAAATGGTAAATGTGTTTTATTCAGGATAAATGCGAATTAATGTATTTTTGGTAGATCTAACATAGAGTGGAAATATGCAGTAAATAGCAAAACGGAATATAGAAAATCGGAGAGATCTGAGCATACATCCAGAGATCTTTGAAAGTGGCAATACAGGTGGACAACGTAGTGAATAAATCATACAGAATGCTTGCCTTCATTGGACGTGGCATTTAGTATAAAAAATAGCAAGTCATGGATAGAACCTTGGTGAGGCCGCAATTGGAATATTGCGCACAATTCTGGATGCCACATTACAGAAGGGTATGGAGATTTTGGACAGGGTGCAGAGGAGGCTTACCGGGATTGTTCCTGGTCTGGAGGATCGTAGCTATGCGGAGATGGTGAATAGACTGTTTTCATTAGAAAGAAGAAAGGTCGAGGGGTGACCTGATAGAGGTCTACAATATTATGAGGGGCATAGATAGAGTGGATGGGCAGGCACTCTTTCCCATGGTGGACGGGACAGGCACCATGGGACATAGGTTTAAGGTCCGTGGGGCAACGTTCAGAGGATATGTGCGAAGCAGGATTTTTACGCAGATGGTGGTGAGTGCCTGGAACGCGTTGTCAGGGGACGTTTTGAAAGCAAATACATTAACGGCATTCAAAAGGCAACTTTCAAAAACATCGATAGGATGGGTATAGAGGGATAGGGCACAAGGAAGTACTGAGTGTTTTGGTAAATGTCGGTATCATGACCGGTACAGGCTTCGAGGGCCGAATGGCCTGTTCCTGTGCCGTATTGTTCTTTGTTCTTTGTTCTAATCATTTCTAGGTGACCCCTTCCAAATGATACCCATTTGTATCCAGTTGTGCTGTCGATTGATTGACCTTACAAAGAGTGTTTCCTTTGATTTTGTTTTGTTTCCTCCCAAATCAAATAAGCATCTTGTCCATTTGTACCAATAGTATTTCTAAATACAACCGTGATGTCATCTTTATCCAATACAGCAACACCACCTCCTGTTCCATTCTGTCTGTCCTTTCGGAATACTGAGTACCCGTGGACATTTAACTCCCAGTCACGGTCCTCCTGCAACCATGTTTCAGTGATCCCCGCCAAATCATACCCTTTTGTATCTATTTATGCTGTCAGCTTATTGACCTTATTCCGAAAACTGCGTGCATTCAGGTACAAGGTTTCCAAATATGTCCGACTGCTTTGTCTTTCGCTTGGACGATTTTCTTGCGCTCTATGCTTTTCACACATTCTGACCTCCTTCATTAATCTCTGGTAACAATGTGCCTCATCCACAAATTTCACTCCCCCAATCACCTTACACTTTTTCCCCGTGTCCTTCCGCCTTCGCAGCGGATAGACTAGCCCCGACTGTTATTCTATTAATCTCTACCTTCTCATCACATGCTGACCTGCTGTCCTGGTTCTCATTAACCATTATACATCTTGTAGTTTTACCATTCCCTTCTCCCTATTTGCTAGTTGAAAGTCCTTGTGACCACCCTATTTTCTCCTTCCCGCGGGAACAATGTTCCCAGTCCAATTCAGGTGGACGCCATCCAACGGAACATATCCGTCTTGTCAACATACTGATGCCAGTGCCGCATGAAATGGCACGCCACCAGCCCCGCTCGTTTAGCCGCGTGTTTACCTCCCTAATTTTCTCATTCCTGTGCCCGTTTGCAGATGCCTCGGGTAGTAATCCAGAGATTATAATCCTTGAGGACCTGTTCGATTCTTTTGTGCTTAGTTCATGATCATTCACAAACAGGTCCTCTTTCCTTGTCTTTACTATGTTGTCTGGCCCAATGTGGGCCACTAAAACTGGATCATCCCCCTCCCACTCCAATATAACTTCACGCCAGTTAGAGATGTCCCTCGCCCTGCCACCGGGTAGCCAACATACCATGTGAAACTGTTGGTCCTGCTTATAAAGGATGCTCTTTGTCTCCCTAATCATTGAATCCACTACTGCTACCACTTGTCTTTTTGCTTACCCGCTTGAATCATCATAGAATTTACAGTGCAGAAGGAGGCCACTCGGCCCATCTAGTCTGCACCGGCTCTTGGACAGAGCACCCTACCCAAGGTCAACACCTCCACCCTATCCCCATAACCCAGTAACCCCACCCAACACTAAGGACAATGTTGGTTCTAAGGGCAATTTATCATGGCCAATCCAGCTAACCTGCACATCTTTGGACTCCAGTACCACGGAACAGTGGTCAGCTAACTCATCCTCCCTACAGTCCTTGTTCCCATCAACAATTGAGCAAGTATCTCGTATCTGTTGGACAAAGTCAAGAGCTGAGACACCTACGTGCCTGAAGTTCGATACTTTCGACCTGCCTCAATAGCAGCCACACGCTCCTGTCTGTCCCTGACCGCTGGCTGAATTCAAGGTAGTGTGCCTAGGTGATGTGTCTGCCTCCTGAAACACAGCGTCTCGGTACCTCTCCCCCTCCCTGATCTGTTGCAACGTCTGAAGCTCAGAATCCAACTCATCAAACCTCAGCCGCAGTTCCTCGAGCAACCAACACTTACTACAGATGTGGTCACTAGGAACCACAATGGGGCCCATCAGCTGTTACATGATGCTGGAAGAACACACCACGCGCCCCTGAAGCTCTAGGTTTTTAAATTATATTTTAATTTTTATCACTTTTAAAACATTTTTCATATTCCCCCATTACCTCAATATGAACACAATTTATACCAGGAAATGTAAAATGGATTTTAAAATTTGGACAGATTCCTTATTCGCCAAGAAAATCACATCTTCCTGTGATAAAACTCTTCACACCCCGTCCCCCTACCCCTTCCCCCAAGTCGGAACACTGTCAGTGAATCATGACACCCCTCTACATTGCCAGGGTCTGTTCGATAATTTCCTGCTCAGCTCTGCGTCCGATATTTCCGTTTCACCGTCTGCCAATTTCACCCAACTCCGTATTTTCCACCCAACTATAAAGCACACTCGTCCTGCCAAGTAGCACTCACAGTGCAGACAAACAATACTGACTGGCTTCCCTGTTTGGTGGCCTCAAAATCCCATGCTCTGGAAACAGAATTAAACCAGTTGCACAATCCAACAGATACAGTCGAGTGTAACTCAGCCGCATCCTGTTTCAGGAATTCAACTCGCCAAACGAGTAGCTTTCAATTACACGATTTGAGGGCTGATGTAGCTTTCAATTGAAGGTCAGTTTAATTACTAGTAACCCCCTTTTAACCCGTTAGAACTCACCACTTGAACTCACTGTTTTTTACCCAGCTCGAAAGCATTCTCGTCCATCACGTAATAGTCTCAGCGCAGGCTCCTGGTGACAGAGAGCGCCAGAGATTGCGACAAAGAAGAGATACATATATCTGTACATTAACTTCAAAAAGGGATTAGGAACAGCCGTCAGTGGATAGATGTTACAGAAATATGGAAAAAGTCAATGAGCAGCGCGAAAGGGAATACATGTGCGTCTGCTTGCATCAGAATGAAGTCTTACAACACCAGGTTAAAGTCCAACCGGTTTGTTTCGAATCACTATCTTTCGGCCCACAGCTCCTTCATCAGGTGAGAAAGGACCAGAGGAAGGAACTGCGCTCCGAAAGCTAGTGATTCGAGACAAACCTGTTGGACTTTACTCTGGTATAAGATTTCTTCTGTGCCCGCCCCAGTCCAACGGCGGCATGTCCACATCATGCATCAGAATGGTGATTGAACTGATGTTCTGTGATTTGCAGTTCAAATTACAGAGGCATGGATGTTCTGTGCGCTGCAATGTTTGGTAATCTGAAGTGTTTCGCTTATTACATTGGAGCTCTCGAGTCCTACTGTAATAAAGAGACTTGTTGACAATATGTGAGGAGTTTTCGAAGGTAGAATTGGGGAAGTGATATTTTGCAGGTGATATAATAGAGATTTGGTACTGGAGATGATGTGGGTACGGGAATCACCTCAACGTGAAAGCAATTGCACAGATTGTGAACTATCTTTTCTTAAGGCTCAGACATTGGACAGGTCAGTGAAGTTACATTGACGGAGAGGTAAAGGTGTTTCAGATTGAACTTGACAAAATGCATTTTCACATCCAAATATAAATGACAGCAAAATACCGTGGTTAACAATGGATTGGAGCAATAAAGACATAAAGTTTCTTACCAGGGACACCGAAACCAGCAAGGAAGGGATAGTAACCCGCCTGAATAACTTGGAGTGTCCAAAAGATCCGTTTTTCCAATGACATCCATTTATACAATGTAGAAAGTTGGTAAAGCGCGGCGAATAAACCCCTGTTTACTGTTGGAACATTCCAGTATTTTGTTCTCAGATTATGATCAACTACGATTGTTTTCAGATTCTCACCCATTGATGGAACATTCCTACCCACTGTTGTCAGATTCGGAAACATTGTTGTATCATTCCAATCCATTGTTCTCACATTCACAGCCATTGTTGTAACATGCCAGCTTGTGAATGTCAGATTTCAATCTCTCCCCTCGCACCCTCTGGAGCCGCTGATCTCTTTCAGTTGCCAAAGCGATGCTGTCGAAGAGACAATGGAAGCGCACCTTGAAAGGAGTCTCATTTTAAAGAAAGTGGAATCCCCCAAGGGAAACAATTTGGGTCCACGGAGCCTGATCCGATTACCATTATCTGAAAAAAGCAGTTAGTCGTAATTCAGGGACCCAGGGTATTGTTCTGGGGTCTTGTGTTTGAATGCAACCAGGGCATTTGGAGAGATTGAATCCAATAAATATCAAGGAATAAATTCCGAACGATGACCATGAAACCATTTTCGATTGTTGTAAAAACCCAGCTGGTTCGCTAATGTCCTTCAGGGAATAATAACAACCAGAGCAGTGAAAAAGCAGGTGCAGTTAACTATTTTCAATGAGACAGGATTTGCATCAGACATTGACTAAAATCAAACAATCAGCCCTGAATATCAGAGTGACGCCGAGGAATTGAGGTTTGTACATTGAACAAGATGAACACGAAAGGAGAATAATTGTAGCAATCTCTGTAATCAAAACTGTGATGAGTTTCGAGAGATCAAAACTCTAAACAAAATTATTTGTTCTGACAAGACATGTGCACCACAAATGATACCAGATTGATTAATGCGTTCGTCTCACATGCAGCCCAAGGTGGCCAAAAAGCTTGGGAATCTGTTGATCCTCCCGATTCAACACACACTTGCGACATGGATCCTCCACCGTTTAATCCGAGCACAACGATGGGAAACTCAGGCCACGGGAATCCCCCCAAATGGCAAAATGCTGTTGCTCGAACTCAGGGACACTGGGCAATCTGGGAAAATGACGGTGGGCACAGATAGATACGAATGAAGCTACATTCCCCTCCTTATCACGAGAGACCCGTTCCAGATAAGAGACATGGTGAACCCAGAAACAGGGCACATCCCGCGCTACCGACCAGACCAAGACTAGCGTCAACCGGCCGGTGTTATAATTGTGACCCACTCTGTCACTACTTTCCGAGAATCTTGCGAACCTAAACATTATGCACCAGGTGCAGAGAAAACTCTCCAACCATCGGACGGGCCTGGCGGAGCTCGGATGCACCAAAAGGCAGGAAAGAATAATCTCTGTCATTTTCAGGGGCGCATGCTCCTGACTCACCTACCCCCGCTCCGCTGTGTAATCAATGACGGTGTCAGGCCTTTGCAGAGTGGTTCTGCAGCGTCAAATGTGAGAATACAGGTCGCCTGCTAGGGAGCGGTTGGGGAGGAGGCATCCAGTCAAATGCGAGTGATACTGGAGGTCACGACCACATTTAACCCCAGCAGCTCACCCCGAATTGAATGGCGCAATCAAAGGGAAATCATGTTGAGCGGTTTCAACGGCCACATGTGACAAGGTGGAGAAACTGACCCTGTAGAGTTTAAACTGGAAGTCATATTGATTTTCCATTCTGCTATCTTGACTGCTTCTTCCCGAGGACGGAACACATCCTAGGCTTCGAGCGAATGTAAACGTTTAGTTCATCCTTTGACATAGCAAATTGTATTGCTTGACCAATTGATGGAGAGTTAAAGGCATCATCCCCGATCTGTGTGTGAAAATGCTTGGACCAAATGTGTACCGTGTGCAAACTATGCGTTCAGAAATACAACATGTCAGGGGGTCCATTAGTGCAACATGAACTCTGGATTCGAGAGCCGGTTTCAGCCCAACTCAAATCTGATAGCGGCATATTGTCAGAGGGTGGTGGTTGATGGGAAATGTTCAGCCTGGAGTTCAGTTACTAGTGATGTACCACAAGGATCTGTTTTGGGGCCCCTGCTGTTTGTCATTTTTATAAATGACCTGGAGGAGAGCGTATAAGGATAGCTCAGTAAATTTGCAGATTACACTAAAATCGGTGAGTTGTGGACAGTGCGGAACGTTGGTGCAGGTTTCAGAGGGACATAGATAAGCTGCAGAGCTCGGCTGAGAGGTGGCAATTGGAGTTTAATGCACAAAAGGGTGAGGTAATTGATTTTGGAAGGAGTAACAGGAAGACAGAGTACTGGGCTAATGGTAAAATCCTTGGTAGTGTGGATGAGCAGACAGATCGCGGTGTCCATGTAGATATGATGTGGAGATGCCGGCGTTGGACTGGGGTGAGCACAGTACGAAGTCTTACAACACCAGGTTAAAGTCCAACAGGTTTGTTTCGATGTCACTAGCTTTCGGAGCGCTGCTCCTTCCTCAGGTGAATGAAGAGGTCTGTTCCATAAACACATATATAGACAAATTCAAAGATGCCAAACAATGCTAGGAATGCGAGCATTAGCAGGTGATTAAATCTTTACAGATCCAGAGATGGGGTGACCCCAGGTTAAAGAGGTGTGAATTGTCTCAAGCGGTGTGAATTTGTCTATATATGTGTTTCTGGAACAGACCTCTTCATTCACCTGAGGAAGGAGCAGCGCTCTGAAAGCTAGTGACATCGAAACAAACCTGTTGGACTTTAACCTGGTGTTGTAAGACTTCGTTCCATGTAGATAGATCCCTGAAAGTTGCCACCCAGGTTGAGAGGATTGTTAAGAAGGCGTACGGTGTGATAGCTTTTATTGGTAGAGGGATTGAGTTTCGGAGCCATGAGGTTATGTTGCAGCTGTACAAAGCTCTCGTGCGGCCGCATTTGGAGTATTGCGTGCACTTCTGGTCGCCGCATTATAGGAAGGATGTGGAAGGATTGGGAAGGGTGCAGAGTAGATTTACCAGGATGTTGCCTGATATGGAGCGAAGATCTTATGAGGAAAGGCTGAGGAACGTAAGGCTGTTTTCGTTAGAGAGAAGAAGGTTAAGAGGTGACATAATTGAGGCATACAAGATGATCAGAGGATTAGATAGGGTGGTCAGTGAGAGCCCTTTTCCTCGGATGGTGATGGCTAGCACGAGGGGACATAGCTTTAAATTGAGGGACAATAGATATAGGACAGAGGTCAGAGGTAGGTTCTTTACTCAGAGAGTAGTAAGGGCGTGGAATGCCCTGCCTGCATCAGTAGTGCACTGACCAACATTAAGGGCATTTAAATGGTCATTGGATAAAGATATGGATGATAAGGGAATAGTGTAGATAGGCTTTAGAGTGGTTTCACAGGTCAGCGCAACATTAAACGCCGAAGGGCCTGTACTGCGCTGTAATGTTCTATGGTCTAGAGGTTGCTATAGAGGGGCTGGAATCAACCTCAGAAATAATATGCGTTCCCCACGCTGTCAGAAGAAAATGTGCCGAAAGTAATTCCCGGATAAGTGGGGCAGGGAGTCCTACTTCCCGTAGTCTCAGCAAATGATTCACCTATCTGGTCAGTAAAGATGCCGGATGCAACTTGGCCCCTAAGTATCGACTACCGAATATTGAAGCAAGCAACCGCTTTGGCCTGCCCCACGGTGGTGAGCAGTCCCGAGATATTAATATAACGACAAACGCAAGCACGAAATGTTACTGTTTTAGATATCAGTGATAGATATTGGTCAGTTTCCTTATGAAAGGAACCCCAATACAAATTCCCCTTATTCTCCAAGATATGCCGAGAGAGGAACACTGAGATATCCTCGATGATTTGCTAGGCCTGCTCGCCATCCTGGGCCAGAACGTTAACCCAAAACGCTTGTATTATGAGAAGACGGGTCTCCAACTAAGGCGCTATGGTGACCTGGACGAATCGAGAGATGGAAAGGAAAAGGCTTTAGACCACCTGCCAATTCCCGTTACCCTCGATTTAAAATTCTTACAATTCGTTTTTAGGATTGTTACGGTATTGCTGAAACCACATGGACAGTTTTGGAACAAAAAGCTTCACCGTTATCAGATCTAATAAAAAAGAACTCCCCTTGGATGGGGACTGAGCTGTTCACATAGGCCATTCGTGAACTAAAAATACATTGATTCAGGCGCCAGCCATACAAACCGAATCCAGAATTACCTTTTGACATTCCGATTGCGGCGATGGACGCTAGTATCTCTGACTCATATGTCCGACACAACAGACATTTTCCACATTTGAATGCCACATACTGGCAGCTTCCTGGGCAGTCCAATTGATTACCCATGTAATTAGCACTAATCCACTCACTATTTCAGCAGTACCGTCTCCCCTCCAATAATTATTTTTGGGCGGATGCATAAGAGATGGAATTCTTAGTCAGGATCACAAAGCCGGATGAATGTTAACGTTACAAAGGAAGAACATTCCTGTTAACAGACGTATTACACTCACTTTCCTTGCAGAAATCAGTAATAGCGGGGAAGCGCTGGACTGTCAGTGTGTGGCAGCACCCTGTCCCAGTGGACTAAATGTGCCAAAATAAAACAGGGAGGTAGGGGTAGTGCCCAATAGCCCGGTAGAAACCAGAGAGCAACAGACAGACACAAACACCCACTAACACATCTAATAGAGGGATCCTCGATTGAGGATGGAGTGAGGGAATTTCGAATGAGGTAATCATATGGTAAACAGTCAAGGGCAGGTGTTAGAGGCAAGAACATTGAACCTACCCCATGAGCGCTCAGAGTGCCTGGTGAACAGCAGTAACATTTGCAGTCTCCTACTCGGAACACCCCCCACCCCCGCAACTGCATGCTATTTTTTCAGATAGCATGTATGTTTCTAATGAACTGACTGACTTTTTGCGGATAAGTAAAACTGGAGGATTTGTGTTAATCGATGAACAGTCCCTCCTGTCAACCACCTTAGTAAAATATGTAATCGAGAACGCCGAAGAACAATATGGGGTAATTCATGTAAAGATTCGCCATAGACCCTCGCTGGCAGGCAATTGAAATGCAGGTTTGTTTGCTAAGCAAGAGGCCAGTTTGCTGCCCCGGTGCGTCAGATTCGAAGTGAGGGTCTTATTCAATTCCAAAGGAACAATTTGTTTTGAAACCCATTCGAACTCATTCTCGTCATCATTGAAGACGTCGAAAAACAAATTAAACATCAGGGACCGCCAAGGTATTCGAGGTGGAAAGATACGTGTTGCCAACCATAGATTGTAACTGGGTAATTAATCAATTTATTGAGGAATGGGATCGAGAAAGAACAGCAAGAACTGTGGAAAGAATGAAAAACTTATGTTGGAGGCATGTTTTGATAAATATATAAAGCATTATATTGAAAAGTGTTTGATATGTGCCGGGAAGGACATTGACGATCATAAAGGAGATCTCAGATATTCCAGGCGCATGGAGGGGCCCTGGTCGAATTTCCAAATTTATTTTGCGGATGAACTTGTGCTATGTTGAGTGGTGGGAGGGAGGAGGTTACAAAACAATCTGCCAGCAGTCATTGCTACTTTCAACAAATGGGTCAAAGCATTTCCCTCAAGAGCCAACAGCACAACGGTGATAGCCGATACAGAGGAATATCATCTATTCGCCCAGTAAGAACTTCTCAAAGTATGTTGGATATCATCAAGGTTCACACTTTACATGCAAACTGTCATGACCCTATTTGAAACATACCAAAACTGTCACATTGCGTCCCTCCCACACACAAGTGTGTCGTGAAACAAAGGAAGAAAATCGTGACATCCATGAATTGGAAGGAAATGTACATACCCGCGCATGGAAAATAGTGTTATGTTTTGTTCTAATGTATGTACGAGTTTCCCAACGTGGCCGGAATTATCATCTATCAGTCACGAAAACAGCAAGGATCTGATGTCGTTCAGAGGTCATGGATCAATGGTGAGTATTTCTTGGTGTAAATAAGATGTTTGATGTTTTGTCGTTCATATGTGGTCATTAATATGTCTCCAGAAAATATAACTCGAAAAAATATTCCGTTTTCTATCAGCTTTCAGAAGATGATGTCAGGGAACAGAGGCTGAAACTGCTCTGTGACATGTGTCAGCAGAACACATGGTGGTCGCTGATGACATTAATTATCCTGCGGAATAGAACAGATCATTCTCAGCGATTTCCAGTCATGTTTGATATCAGAAAGTTTGATTGATTGCATTGATCTCTGCGGCCCTCTTAGAGATGGTCTGGAATTTATATGCTCTCTTCTGTCTCTCATTCTCCTCCCCACTCTCATCCTCAACTCTATGATTCTTCTGTCTTCCAGTTCCTCTGTGTCTCTTTCAGCATTATAAAGAAGAGAGGAAAGGAGAGAGCTGTTACCATTTCAAACTCGATCATGAATGAAAAGATAAAGCCGAACCTCCATACAATAGTATCGAGGTAATAATTCTGACTTTATTAAACTATTTTAACAATTTTTCCTGTCTCAATGACACAACTGGAATAAACTGTTATCTCTTGGTTAGTAGTTCTCTTCAATAATTGCTGCCACAGTCAGGAGCCAACAATAGAACTGACTGTCGGTGCCTGGACACCCAAAATCCTGAGTGAAATTTGAAGATCCGCCTGAAACACGCGCAATGAGCAGAGCAGAGCCGCACTCATTATTCCAATAATGTACCAGCTTCCTTGGTGATGTTTAATACACGGCATTGAACATCGTCACTGGACAATTAGCGTTTGATGTAATTTACATGTAAAATTCTTAATTCGGTTAATTTCCGCCGGATAAAGCTGGCAAAACCGACTCAAGCTAGTGTAAGATCGCAATCAGTGCACTTGATCTGTTCTTTATTTGTCAAGGCGTTTTATTCCGGGAATCATCGTATACACTTGTGTGTAACTAATTGAAGCAGTTTTGCGATCGGATTGACGTCATGATCAATCACAAGTGTAAACATCTACAGGATCTTTTTTGGAATGAATGAAAATCGCTTATCGTCACAAGTAGGCTTCAAATGAAGTTACTGTGAAAAGCCCCTAGTCGCCACATTCCGGCTCCTGTTAGGGGAGGCTGGTATGGGAATTGTACCGTGCTGCTGGCCTGCCTTTATTTGCTTTCAAAGCCAGCGATTTAGCCCTGTGCTAAGCCAGCCCCTCATTTTTTTGACTCATTTTACCATGTGCTACATTTTAAGTAAATTGTGGCAAGGTTTGTACACAGAACCCTTTGCCCGAGGCCCTGGCAACGATGTTAATCTATGTGCATGGAATGTTCTACCTGGAGATCGACTTGACGCCACGGCCTTCTTCTCTTTTCCAGAGGGCTGTACGTTCAAGTTATACACCAGGACTTGAGCTCAAAACATCCTGGATGACATTCCAGTACAGTAGTGAGGAGTGGAAGTGATTACACCGGGGAGAGGCCATAGAGGGTTAACGGCAGGCTTCTGAAGAATGTGGAGGAGCAGGGAGATCTCGAAATTCATGTCCATAGACCTCGGAATGTTTCCACCCAAGTGGATAGAGCCGTCAAGAAAGCCGACAGTGCATTTGCATTTATTAACAGGGGGAATGAGTTTAAGAGCCGTGAGGTTTTGCTGCAACTGTACAAGACATTGGTTAAACCACATTTGTAGCATTGTGTGCAGTTCTGTTCACCTCATTATAGGAAGGATCTGCAAGTATTGGAAAGGGTGCAAAGGAGATTTACCAGGATGCTGCCTGGATTGGAGGGTAGGTCTTATGAGGAAAGGTTGAGAGAGCTATGGCTTTTCTCATTGGAGCGAAGGAGGATGAGAGGTGACTTGATTGAGGTGTGTAAGATGATGAGAGGTATAGATAGATTGGACGTTCTGCGACTTTTTCCTCGGGTGGATGTAGCTGTAACAAGGGAGTACAACTATAAGGTTCATGGTGGAAGATATAGGAGGGATGCCAGAGGTAGGTTATTTATTAAGAGAGTGATTGGGGCGGCGAATGCCCTCCCAGCTATGGCAGTGGAGTCGGACACTTTACGAAATTTGATGTGGTTATTAGATAGGCACATGGCGCGCACTAGAATGATTGGCAGTATGTTGATTTGATCTTAGTTTCAGACTAGTTCGGCACAACATCGTGGGCCGATGGGCATGTACTGTGCTATGCAGCTGTATGTTCTATGTTCTATTTTCTACCCCTTCTTTCTGCACTTTGTATTTTATATCCACAAAATGTTTCACCCTCACTCAACGTTTGTTCATGCTATATAAAATCGCTGCTGAAGTGTCACTGACAAATCACAACTTGGCTCTCGGCACTGTGTAAACGACTCATCTTCTCCTGGTGTGGCCACAGCTCCGCCATTCGCTCTGACACTGGATTGAGAGGATACACGGCTCTCTACTGTGGCAGCGACAGATCATTCCCACCCGCATTTACCGCTGAGTGTACGTTTCCGGTCTGTCTGTGTGTTTTAAAAACCTCTCGTTGAGTGGATTGCAGAGATCCTCATACTACAATTTGCCTGTGACATCTCCCGCTCCCCCAGCGATTTGGTGTGTCAGAAAATTCAGACAGTACCTGTAATGACATCCCGAGCTATTTAAAGTTCCTGGCGCTAATGGGGTTCGGGTCAATGGGGAAGATTTCACCTTCATCTGCACTCGAAAATTTGACCGCAGGCGAGGGAGATTGCTGACATCAGAATTGGAAGGTTGAAGAAGGCACGGTATCCACCATTAAGTAAAGATAGCTCCGCTACCAGAGCATGAGTGCCTCGTGGCTCTGTTACCCTAATCAGAGTATCCGCCAACCCCTCAGCTAACAGTGGGGCCTCGAACGTCCGCTCCGTCCCCGGTGTAGCAGACCCTGCCCCTCATTATCATTGTAAGTAATTACCACTTTCCCTGACTTTTACCATAGCTGTCACGATAGGAGTAACATGTTTTGCTGTTCAGCGAAAGCCACAGTCTCCCCCAATCTCTCTGACACCAGAGTCATAGGATCCACCGTGCTAATGTTGGGAGAGTGACAGTGCGCCCCCCTCCCCACCGATTTTTCCCATGGGAGTACTTTCGGTCCGCTGTCTCCCAAAGACTCCGATGGGAAAATTGAAACAAGAAATTAATTGCTCCAAATTGTCAATCATTCATTTCTGCACATCTCTGAATACATCGAAAAATCGAAACAAATGGATATATTAGTACATTCATCAACTGCTCCCTGAAAATGCTTTGGGTCACGGCATAAATACACGTGTTTCTGCAGCAGCTCAGGAGCTGCAACATGAAGCCAATTTCCAGAACAATATCACTCATCCACGCAGAATCATCTTATAAATGACATGTCCGTCTCCATGTAGAATAAACGATTAAAACTGTCCACAACAGGATGAAATCCAACGAGATAACGAACAGCAATATGATTGATTTTGTTCGACTCTCTATCTCTGGGTCTCTGGAACTCTTCGCAGCATTGTTTTCCCGAAGTCGGCTGCGGGCTTTACTGCTCACCACTA
The DNA here is from genome assembly GCF_047496885.1 of Scyliorhinus torazame. Classification (NCBI taxonomy): domain Eukaryota; kingdom Metazoa; phylum Chordata; class Chondrichthyes; order Carcharhiniformes; family Scyliorhinidae; genus Scyliorhinus; species Scyliorhinus torazame. The sequence continues at coordinate 103,465,053 of NC_092726.1, forward strand.
TGTGTATGATGGCTGCAACATTAACCAACGGAATTAGGGCGCGTGGGACACACGGGGTCACAATGTGATGCAGAAACTCGATGGCTATCCAAACAGGAGATAATTGAGTGGAGAATGTTATAATACAAAAGATGGGTTTGTTTGTAATAGAGTACGAGTCTGACAACATGAAATATCAAAAAGAAAATTTCAAACAGCTCAGCACAGCCACGGTTCCGAGAATCACAGCAGCCACTTTCTCAGTGCAATATTTATTCTTCAGCTTCTGGCAACAAATGACCACAAATCGATCAAAGGTGAAAGACACAGTAAACCAGACAGGACAGTCCGTAGCTGCATAAAGAAAGACAGCATGGATATTACACACACGGATAGACCACAGGAAATTAAACTGCTGCCAGTAAACAATCGGCATGTGTCTGAATATTAGATCGATAATAATGACCAGTAGAACTGCTGCTGCCATGGCCAGCAGGTAGCGAATGACACATCTGGAGAGCCCACACTTCCGCTGTGTCAGGGTCACAATCGTTGTACAGTAGCTGGAGGGAAGCAAAATAAACAGTGAAATTCAGCATCTGGATGGATAGAAAACCGTTAGTTTGACAGAACGATTATTGATCCGGTTCAAATATTAGGTCGGCATGGTATACAGTGGTCAGTACTGTTCTTTCACAGCTCCAGGCCCAGGTTCGATTCCCGGCTTGGGTCACTGTCTGTGCGGAGTCTTGACGTTCTCCCCGTGTCAGCATGGATTTTATTCTCCGGAAGCTGTGCTTTCCTCCCACAGTTCAAAGATGTGCAGGTTAGGTGTATTGGCCATTCTAAGTTGCCCATAATATCCAAAATGGTATGGTGGGGTTACTGGGTTACGGGGCTAGGGTGAAGGCGTGGTACTGGGTAGCGTGCTCTTTCCAAGGCCGGTGCAGACTCGATGTGCCGAATGGCCTCTTTCTGCACAGTAAATTCTATGATTGTATGAAACATCGCACCGAATCCAGTAACATTCTTGGGTGGTTGCTTTGTACAGGACACAGACGCTATTGGCTGAAGGGAATTTTTTGTGATGAAAACCTCGATGCTTTATAGAGGAGTGTAAAGAAAGTAGGAAGTTGATTAAGAGGAAAATTAGGATGGCTGTGGAAGGACCATGAATCTCCTTGGCAGGAAGATTAAGGTGAATCCCAAAGTATCTTATTCGTACGTAAAAAACAAGAGGGTGACCAGCGAAAGAATTGGACCACTTAAGGTGAGTGGGGGTATCTATATGTTGAACCAGAGGACGTGAAGGGTACTAAGTGAGTACTTTTCATCAGTGTTCACCAAAGAAAAGGACTTAGTGGAAGACGATTCTTGGGTAGGGTGTGTGGATCGTCTGGGTCATGTTCAAATCAAAAAGGAGGAAGAATTGGGTGTTTTAAAATATATTAATGACGATACGTCTCCTTGGCCGGATGGGGCTTACGCCAGAAAACTGAGGGAAGCAAGGGAGGAAATTGCTAGGGCCTGAACTGACATCTTTGTGTCCTCATTGGCCACAGGTAGGATACCACAGGACCGGAGAACAGCTGACAAGGTACCACAGTTTAAGAAAGGCAGTAGCGATAATCCAGGAGTTTATAGGCCGGTGAGCCTCGCGACGGCAGTAGGTAATTTTTCTACTGTATTTTCAGAGAGAGAATTGATCCCCATTTGGTAAGAAATGGACTCATTTGCGATAGACAGCATGGTTTTGTAACGGGGACTTCGTGCCTCACTAACTTGGTCCAGTATTTCTGAGGAGGTGACAAAGATGATTGATGAGGGAGGGCGGTGGATGTTGATTTCATGGATTACAGTAAATCCTTTGAAAAAACGACAGCACGGTGGCGCAGTGATTAGCATTACCGCCTCAAGATGCCGAAGTCCCAGGTTCGATGCCGGCCCTGGGCCACTGTCTGTGTGGAGTTCGCACATACGTCTCGTGTTAAGTGGGTTTTGCCCCGAAAACCAAACGATTGCAGGGTAGGTGGATGGCCATGCTAAAATGCCGATTAATTGGAAAAAAATATATTGGGCACTTTAAATTTATTTTAAAAAATCATTTCTACTGTATTTTCAGAGAGAGAATTGATCCCCATTTGGTAAGAAATGGGCTCAGTTGCGATAGACAGCATGGTTTTGTGACGGGGACTTCGTGCCTCACTAACTTGGTCCAGTATTTTTGAGGAGGTGACAAAGATGATTGATGAGGGGAGGGCGGTGGATGTTGTTTTCATGGATTACAGTAAAACCTTTGACAAAGGACAGCACGGTGGCGCAGTGATTAGCATTACCACCTCAAGATGCCGAGGTCCCAGGTGGGACCTGTACAAATCGGGCGGTCTGCATCTGGGTGGGACCGGAACCAATATTCTCGGGGGTGTGTTTGCTAGTGCAGTTGGGGAGGGTTTAAACTAATGTGCCAGGGGGATGGGAACCGATGTAGGAAGTCAGTGGGGACAGAAACAAAAGGCAGGAAGGGAGAGTGTGTAAAGCATGACCAGAGAAAGCAGGGCAGAGAGCAAGGAAGGTCTACATTAAACTGCATTTATTTCAATGCAAGGGGCCTGACGGGCAAAGCGGATGAACTCAGGGCATGGACGGGCACATGGGACTGGGATATTATAGCTATGACTGAAACATGGCTAAGGGAGGGACAGGACTGGCAGCTCAATGTTCCGGGGTACAGATGCTATAGAAAGGATAGAACAGGAGGTAAGAGAGGAGGGGGAATGGCGTTTTTGATTAGGGAGAACATCACGGGAGTACTTAGAGGGGATATATCCGAGGGTTCGCCCACTGAGTCTATATGGTTGGAACTGAAAAATAAGAAGGGAGAGATCACCTTGGTAGGACTGTACTACAGGCCCCCAAATAGTCAGCGGGAAATTGAGGAGCAAATCTGTGAGGAGATTACAGATAGCTGCAAGAATAATAGGGTGGTAGTAGTAGGGGACTTTAACTTTCCCAACATTGACTGGGACAGCCATAGCATTAGGGGCTTGGATGGAGGGAAATTTGTTGAGTGTATTCAGGAGGAATTTCTCATTCAGTATGTGGATGGACCGACTAGAGAGGGGGCAAAACTTGACCTCGTCTTGGGAAATAAGGAAGGGCAAGTGACAGAAGTGCTAGTGAGGGATCACTTTGGGACAAGTGACCATAACTCCATTAGTTTTAAGATAGCTATGGAGAATGATAGGTCTGGCCCAAGAGTTAAAATTCTTAATTGGGGCAAGGCCAATTTTGATGGTATCAGACAGGAACTTGCAGAGGTAGATTGGGGGAGACTGTTGGCAGGCAAAGGGACGGCTGGTAAATGGGAGGCTTTTAAAAATGTGTTAACCAGGGTGCAGGGTAAGCACATTCCCTTTAGAGTGAAGGGCAAGGCTGGTAGAAGTAGGGAACCCTGGATGACTCGAGATATTGAGACTCTGGTCAAAAAGAAGAAGGAGGCATACGACGTACATCAGCAACTGGGATCAAGTGGATCCCTTGAAGAGTATAGAGATTGTCGAAATAGAGTTAAGAGGGAAATCAGGAGGGCAAAAAGGGGACATGAAATTGCTTTGGCAAATAATGCAAGGGAGAATCCAAAGAGATTCTACAGATACAGAAAGGGGAAAAGAGTAACTAGGGACAGAGTAGGGCCTCTTAAGGATCAACAAGGACATCTATGTGCAGAGCCACAAGAGTTGGGTGAGATCCTGAATGAATATTTCTCATCGGTATTCACGGTGGAGAAAGGCATGGATGTTAGGAAACTAAGGGAAATAAATAGTGATTTCTTGAGAAGTGTGCATATTACAGAGGAGGAGGTGCTGGAAGTCTTAAAGCGCATCAAGGTAGATAAATCCCCGGGACCTGATGAAATGTATCCCAGGATGTTGTGGGAGGCTAATGAGGAAATTGCGGGTCCACTAACAGAGATATTTGAATCATCGGCAGCCACAGGTGAGGTGCCTGAAGATTGGAGAGTGGCGAATGTTGTGCCCTTGTTTAAGAAGGGCAGCAGGGAAAAGGCTGGGAACTACAGACCGGTGAGCCTAACGTCTGTAGAAGGTAGGTTGCTAGAAGGTATTCTGAGAGACAGGATCTACAAGCATTCAGAGAGGCAATAACTGATTCGGGGCAGTCAGCATGGCTTTGTGCGTGGAAAATCATGTCTCACAAATTTGATTGAGTTTTTTGAGGGGGTGACCAAGAAGGTAGATGAGGGCAGTGCAGTAGACGTTGTCTACATGGACTTTAGCAAAGCCTTTGACAAGGTGCCGCATGGTAGGTTGTTGCAGAAGGTTAAAGCTCACGGAATCCAGGGTGAGGTTGCCAATTGGATTCAAAATTGGCTGGACGACAGAAGACAGAGGGTGTTTGTAGAGGGTTGTTTTTCAAACTGGAGGCCTGTGACCTCAGGGATCGGTGCTGGGTCCACTGTTATTTGTGATTTATATTAATGATTTGGATGAGAATTTAGGAGGCATGGTTAGTAAGTTTGCAGATGACACCAAGATTGGTGGCACAGTGGATAGTGAAGAAGGTTATCTAGGATTGCAACGGGATCTTGATCAATTAGGCCAGTGGGCCGACGAATGGCAGACGGAGTTTAATTTAAATAAATGTGAGGTGATGCATTTTGGCAGATCGAATGAGACCAGGACCTACTCAGTTAATGGTATGGCGTTGGGGAGAGTTATAGAACAAAGAGATCTAGGAGTACAGGTTCATAGCTCCTTGAAGGTGGAGTCGCAGGTGGACAGGGTGGTGAAGAAGGCATTCGGCATGCTTGGTTTCATTGGTCAGAACATTGAATACAGGAGTTGGGACGTCTTGTTGAAGTTGTACAAGACATTGGTACGGCCACACTTGGAATACTGTGTGCAGTTCTGGTCACCCTATTATAGAAAGGATTTTATTAAACTAGAAAGAGTGCAGAAAATATTTACTAGGATGTTGCCGGGAGTTGATGGTTTGAGTTATCAGGAGAGGCTGGATAGACTGGGACTTTTTTCCCTGGAGCGTAGGAGGCTTAGGGGTGATCTTATACACGTCTATAAAATAATGAGGGGCATAGATAAGGTAGATAGTCAACATCTTTTCCCAAAGGTAGGGAGTCTAAAACTAGAGGGCATAGGTTTAAGGTGAGAGGGGAGAGATTCAGAAGGGCCCAGATGGGCAATTTCTTCACTCAGAGGGTAGTGAGTGTCTGGAATGGGCTGCCAGAGGTAGTAGTAGAGGCGGGTACAATTGTGTCTTTTAAAAAGCATTTAGATAGTTACATGCGTAAGATGGGTATAGAGGGTTATGGGCCAAGTGCGGGCAACTGGGACTAGCTTAATGGTAAAAACTGGGTGGCATGGACTGGTTGGGCCGAAGGGCCTGTTTCCATGCTGTAAACTTCTATGATTCTATGATTCTATGACCAAGTGCCTCATGGCAGACTGTTACAAAAGGTGAAGTCACACGGGATCTGAGGTGAGATGATAAGATGGATACAGAACTGGCTTGGTCACGGACGGCAGAAGGTAGCAGTGAAAGGGTTGTTTTTCTGAATAGAAGGCAATGACCCGCGGTGTTCCGCAGGGAACTGTGCTGGGGCCTCTGTTGTTTAGAGTATATATGAACAATTTGGACGAAATTTTAGCTGGTCTGATTAGTAAGTTTGTGGATGACACCAAGTTTGTTGGAGTGGCAGAGAGTGTTGAGGGTTTTCAGAAAATACAACAGGGCGTATTGGAGACTTGGATAGGGATTTGAATCAGGATAAATGCGAATTACTGCATTTTGGTAGGTCTAACATAGAGTGGCGATATACAGGAAATAGCAAAACTCTTAGGAATATAGAAAGTCAGAGAGATCTGGGCATACAGATCCACAGACCTCTAAAAGTGGCAACAAAAGTGGACAATGTAGTGAAGAAATCATACGGAATGCTTGCCTTCACTGGACGTGGCATTTAGTATAAAAACGAGCAAGCCATAGGTAGAACCTTGGTCAGGCCGCACTTGGAACATTGCGCACAATTCTGGAATCCACATTACAGAAAGATGTGGAGACTTTGGACAGGGTGCAGAGGAGGTTTACCAGGATTTGGCCTGGTCTGCATGGTCTTAGCTATTCGGAGATCCTGAATAGACTTTTCATTAGAAAGACGGAGGTTGAGGGGTGACTTGATAGAGGTCGACAGTATTATGAGGGGCAACGATAGAGTGGATGGGCAGGCACTCTTTCCCATGGTGGACGGGTCAGGCACCATGGGCGTCCGTAGGGCAAAGTGTAGAGGACATGTGCGACGTAAGTGTTTTACTCAGATGGCGGTGAGTGCCTGGAACTCCTTGTCAGGGGAGGTTATGAAAGCAAAAACATTAACGGCGTTCAAAAGTCAACTTGCAAAAACATGGATAGAATGGGGAAAGAGGGATATGGCATAAATAAATACTGAGGGTTTTGGTAAACGTTGGTATCATGACCTGTACAGACCCAGAGTGCTAAATGGCCTGTTCCTGTGCCATACTTTTTTTTGTTCTCATCATTTCTAGGTGATCCCTTCCAAATCATACCCATTTGCATCTATTTGTGCTGTCGATTCATTGACCTTACAAAGAGTGTTTCCTTTGATTTGTTTTGTTCCTGACGAATGTGATATAAAATAGTTAGTCTAAATATATTAGTTACAGTAATGTATATGTAGGCCGGTCTAATTCTAGTGAATTCGCAGACAAAGGATTTCAGAAAGCATGGCAAGGAAGGGGGAGGGGTGTCTGGTAGTGGAGGAGAAAAGGATGCTGGGTAACAAGAGGCCAGGGTTAAGGAATGAGAAGTGAGCCAATTAGGATGTATGGCCAGGTCAGGAGGGGTATAGGATGACGTATAGGAATCGTGTATGTGAAACTTGATGCAATTTGAACGTATTTGTAGAGATTCCTTTGTCTCCAATAGCACTCGATTCGGAAGACCCTGGAGGTAGCTTTTGTTCTGGGTTTTTGTGAAGCAAGTAAGACTTGCAAGTTGTTTAAAAGTAAATAATACGATGCCTACAAATCCATCTCGAGTTTTATTGCGACCAGACTGACGGGTAAATAATTCAACATTTGTCATTTGGTGCCGAAACCCGGGATTTCTCAAGATGGTTACCGGCCAACTGCAAAATCAGAATTAGACTGATTTTGGACAAGGAAAGTGGAAAAGGGCCCACAATGTGTAGCTGGAAAATGACCGCGCATTGATTTTCCCCTCTTCTTATGGCCTGATTGGTCTGGTCACTCATGGTTGGTACGGAAAGATCTTCTCGACGAAACCAAAGGTCAGTCTGGGGATTAGAAAATTTAACTGATAGGATTTCATAATTGATGGTTGGGTTTGGGTTAGTTTTGGAATTGATGGGACATCAAAATTGATGGTTTAATTTCATATGTGTGTATTGTGATTAATGGGACATCGAAATTGATGGTTTAATTCCATATGTGTGTAGTTTTGGGATTGATGAGACATTGAAATTGATGGTTTAATTCCATATGTGTGTAGTTTTGGAGTTGATGGGACATCGGCTGATGGTTTAATTCCAGGTGTGTGTGTTTTAGAATTGATTTACTTCCACGTGTGAGTGTTTTGGAAACTATAGTAGATTAAGCTAAAATTGTATCCTTGGACTGTAGTGGCGAAAAAACGCAGTCTTGAGGACTAGTTTGAGATTATGGGGAATTGCTTGGATAACACGAATGATCCAGGCACGCCATTGCAAATATTATGTGATATTTATCCAGAAAAAGCGAGAGATTATGGAAAATGTCAGCAACCTTAAGGAAGAAATTGGGTGACGAATGGCCACTAGGGGGCACTAAAGACCTGGACATCATTAAGAAAGTTCAGGGGAAAATCTGGAAAAAGAGCCAAAGTATGAAAGCAAAATAATTAATTGGATTATGGAGACAATATTGTCAAGAGGAAAGAGATAAGATCATGTTATCCAGTTGAGAAGAAAATGCCGTTATAATGGGAATTCCCCTATAAAATAGGGGAACCAGAAAACTCTGGAGATCTTGAAAAAGGAGTATGCATTCAAAAAACGCGCAAGTGAAGAGAGGGTGGACTCGAAAAAAAAATGGGCTACGTAGTTCAATGGCTGGTCTTGCAATGACAGAAGCAGATGAGGACTTCGAAAATTGGACCATGTCGGCTAGAGTCCCGAGTGCACCGTAGCATTGTCTGCACTATTTCCGGAACCACCAGGGTATCATCATATATATCCAGTCACTGCTCCCCAGATTCAAATCATGCCAGCCTCTACAGCCCCTTCGGTTGATAGCTTGGGTCCGATTACAGCATCTTCACTGTCTGTTAGACAAGGGGAGCTCTGTTCAACAAGCCCAATTAGCTTTAGGAACCGATCTCGGACAGTGAGAGAGGGGCCTGATCCTATCCAGAAACAATCACGCATACCACCTGGATCCCTTCAGACCGATATGGAAGGACAGAAAAGTATGAGAACAACCAAAGAGGGTGGGAATGGTTCTGAGGAGCTGGAGCTCTCCCTAGTGGCAGGGAAGGACGTCGAAGTCTTTGAAGAGCCAGAGGAATCGGCTAGAGCGCCCCCTAGTGAGACTTTGAGATAGTTGCCGATTCGCAAAATACTAAAACCTGCCGCTGTAACGGCGGCCGCCCAGCCCACGATAAACGTTTATTTCCCATGGAGACCCAGTGAGATGATGGCTATTCTTGCTGCAATCCCAGACAGGAGGAAATCTCCTGCTGATTTCGTGGATTATCTGAGAACTACCATCTCAGTTTATCAAGCTGATTCAAGGGACCTCTGGGCCCTAGTCCAGCTGGTTTTAACCCCAACAGAGCACCGCAATCATCTCAATCACTTGAATTCTGCTAGCCACGCCGCACTTCAGCAAGGCCATGCTTTGGACGATGATAGATGGGCACAAATTCTGAATGCGTTGAATGTCACATTTCAAAAGCCCATAAACATTTCTGCTGTCAAACCTAAAAAGACTGAAGAGCCAGAGGAATTTCTGGAACGTTTTAATGAAATCTACTGTGGGCAGTCAGGTGACTTGCCATATCAAAATGGTCAGAATTCCCCTCAATATTGTGCTATGTTAATGCATTGCCTCCCACCTTCCGTGGCTACTGCCGTGAAATGTCGTAACATGAATTGGACAGAGAATGACCCTTCTCAGATGGCCAGGGAATTCAGATTTTATTGGAAGGCGGGTGTAGGCCTGGAAGGAGGCTCAGTTACAAAGATTAAGACTGATTATATAATGAAAAAGGATGATCTGAGACCCCAACCAGCGGCAGAAACGGTGGCTTACTAGCTGGAACCCCAATATTGTGACCTTGGGTAGGTGGATCAGCTAAGGGGAGGATATCAAACCCACCCAAATGGACCCTCAGCTCCTCTTTATGGCCCACCGTATGCACGAACAGCTTCACAACTGCCGCCCCCTCTGAATGGCCATTGGTCTACTGGGAAAAGAGGACGGGGCAGCTATAGAGGGAACAATGCACGTTTAATTGCGGCCGTGCAGATCACTGGTAACAGGAATGCCCCTTTAAAAGATGGGCAGGAGAAGGAGACAACCCGACCTAAAGGAGGGCGTACCCACCAAGGGTAGGACAGCCGAGATGCACTGACTTCTCCCAGGCAAACCCTTTCCCAACACAGATTGAATAGCTAATTTAGTCATAAGGACTCTCAATTCGGACAGGGAACCTATTATTTCACTGCAGATAGGAGATCAACATCACTCATTTGTAATCGACACTGGAGCAGCCATGTCTTCGGTGCAATCAGAACTTCGACTACCACTGTCCGACCACACGCAGCATTTGTCGGGGTTCCAAGGACAGATGTGTGAGTATCCTATTTCTGAACCTGTGACAGTCACTTACGAGAATAAGTGCGGATCATCAGTTTGTGGTGTCTACTGGATTGGACTGTAACTTGTTGGCCCGAGATTTACTGTGTATCTTCCAGCTGCAGCTAGAGTGCGGAAACGAAGGGGTAACGGTTCAATCATGGAGGATAAGACAACAGTGATATATTTCTATCACCCACCAGTGGTGGACGTTAGACATTGAACATTCACTGCAACACGTTACCCTGGCCTATGAGAGAACCGGACAAAACAGAGAGTTGGAGGACAAATAGCGGCCGTTAATTGGGACCGAATGGCCAGCCAAGGTTACAGCCACAGTCACGGGAAAAGAAGGTACAGCCGATTTTTTTACAATACCTCCACATTTATGGCCACAGTCAGCTTCTGTAGGCCCTCATATTACACGTCAGGTCCACGAACAGTACCATGCCAAGGATCTGGGGCCTATGGTAAGGAGGGCAGTGGATCATTCAGATCCAACAGAGTACGCACTTCAAGTCACGCCAGACGGCACTTCCATAAAATATTTTGAGGTCCCTGAAACGATTAACACTCGACTGCAGCATCACGGGACGTGATGGTCTGGGATATGTCAATCCACAGGTCAGGGCGGAATACCCATCACAAGTGGGAAAGACAAATGTTTCACCTATTAAGGTAACGATAAAAGACCATGTAAAGCTGCCTTCCATTCGGCAATACCCCCTGAAACCCGAAGCTGCCCCGTCTATAGACAAATTTATCCGAGAGCTGTTGCAACAGGGTGTTTTGGTCCCTTGCCAATCAGAATGTAACACCCCCATACTTTCTGTGCCTAAACCAGCCAAAGCAGACCAGTACCGATTAGTACAGGATTTACGTTCAATCAATGCCATCGCACAGCCGTTACATGCTCTCGTCCCTAATCCTGCCCACATACTGGCTCAAATTCCAGCTCGAGCCCGGGTCATCGCCATAATTGACCTTCAGCACGCCTTCTTTGCCCTCCCTCTCGCATCTGAAAGCCAATATTTGTTTGCCTTCACTTAAAATGGACAGCAGTATACCTGGACCCGACTGCCACAGGGGTTCGTCAACTCACCTACGCTCGTCCCCAGATGTCTGCAGACCCAACTCCAGGCCTTGACATTGGAACATGGTTCCACTCTAGTGCAGTATGTCGATGACATATTGGTAGCAAGTCCTGAAGAGCCCAGTAATAGGGATGTTGTGATCCAATTATTAAACCACCTATCCTCGTTGGGTTATGTTGTCTCACAATCAAAGGTCTTGGTGGCTCAGAGAAATGTTAAGTTCTTAGGAGTTTTGCTTACAGCCACAGAGAGAAGCCTCGAACCCAGTAGGATTGAACCGATATGCCAATTCCCCGCCCCTACCACAGCCAAGGAGGTCCGTCATTGGCTGGTTATGGTGAATTATTGTCGGCAGTGGATACCAAACATCGCTGTCTATACAAAGTTGCTGCCGCCTTACACTAGTGAAGGGGCGAATTTTACTCTCACCACCGAGGCACTCGAAGCCTTCCATTGCCGGAAGCAGGCCTTGTTACAAGCACCGGCCTCCGGAGGCCCTTGTACGACCGACCGTTCCAGATCTACTGTACAGTTCTGGAAGGATGTTCAACAGCGGTACTCACCCAGCAACATGGGGACAAGCACCGGCCCGTAGCATATTACTCTTCCAAACTCGACCCAGTGGCGTTGGGCCACCCTGTTTGCACCCAGATCTTGGCAGCGATATACAATAGTTTGCAGGCTGCTGCCAATATCACTCTCCAACAGGATATTACGGTGTACAGCTCCCAATCGGTCATCGCACTATTGGGGCAACTGCAGACTCAGCATCTTACTGCAGCTCGTCAGAATAGGTATGAGATATACCTTTCGAACAATCCACGTCTGACATTTAAATACAGTAGCACTATCAATCCAGCCTGTTTTCTCAGCGGTCCCCCTGTCCATGAAGACGCACCTGGTCACGACTGTTTAGCCTTGATTCAGGAAACTACCACAATAAGGGACGATCTGAGTGATATTCCGTTAGAACAACCTGACATGATTATGTATGTTGATGGCAGTGCATTAGTAAGCCCCACTGGCCGGAGACTGTCCGGCTACGCACTCGTAGATCAGGATGGTCTGATCCTAGAAGCGGCCGCTTTCCAGACCCCTTATTCAGCCCAACAAGCCGAACTTTTTGCCCTTACCCGTGCATGTATACTTGGGGTAGATCGCCGGGTAAATATTTACACTGACTCCCGATACGCTTTCGAGATAGTTCATGACTTCGGACAGCACTGGAAGAATAGGGGATTCTTTACCTCGGCCAGCACGTAAATGCCCCACCGGGGTTTAGTTAATGACCTACTGCAGGCCCTCCTCATGCCCATGCAGATTTCCGTCATTAAATGCGCTGCCCACACAAACGGCAAGACCCCAGTTGACGTTGGTAATGAACAAGCAGATTGTGCAGCGCGGAGAGCCGCGCAAATTCAGCAAGTGATGGTGCCTAAAATGTTAAATCAGACTAAACGATCTGCTATAAATAGGTCTGCTTCTGACAAGCCAATGCCAACCATCCAGGACGTCATAAGGTTACAGGAGGACGGTACTGAGAGTGATAAACAAATGTGGAAACGGTTAGGTTGTATATATGATTCATTTGCTCTTTATGGACCACGCCATCATATCAGGCTTGTATGTCTGATGCACTGGCTTGATGGGTCATCGAATGTGTACATTTTGCAACTCATTGTGGGGATCGGGGGACTAGTAATTCGTTGCTGGACACTTGGTGGCACCCTAAAATGCAGTTGTTGGCCCAGAGTATCAGTAATCGGTTTTTGATTTGTTAGCAATAGAACACTGGCAAAGGTATCTCTTGTGGTATGGGGCAAACCCTGTTGCCAGGTGGTCCCTTTGAGACGCTCCAAATGGACTACAGTGAGTTGGAAAGGTGTCAATGTGATAAATACGTTTTGGTCATTGTGGATGTGTTCAGCAGATGGGTCGAGGGGTATCCGACTACCGATAATAAAGCTGCTACTGTGGTTAAAGTTTTGATGCGGGAAATCATTCCCCGGTACGGTATGCCAGCTCAGTTAAGTTCTGATAACGGGCCTCATTTCACTGGACAGATTAACAAGGAGTTTTCCTCGCAGTTGGGCATACGCCAGCAGTTACACTGTTCTTACAGACCGCAGGCGGCCGGGTTGTTTGAGAGACACAATCAGACCCCCAAAACTAAATTGGCTAAATTAAGAGCAGACACGGGACTGACATGGCTTAAGTTGCTCCCCGTTGCCCTCTTCCAGCTGCGCATTACACCTGCGGGACCGGCCCGGCTCTCTCCTGCTGAGATTCTTTGTGGCAGGCCTGTTAGAACTCCCTGGAGCCTGCATGTTCCCAGACTGGTTCAGTTTCACCATATGACTGAAGAAATGACCACCTATGTTCTAGCCCTCACTAAGGTCCTCAAGAAGCTCCACGGCAAGGTCCGCGCGGCTCACGAGCCACCGCCCCCATTACCTAGCTCACTTTCAGTCCAGCCCTGTAGTTATGTCATGGTCAAAAATTGGACTAGGAAGGGGTCGGAGCCGCGATGGAGGGGCCCTTCCAAGTTCCTCTGACCACTCCCACTGCAGTTAAAGTGGAGGGGCGGAGTGCTTGGGCCCACCTCCACCACTGTATATTGGGTCCATCTCCACTACTGTAAAAAGGCCGGTTACTAACCTGCCGTCCTTCCCCAGCGCTATTTTTCTGGTGTGGAGCATGATGGGGTGGCTACGCACCGCCTCTTCGGCCTCGCCTCGCTTGGAGTAACATCGGCGGCAGAAATGGAAAAGGGAAATATCATCTCCATCTGTTACCCCAACCAAACTACAAGGACATTTCACTTATGCCGAGGTGACGTTCTTCGCTGCCCCCATGTAAGAGGGCAGGGTATCGATTCGTGGAAGGTCATCCGATTAACGGGCAATGCAGGACTCATGAAGCAATTGCACCGGTCCCGGCGATGGGAAGGGAACATTGCATGGACATTACCTTGTTTTTGGAGTACATGTAAGTTTGATTTTGGATGTGTTACGATTGGTGCCACAAAGGTAAAGTCAGACCGTGAGGAGAGGGTAGGAAGGAGTTGTGAGAGAGACAGGGGGACGAGAGGACGCGGCGTGTAAGGAGGGGAGCACAACTAGAACGTAGGTTATCAGGAGATAATTCATTTAGGGCCCAGACTGAGGAAAACCCGGGTAGTATGAATCTCTTCTACCAGATTTACCACCGCTTGTATGGCCACGGACGGGTTGTCTGCTACCCGAACCCCGCAGCGGTGTCTAGGTTATTTTCTGTTTCACCACTTTGGGGCACTCCCCAAACGGTGGTTCATTGTCAGCATTCCGAGCCACCGCCCGAGCAAGTCACTCTTCCTTACGATCCGGGTTCAGCACCACCGGCTATTTGCCTTCCCCTTCCTCGGGATAATTCCCATTCACAGTATGATAGGCTGCAACCTGCAACGGGCGTACATACCTAGCCACGTCACTCCCAATAGAGACTCCCGGTCGTATGAGAATTGCTTCAGCAGTGAAGGATACGGCTGTTTGCTGGTAGAGGTGGAAACGAATATAACATGTCTGTTCCCCTCCTGTACGGACAGGAGGTGTCATATCACTCAGGCGTCTGGCCACTGCGTCTGTTACAACACCACCTGCGTTCAATTGAACACCGGCCTCCAGCTCCTTTGTGGCTGGGCGAATGTCTCTCATATCACTGTTGGGACTAGGGCTTTCCGCATTGCTAGGCGGCCCGAATGGGCGTTCCAAAACTTGATTAACTGGGCTACTGGGGGATCCCTACGCAACCGATATACTGATTGTGATGCTAGCCTGCACACAGAGCAAGGATACTACTTTTTTAATGGCACAGCGACCAATGTTTTGTTTCCCCCATTTCCCCACAAAATTGCTATCGGGACTACAGTCCCTACCACAGTCCCCTGCCCCTCAGCGTGGATGCTGCATAATCAGTTAGCACGCCGGGCAGTCTCAGCTGAATTCTGCGAGAACTGGAAACAACTTCAGGTTCTCGCACCCAACCGGGGCCACACAGCCGGGTGGTGAATTCTGAGAGTATTGACACTTGGAGGTGTGGGGGGTTCCTTGGCGGTTAGCGATATGAATTATTTTATTTGTTGCCTTACCATCCTGGGAAACGAAACCTTGCGAGCCCTTGGGGCAATAACTAAGGAATTGTCTCAGCTGCGGTTGTTTGCACTGCAGATCCAGGATGCTCTTGACTATCATCTGGCCCGTGAGGGTAGGGTATGCGCCTTATTGCAGGGCAAGTGTATCATGGGAGTTCAAGACCTAACCGCTAACATCACTAAATGTATGGATCGCATACGGGATCAGCAGGACGGAATGCAGGATCCTGGCTCTTGGAGTAACTGGGGATTTGGAGGTTGTAAGGACTGGTTGATAAATATGGCCATGTATTTAGCAGGTGCACTCGGCTGCATCTTTGTGGGCCTGGCCATCCTTAAATGCGTGATGGGTAAATGAAGGGTGCACTGGAACGAATAGACGCCCGTAGAGTCTTGGCTGTTCGGATCCACGAGCGTACTGCGGATGACGGGGTGCTA